>NC_141693.1:323545495-324219245 GCF_964263255.1 Lissotriton vulgaris
GAGAATCAAACCCAGTTCCCCAGCTTCGAGGTCAACAGCTCTAGCCACCAGGCTACATCCTCTCCCCAACCCATTTGTTGTTCCACCCGCGTTGTTAAGAAACTCGTGGGAAAGCAACACAGGAGCACCATGGTCAAATGTGTCTATATTCCTGACAGCTCTTTGTTTTATTAGATAGTATTCATATACTATCCTTATTTTAACGATCTGTATCATGTTTCCCTTTTGGAGAACACCTACAGCGGTTCATGCTCATTCGGTAATGGCAGGTTTGGCCATTATCATAACCACCTCTTGTTAATATGTACCCGATATCAACTTCATTACTTTTTCCTATCAATGACTATTCCTCGTAGTACTTTTGTTGAGCAATTACAGTTTCAGTGTGCTGTGGAGTATACTGAGAAAGAAATCTGACGTGTACTTCTCACCAGCTAAAGAGCCCCTGTAATTTCGTCATATATCGGAATTAGACCTGAATTATATAATAATATTTGATATTCGAAAACCCTTAATTTTGCTAATTTTCCATTTTTGGCACACACATCCCTAATTTAAGAAGAAGCTATAATAAATGAATGCCTCTAATTTGTATAAATAATCTTTCAAACTTTTCAGATTAGATGAGCTAGCACTTTTTCAGCCCATTGCTATCAAAATTTGGAAAATATTCAGCGTTTTGAAAATAATTTTTCTTAAGTTTGTTGTTTCAGCCATAGTAAAAAAAATATGTGCTTGGCCACAGCACTGATAATTACTTTGAGTTTTTGTTACATACTTCACAATATAATTCAAGAAATGTTGCAGTACATGGAAAGTGCCAACCAAATTTGCAAGGTCACTTAATGCCATGGAATACAATTGCATCACCTCCTAATTTAGAAGAGAACCACACAGTGATGGGGCAGTGGTGGACATTAATACTGCAGAGTTACCCCCAAGCGGATGCCATGTTCTGCCAGCACCAATAAGAACCAATTGTGGCAAGGCACTATCCTATAAACAGTTGTGGTGTTTGCTGTGTTCGCCCTAAATGTCCAAGGGTATGCCCAGACATGGGCCCCTTGCTCACTATGACACTGGATTCGAGCTATCCTGGCTGATGAGGGGTGATACCCCGAAGTTCCTGAGGTCCAAAGATGCTTGTTTCCAGTCCAGGGAGGACCTGCCATTGCAGTTCGGGCTGGACTGTTCCCATGAGGAGCATGGTCAGTACTGATTTGCATTGGCTGGGTCCAAACTGGGGTGGCGTGGTGAGCAAAAGAACGATGGATTAAACCCAGATCTCTTAACTAGGTGTGAGTGGTTGAAAAGTTTCAGCACTCCGTCCATCATCTTGTTGTGTTTACTATCCCAGTGATACCATGAGCAGATCCCTGCTGCTAGCTCCTTGCATGCCACGTGAAGCCCTAGGACTCCTGCAGCTCTGTTGTTTATGTGCTGCAGTGCAGATATCCGTCAATGTTTTGTAAACTTATTGCAGTTCAGATATCGGCATTCCAGTGAATTCCCAGGTTCCGTGGATATTGGTAACTGTATGAGTCCCATTACGAACTTTCCCATACTCATGGCAAAATCCTTGGTTTCCACATGATCTTTT
Organism: Lissotriton vulgaris; assembly: GCF_964263255.1. Lineage (NCBI taxonomy): Eukaryota > Metazoa > Chordata > Amphibia > Caudata > Salamandridae > Lissotriton > Lissotriton vulgaris. The sequence goes on from NC_141693.1 coordinate 323,547,096, forward strand.
GAGTATGTATTATAAGGGTGAGGAATCTGTAGGATTCCTCCTCGCTCTCTGGCTAAGGATCACACTTATTCATGTAACTTGGTGACTTCTTAGAATTCTCCCCACCATTGGCTTGCTAAGAAATTCACTAAGGCCTGCAAAAAGGTGGCCCTTGGTGCACGCCACGGTGATGAATATTATCAATGACTCTGTTAGCCTCTACAGCTTACAAATTCTGTTTCCTCTTTGCACCTGTATGGATGAATCCTATTAATTCCCAAACTAACAGGCAGGGAAGCAAGTGTGTCTGTCAGATAAAGCTGCAGGATTGACTGCGACCACTTGGCATCCCTCATGCCTGGCCACCATGGACAGAATCTGCTTGCAATTACCACCTGCTGATACAACATAGACATGGTGGCCCAGCCCCAAGCAATAAAATATCCACCAAGGAGAGCCAGTAGAAGTTCCACCCCATCTGCCTTTAATTCAGTGGTCAGGCAAGAAGTGCTAGAAGACAAACTTACCTGAACAGCGCCAACACCGCCATCGGCCACTTCATCGCACTCTTCCTACATCTGAGCACAGGCTCCCAGACTGCGCTGCGGCCAATCATAACGCTGCATGAAAGCAACATCAGGATTGGCCTGATTGCTGGCAACTTGCACTCCCAGGCAGTCTGGGAGCCTGTACCTGCTCGCTCATGCCCCAGCAACACAGCTGGGCTGGTGAGAGCTCACTGCACATCAGGGTTTGGCCAGCCTGAGACAGCCGGCCAAACCCTCATGTGCAGTGAAGGGAGTGCATTACCCCTCCCCCACCAGCAATGTCTTCCGTGGACCCGCCCCAAGACTCGTCAGAGTCCTGGGGGTTGGTCCAGGGGATTAAAATGAATCGATAATTAAAAAGGTTTAAAACCCCTTTCATTAACATTTTATTTTTAAGGTGGGGGCAAACTGGCTTTATATGCATATGTAAGATTGTCTGCGGAATAGAGATAGTGCATCGCTGATGGCTACATCTTGAAGATGGTAAAATAGAGTAAAGTACAGTTACCAGTGAGTTTAACAGCAGTTATGCACAGTTATAATATTCATTTATATTTACAGGACAGTCACATGACAATCATGGGCCATTTTGTTTTCTTATTAAGAAAGTACTCCTTAGTTTGTAGTTACATTGTGATCAGGAATGGAGATACCAGTATTGTAATCTAACTAAACCTAATTTTGAGGCTGGATTGTAAACTGAATGAAAATGAAAGTAATGTCACAGACGTTACTGTTGTTTTAAATGTAATTGAAATTCAGTAAAAAAAAAAAAGACCAACAGCAGAAACTGAGTCTATTTGAAGAAGTCATTATATAAAATCTGAATGGAGGAAGATTCACACCATTTTTGTATCACAACATTTCTTAAAAGGTTAAACTATAATGTTGATACCCTGATGCAGGCTAGAAGACAGTCGAAGAAAAGAGGCGAAACATGTTGCTTACTTATACTGACAAATCTCTTCAAAGCCACAATAGCTACATGTTTCAATGATAACATGTAACATTTTGGGTTTCTTACTCTATATGGAGTAAATCACACAATTCTTCACGCACAAAATGTATTGGGCTTGATTTAGTTCTTGGCAGACGGGTTAAGCTGTCACAAAGGTGACAGATATCAAATCTGCCAAAATATAAACTCCATTATATGCTGTTGGAGTTATATTGTGTCAGACGGGATATGTGTCACTGTTGTGACGGAGTAACCCGTCCACCGAGATCTAAATCAGGCGCATAGCTATGAGTAGCTCCAACCCTCCTCAACCCTGGGTGTGGTCTCTTGCAATACTTACCCCACTCTTTCAAATGAAAAGCATTAACAATAACGTTTTAATTATATTATTTTATGTTATCCCTGATGAATTGTTTACTAATAATACTCTAAAAACTATTTAAAAAAATAACAATCCTAATTTAGCACCTCAAGAGTTCTTTTTTTGATACAATAATAATAATCATCATTGGCAATGCAATTATTATTCTCAGTAGTGGTAGTATTATTATTGCTATTTTTATCATTAATGTTGTTTTTATCATTATTATTATTACTGTTCCTTAGATGGCACATGCTACATGGAGCATTATCTCTTTCCACTCAAATAAAAGTTTTAATTATTTCTGAACTCAATCCTGCTAAGTCTATTGACCATGGGAGGATGAAAGGCGGGGTCAGAATTACCAACAGTGTAAACTTCAATTAAAGTTTAACCCTTTCCGTCATGTTATGTAAATTGTTTTAACTTAACAATATCACAGATACTTTGGTTAGCAGCTAATAAAAACAGGATAAAGCTCAAAGTCAAAAATACCCCTTTTATAACTATTGGGTAAATGATGTAGGCCAAACAAAATGCCAGTTTGAGGTTAACCCTGTAAGAGAGTGGTGGAGCCTGTCAGGGCCTCCAGCAACAGGCCACACAAGAGGCCGCTCAATCAGTTCTAATTCACATGTAGCCTTATTGCTAAATTACTACTTGGTGAACATTGTGCCTCACAACTGTCTGTCTGCCTGTGTAATTATTACAATGCAAATACAGGCCAGCGACAGAAACAGAGCTGTCTGTTTTATCTAGTGCTGGAGGACACAGCTTTTGTGTTGGCTAAATACACAGCAACCATTAGCATCTGAATGGGCAATTACATGAAATGCGTGGCACGAGTTTTCCTTTATTAGGTGAAAGATGATGAATGTTTTATGAAGATGACATGGCCCATCCTGACACAAGCACTGCCCTCTCTCGCGCGTTAGTAAAAGGAGCTCAGCAAACAGGCTGGATGGCCCAGCTTTTCAAGCACGGGCTCACTGGAGCCTCCCCGGTCTTGTCCTGCTTGAGCACATGACAAATGAACCATTTGCTGCAGGTGAAAGGGAGAGGACTCCGGATTCTTTCAAAAGGTCATTTATCATGTAATAATTAGGGAATACCCTGCCATGCGGCGGCTCGCGCTCACACTGAGACGCGCACCCTGCAAGTAACGCTCGGCTGTCGTGCACGGCAGACAAGCCTGTGACGTCATCACCTGGGGACGCACAGTCAATGACGTGCCCCACGCAGACCGTGCACTCCTGGCGCGAGGGGATATCATGTGACGTAATAATGACTTAGGCACGCACGACGACGTGCCCCTCTCAGGTCTGGCACTGGAGGAATACCCTGTGATGTGACGTCTTGTGGGCACACGTGGTGCGCGCATCGCACATCCTGCACCCCGGGCACGAGGGAATACCCTGTGATGTAATGGTTTGTGCCCTCACGGTGATGACGTGTACCTAGCCGATCAGGCAGGCTGGCAGGGGGGCGGGGGGTGGGGGGGGGATATCATGTGACGTAATAAGGAGGCCTGGTGACGTGCACCTTGCACTCAGAGCACGAGGGGAAATCTTGTGATGTAATAATGACCTCTAAAGGAACGGTGCAATGCACGCTGCCGCACGTGCAGTGTGAGGCACGAGGGAATAAATACCCTGCGGTCAACGGTGTAACTTACGTTGGTGCAGCAGGTGCAGTGGCACCGTAGTCCACAGACCTGACAAGCCAATTTAAACCTGATTATGAACCGGGCACGAGGGAATATACTGTTATACAATTATTTGTGCTCACACGTTGAAGTACACCTTGCACATGTATGTTACACCACTGACACGAGGGAGTAATCTTTGATGTAATGATATGATGACTTGTGTACGCATGGTGAAGTGCACTTTGCACACCATGCTCCCAGGGCACGAGGGAATACCCTGTGGGTTATGACTTGAACGCACACTGCATATGCATTGTGCATCATGAACAACGTGCACGACGGAATACAATGTGATCTGATCGCCTGTGCACACTAAGAAGTGAAGCGCGCTGCCGCTTAGTGCACCTTGCAGATCACGCATCCAGGGCACGAAGGAGTACCTTGGGGTGCATTAACCTGTGCACCACGTTGGTGAGTACTTTGCACAATAGAATACTATGTGGTGTAATCAGCTGTGCACGCACGTCGACGTGCACCTAGCAGCTCATGTTCACTGGGCACGAGAGATTATCCTGTGTAGCAATCACCTGTGCACGCACGTCGACGTGCACCTAGCAGCTCATGCTCACTGGGCACGAGTGATTATCCTGTGTAGCAATCACCTGTGCACGCACGTCGACGTGCACCTAGCAGCTCATGCTCTCTGGGCACGAGAGATTATCCTGTGTCGCAATCACCTGTGCACCCACGTCGACGTGCACCTAGCAGATCATGCTCTCTGGTCACAAGAGAATACCCTGTTGTGCAATCGCGTGCCCACCCCAGGTGAAAAGCCTCTTGCAGATCAGGTACATCGAGCACGGAAGATGCACAATGAACATGTCGTGATGTCTGACAATGACATTTGAATGGAGAAAAACTTGTGTACAAGACAGTCTCGGTACTGAGCTGCGTTAGTGTGCTCTGTTGAAATAGGCAGGATAAAAATGTATAGTAAAATGATGTTATGATTCACTCCAAGTGTGTCCAGAAATATGCTCATTATAAAGCCCGAACTCTACCCTAAGTTATCAGAGCGCTTTACATGAGCACCAGTTACATTACACAAGGGCACATTCATTTTTACAGGGAGATTAGGCGATTAGCCCAGAATCACAGGATGTTGAGCAAACGCCGAGACTCGAACCTGGTTCCGAACTCTGCAGCTCCGGTCGTTATGCCGCATCCTTTGCCCAAGTGTACAAGAACGCACGGTACACTTGAAACACGATTTTAGAGACGGGGAAGAAAAACTGAGAAACGCGTGCTGGCCAGACCGCTTGCTAATTCATAGGGTTGCTGGAGAGTAAGAGGGGAACAGGGGCGAAACCCATACCCTCCCTCCCCCCCCCCCCATCCCACCCTCTCCATCCTTGCTCCCCAAGCACACGCCGTGATACTGCTGATGTGACTTAGGGGCCCACGGCATGTCGTAGTGTACCTGTGTAGAAAACAACGGAAGGTGGTGGTTTCTGGGAAGGATGGAGGGCAGCACACAGACTAGAACAGTTCAGCTTGACTGTCTCTAAAGAAAAATAAAATTTTCTGCGGAAAAACTAGTTATGCTCCACTCAGCGAGAAAGCAGCCAGGCAGAAATATATAATAAATATTGATTACAATTATTGTTTTCCCGAATCGTATTGGCTTTTCAGCGTAACTTATCTTTTTATGGTAAAACGTGTCCGGAAACATTTCCCCGGCGCAAGCACAGAGATTTTAATGGCGATTCGGCAATAACTCATTGCAGGTTCACCCGGGGAGGACCAGGGGTCGGCTTCTGTGGGCTGGGAATGCTGGTCACCTCTGGAGCCCCCGCCCTCCCCCCTTCCCCGAAGGCGTGCTGTTAGACCTCGCCTAGCCCGCCCCCTTTCATGGGCTGTAGCGCCTCGGGCAGAGGTGGCTGGTTTATTCCCCGGCCCCTCTGACTCTGTACAGTAAGTACACGAAGTAAAACAACTTTTTAAAAAACGCGTCAATGAAGCCAGAAGTCGCCAAGTATTGGCACCTGCGCACCGAAATGGCAAATTCTTGCATTTCATTTTATTGCAAAGCAAACATCCTGACTCCTGTGCGTAATGGGAAAAAACGGCTCGGCGATAACAGGGTTCGTAAAGTGCGTAAACGTGTCACAGGCATAAATCTCCCCGGCAGGTGAAGATGCGACATGAGAGAAAAGTCGATGAGCGCGGAGAAATAAATAAGTGGAAAAATAAATATGTGACGTTCAGAAAATAGTACGGACACTCGAGTATAAACTACAATCTTAAAAAGATATAATGCAAACACAAAAGCCTGGTTAGTTCTCTTACACAGGGCACTGCAGAATTTAAGATATGTCTGCGAGCTTCTTTCCCAGTCTCTAGCCACACACACAAACAAACACATTGTTATGTTATGTCACCGTATGTTACACTAGGACACGATGTGTTATGCTGTCCTATCTTTTATTGCTACGCTACATTACGTTATACCATGTTATGTTATGTTGCTATGCTATGTTATGACACATTAAGTTATGCTATCCTACGTTATATTACTTTACGTTACGTTGTGTTATGTTACGTCACGTTGCTATGTTATGTAACTTTGCTATGTTACTTTAAGGCATTCTACGTTATGCTATCCTATGTTACGTTACTTTACTTTGTTACTTTACGTTACGTTATGATATACTCCCACTCAACATGTTTGTGTGAGATTTGAGAGCCCGGTCGTACTGGGTATTCACTATGGGAGAGGTAAAGGAGATTTCACAAAGCTATACGCACTCCTTACCACGCAGACCGTGTCAGACTTGTCACTTAGAGGAGCCTTTATGATCCACGTCACTGTGTACCTTGTCATGGCAATCTTCTGCAAATGCGCATACGCTGAAAAGATGTATGCGTGTTCGTGGTGTGGTGTACGCCAAAAGGCCAAGAAATTGGCGAAAGCTGCGCAAAACAAATACTTAATTGCGTAACATAATACGCGAGCTTAATCGCCTCAGTGCGTTTCGGAATCTTTAAAATGCGCATGTGGCACGAACGGGGCCGGGTTCATCTTACCTACAAATATACCGTCTGGGCAGAAAATGAGTGTCCATGGCCGGACAGGTCCGCTCTTCTGGTGTAACAGCGTGCAACTTGGGTGATCGGTTATGGATACAAAAAATCTAAAATGTTTTTAGTGCTTCTAACGCGTATTTTGTGTAAGGTTTCCAGCTTGGAGGCTAAGTGCGCGCTTTAACGACCGGGCACTCTTAACGATTTGTAAAATAAACACGCAGTACAGGAGGCAGCGAGACAGCTGAAAACTTGGAGAGCAGATTGTGCGAACAAACAAACTTCCCTTTTCCTCCTGAATGGCAGCAGGCAGGGTCGGGGCGGCCTCTGACAGACACAGAATGCAGGGAGGGGTCTCCGGGGGGAGAGATCGGAGCTCACGGATGAGATTAGGGGGAGTGTCTGCGCCGGGATTCTCCGAGGGCCACTCAGAGAGCAGAGCATCCAGTGAGTGCAGCGGCCCCACCTCGCCGGGGATGTGCCGAGAGGGGAGGATGCGGCGCTAGCAGGACAGTGCGTGTGGCATCAGCGCAGGCAGGCCCGGAGCCCGCACACTCGCCGCCGGCAGCGCACCACACACGGCCGGCCGCGCAATCCGGGAAGGATGGTGTTTGCCGTCAACTCCACAGAACCCGCCACAGCCAGCTGGGAAGCCGTGGACTTGTCTCAAATTTCCGAGCTGGTGCGCCTCACACAAAGGAAAAAGGTTATACTTTTTAAATCATTATTAATATCCTCCCGTATTCCCCCTAATGCATGTTCCGCTGCCCTATTATTTCATTGCCGCCGGTTGATTTCTGCTTTCTAGCCAGTTTACGATAAGGGACTTAATCTGTGTGTGGAATCCGTCCGTCGAGCCCGGCGTGCTTGAGATGTATTTTGTGCAACTTAACTTTATACAATCAGTTAGTGTGCGCGTTGTTCTTTGAAGACTGTTGGTGGGAGAGAGTTTTATGCTTCATCGGAAGCCTCAGGTTCGCCGCACCATTGAAGGCTCCCGTTCGCTTGTCCAAGGCTGCCCTCTAGTGGCTGAACTTGGAACTCTGTGCAACAGATAGCCTTTGTGCTGATCCGGCCGCGCACACATCGTGTGGGACCGAGAGCTTGCACATGTACTGAGTCTAAACCGAATTAATGAACTTGAATGTATCGCGGCAACTCCGCGTCCCGTTCACGCGCAGGAAACGTTCAGCATGTCCCTAGCAGTCTACCAATTTCTCAAAACAAAGCGCAAAATGCGACATAGCACGTGCACGACTAAGGGCAATTGCGTTTGATGGGGTCATGGACGGCCAGCGCCGGCGTTGCTGCTAGTTGTACGAGGCATTGCTCTGTTTTGTAAAGTGCGATAACAAAAAAAATAGTTAAAAGACACGGCGCTAAATAAAAGTTCTTGCTTCCGGAAACATGCGAAGTGTGCGCTCGTAGGCACGTGCTACTTTGTGTCTGGCCCAACAGTGTGGAATGCATTTTAACTATTTCATGTGTCTGTTGGACCCCTTTGGACTTCAAGGTGCTCTAAATATCTAGATTCCTTTATAGAGCCTCGAAAGTGAGCCAGACACATTCATTGAAATATTGGGACGCAAAATGTTTCGCCCAGGATCACAAAGTTTGGTGATGCGGGGAAGCCAGGGATGAATGTGTAGGTCGCCCTCATTGACAGTAGGCACTTTCGTAACCTTGAACCTAAATAAACATATCAGCAGATGCATAATACATGTTAATTATTTTTACTTTTTTTCCCAGAGGCATCTGATGTAGACGGAAGTAGCTCAGTGAGGATTTTAATTATAACAACCTAAGAATAGTGAAATTATTACCAGTAATAACACAAGGAGAACGCGGATAATGTCACTCCTATACATACACACACATGAATATAGAAAGAAACAGAATGAGAGAGTGTTGAGGACACGAAGCGCACTTTACAAAGCACTTACGCAGGCGCTAACGTGTGCATATACACATATACTTCTACACATGTACATCCAGTTATATTACATCCTACTTTAACACGTAATATTTGATTACAATAACTCCTGGGCCGTGCGTGAGGCCGGCTTTGTAACACCAGGCTTTATGTTGCCTTGTGGTACTCGGAACACCAAGCCACAGTTGCGCTGTCAGTCCGTCTGCGGTGATCGCTGCCTCGCCGGTGACCCTCGACGCTAGCTCGCCCTGACTCGAGGAGACTGCCCTGGTTCATCCGTCCGTCCGGCCGCGGCGGTGCAGCCTCTTCCAAGCGGGCACCCGAGTGAAGTAACGCCGGCCTCGGCGCAGTGCTTGGCTCGAGGAGGCCAGACCTGGTGTGACCTCCCTGGCAGGGAGCGGATCCCCAGCTCCCCCGGCGGAGGCTGCTGCAGTTCAGGCCGATCAATAGACGATGGACGTCGGGAAGGCGCTACTGCCCAGCACAGGGCCGCGAGGCGCTGCGTTCTCGCTGCCATCATGCGTTGCAGGATCAGCTCTGGGATTCCAGGGTGACCTTTCCCTGGTGTACAATCCGTGTAGGATTTTTATAAACCGCCCAGATACCCGCTGCAATGTTGGTCTGGTGCAAAAAAAAAAAAACATTCCGAAGGCAGACTTTATGGCACTGGCTATACTCTTTCAGTGTCAAGCGAGACCGGACCTTTACAATATATTCGTTACAAACAGTCGTGCATTATTGGGGGAGGGTGGGGGGGGGGGGGGGGGGGTAGGTTGGCGTTGGGCTCGGAGCAGTCTGCCTCCTGACAAGTAATTGTGCAATTACTAAATTAAGCTTAACACAAACCATGTTGGTGCACGGCTGATCAGCAGTGCGGTTTGAACCCTTGGCGTCTAGTCGTTACACCGGCGGGCGACAGTTCATATGCAGCGAGTCCGGCGTTACAAGGGTGCCCCGTGGGTGGCCCTGTTGATATGTAGCCCTGCGTGTGTACCCCCAACCTCCTTCCCAAACGTACCCCATACATTCTGGCAGGGAAGTAGCATTGTTTAAATCAAAGAGTGACCGTGTTTATAGCGCCCACCAGAGCATAAATGGTCTATCGGCGCTTGAACTCGGCACGCGTTTCATCGACCTCTTAGGGATGAAAGGCTGAGCGTGCCTTGTTTAGATGGGAGGCAGCGATCTGAAGATCTTTGTTGCCTGAAGCACAGGGCGCTTTCTAGCAGGAAACAGTCGCTGCTAGTCCAAGCACCGCTCTTCTAAGTTCCCCCCAAATACAAGGACCTCTTTACAGGAAAAGTTAAATGCAAATGAGTAGGCACTGCTTTTTCCACCTAAAATGTTTTATCAAATGCCACAAAACTGTCAGTGCTTTCAGACAGCTCCCACGCACATTTATTATTCCACGGAAAGTAAGAACATTGTGATATTTTGCCGGACATTGTAAAGAACTGCACACATTGTTAGCACAATGTTAACACACTGTAATACACGTGCTATTCCAGCATGCCCTTCACAGTGCGCCCCCACGACAACATACTTAAAAAAATAACGGCAGTGAATCTTATAGTTAACTGTCCCGGTACTACAATACGGTTGGATGTTTCCCCCTCGCGCCCACCTCTGCCTCCCCAAACACACCTCTGAAAAACGCAGCCCCCCCCCCCTGTGTGTTGTGTCGAACTGGGGATAGCTAAATCAATACATGAAATACGGGGCATTTGTTAAGAGCTTTGTAGGTGAAAATCCGCGTCGCTCTGACTCGCAGCACAGCTAGAGGAAAAACCCTTCCCCGTTTACATGTAGGGCTTCTTGGAACACGCGCTCTGTGGCTTGTTGGGACTGCCCCCCTAGCATGGTGCAAAGCGCCGTGAAACCGCGAGTGCGTAACAGCGCTTTATTTAATTTTTTTAAAGAATTCTATTTATTGTTTGAAGCTGTCCTATGGAGCTCAAATGCCTAGATTTACAGAATGGTTAGATCGGAGGTGGTAGGCCATCCCGAAGCACCCAGAGCGACAACCCTGAATGTGGCTATACGACAATTACATCTGGTGACTTGTGTGCCTTATGATGCTGTATAGCGCAGTGACACCCCTAGCTGATGACACCGCTATATTTAAAATATGTTAAAAAAAAATAAAAAAAAAGAGGTCATGGCGTCTGGGCATCAATAAAATGTACCCATATGTACAGGTCAAGTTCGAAAATGGGAAAAAGCCGACTTAAATAAGTGCGCCACGGCTGTACAGTCGGAATGCAACATATGTGAAATAAAAGAAAAACACTGCAATTTCATTTTCCACTATCTCCTTCAAAGCAGTGCATGATGTACAAAAGCGCGACCGTGAATTTAAAAATGCTCTGGCAAGACGAGTCAGGAAACAGAAAAAAAAGTAAATATATAGATTTATTTATCGCGTTCATCAGCATCTCTTAAAAGGTAAACTCAACATTATGGCGATTAGCATGTTTTCTTTCATTAGGGCTGAACGTCTAAGTACCTGCCTGTTCTCTCATTACCTGAAAATAATTGTCAGTGCGCAATAAAATGTGTAATTAAATCTTAATGTTTTGTGGGGGTGTAGCGCCAAAGTGTGCAGGGCCCTCCCAGTGAGTGGGCGCTTTTCACACTTGTGTGTCCGGGGAACTGTGTCGCCTCGAGTGTGGTGGTCGGAGCGACTGGAAGGGGGGCTTAAAAGTGCCTCCACAAACCCGTCTCCTAAAAATAAACACGAGTGTGCTGTGAAGTCGGTGCGCTGCTGCATAGTGCTAAAAGGCCGAGTGGACTCTGGCCAGGCGCACCAGTCTGAAGAGAGCGTTTTGTTTTCCTGGAGCACAAGCAATGTGTCCCAAGCAACAAACAATATAAGGGTAGTGAAATCAAAATTATGTGTTTGGCTGATGCATGTGTCTACACACTCGAAGTCTGTCTTTGGTGTCAGTTTACAAGCAGCACTGTTTTCAATTCTCGTAATTCATGGAAGTGACGTAATTCCGGAAAATTACGGATTTTGTAATCCAGCGAGAAGCCTCAAAATATAACATGTAATATTTAACTTTCTTTTGAGGTTTTAATTGAATTAACAGCCTCAAATACTTTCAAAAATGCAATCATTACACCTCTGTGACAATATAAATAGCTTTCTTTTACATATCTATCTATCTATCTATCTATCTATCTATCTATCTATCTATCTATCTATCTATCTATCTATCTATCTATCTATCTATATCTATCTATCTACATTTCTGTCCGTTTATTCATCTATACAAAATTATATTCTTCAAAACATAGAAATTGCACCCTTTCATGAATTTCGGATTTAAAGAATTGAAAAGCCAACAGCTTTAGAACTGCACATTATTTTATTTCAGATTACACATACCATTCAACATATCAGTGGCAGATAAAATGAATTACACGATACAATAACTCCCTTTCGATGCTCCACTGACATTTACAATGTGCCCATTGGCCTGGTGGGGTTCAGTTATGTCACAGCAACCACATAGATATTTCAAGACATCCCAATATTCAGATATCTCATATGCATCCACTGTGAATATCCAGACCCGTACAAAGCGGTTACGTTGTGATCAACACAAAAACATGAGCGGCCTGTTTATGACCCTCAGCTCCCTCTAGCAATAAATAACAATTGTGTGTCATTATTTTCCAGTCTTTTTACTGTACTCAACCCATGGGCTGACGTTGTACACTTCATTGTCAAACATTGTTGCATGTACGACAACGTGATAGTCAAAATTCCACACCCTTGCCTTTGGGAACATACTTGTGTCGTAATGGTTGTGCTCCGTTGGCCTTGGTACGCCTGCCTTCGCCATTAGTATGGGCATTTTACACAGTCTTTCACTTTATATTTGGTGTTATATGCAAGAACCATATATGGGGTCTCACACGTATCTATCTATCTATCTATCTATCTATCTATCTATCTATCTATCTATCTATCTATCTATCTATCTATCTATCTATCTATCTATCTATCTATCTATCTATCTATCTATCTATCTAGCTATCTAGCTATCTATCTATCTATCTATCTGTCTGCCTGCCTTCAGCCTGTCTGTCTGTCTATCTGTTTACACACATAAACACACACACACACTAACATACTCATTGGCCTAAATTTCCCCAGTAGCCATGTTCAAGCAAGGCAAGTGATCAGATCCTCACTCTGTGAAACAAAGTGCAATAGGTTGATAAGGGGGCAGTCCTCCCATAAGTGTAGGACACACAGTGATGATGTAATTATAGCTTTCTGTAGACTGAAAGGCTTTTTTTTAAATTCAAGTAGGGAATAACCGATCTATGTAAATACACATTTATATTTAATTGCATTCGACTCTCTCATTTCGGTATTTTATCACTTCACTTTATTCACCAGTAGACCTTGCTTTCTAGAAAAGTATGAAATAAGTATTTAAAGATTTCACTCTGGGAATATTGCAATTCCTCTACACCTGTTTTCCTCTTTAGTTTATCACCCTCACAGCTCTCTGCTCTCTTTATGTGTTCTTACTTTAAAATTGCACCTTTGAAGGACTGTAGTCCATGTTTAATGTCTCCCTCCTTTATTTATCACCCTCACAGCTCTCTGCTCCCTTTATGCTTACTTACTTTAGTATTGCACTCTTGACTCCAGTCCATGTTTCCTTGCTCTCCCTTTATATATCATTCTCACAGGTCTCTGATTCCTTTATACTTCTCACCTTAGATTTGCACCTTTGCAGGACTCTGGTCCATGTTTCCTGGTTCCCTCCTGTATATATCCCTCTCACAGCTCTCTGCTCTCTTTATGTGTTCTTACTTTAAAATTGCACTCTTGAAGGACTCAAGTCCACGTTTCCTTTCTCCCTCCTTTGTATATCATCATCATGGCTCTCCTCTCCCTCTATGCTTTCTCACTTTATGAGTACATATTTGTAGGACTCCAGTCCATGCTTCATTGCTCCCTCCTTTAGATGTCACCCTCACAGCTCTCTCCACCTTCCATGCTTTCTCACTTTAGTATTGTCCATGTTTCCTTTCTCCCTCCTTTATCGAGCCCTCTCACAGGTCTCTGATACCTCTAGGTTTTTTTTTCTTTAAATATTGCATCTTAGCAGGACTTCAGTAGGTCTTTTCTAGCTCCCTTCCCATGTTTATCCCTCTAATCTGTCCCCTTTATGTATTTCTTTGTCACAGGGCTGCAACCCCCTACAATTGCATCCTTGTTATATCGTACTTACCGTACTTTAGTCCCTCTTTTCTGTCTCCCTCTCCACGTATATCACTCATTGACCTCTATGCATCTCACCTTTATCTATTTCTTTGTCACCTGACAGTATACCGTTTCTACTTGTTCTGTAATTTCTATATCATGCTCGCATAACTCCAATCCCCCTCATCTCGCTCCCTTCCATGTATATCCCTCATAGGCCTCTATGCTGTCTCACCTTTATCTATTTCTTTGTCACATTACTGTAATCCCTCTGCGCTTGCTCTGTAATTTCTATATCATGCTCACAGAAGTTCAATCCCTCTTTTTCTCGCTCCCTCCCATGTAGGTCCCTCATAGGCCTCTATGGTTTCTCGCCTTTATGTATTTCTTTGTCACAGGAGGTTAATCCCTCTGCACTTGCTCTGTTCACAAGTCTCCAGTCCGTCTTCGCTTTCCCCTTTCCATTCCATACCCCTCTCACACGTCCAACGCCCTCAATGCTTTAGATGTTTCTTCCATGCTGGACTCCAGGCCCTCTGCGGCTTATTCGTCCTTCACATACTATGCTCACAGGACTCTGACCCCTCTATGGTTTATTTCCTCATTTATATATCACCGTGACACGTGTTCTCTCCTCATTTGTGTATACAATGTCTAGAGGCCTTGAACCCCTTTACGCTCACTCGTCTCCTTTGTGTTTCACTCTCAGGCCTCTCTGCTTGATGTCCTTCTTTGCATACAGGACCCCAATGCTTCAGTGCTTGCACCCCTTCCCTGTACCCCACTCTCACAGGACTTCAGTCTGTGTGTGCTCTCCCTCCCTGCTTTGTACAACCTTCTGTCATATCGCCCTCAAAGTTCTCCAATCCTTCTTACTTGAATCACTCACACATCTATCTCTTGCACTTTCTCATCTACTTAGCACTTCACTCTCAGACACCTTCAGTGCCTCTTTGCTAGCCCCCCATCTTAGTAGATGCCTATTACATGCCTCCAACCCCCCACGCTTGCTCCCATTCTTAGTATATCTCTCTCAATGGTATCAGTACCACTTTACTCGCATACCTTTACTGTATATATCACTCACAGGCTCCCATTTCCTTTATAGTTTACCCCATCTGCTTTGTATATCACCCTCACATGTATCCCTGCCCCTGTGATTGATCTCTTCCATTGTAAAGCACTCTCATCTTTTAATTATTCACTCTACACTTGCTCTCCTTCATTGTGTATCACTCTCACAGTTAAGCATTCACCCTAAAAGTGTTCTCTTTCTTTGTATAACACACTCACAGGATTCTTTTACCTCTATTCTTGCTCCCATTCACGGTATGTCACTCTCACAACTATCTATTCACTCTACACTTGCTCTCCTTCATTGTGTATGACTCTCAGAGTTAAGTATTCACTCTAAAGGTGTTCTCTTTCTTTGTATAACACACTCACAGGGTTCTATTACCTCTATTCTTGCTCCCATTCACAGTATGTCACTCTCACAACTATCTATTCACTCTACACTTGCTCTTCTTCATTGTGTATGACTCTCAGAGTTAAGTATTCACTCTAAAGGTGTTCTCTTTCTTCGCATATCACCCTCACAGGTTTCTATTGCCTCTATGCTTACTCCCATTCACTGTATATCACTCTCACAGATACCTATTTACTCTACACTTGCCCGGCTTAATTGTAAATCACTGTCACAGTTATCCATTTACTGTACATCTGCTCTCCTAAACTGAGCACCCTCTCACTTTTTATCTATTCACTCTACACTTGTTCACCCTTAATGCTTTTCACTCGCACAGTTCATTATTCACTCTACACTTCCTCTCCATCATTGGCTCTCTCTCACAGTTATATATTCATTCTTCACTTCCTCCCCTTCATTGGGTTTCACTCTCACAGTTATATATTCACTCTATGCATGCTCTCATTCACAGCGTATTATTAACACAGGTACCTATTCACTCTACACTTGCCCTCCTTCATTGTTTATCACTCTCACAGTTATCTATTCACTCTACACCTGCTCTCCTAAACTGAGCTCCCTCTCACTTTTTATCTATTCACTCTACACCTGCTCACCCTTACTGCATATCACTCTCGCAGTTAAGTATTTCCTCTACACACGCTCTTCTTCCCTATATAGCACTCTGACAATTGTCTATTCACTCGCTCTTTCAGATACACGCGTTCTGACACTTGCGTCCATCGGGTTGAAAGATATGGAGACGACCTTAAGAGATGTGTGTGTGCATTTGACTTATTCCAGAAATATATTACTTTGAATGCCTTTGGAGATTATTGGAATCTGGTGTGCCGAATGTTCTCTAGTTTTGGCCGCATACATAAAATACATTTTGGGTATTTTGCAGTGAATGCTACTAAGGACTCTGTTTAATTTCTGACTAATGGACTTTTGTAGTGCCTTCAAAATGTATGCCCTGAAGAAGAAATCCCTATGTTAAAGGACGAAACGCGTTGGTTGTGTCCATGCTCGTCATTTTTGTGGAAATGAGAAATAAAAGAAAGAATATAGAGAATACACATGGTTTGTGATGCCTTGGGATATGTTTATTTGATATGTATTAATAGTCAGAATACTGACCTGTTGTGGGCACTGAAACCAATGTGAGTTAACGGAATCCATCTTCTTTGTGAACGAGTTTGTAATTGAGTGCTCCTTCTTCTCTTTTTCAAAGTTCCCTTTTTGGGTTGTTACATACGGTTGTCCCCAGGAGGGATCATTCTTACACCAGGAACTATACAGTGTGTGGCTATAGTATACCATAACCATTTTTCTTTGAATCTATTCACTTGACACTTGTTCTCTATCACCACATATCACTCTCACAGTCACATATTTCCTCTACATATGCTCTGCTTCATTGTGTATCAGTCTAACGGCTATCTATTCACTCTACTCTTGTTCTTTTTATAGCACTCACCGTTATCTATTCCCTCTAAACTTTCTCTACTCCTTTGTATATCACTTACACAGGACTTCTCTCTCCTTGGTCTCGATCACTCCCTTTGTATCCCACTCACTCTCAACTCCAGTGCCTCTAAGCTAACTCACCCTCCTCCTATATCACTCTCATATGCTCTAAATCCCTCTGTTGTTTCTCCCCTTACTTCTAATACGAGTCTCGTACATCTCACTCTCAATTTGTAAATTACTCTTGCAGCAATACATGTTCATTATGACTGCATCTCTCAATGATATTTCACAATCCTATATCTGTAAGATTTGTATTTGCACAGAAGTAGTCGGCTCTCAACACTACCTCCTTCATAGATCCTTTCTCTTTATACTTCCAGTGATCCCTTACTGTTTCATCTTTTTATTTTTCCAGTCATCAATCACTTCTAGCTTCTTATTTATCTAGGGCAAAATTTCCCTTTTCTTTCTCATCTCCACTGCATTTGAATGGGGTCAGACAAACTTAGAGGACAAAATTGGCAGTGCCAGAAGAGTTGGTCTGAAATTTCAGGGTGTGGGCACTTATTTTGTCTGTTTGTGGGTCTGTTTTATTGACTCGTGTAGCAGTTTTACTGTTGAGTTGCCTGATATCGCCACAAACCTTGCCTGCAGCAAGCATAAAGACATGCAGCTTCACACCTTGCAAAAGACCTATACAGCGTGTTTTCACAAGATGATAACTGCCTAGATTTGCAAATGTGGGTAATTTGTTTAGCTATCTGATTCGCCAATGGGGCCACTTTTATTTTGATACCCACGCCTACTTTCTGTCCCAGTTGACACACTGCGTGGTCACACCCTGTATAGTCTTTTTTCATATTTTCTTTTGTTGTTATTTACCCAATACCAGTCGGTGTCCTTCCATGGATTTCTCCTTTTAATTTCCTATAGAAAGGTCAATCCAAAGTTCTCTAGTTACTGCAGCCGTGTTGGGGATTTGTTGTGCTATTACTTTAGGTTTACAGCTTTGTGCCCAAATTTGGCAGGGCAGAGATTTACCTAATTTTATTAGGGTATGTTCATCTACCTTTTAGTTGAAGACACTTGTGTTCTTGTAATCTTAATTGGAATTTCCATCATAAAGAATTCATCAGTATGAGTTCATCTTTATTGTAGTTTTCTTTATTGCAGACGCCATTTTCTTGTGTATCTTGCTAAAACTCCCAATAACAACATGTAAATGCCCATGTTCAATTTCACTGTATTACCTGACGCTAGGGATTAGTGCGATTCTAAGGCTGACAGCTTTTGGTAGATAGTGGTCTCAACAGAGAGGGAGATAAAATGAGCAGCCCTGGATCACACAATTTTGTCAATTCTTAAAATTGACAGAACTCTCATGTGTCCATATTGTGCATCTGTCAATTTAGCCACTAAGTCACATTTATTCAGTAGCTGTTAAACATATAACTCGATCCAAATGGACATCGGGTCTACATGGGAATCCTCAATTGATTGTGTGAAATTTTCATTCCACCTCCAGAGAATAAAAGTAATCCTTCAGCAAAAATAATAATCACTTTCAGGCATCAACATATCCTCTTCTTTCTCCATTTCAGATATATTATAAAGTTATTAAGGACATTGAGCCCGGAGAGGAATTGTTGGTGTATATGAAGGAACGATCGTACTCATTCGGGGACATGGCTCCCAATCTCGATGGTAAGCATATCCATGTTTTGACTCAGTACATACAGTAATTTACATTCGCGGTTGTTATGCCCATTTAACTTTTACATCAAATGTACCCTTTGTTTGGCACTCTTTTAAATATTTAGTTATAATTTTGAACTCTCTTCTGTTTAGTCTTTGCTCACTGGAATACCTCTCAGTCTTCTGAAAAAACAGAAAACATATCTGTTTGTTTTCTATTAGTAGTTATTCTAGGGATTAGCTTGCTTCCGTTAAATTGTTTTTTACTTTTGTTTTTTTCCCACCCACCACCCCCTAGTTCACCTCGGGGGGCGAGGGCAGAGAAGGAGTTGTGTTTAGCTACAAAACAGGTGGACAACCTTGGCATCAGTTAAAAGGGCAGGTAAATCCATGAAGAAATTGGCCTTAATCCAATGACCCAACTTGGGATACGGATACACAATCTTTAGAGAAGGGATGGTGGCATCTGCTACAGCAAGTGTCCGTAGCCTTACCTTAGCTGTCTGGCCCGACAGGTATTTGAGGTACTGGGAGATCCAAGTATGGGCCAACCCCTCTATCTGAATGGTGTCCAAAGGGATACCTGAATGAGTGCCCCAGGCATGGTGAATTATGCTACTGGGGGAGCAGTCTGATGCCGGCCCAGGTTGCCTCTATACTGAGAGAACAGGTGGGTTCCCCTTGTAAGGACAACACATTGAACAACCAGAAAGGGGTATTTCCATTTGGTCCAGGACATCGGAAAACAGGTAATGACCCAGAGAATGGGACCTGAGAGGTATTCAAGCATGTCTCTGTCAGTGCAATGTAGGCATGAATGTGTTGGTCCCTTGCAATGCTATTGCAGTGTAAATAATGTAAATGTTTTCCCTGCATTGCTCTTTAATGCTATGTTGATTTATTCTAGGTCATGTTTATGATGAATAATAAATACGGCATGAGAATGGCAGGATTTATCTAATGCAACAACGGCATTGTGTACTTGGTTTTCTTTCAGAGATGGAATGTGCAATGCTTAGGTGGATCTTTATTGAGAGGGTGAGAGTTTGGAAACCTGACTGGTCTGAATGTGGTCCTTGACCTGTGCTTTGGTTTTAGTCTTTCTTTTCTATTGGTTGTTTTCTTTGAAACTGTATTTTTTAGCATCAAGAAACCTCATGGTGGTAGCAAGGTGTACAGACAAAATCATAAACGCATTAATTAATGCATTCCTTCATATCCTTAAACCAGACGGACAGTGAATTTTACAAAACTGCCTTCCAAACGGTAATAATATGTCAACACATGGCCTGATTAAAAGAGTAAAATAGATTTGAGTGAATGGCAACATTGTAGTTGTGAATAATGCTAGTGTTATATTGTTGTTAGATTGCTTTCACCAATTCACTGACCTGTTGGTTCTTTATGCTCTTGGGGAGACTGATGTCTGAGGTTTGGGTTTACCCATTGAAGATGTCTCCATATGGTTGTTGTGAGTCAATTGCCTTCCCTTTTCAGTGTGGTGAAGTGTTTGTTGGCTGATGATGTTCTGTGACTGAGAAGGAGTAGATCCTGAGACCATATAACCAGGTGTGAGTTAATCTACTGTGTCAAGGAATGTACCTTATGGGACGTGGACCTTCTTGCCCTTCGCCTGATCTGTGTTAGAGTGTTAGATATGGCACTGCCGTCTATCGGTTTTGCGATCTCAACAGATCACCATGTGTGCAAAAGGCCAGCCCCATTGTTGTTCTTATTCCCTTGTTTCCCAGACTCAAAACCCTGAGTTCTTTAGTATTTCCTCTGTCAGAGGCTGCCTGATCGCCGGTCTCCATATCCCACTGTCCCTCTGTTGCTCTACTCCAGGATGGTTACATCTACCACTCGTTGCAGGTGCTGCATAACTACCCCCTGATCTGTGGTCATGATGTTATGTTAGATGTTTTTGTTTGGTGCATATTTTTTTATTATATTGCATCTTAGCACTTTGGTGCAGATCTCGTCTGCAGTCGAGGGTTTGTCCACGGGGAAGCATCCATGGGGATGAGGATACATCTGCGGATATGCCCTGGTCCAATGAGTATGTGTGGCATAAAATGCACATAGGGGTTTTCATTTGGGCGGAATCCACTGGGTGCACCATTGAGCGGGGGATTTGTGACATGAGAGCATATCTAATATCTTGGTGTGTGAACATGCTGTAGAATCTGCACCCTAATCTGTGTTTGGCATGATATATAAAGTTTCACATTTTTTGCATAGTGCAGATCTTTTATTTTTGTGGCTCATCTGTTGAGCATTGTATGCAGAGCATTTTATGCATTGTTATGTATCTTGTAGTGTGAGGAGCTTGAAGGTTAGACATTGGATGTATAAAATCTTGTTTCAACCACTCATTATGCGAATAATTTAAGACCATTTAGACGGCTCATTGACTCAAAACATTTAAGGCACCAGAGTCCTTACCCAACCAACATAAACAATTCCAAATTTGGGTTTACTATAAAATGGTATGTATATGTTTGGGCTGTTGAGCTCGCTTGCAGGTCAGCCCTTATAACTAATCAATCATTTCAAATTTGGTGAAACATGATTCTATACTAGATCTCTGATGGGACAGGTTTTAAAATTAATAGTTCCAGGGTGTTTTTTCTCTGCTCCACGCAAAAAAATGATGTCTAGTTAAAGGAATACATTTCTCAAGTAAATGTAATGTATGCAACGCACAACACAATGTAGTTGCCCTTTTTCAGGGAGTTTCACGCCAGTATATAAGCGAGAGAGAGAGAGAGAGAGAGAGAGAGCGAGAGAGAGAGAGATTGACTAGGACTTTACCCACTGCCTCCAACCGTGACGTACAAACACCTCACATCAGATGAGTTCACAGTATCAGACTGCAGAGCTCTTTCAGTAGTTGACAGTACTGGCGAAAATGGCAGTAAATAATTTCTGGTCAATCTGTACACTAAAGCAGATTGTGAGTTGAGTAAAAATAGCACTAGATCTCTGGGATTTAGCTCCCCATGTTACCATCCGCTACTGGTGGGTGGTAAACTCATCAAAATGCAAATATGGCACACACACAGAACGTCCAAATTGAACATATGTTCTCTCTTTTCTCTGTTAGAATTCTGCAAACGATGCATATTCCCTGGAGTACAGATGTGGGGAACTTTTTATGCATTAGGAAACATAACAGGTGCACATTTCTGCATGTAGGAATAAGATGCAAAAGTGTATTTGCACCACCAAACGAATCTTTCTTTTATCTCTATGAAATCTGCTATTGACTGGGAAAAGAGTAAATCTTTAAGTGTATTCAACGTGGAAGTTTCTGGGTCTGCTAGTATGGACTTTAGAATGAACACAACGATTAATAGTAACATGTGACACTTTAGTCAATTTCCTCCGACCACTTTTGCACCCATCAATTTAGATGATCTTCTTCATTGACTTTACACTCTTAGACTTTTGAGAACAATTCACAAGTCATTGCAATGCTGTTCTTAAAGAATACTCAAACATCTTGAACTCCATCCACCACAGTATTTCTAATATCCCTCAAGCATAAAATATATAATATAAATATGCAATATGTCCCTGATATTAGTTAACCCTGTGGTGAAATCTGCTAACCTCTTCATCGTGTCATGAAGACACGATGAAGAGGTTAGCAAAGAGGTAAAAAACAAAAAAAAATATATATATATATATATATATATATATATATATATATATATATATATATATATATATATACAAGAAAACTCCTTTCGTGAAAAAAGAGAATAGAGACCCTTGGGGAAATTTTGGGAGGCTTTATTGTGTCCATGTGGCGGATGCATTTCTGGCTGGATGTTTCGCCGTCGTCAGCGCCTCAAAGCCTCCGTGGGTAAGTGTGCACTCCGGCTGCAGTTCCTCCTCTTTTTAACTTGATTGCTCAAGTCTGCACCGCCCCCAGGTCATCAAGGCAGCACACCTGAGTAGCTTCCCAAGTACTAGGGGAAAAACTACAAGTCCCATAGTCCCCCGTCGAGAGTCTCTGGTAGATGCTGCTGGGGGGGTGGAGTGATGTAACACACCAGTGTGCATCCGTGAGAGAATGAACCAAAGTGCGCCTCGGAACACACCACCGGCATGATGATGCATTCCCAGCTTTGCTGTCCACAACGCAAACTCCCTCATCTCCCCTTACCGCCTCCGCCCTGAGTTCCAGGTGTCAATGTAACAGGGGCTTCAAAACAGTGTCTGTCGCCCAACACGAAGTTCAACTAACCTCGCTCCTGCCAACTTCTCTTCCTGGGTTTCAGGGGCGGGCTGGGGACCATCCAAATAACTTTGGCACATGAAGAACTGGAACCAGTTCGAGCCTGCGAAGTCCTTTGCCCTGTAGATGAGGCGGGGTCTCTGGAGCGCGTCACAGGCAGACGCGTGGATAGGTTATATATATATATATATATATATATATATATATATATATATATATATATATATATATATATATATATATATATATATATATATCACCACTGAGCTTGCTTTCATGGGAAGAACATTTTTTGTTTAATTAATAACTTTGGTGACTGAATCTTTACAAAACTTTCCCCAACAATTTAGTCCACCATAGCTCCTTCATGCAAAGTTTTGTGCTGATCCATCGAATCGGGGGCCTAGAAAAAGGTGGTGTCCAAAAAAACCACTGTTTTCCCATGTTAACTTCCATACAAAACTTTGCTCTCTGATACAAAAAAAGCTGAACAGAATTAAACTTAATTTGGCACAAAGCTAGAATTTTACTCAGAAAGTTTTTGTAAAATGGTATAATCTATTCAGACATTTTTAAGATATTTGCATTTAAAGCAGGGGTCAGGGTGAGTTGGAAGGATAAAAAAGTTAGGTATATTTGGACAGTTAAAAAGTAAGGTATGTTTGGAGAGGAGTTCGCCCTGTGGTAAGGTACATTTAAAAAACAGCGCACTCTGATTGGCTCAGATAACTTTTATCCATTGGGTCATTTCGGTTGTACAGCAACAGTACAATGGTACAGAGGTATCTGATTAGCTGGTCGCAACTGAAACGAAAAAGTTGTGGCGCCGTTATAGACTCAGTGATTCCGTCCGGAGCCCTGAAAAAATAATGAAATAGCCCACAAGGGGTCGGATGGGCATCCCCACACCCCCAGGGTCATAGTGGGTTAAAAAAAAAAAGAAAATTGGTCTGAAGGTCCTACTCTACTAGCGCGGCAACACCCTGTGATATTGTGACACCGGTACCAAAATAGCAAAGATCCCTGTAAAAAATAGAAAGCTTTGACCCTGCCGGCAGCCACCACAGTGCAGAGCATAGGCCATGCACAATGGGGATAGGCCACTTGCAGTGGGTTTGGTGGAGGGCTAATGCACTGCTGCACCCTCCCAAAAGCCATGGTCATGCATTAGCCAGGAGTTGACTGCCTATTGGCGATCAGGTGCAGTACATGGCCAGAGGCCTAGCCATGCAGCAAACTGCCCAGTGCACCCAGCTGAAATCCATGCACTGTGGGTGAGTTTACAGCCTGTGGCAGGAATGGCTGCCTTTGCCTAGCTGTAGGGCAGGACCTGTGGCTAACCCACCGGTTATATATGGCCAAAGGCCATACACAGCAGGTGTTGTCTCTTCGCCTGGGCGGCCTAGGGCCTAATAAGATCTGAACTTTCATTAAAGAAAACCTAGAAATTGATTGAAAAAACAAAGGTTAAAGTTGCGTCATAGTTAGGTGTTGAAATAAGTGACATTTAAAAACAAAAAAAGTACATTCACCAGTTATAGTTTACCAAGCTAAATATAACAAGCCCCTCCATGCACTACTTGAACACTCACTTTACATCACTCATGAAAAGTTAAAAGACATAATTGATGACATCACTGATGACATCTAAAATGACATAATTGATGACATCACTAATTACATCATACAACCGATGTTAGACCAACCTATAGAGTTTGTGGACTGAAGTTCTTCAATACACTACATCTGTGGAAAATGTTCTATTCACCTTATTTAAGATTACCCTCATAAAGACTTGATATGACCCACAATTTTAAGTCAAGAGGTTGCCAGGTATACATTTGTCACTTAAAAGACACTTTCTGTCAGGCCCTATTGATAACCCTCCATAGTTTAGTAAAATAGACAACTCTCCTTAGTTTAGTAAAATACACAACCCATCATAGTTTAGTAAAATACACTACACAGATTCCTGTGATGGGCACAACAACTTACAACCCTAGAGCAATGCTTACAAATGGTGGGATACTTGTGAAAATAAAGATTGCCCCAAAAAAACATAGGGGGCGATTAGGATGGCGGATGGATCGCCACCGCCATGCAGGCGGTGGCGATCCGTCCGCCATCCGTGCCCGTCCGCCACCTATTTCCCCCTCGCCATATTACAATGGCGGGGGGACCGTGGCGGACGGGAAGTCTGTCCGCCGCTTTTCCACTGCGGTCGCCTTGCGACTGCGGCTGAAAAGGTCTAATATGGTGGCAGACACCGCCAGCCATATTAGGATGTGCTGTGGGCAATGACTTTCCGTGGCGGCAATGCCGCCACGAAAAGGCATACGGTCTTTGCTTTAGGGGCCCGTTGCGAGCCCCCAGGGTGAAGGGGGTTTGGGGGGTGCACATGGGGGGTACCTATGGTACCCCCC
The DNA here is from genome assembly GCF_964263255.1 of Lissotriton vulgaris. Taxonomy (NCBI): domain Eukaryota; kingdom Metazoa; phylum Chordata; class Amphibia; order Caudata; family Salamandridae; genus Lissotriton; species Lissotriton vulgaris. The sequence continues at coordinate 323,572,142 of NC_141693.1, forward strand.
TGCATTTCAAAATACAACATGGCAGGCACCGCCTGTCATGTTGTGCTTTGAAACGCACAATATGCATTTTTAGCATTGCGGCGGTTAAAAATACGGTATGCACCCGCCACCGTGGTGGGTGCATCCTAATTCGAGGCACGTGATCTCCGCCCCTGAGGCGGGCGGTCCCTTCCACCATCCTAATTAACCCCATAATTTGGAGCAACTGTACCACAAAGCATACGTTGAGACATTTATTACTACAATGCCACGGTCAAATCACGTTATTACATAGTACAGTTGCATCTTCTGGACTTGGATTGACCTTCGAACTTTACTGCTCCCCCTATGGACATACACAATGAGATTGTGCTCTGATTCTGCTTAAGTATTTTTTTTACTATACTAATGCATATGAAAGAGCAGCATGGTATGAACCATAAATGTATAAATGTAGACGTGCATCATGTAATATGCTATTTATTACAAATGTGAGGGGGCAGCGTGAGCCACTCGAAGCTTCGCATCTTGTGAGTCACGGCCTCGATCATTTCATTCAGGGACGTTTGACTTGTCATCCTCTTTTTCAATGGATGTCTCAGTTCCCCGGTGGCGCTGGCAGCCGCACAAAAAAAGAAAATGCAAAAATGTTCCGCAGAAAGATAATTATCGGAACAATCTTTTATGCCAAGCCCCAGCCAAAATGCAGCCGACCCCTTATCACTGCTGGAATTTGGAGTAGGGCTCTTGAACTTATTTGAGACTCCGCTCTCCTAGATTAGCATGTAGATGCCGCATAATTGCATTCCCCTTGGTTCTGCTGAAAGCCATTAGGCTGTGATTTATTTTTCTGTTGCATTCCTCCATTGTCCCGAGTGTTGCTGATGGAACTCAAGATAGAGGCCAGCAAACACACATTTGACAAGCAAGAGAGAAAGGACTGGCTGCTTTGTTTTCTAGGGGGTATTTAAGGCGTAACCTGCTTTTTAGGACAAAAGTTTGTATCATGCCTTGAAGAAGCGTAGCGTGAGAGCACCGCAGGTTCCACAAAATGCATTTTAACAGCAAGAAGCCCTGCATATGCAGGTTCAAAGCTGAGAGATCTTTGTTCCAGGTGAACCACTTCTAATAGCCCAGAACAGGAAGTCGGTACAAAGGGTTGATTTAGTTTCACTTGACATACTGATGTATTTGGTAGTTTTTAGTGCACTTAGGGCCAGATGTAGGTATCCAAATACCGGTCGGAAATGGCAGAAGATACCGATTTTCGTCCGTTTCCGACCGGTATTTGGATATTGAGATGTAGGGGCATGTTAAATTACAGAATCGGTAATTTTACCAAATTTGTAATTTTTCCGATTCGGTAAAATACCGAATTGGTAAAATTACCGATTCTGTAATTCAACATGTAGGTAGCACTGTAATCAGTGCTACAAGGGTTTAAGAATTCGTTACTTACCACCAACTAGAAGTTGGTGGTAAATAATGAAAGCCCTTCAAAAAGCATTTTTTGCTTTAAAAAACGTGCCTTGTTGCAGACATACATGCCCTAAGGGCATGTATGTCAGCAACATGTGCACCCATGCACAATTGAGGGGTGCACCAGGGTGTCAAAGTGACACCCTGTACCCCTTGCAAATTCAGTAATTTTGCCGAATCGGTATTTACCGATTCAGCAATTGGCATTGATTCCTATGGGCCTCAAGGCCCATAGGAATCAATGCCAATTACCGAATTGGTAAATACTGATTCGGTAATTACCGAATCATTCCGATTCAGTAATTTCAAAAGTGAAAATACCTACATCCCATCTACTCTTAAATACCGAATCGGTATGATTCGGTATTTAAGAGTAGGTAAATCGAGATTACCTACATCTGGCCCTAAGTGAATGCAGTGTAAAAAGATGGTGTAATACATGAGCGGACTAGACAGTACGCTTTTTCATGGGAGTTCTCGTTTTGCACAGTGATGGAATACACCTTTTTAAAACATGCACTACAGATTACTAGGCAGTGCTCTTTTTATTGGGTTCCTTTGGATTGCACGGTGATGGAAAATACCTTTTAATTACATGCACTACAGTTTACAAGGCAGTACTCTTTTCTTTGGGAGTTCCTGTGTTGCACAGTGATGGGAGACACCTTTTTATTAAACCTGGGCAGAGTTCTGTTGCGCGGAACTCTGCGTAGTGCAAAAAAAGCTCAGCCGTGCTACATGGTGTTTCGCAAGTTGCAGAGTGCGTTAGATAAATGCTTTTCGTGGTGATTTTCAGTGCCAGGTGCTTGTCTGCACTGTTCAATCACACGAACAGCACCATGCACAGTGCAAGCGGGCAATGCTTCCTTTCTGCCGCTTGAGTAGATTTTTACCTGAGCTTCACCTTTCTCAGCTCGAACAGACAGTTTCTCAACGCGTGCGGTCCCGAGCATACACAACCACTCGCAATAGGAAATCTGACCGCCTGCGTTGAAAAATCTCGCCGGGAGGTTGATTTTCAACGCTCAAGCTCGCCATTTTGATGTTGACGATTTGTGAATGAGGAAAAATCTCTCCGCGAGGTGGATTTTCCTCACTCGCGCTCTCCAACTTGACGTTGACTAACGTGAGCGAGGGAATAAACTCCACTGAACTCCATGAGCTTCGCATAATGCAGAGTGCGGAAATCTACGCCAACTCCAAGAGTTGATTTTCACGGCCCAGACTTACTTTTTATGATGTGCACTGCTGCTGACAATGCAGTACTCTTTCATGGGAGTTCCTGTGTCGCCGAGTGATAGAAGACACCATTTTACGACGTGCACTACAGCTGATAAGGCAGTACTGTTCTTCACAGGAGTACTCATGTTAGACAGTTATGGAAGACACCTTTTTATTACATGCACTACAGTCTACTAGGCAGTGCTCTTTTTAATGGGAGTTCCCCTATTGCACAGTGATGGAAGATACATTTTATCGTGTGCACTACAGTGGTGAAAACAGTACTCTTTTTTTATGGATATTCACATGTTTCACAGTGATGGAAAACACCTTTTTATGATCTGCTGTACAGCTGACGAGGCAGTACTATTTGTTATGGAGGTTCTCTGGTATCACAGTGATGAAAAACACCTTTTTATAACGGACACAACCGCTTACTTGGCAGACTCTTTTCAGTGGGAGTTCTCTTTAGTTGCACAGTGATCGATCACACCCTTCTATGGGCTTCATTTTAGCTGACTAGGCTTCCTCTTTTTAATGGGTGTTCTTGTGTTGCGCGTTGAACAATGACACCTTTTAAAGGTGTGCACAAGAGCTGAATAGACCGGTCTCTTTTCATGGCACTTCTCCTGTGTTACACAGATACAAATGACAGCTTTTCATGATGTACACTATAACTGACTAAGCAGTACTTTTCATGGGGGCTCCTTTGTGTCACATAGCGATCAATGACATCTTTTTATGATGTTCGCTTCAGCTGACTAAGCAGTACTCTTTCTCGTGGGAGTTCCCTTGTGTTACAAAGTGACCAAGGACACCTTTTTATGACATGCACTATAGCTGACTAGGTAGTACCTTTTTTCATGGGAGTTCTCTTTAATTGCATAGTGAAGGAAGGCCCATTGTAATGATGTTTACTAATGTTGACTAGGCAATAGTCTTTATAGGTTGAGCCTGGGCAGCACATGTGTTGCTCTGCTCTGCAAGACATGCTCTATTGAGGTGGGAGCTTGAAGCAGCGCCCACTCTCCACCCATATTTTTCATTGGCTTGTGTCATTGTCCACTGCAAACTGTGGCTGTTCATTGGTCAAAAGGTTTAGTGGTCACTCAGTTCCTCCTTGTCTCATTTTGTAACCTTCCATGGTGACACCCCCTGTTACATGTGTTGCTGCTCGGTAGGCTTTAATTAGAGCCTCCAATCACTATTTTCTCAAATAGCTTTGTCCTTCCTGCACATGCTCCTCTCATAATGCTTTCTAAAAATGTTATAGCACACATTTGCAATGCAATAGGTCTCGCATTTGCAAGAGTTTAAACCATTGGCATTGTAAATGACAATGGATTTTATTTATCTGTTTAAAAAAAACACATAAATAAAAGGCATTATCGTTTACAATGCCATCAGCTCAAACTCTCATAAATAAGAGACCTAGGGCCAGATGTAGGAGCCTTAATACCGGTCGGAAACGGCCGATTTCGCCCGTTTCCGACCGGTATTTGGCTTTTGAGTTGTAGGGGGTATCTGATTTACAGAATCGGTAAATTTACCGATTCGGTAAATATACAGAATCGGTAAAATACTGAATCGGTAAATTTACCGATTCTGTAAATCAATATGTAGGTGGCACTTCACAGAGTGCCACAGGCCCTTTAGGAGTCGGTATTTACCCCCCAATCCTATTGGGTGGTAAAATACCGAATTCAGGTGTGCATGCACATCTGTGCATGCACACCTGTACCATGTGACACACAGACATGCCCTTAGGGCATGTATGTGTGCCACATGTCACACAAGCCTGTACTTGGGGTGCTAGAGGGTGTCAAAGTGACACCCCCTGCACCCTTGCAGGATTCAGTATTATTCGGTAAATACTGAATCGGTATTTCCCATTGATTCCTATGGGCTTCAAGGCCCATAGGAATCAATGGGCAATACCGATTTGGTACGGTAAATACCGAATCTTACAGATTCGGTAATTGTGTTTTTAAAGTTACCTACATCTGCCTCCTTCTAATTTACCAATTCATAAATACCAAATCGGTAAAATTCGGTATTTATGAATCTGTAAATTAGATTTACCTACATCTAGCCCCTATTGCATTGCAAATGCTTGTTATATTCGGTAACTACGATTTATACATTGCTGATACACAAAATGAGAGAGGTACAACAGACAATGTAATGATCTCTTATTTATTTCAAGTTCAGATAAGCTTCATAGTCCAACTTCCAAAACACAGTTCCAATTATATCAAGTAAAGTGCTTGTGAAGTCCAAAAAAGCGAGGACAGTTGTGTGAAAACACAATCTTTATTTCATTCTTGTAACATCAGTATGAAACACAGTCAATGCATTTCGTCCCACAGGCAACAGGACATCTTCAGGGCATTAAGTCCTAAATAATGCACCTTAAAACTTTTCTCGCGATTTTTAGATTTCACATTCACTGCATACAGTCAATGGTCGTGCACATCAGGTGTTGGCTGCCAACAGAGGGTTGGGCGCAGGGCCTGCAGTCAACCCCTGCTACGCACTGCCAAAGGTTATGCACAATAAAGATGGCTGCCTGCAGGGAAATAGGTGCCAGGGATAGCAGGAGGCAAGTCCCTGTGGTAAACCGCACTGCACATGGCACAGCTGGGAATGGCTGCCTGCGGAAGGGTGGGCACAAGGAACATGTTGTACATGATTAAAAAAAGTCCAAAAAACTCTCCAATGTTGAAGTGAAGTATTGGTTAGCTTTGGTTATAACAGCTTAACGTGCGTTGTAACAAAAACTGAGAAAGTACAGTTATGGTTATGAATTAAAATGAATAAAACACCAAAATTCACTAGTTATGGTTAAGAGCAAACCATAACTCGCACAACAGCCATGCAAACCATAACTCGCACATACATAGAAAAGAACCGTAGGAAGAGGAACTCGCCCGTTGATTTATGATTGATGAAACTTATGTTAATATAACTGCGTTAGAAAAATTCACATTTTAACACAGCACGCAAAGGCTCCAGAACCGAACTGGGCGTTTGTCATGCAAGGACTAATTTTTGAGAAATAGTTTGATAAACAATCATAACCTTTTTCAAGATATTTTTCATAGCAGAGAATTAAGATCACAAAGTCACTGCGTGCATCTCGGAAGCATCGGTTTAGCTCAAACCACCAGGGTGGAGTAAATGTGAAGCGCCCACGCCCCCTCCCTTTACAGAAGTCACTCTGCTGGAAGATTTACAGCTCAGTGGCCGATTGTTTAACTTGGAAGCTTGGTCAGGATGCTGCCTTCTAAACTTAATAATAGCTGCCCTCATTTTAATTTGTTTGACCCTCAACTTCAGTAATTTACGATATGCGTTAGACCTTCTGTATGGTTCCCAACTCCCTCCCAACAAACAACTTGATTCCTTTTCCTGAACTGCTTGACGACTCAGCGTTCTGCACCAACCTTCCTTGGTTTTGCTGCCTGTCTCGCTTTGCTTCTAAGAGATCACTTCAAGAAAGCCCTCCACATCTTCAATATGCTAAAGCCACTGGCTGAGGCAAGGGCCCTCAAGTGGTTTTAATTATACAACCTTTTATTTGTCAGAGAATTTTAGAAGAAGGGCAAAAATAACATTTTTGTATCAAACTGCAGTATTCGTCTTAAAGTTCTGTGTTAAAGTTCAAAAATGGCCGTCGCGAGTCTACATGAAAAGTTCAAGAGGGAACAGGTGGAAAGAGATGCTTCCGGTCTGCTACACAATGTATCAGTTGGTTCAAGTTTTAGTCTTGGGATCCTGTAACTGAAAAGGAAGTGTGATTTCAACGTCTCCCAGAGTGCATTGGTTCAATAGCCTTAACTGTTTTCATTTCAGAGGAGCCTATTTTCCGCTGTGAGGAGTGCGACGAGCTATTCCAATCCAAGCTGGAGTTGCGGCGGCACCAGAAATACGCCTGCAGCACCGTCAGCCATCTCTATAGGAGCCTGAGTGAGGAGATCAAGCAGGAGGGCTTCGATGATGAGGCTGTGCACGAGTGTAAAGACTGCGAGCGGATGTTTCCCAACAAGTACAGGTAAGAGCGTGATGGCTGTAGGAGGAGCTTATCTGGGCCTGCTGCGGCAGAGCTAACTTTGATCTAGTAGATTTAAAATACTTTCATGAATCTTATTTTATATTAGAGGGACTTTCATTGCACCAACTGACATTAGTGTATGGCATCATAGTTCTTTTTCTTAATCTGTGCATCTTTTTAGAGGGTTTTTCTGGGCACCTTTGTTTGGTTGTGAATGTTGTTTTGGGAGTTTGATTGTTAAAGGTTAGTAGAGTTCATGGAAAGTTTACTTAAGAAGTGGTTTGTGTTGGTTCTTGTTAATGTAACAAGAGTATATTTTGACTGTCTTATTATACAAAAATATCTCTGCAGTTGAGGGTTGGTATAGTGACATATTGCAGTGTTTCGAGTAAGGAATTCAAGTATCAGTCCAACCTGACCTAGAGAGAAAACGTGCTTTGGTATTCAACAATAATAGAGCTTTTTTAACACCTCATTTTCACAGCATACAATAATATGTTAACAATAATAGCTAGTTAAACATATTTTAAAGGGAAAAAAACATTTAGGATCTTGATGATACAGTGTTTTGAATAATATGAAAATGAGTTCCCAGATTTCTGATTATTCTTTAGCAATTAGATATGTTGACAATATAAATACAAACACTGTGTCTGTAGAAAAATTTAAAATCTAGACAAATTGACTAAAATAATTGGCAGGACACAAAGGAGTAAAAATATTAAAGGAAGTTTGGCAGTACTATGAGATAGTCTATCTAAGCGCTTGGTAGGGTTATGTCTTATGTGTAGACGCAGAGGTGCCATGGCCTATAAAAAAAGTCAGGACACTTCAGACAGGTAAGTACCTATGAACGCCCTTTATGGATGGAAGAGAGTCAGTCAAGCGTCAGGAGTGCCTGATATGTCGTCACTGTCTCTGCCCCAGCCCTACTGAACTTTTCGAGTCTTTACTTTGTGGGTGTTTGAGGTGCTCTTCTTTTTTTAGACTTGAATGCTGACCTCTTCAATAAAATCTGCAAACAGTACATACAATAAACAAGCATTGGAAAAACCATTCGGTCTGTTGTTGGCTTGCATCATTTTATGTTTTCTGTGCTTGTTTTGTCATGGTTTTTACCCAAACCTTTTGTTGGGGAAATCACCTGGACCTCCCAAAAAAAAGCTTAAACGCAAAAAGCAATTTTGGCCTCAAAAAGCACATAGTGCAGCACTAAAGGGACTACATTTTGTGTGCTTTGCTCCTTATGAAAGAGCAGAACGCAGTGGCGGAAACAAGCATACCCATTGAACCCTGATGTATGGTTTAGTGGGCGCAAGAAAAATGTGACTGGCCCAATAATAGACCAATGGATGAAGAGGACTAGCTAAAAGCACCTAATAAGTATGTTGTACATGCAATTTTAATAAAATCAAAAGGTCTTTGTTCACACCAAACCTAAATATTGAAAGTTAGCTGCCTTCTAATGGCTATGCCTAGATAACATGCACATGTCCAAAATTAGAATTTTCCCAAAACAGGGTTCATATTAGTCATATTTGTCAAGTGCTTCTCATACAGTCTAAACTTTAGAAGTGACAACCAATTGCAGCTATACTGAGAACCAGAATTACAAGAGTGGACCCAGTCCAGGTGGTGAGTTAAGACTCAAGCCATAGAGTCTCTTGTTTTCAAGCCAACAACAGAAGAAAACTTTCACAGTTTGAAAGTGCAATATAGAAGGGGAGTCTGTGACTAGTTACATGGTAAAGGCATCAGAAAGTGCCATGGCACCGTCATCCATTCCATGTTCTTCACAGACAAGCAAAAAGCAAGCGGTGCCCACAGAAGATTCAAGAACTCACCTCTGACCTCGACCCTCAGTAAACTAAGATGATACCCACTTGTGAGGGGCAGAGAACGCAGCAAAATGTGTCTTTGACAAGATCAATTAATTTGGTCAACCTCCATAAACACAATAAAATGTGTTCAGCCACTAACAAAATGTAAAGAGTGCTTCATTCCTCGCTATTGGCGGTCTCTAAGTGCTGTCATTACTAGATGTTACTACTGCCAAACTCAATGTTCGTCATTTTATCAACCTTGCAAGTACGGAATGCTGGATTTGTCAAACCAGGACTCAGACTCAAGCTCTGTTAGTCTCTGCCGACAGCAGAAGCTAGTGTTGAACGTAATCAACCATCATGCTGGTTCAGCAAGTGATGTAAGCCACGCATAGGCATTTGTGACAAAATCATTATCTTATTGTCTTGTTATTGTGGGCCACTGTGTTTCGAAAAGTATCTCACTTGCCACTCATGCCAGAGTAGTGTTTGTTTATTTATTTATTCATGTGTGAGATGTAATGTATTATTTACTTATACATTTTTATAAAAACAAACCAAAAAACACCCTCCTCCTCTTTGTTAATGGAATTGGAACCAGAAATACTTCAGGTCCTACTTAGTTGGATACGTTTTGTTTTCTACATGTCCTTCCTGTCCCTATTTAAACAACATTTTAAGATTAGGCTTGCACCTTTCCACGAGAAAAAATACCAGGCATTTGTTGTTGTTGTAAGAGTCAGCAAGGTCCGGCCATCATACTAAATATGACGTTAATCAAAATTGAATTTATTCATTTGTAAAATGACTTTTCTGCCTTTGTTTATTTTAAATATTAGTCAGGGACTGTTAACACAGCTCTAGAACACATTTAAAAGGGCTTCCTATTTATATTTGCAGTTTAAAGTATTACAGATAAGGAGTAAAACACCAGCTTTAGGTGATTTTGCTTATTTCTGTATCAACCAGGACATTAATATACCGGTGGTGCCCGGAGAAGACCAGTCAGGTGGGAACCCTGCTTAAAATCCAGAATGTTTACAAAAATAATAACAAGAGGGAGGAATGGAAAATGTTTTTTTTTTCTCAAGCCCTCTTATCTGACATGTTTTTCAATGTATCTTTTATATAAGATTATTGTCACCCAATATAATGCAGTCATCGTCTACTGTCTTCGGAAGGACAAAATGTATAACCACCCTTAAGTAAGGCCACTGGAAGTATGTGACCGGGTAGGACAACATTATGTAGCATTATTGACTAAATTATGTGGAAGGAAAATGCTGTTGGTGCGGCTTTACGTGGCACATTTTGAATTGTATTACTTCGTTATTTTGCTATTTTTACACTTTAATACTGTTTGGGAATGAGTTTTATCTCAATAGTATCAGTTTAACACCCAAACCCAGCAGTAAGCAATGGAAAAATGAACAGTCAACCTTTGTGAATGCCTTTCCACTGCACGCCAACTTGTGTAGCTGCATTTTTAGTAACTTTTGATCCATGTGAGTTAAGGATAATTTTTGTTAAGCTCTAAAATGTATGCATCATGTGATGTATTATGCAACAAATCCATATTTATGCAGAAATAGCACAAACAAGAGTTGCATTTGCCCAGCTTTTAACCATTTTAGTATTCGGGAACCCTGCCATTCGCATAGATTTAAAGGTACATCAACCCAAACAGCTAGCTCACTGAAACTTCAAAAATACCAGTCGAAACCATATCAGGCTCTGAGCAGTACTTGGTGAGACTAGATGTTTATTGCGCCTTTTACCCAGCGCTGTGCCTTTCACATCCACCCACATGAATGGATATCGAAGATACACCCTCAGCCGCGTTCCCAAGCTTAGCCTCTGCAAGCAGAGAATAGCGGGGCACTTCCTGAAAGGAAGCCTGACGCCTCTCTGCGTCCTGTACGGCCAGCACGAGGAGATTGAGTTGCGCCTTGCTGCTTTATGCAAACGTGAGCAGCGATTGGCCCAGGCGCTTACGTTTGTCTCGCGGTATTATTGTTCGGATGAGGTGAAGCTCAAAGGTGCAATATAAAACCGTCACCTCCGATGGCACGCTATTATCTGATGCATTCCAAAAAGCTCACCATTCACTGCCCTCTATGCAAAAAACATAAAGACACGAATTAGGCGAGGGCAAACAAGCAATTATTTCTGAAAGCAAGCACAGATTATTGGCTAATGGCTCAGGTATCTGCTTCGGGTGGGAATCGGTCGTTCACACAATGCTGCTTTCTCTGGCGTCTAAGAACTGATGACACACAGTAGTGAGTTAAGCCACTTGCAATGCAGTAGGTCTCGGCGTGGACGTCCCTCCCGTGGGAAATAATATATATCCCCCTGAATGATAGACCATAATACTTGCTACCTATGCGTGGACTAGAGTCTGAAGAAACGTATGCTTTTGGCGCTCTCCTCCTGTTTGGCCATCGGTGAGGTGGACACCACGAGTAAAAATTGACTACATTTGTTAAAAGTCACCAGCACAGTTCATTCCCCCTGTGATGTGAGTGTAAAAAAAAACACATTTGCCTCTCGCCAATCAATCACAGGAGAAAGCCCACAAGCTATCTTTAGGCCACAATAACTGCGTGTGCAATTTGCATCCAGAATAATGAGTTGCGTGGAATCAGGGCCTCTGTGTCATACTTTGCCAGCAAGAAAAATCAGGGTAATTTCCTTAAAAAGTGAATACGTTTTTTGTGTGCTGTTCTTGGGCAAGTCTTGATAGTACTGCCATTTTTTTGAGGACCAAGACATGTATGTGGCTGTTACTCCAATGTCCAGTCCTTCTCAACCTGCTAGATAAACTAATGAAATTCACCACTACCCTCTGCCTTGTTTTTAAGTGTCTCTCGTAGTTAATACAATCTCAGTTTCATCTTTATAACCAGCCATATCCTAGGATGTTCAGAAAACAGAGAATCTATCTTATATCTTAGATGGAACCTGTGATCGGCTAAGTCAGCTTAACTCTGAATTTCTATACTGCTCCAGGGGGGTTATATGTAAGAGTTTTGATACAAATATTGTCTAAAATAACGATATTTAACACACTATGGGCCAGATGTAGGTAAATCCGATTTACCGACTCTTAAATACCGACTCATACCGAATCGGTATTTAAGAGTCGGTAAATTGGAAGGAGGCAGATGTAGGTAAAAAATTACCGAATCTGTAAGAGTCGGTATTTACCGATTCTGTAAATACCGAATCTGTATTTCCCATTGATTCCTATGGGCCTTGAAGCCCATAGGAATCAATGGGAAATACAGATTTAGTATTTACAGAATCTGTAAATACCGAATCCTGCAAGGGTGCAGGGGGTGTCACTTTGACACCCTCTAGCACCCCAATTCCGGACTTGTGTGCCATGTGGCACACAGACATGCCCTAAGGGCATGTCTGTGTGTCACATTGCACAGGTGTGCATGCACAGGTGTGCATGCACAGATGTGCATGCACACCTGAATTCGGTATTTTACCACCCAATAGCATTGGGTGGTAAAATACTGATTTTTAAGGGCCTGTGGCACTCTCAGGAGTGCCACCTACATGTGGTTTTTCAAAATCGGTAAAATACCGATTAATTCGGCCGTTACCGACCGGTATTAGGGCTCCTACATCTGGCCCTATATCTGTTAGACGATATCTAGGCCACAATTTTCTTGTACCGTATTATTTCGGGCACATTGGACATCATTGAATCATGTTAAAATGTTTTTTATTGCTGCTTAATGTGGCACTAGTGCCAAACGTTTCTAGTCTGTCTAAGATGTTTTACTTTATTATAGAAAAGTGTGTATGTATATATATATATATATATATATATATATATATATATATATATATATATATATATATATATATATATATATGTTTATAAAACAATCTAGTATCAAGCAAAAAAAGAACACAAAAGTGTACAGTACGATCGGTTTCAAGATAGAGTCATGAGGCAAGATAAATGTGAGTATACACAAAGTAGTAGGGTTGACTACATGGCTTAAAATGCGCAACATGATAGTTAATTTGAGTTTAAAATGTTATGCTTTTCTGTTCATGATATTTCCCCTAACATCTTTCATAGGACAAAAAAAGCATATAAAGTCCGAAAACCTGACAGACATTCCGTTCTTTAATCTCATCTAGGTTCATTATTTCTTAGTCGTTCCAGGAATGCATTAGTCAACGTTTTATAGTTTGCTGGTAACTAAGCAGTACTGTAATTGTTTGCTTATCAATAAGTGAGTAGTTCTAAAGAGATCGAAGCATCTGCTACCATACCTCTTCCAGGATAGCAGCCTCTGTATACATGTTTTCCAACAAGTTAACTCCACGACTTAAGTGCTGTCACTCTTTTGTTGGCTCCATCACCACTCCTTACCTACCTTTATGTAACGGCTCTTAGTTATCATAGCTGATGTGTTGCCTTAAAAGGAACGTATAATGTGTCCACTTTGGGATTAAGCTTCCCAAAGATTAATCGGCCCAAGTTCAATTCACTTTTCACAGACTTAAAGTATGCATTTGGTTGTTCACATGTCAGGGCTGGGTAGTAAGAGCTGTATGAATAAAAATACACACAGCACCGTTTGAAACAGGACTGTTCCCCTTCTGTTCGCATCTATACACAATGGCACACATTAACAAAATGACACCTGAACGCCCTAAATAATATCCTTATGGTTACAAATCCTTAGCATAGCATCAGGGTGTTACCTGCAGCGCAGTGGTGTAGTTTTACATTTCATTTGATGTGTTTCGTGGCCTCCTCTGTGCCTCAACAACGGCAGTCACAATATATGTGCAGAGCAAGACTTTAAAGATGGCGACCTCCAGAAAGCTGCATAAGGCTTCTTGAATTCTCTGAGTAAATTCTCCAATGCTGAGGCAAATGCCACTGAGGAGCTTGCACATAAGAATGGATGCCAAATGTGAAAAACAATATTAAATCATATGAAATCATATGTACTACACCCACAAAGTATTGCCATTCATCTGTTCATGTGTGCACTTTTTATTCTCCAGTTTAGAGCAGCATATGATAATCCACACAGAGGAACGCGAATACAAGTGTGACCAGTGTCCGAAGGCCTTCAACTGGAAGTCGAACCTTATTCGGCACCAGATGTCACATGACAGCGGCAAGCGATTTGAATGTGAAAACTGCGTCAAGGTACTGTAAATGTCCACAAAGGGGTTGACTATTTAAATCACAATTTTCTTTAAAAGATTTAAGGTTGAATCAACCCTCTAAATCAACGCACCAGGGATTTTAATCTGCCCTTGAAACTACTTAGTAGAGGTGTCAAAGTTGGATGATTTTCCTATTAACTAAGTTTACCCCTTCTCATTACCCTCAACCCTTACAAAGTAGGTGTCAGACCCAGAAATGCTCCCTACGCACACCAGAGGGCACTAGACCACTTACACCAACCTTACTATGTCACTCCCCGCAACCCAGATGCAACATAGTACATCACCAGCTTCACGAGCAACAGCCTGGCATGAAGAAATTAACACAAACTTTTTCCAGCTCGGAGACGACGAGCCGCAGCCATCGCGAGGGCAGTCCGAATCACTGAGCGAGGCTCTTGAAGTGAAAGGTAACCTGAAGCCAAGCCAGAGCGGGACTGTATGGCACAACGAACGGACCGATGGCGACTCGCTGCAGATTGCTTCACTCACATGGCAAGCCAAGGCAAGTGCTCTCCAAGGAGCATGATCAAGGTCTCCAACACTCCCACTGCTTTCAAACAGCATTATATGTTCCCTTTGTTTCAAGTGTTTGGCACCATTAGGAGTTAGTAGACATGCAATCCTGAGTTGCTTGCCCAAAAGTACTTACTTTTGGGACAAACTGACCCTGGTGAAAAAACTAAGGTGGGTGTTTCATGTTGGCCAAACCTATTTTAATAAGGATAAGACAGAATAGCACTTATTACCACTTACAATTCCCCCTAATTAATTTAGCCAAATTCCACTACCACAAGCTCCTGTCTCTTGAAAGTTAACAGTAAAAGACCAACTCTAGCAGCCCATACCAAAGTGAATATTGCTGTAAATCAAATGTTTCCTACTTTCTGAATTGTGCTACAGCCCTTTTCCATAACTCCTTTACCCACAGACTTGCATGCTACTTGTTTCTCACCATCAAATAAGAACAAACACATTGTATTGACTGGAATTCTATGTCTGGGCAGTATTCCAGTGAGGGCAGGTGCCTTTATTTTTAAACCCTGCAATGGGGTAAGATGGAGCCTTGAAACTCTTCCATTTAATACCTGTAGGTTACCCTAGTTTGACAACATAATTTCCAGCATGCTATTTTAGTTTAAGGAGACTACCTGTTAGTTGGTTTAATTGCTGCTTGGCAATAATTTAGCGTGTCTGTCAGCCAGCTAACTGGTTAGTTGGTTCGATTGCTGGATTGTGGCTGTGGCAATATTGTGGGTTGATTGGTCATTTACCTGTGTGTTTTTGTACAAAACCAGTTGAATTTCTATTTTTTTTGGTTTTGTGGTTGTGTTAGAATTGGCTTTCCAATTTGGTTTTTGATGTGTACATTGGTGTCTTGAATGTAGTTTTTTTGGTCTTCAGTTTGTAATTAAATAATTAGTTGTTTAATGATCAGCCTGGTTAGCCGTGAAATGATCAATAGTTGTTTACATGAATGGACAGTTGATATTTATTATGAGTCAAAGTTTAAGTGATGAAACTGGTTTTGGTCTAGATATATTCAATGGTTGTAACATTTATAACATTTTGTATGAGCATGGCTGACTGATGAGCAGTTTGCTGTGTTGGTTGATTGGTGAGTTAATTGACTGTCAATTAGCTATCTGTCTAATATTTTGGTAACCTTGCTACTTCATTGACTGCTTGGTTGATTGTGTTCCTGGTTAGCTGATTTAAACTCTTTGTTTTCTTTATTAGTGTGCCGAGTATTTGGGTGTCTAGCTGGTTTCTTCCAAGGGGAGCTAGCTGTTGATTACTCCAGTGGCTCATTAGCCGGGTGAATGAATAGTTTTTAGGTCTTGCCTTAAACAGTGCATGTGCTTTTTGTTGCGATACATTTTGTTAACTTACTGTGGGCTTACAGCCCGCCTACTGCTTACCATTGGTTGGCTATATTATCACTCTCGCTTGCTCCTTATCTTTTGGCTTCTGCAGCTTTACTTCCTCTTTTTCTGCTTGCCCATCGCCAGGAGTGTGACCGAAGCACTTGTGTCCTTCCACAGCTCGCGTTTTAGCAACACTTTTTCTTTTGTTTAAGCAGTGCATGAGAGTGCCTGTATTTTCCAGTTGTCTCCATCATGTTCTTTTCCGCTCCTCCATATTGTGCTCTCTCAATTATGTGCCTATTTCCCCTACCCGCGCTTAGATTACCCTCTCTCATCTGTGAGCTTCTGTTCCCCCGCCTCACTTTCCTTCATCTGTGTGCTAATTTCCACTCCCACATTCACATTGCCCTCTCTTCCTCCTATGCTTCTATACCCCCAATTTTTCTCTCGCTTGCCCGGGTGCTTCTGTTCTCTGCTCTCCTCCACGTTGCTCTCCACTCTAGTTTCTCCCCCCTCGTAATGTTGCTGTCTCTCATCTGTCCCTCTCCGTCCACACAGTCTCCCTGACCAGCTAACCCGACACCCCCACCCCATTAACATTTTTAAAATGTGCAATGACGAAGTCGCTTGACTCCATTATTTTGTAGGTGTGCGTATGTGTGCTCAACGCATGTAGTCGCCTACAAAAGGACTCAGCCCGTATCATTGTGCTTATATTTTAATTTTTGTTTCTCTTTCCTTTATACTGTAAGCATCTGCTTTGATGCAGTACAGCATGAAGAAAAGACATTGGCAGAGCCAAATGCATCTCTAATGTGAGAGTTTTTGGCTTTGCCTATGCCTGTTCAGTTGGCTGTCTAGCTGAAAAACTGACGAGTTTGTTGAGTAGCTATTGGCTGGTTGTTTAATTGGTTCTATGCATGTTTGGTTGGCTGATTAATAGATGTACTCATTTTTTTATTTAAATGGTTGGCTGAATGATTACTTGTTTTGATAACCAGCTGGCTGTTTAAGAACAGCCTGCATTGCTTTTATTCAGCCAGCCAACTCCTCGTTTTATTTCAGTGTTAAAAACATTTAAGAGTAAGGACTACACTTTAAATTCCTTCTGCATTAACATTTATTATGATATTTAAGCCGAAGATTTTCCATTGTCTGTCTAGCTACTGAATCAGTATATTAAAAAGTTATTGATACACTATTAAATAACAAAGAGCAGTGGTTTATGATGTACAACAAAAAAGTCATATCATGTTTTTTATTCGCTTCCTGATGTTATATATGTATAATAATTATAAAATATCTCTTTCTTGGTGAGTATGTGATGACTATATTTATATGATAGTTTGCACTCATGTCATTTCATACTTAGCTAAACAAAATATATGAACGTTCTATATTCTGTTCTAACCATTCCATGAATTAGAGTGTTCAATAAAAAAAGGTCAAAATCGAAGATTCCAATTCTTTAGGCAACACTTCAAACCTGAGGCAAGTATCTGGTTGCGTCTGAAATATGGGACATTACTAAACGGGTGCCCCTACAAAATACATTTTTAAACTTTCCAGAATGAAACCTCAGTCATTCACAGTGTTTTTAATGAATTTTTGGGATAATGCCTGTACAATGATAAAAACATTTTTGCTTGCTAGTGTGTGGCCTTCTGACTACCTGTAACTTTCCAAATATAATAAAGCCACTGGACAATGCGGCTGCCTATAGTTAAAACTAATAACTAGCTACTAAGCTTCCAGAGAAAAAAAAGGTTTACTTTTGCTTTTGTTTTATGAAAAGTGCTGCCTCGTTACAAGAGTGTTACAGAAGCATAACATTTACTGAAAGTTTAAGAGAGGTTCTGCTGGATGGAAACAGACAGAAATCAGGCAACTAACTCTGACATTTGCATTTTAATTAGAGTTGTTAGGATAGGTCACCAGAGATTTTGAGAAAGAGGAAGCTCCTGTGAAGAGACTTACTGGAATGCATTGTTCAGAATGGGTTTATAAAAGTGGGATAAATAAGAAAATGCAATAAACAAAACAGTCAATCCCTTTTCAATTTTCACATGTACTGGTCGCCACTCTAAAAATTAAAGCATTGCAAATCGAGTAGGTCTGTCTTTGGCAGTCATCCTTTTGGCTTTCTCAGTGCTTGTTTTGTTTGTCATCGTTTTTGCAAAACATTAGTGTTGAGAAATCTGTTGTACCCTTGTCAATCTAAAAAAAAATAGGTTAAAAACAAAAATATTTTTATAGACTCAAAAAGCAGACAGTGCCTAGGTAGTAGTGCCTGGCACTGAAAGGAACTAATTTGTATGAGGATATGCTCCTCCCGAAGGGTAAGAATAGTGGCCCTCACAGTGAAGTTAGCCAACATCTGAAGTGGGCTGGCCCACTTCCCAGTACTCAGGACCACTAGAAATATGTGGTTTTGCAGCCAAGGTGTTTTCTACAAAATTATAGATATGTAATATTTGCCACACAATTCATCATCTGCTGCATAATTTTAAAATTCAGCAAATAAAATCGTTTATACTTAAATTGATCAAAAGTGTAAAAACAAACAAGTGTTGCCATGCAGTGGGAGGACTTGGAATAGGTTGACTGGTCGCCTTTCTATTGCTTATTGCTGTATATGAGTCTTAAACTCGTACAAATGAGGTGCATCCTTTACCTCGACAATGCTAACATGTCTACAAATGACAAAATAATGAAGTTATACTATCACAAAAAGTGCTGAATTGTCAGCATATTTTAAAAATAACAATATAGAAAGAGAAGAACGTTTGTCATCCATTCTAAACTTGTCCTTCCATGACGACTGGTGAGGTAAACACAACTGACCACTTCAATAGAGAAACATTTGCTTCTCATCACTGGTTCAACAACCTCCCTCTGGGTTCTCTAATTTTTTTGATTATGTTTTTCATTAGTTTTTGATTGAAAACTACTGCTGAAAAGTGGTGTTACTGCATTGCGTAACAAACATTGTGATATAGTTCACAGTTTGGCATGTGGGCTTTAGAACCTTTAAAATGTGGTACATTAAGGCAAATTAAGTCACAGCTCCTTGGTGGCTGTTGATGCATCTCACACGTGTGTCCGAAGATCTTCCCCAAATCTTTTCCTCTGCTGAAAATGCCTCATGATATCTGTTCATGTTCCACAAATGCCTCAAACAGCCTGTCCTTGCTCCCTAAGTTTACGTGGTGGGTAAGAAAGTATAGCGATTGGATTCTGGCGAGAAGAAGGCCAACGCTCATCCAATCCCATTTGAAAACCATTACCAAGTAGGATTTGCTCGGTTGTGTACTGCACCATTTGTTGGTAGTTTGCAATCGGTTCTCGGCACGTATACCACCATCTTAATTTGTACCAACTCACTGCGTTGTCCCAAGCATAGAATAGGACAGTCAAGTAGTATATTAATATAGATTTACTTTTGCAGTTACATCGCCTTCTGGTGCCTTCAAAAGTACCACCATAACTTAAGCCATCAGGCTGTCGCAGAGATAAATTGTGTATAGAAAAGTTAGGCTGTCTATCGTAACCATATTTGGGGAGGTGCTATCGTCTGTGATAGTACTTTCTAGACTTGCAACACGTTTTATGTCATTGTATGAATCAGTTCTGCTTTTTCATTCACAGGCTTTCCACTAGAAATGTAATTTGGTTCCTTTTCCCTGTCTTTCAGGTGTTTACTGACCCAAGCAACCTCCAGCGGCACATCCGGTCCCAGCACGTGGGCGCCCGGGCGCATGCCTGCCCCGACTGCGGCAAAACCTTCGCCACCTCGTCTGGCCTCAAGCAGCACAAACACATCCATAGCACTGTCAAGCCTTTCATATGTAAGTTGTCCTGCCCATCACAGTCCTGACTTCAGCTGTAATTGCACATATCCGGAGGGCCTCCCAAGCTCTGGCAAAGCCTCTGCCAGCCCTGCCTGTCACTCTATAGGTCAGAACACAAAATGAAAATCTGCAGCAATTCTTTCATTTTTTTTCTGCACTGCTCCCTTACTCGCTGTTTCCTCAGTAAATAGTTATGGCATATTTTGACTTTTTGACAAGTCAACATTCCACCAATACCATGTACTCGAATCTCTATTCTCTACCCTTCTCCACAATTGCTGTTTCTTTGATATAAATAAATATATGATGTTTGAGGTCCTTACGATTTTAGATTATAAAACCTATTTCTCCTGTCCAAACCATTCAGCGCTTATTCAAACAGTCTAGCGCCTACTTATAAATTGTTGCCTTTCCCCTTAGGTCTCACGTGTACCTGCATGTGCAGGAGACTGTGCTTTTGTAGTAGGTCACAACTCCAGGGCCGCGTATCAACCACAACCCCTTCAAGGTACAGAGGAGGAAGTACTGACAATCTTCCTTCTGTCACATAGCGTCCATCTCTGAAGTTGATCCTCTATGGCATTGTATCTAGTTCTGTAGACCTCATGTAGACGGTTCCCTCAAATTTTGGCCGCTGAGCCTCTATAACTATAAAGAAGCCTTCTGCATATCTCCAGCCTTACTTAGCTGTATTGGAAAATCTTCAAAATTCTGAACAATGTTTTCAGTGAAGGATAAAGAGAGATGGGAGTAGAAATAAAACCAAGCATCCTGATAGTAGTTTTAAGTTTAATCACTGTGTACCTTTTTTCAGAAGTAGACAAAAAGATATACTGGAAAGTAAAATATATTTTCATTGCAGAGCATGGAAAATCGTTAGTGTAATTCATATCATATTTGTAAACAATAATTTCCATGATTAAAAAGTTATATTTAAAAACATTTTTTAAACTTACAAGCAATTTTATCAGAGTTTTTGTTTGTGGCATACTGATGCTGAAGGCAAAGGTCTGATCATGTCAGCCCAGCAAAGTAGCTAGATACATATTTATCCATGTGTATTTTTCTTTTTTGGAAGGATCAGCAGCACCTAATTTTAGTAGGATTTCTACCCTGATTTTAGGAAGTAAAGTACGTTAATACTTTGCTTGCCCAAATTATGTTACTGAGTAAACGTGGGTACCATTAAGCCAATGTAGGGTCTGTGTGCCATGAGTGAGGAGGGCTGAAGTGGACTGAGTGATTCTAGTGATCACATTTGCCATCATATTCTGCATTTCTGTGGATGGTATAAGTGGTGGTCATTCCAGGAAGCAGCTAGTTTGGAGTCAGCATGAAGCCATGTTTGTGTGGTCCATTACAATCACTTAAGCTGCAGTAGTGTGGGCTAGATACGTGTGTGGCCTTATAAAACAGAAAGTACTGCATTAATATGGAATAGAAGCCAGAAAGCGTCACTTGTTTGGGACCCCCATTTCAATATCACGCTCTAGGCAGGTCTTTTATCAGCTCCACAAACACAGTCACTACCAGTCTCTTCCTTTAGATGCAGGCCTTGCCTTTATTATGGCCAACCTTATTGTTAGAAGACTGTTTGAAATAAACATCACCTGGAAGTACAGTACTCCATTGAAGAAGTCCACTTCACTGACACATCATGCCCTACCATTATCATCTTAAGAGGAAGACACAGTACAATCAATGTATTATTACGTCTCAGCCATCTGAAAGGAACAGACCTCCAGAAATGAAGGGGCACATTTACTAAAGTCTGCATCACAAAAAGTGGCACAAACCAGTGAAAAATATTTATTTGGGATATACTTTCCAGAGTAAAAATTGTTTTCAACTGGAAAGTTGTGTTAATGTAAAGGTTCCGCAGGTGGCACGTGGGCGTTCCCATGCAACCACCCATGGTTTTTGATGCAAAGCCATATCTACTAACAATAGTAATCAAGGCTTTGTGCCCTGCACTGTACAGCACACATCCATTTTGTACTGCAAGGGTACCAGTCCAATACAAAACATGTGCTGGACATGACACAGACATCTTTGTAATGTAGTGCAAAGGTTTGGGCGTGGCACTTGACAGCATGATTGTGCACCAGCTCTTGGGAAGAGAGCAGGAGCGCTATATCTTAGTACATAAGGCGCTGTCCTGCTCTCTTTGACAAAACGTAGTGCTGCAACTATGATTGCTGCTCTGCGTTGTGTGACAACTTTGTAAAACTTGCCCCAAGTTTGTCTACAAAGAGACCTTAAGGACAACCTTTAGTGGGTTCAAGAGCAAATAGAGGCCCGGCTGAGTATAAGACTGTATGAATCTGACTTTAGCCAGGATCTTTGATTGTGAGAACAGGTTTGCTGCCAGAGGCTCTCACACTGAGGCAGGGTTGACGTCATTTTGGTGAGCTAAATATCCATACTACCCACAAGCACCATTGCCCATTTTATTTACCCACTGTGTCACAGGACATCTTCTGGCAGCTGTGAAACATCCCTGCTCTATAATTCAGAAGCAGGGCGTCTCCCTTGAGGATGTGAAAAAAATAAAGCAAGCACATTTCACACAAATGCAGAAACTTGTCAGAATCAGGAAATGGCCAGTAATTTGAAAGACAGAACATTCCTTCGGCAATAAAACTTCAACTTTTCAAAAACAACAAGAACAGAGGGGGTTTCCCTTCTTAAACCAATCCCTGTGTCCTGGTAACTTTACTCTCAGAAGTATCCCAAGTTTGGGTTCAAAAAGGCAGAAATGTTTTCCAAGCCAGGAATATAGTTTTAAAGTAAGTAGGTTGTTTATCGACACACAGAATAATAGAAAATAAAACAAAGTCAGACGAATACCAGGCTGTCTTACCAACAAACAGTGAAAAACAGTCTTTGGGTCTAACGAATTTTTTCATTGGTTTCTGTGACAAAGTGATCAAACCAAGGGAGAGGACATGATGCATTTATTTACATTTATTTGATATGAGGTATTTGCAGACAGTTGTCTCAGCCAGAAGGGGTTGTGGCGTGTTGTCCATCGCAAAACTATGCACAACCCCCCAGTTTGTGTTAGAGAGAATGGTGGGGGGAACTTACATAGCATGGTGAAGATGGAGGGTTGTCAGATTTAATGATTAGGGTTAAAAGGAGAGACTACTAGAAATCGTTTTTAGAAAATATGTCAATAAATTGAAATAGCTAAGACATATTTTTTCTAACTCAGCCTTCAACAAGTTAGACATTTTAGGTCCTTTATTGCCCATGAATTGCTGTCCCTGAGCTCATACTTCGAATTGCCGTCACTGAGCCCTGGAAATCAGAAAAGGGTTTCCAGGATAACAATTGGTGTGAAAATGGAAAGGCTAAGGGACCCATTGTGAGTGAGCCCAAATAGAAGTGACATGTCTTCCTCTCCACAAAACTACCAATATTATGGGTATTGGTAATTTGGAGCGTGGGGGGATAGCTAACGCAAGAGACTGAAAACCTGGCTCAACCAATAGGTTCCAGTCACTGCAGCTCCATGCTTAGACACCAGGATACTCTCCTTGGTGATATGTGTGCCACACAAATAAACATATCATAACCTAGCCTAATATAACACAACATAACACTCGGGGGAAACCCAATTCTTGGTGTTTCTACACTGAGTCTTGATGTTTTTCTCCATTACCAGTCAATGTTTCACCTGTTTTCAGAAGTAAGAGTGTCTGGTGGTAAAAACACAACTGTGGTGTTCACCTAATTCGTGTAATCACGATGGGGGCCTGTTGCTCCCACCAGTGGTCACATCAGGATTAAAAGGGCACTCGTGATCAGGCCCTTCATGGGATTGCACCTGCAGTCCTTGCCTTGTTTTTATAGGTGAAATTGTAAAGGTGAGGATAATAAAGAAGGCTGCATTTTGATAGAACTATACTTTAGCATGATATTGCTTTCTCCATTGAGAATAGAACTCTAGCGGTCCACCCTCTTGCTTCCTACTTGGCCATCCTTATCCACTCTCTTTTCATGTGGCTCCCCTAGCACTCACCCCAAAACACTGATACATTCTGACCCTAGCAGTACTGAGAAAGCTATGTGTGTTAGGTCTGTGTGTCAAAAGTACTCTTCCTTCCTACTACTACCAAAAGATGTGCCCCATCGGCTATACCGCTACTACCTCCATCTTAGCAGAAGGGTGCATTACAGAGAGGCCAGCCAGAAAGGTGCCATTAAATGAAGTAGGAATAGCGGCTGACTCAATAGGCGTGGTCCTCTTTTGGGATTAAATGCTCTGCATCTTGAGACAGAAGTGGATTGGTCTGTAGTGAAAAAGAGACAAGTCCCCACTCACCTGTGCTTCTTTTAGGCATCTTGAGCTGAGATTCGGTTGGTCAAATGTCATGCCTGGCATGTGTCTGACTTTGACCCGGTTTAACTACCTTCCCTGGGCATTCGGTTGTTGAGAAATCTCAAATTCCCCAAACAGCAAGTCCACCATATTCAGTGTTTTTTTTCTTCTCTTGTGACACCTCATATGATGACCTCACATCAGTCCACAACAAAACCATTGTGTTGAATAAATCATAAATGTTTTCATTTGCAGTTAGAATGGACTGGTGGAATTCAGTAGGGTTCTGTTGGGGCTGCTGCAGCATTCATGCCAATGCTGTGACAATCCATGGATGGAAGACTACTAGCACACTGAAGCAGCCCCGGGGCTTGTTAACTCTAAATAAATCACTCATAATAGAGTTACTGTACTAGTGAGTTCTTCTTTCTTATTAATGCTCGAGCTAGAAAATGGTAGACTAATAAAAAAAGAATTGTGTTTGGATTTTAAAATATTTAAATGGTACTGCTTTTTCAGTAGAAACAGGTCTCCTGCCACGTTGAATCCAGAAGGCAGGATTCAAGGCTTCCGACAGGGTCTAGAATAACTTAAGACCTTTGTAGACTTACGTCACTTGTAGCCAAAACGGTGGTAAATCGACCCATTCCAAAAGAAAATCCAATGCTGAATTTGCTATTTTCAAAGTTTTCCAATGTTTTATTTAAAATTGTCTTAAAAGTCTTTAATCTAGAAAAGGTACAAAGTATGTAGTTTCACTTGTCTGATTTTGCTGTAAAATCTTTCCTTTTATTTTATATTATTTTTGTTTTGGTTTCTGTTGGTATTCCAGGTGAGGTCTGCCACAAATCGTACACACAGTTCTCCAACCTGTGTCGCCACAAGCGGATGCACGCCGACTGCCGTACCCAGATCAAATGCAAGGACTGCGGGCAGATGTTCAGCACTACCTCCTCCCTCAACAAGCACCGGCGTTTCTGTGAGGGCAAGAACCATTACAATCCGGGGGGCATTTTTTCTGCCGGCTTACCTTTGAACCCTAGCTCCCTGATGGACAAATCCAAATCTTCACCACACCTCAACCACACCAGCCTTGGTTTCGGTGACTACTTTCCTTCGCGGGGGCATCCAGGGAGTATGACCTTCTCCCCTGGTCCTCCCCATTTCCCAGCACTGACTTCAGGATTTCCAGGGATTTTCCCTCCCTCTTTATATCCCCGCCCACCTTTATTGCCCCCCACACAGCTGTTGAAAAGCCCCTTGAACCACAACCAAGATGCCAAACTTCCCAACCCTCTGGGGAACTCGGCATTACCTTTGATGTCTAACATGAACAGCAACAGCCAGGCTGCATCCCTGGAGGAAAAATATGGCAGCAGTCTGGAAAACTCATACATGGAAAAGCTGAAGGCGCGGAGCAGTGACATGTCCGATGGCAGTGACTTTGAGGATGTGAACACGACTACCGGCACAGATCTGGACACCACGACGGGTACAGGGTCTGACTTGGACAGTGACCTGGATAGCGACAGAGATAAAAACAAAGCGAAAAACAAACACACTGAAAACAAGCAGGATGTGGTAAGCAGCTCTGTTTCCTCCAGTTCGAACAACAATATGCCTGACCGACCCTTTTTCTATTCCCAGCATTCCTTTTTCCCACCTCCAGAAGAACAACTTCTGCCCAACATGGGGGCTGCTAATGACTCCATTAAGGCAATTGCTTCAATTGCAGAGAAATACTTTGGTCCAGGTTTTATGGGCATGCAGGAAAAGAAAATGGGTGCCCTGCCTTACCATTCCATGTTCCCCTTTCAGTTCCTCCCTAACTTCCCCCATTCGCTGTACCCAGCTTTCACGGACCGGACCCTGAATAACAACTTGCTGGTCAAGGCAGAACCAAAGTCACCCAGGGACCATCAGAAAGTTGGTAGCGCCAGCTCTGAGTCCCCCTTTGACCTCACCACCAAACCCAAAGAGGTGAGGACAACCCCAGCACCACTTCCACCCAAGGCTTTGGCGCCCACCTTGCCCACAGGGGAGGAGCAGCCACTGGACCTTAGCATCAGCAACCGGAGCCGGGCCAGCCAGAACGGTGGGCGGGAGTCCCGGAAAAATCACATCTACAGTGACCGCAAATTGATGGCCAACGATGTGCTTCCGAAGATCTCTCATTCTCAGTATCCACAGCAACCATCTCTGCACTATGCGAAACCTTCACCATTCTTCATGGATCCAATTTACAGGTATTAACACACCTTGTTCTAATTAGATGCTGCTACTGGTTGATGTTTTTGTCAATATGAAAAGGGGACTGTGAGCGCAGAGGTGTGATGTCTATCTATATATATATATTTTAATGCTTTTTGGTGGGTTACATAAGAGAGGTGGTCTGTTGGTTGGGGTACCAGGCGAGCCTCTATCGATGGGGACACCATGCTGCAGTCCAGAGTTTTTATTTAACAAGTTGTGGCATTTTACGATTTATTATCTTGATTGCCATCAAATAAATGAATTTGACAAATGTACCAGACTGAAATGTTTTGAGAAACAAAAGTGCAAGACTGAAGCAATGTGCACCTACGGACAAGGAGAGCTTGGAAAATTAACACTTCCACCAATTGATTGTTTATGTTCACTTTCAATGTGCTACTCTTCTTGCATGAGATTGACAATCATCAACGTACTGCAAAGCTGCAAAACAAACAAAACTGAAAAAGTAACAAATAGCTTTGAATCCAAAATAGTGTTTTGTGTCAAAAATAAGTTTGGAATGTTCTTAAATGTATAGATTTTTTTTATGTTACAGTACATGTATTGACTGAAATCTCACGTTAACATGGAACCTAATGCTAAACTGGGCTCAAAACGCACACTTCTTTAAAAGCCCCTCGAGTCTGTAAATGAGCAATCCTATAAAAACGAAAATGTGTGAACAAAGAGAGGAATTTCACCTGTTCTGTTTTGTAAAATGACCTGATTGAAGCATCCGGCAGCTCATCCTATTAAAATGCATGTGTGACCATGTGCATATCCTCTTTCCAGAATAATGACCAGGGACCAGGGCACTTCCTGTCCATTAACAACTGACATAGAGAGCATGTGTAGTGAAGCAGACCCTTAATGTGGCTAGTCATTAGTGCAGGAGATGTGTGCTTCCTGCACATCAATCTTGGCCAGAACTGCGAGTGTGTTGCGTTGGGGATGCCATGGTGTTAGGTAGATGCACAACAGGCACACACTGAGAGCAGTTACATGTGTGGCAGCTACTTCAAAACTAGTGCTTTAAGAATGTACGCGTAACATCGAATCCACTCCGTCCCCACCACTGCGCCTATACCATCCCCCAAAGGAGGAGTAAATGTCACTGATCACATTATTAAAAATAAGAATGCAGTCACAGACCGGCTACAAGTGTGGACTGACCACAAGCAGGCCGCCAGCTCATCATGGTGAAATGGAGGGTTAATGAAAAGCACGTGTGTGGCACAGAAATGGAAATGGAGTTGAGGGGTTTGCCCAGGAGCTGTGCAGATAAAGAAGCATCAAGACAAGGCGGCAGATTTACTAACATTTTGCACTGGGTTTTTATCACAAGAGTAACTCAAAGCCAGGGCAAATTGTTTATTCTGAATTTAGTTTTCAGTGCAAAACTTTTTTTGTGCTGGAAAGTTGCTTGACTTGCATTGCTTTGCGTTACGGGGCGTTCCATGGGCTCAACGAGTGTTCCCATGCAACAACCCATGGGTTTTAATACAAAAAAAAAAAAAAATGATAGTGGCATTAACTCTCCAATCCTTTCCAATTGCATGTGTACTGCACTGAGCGACATAAATCCAAAAGTTTAAAAGTTTGTCTTGGCACATTATTTTGTATTGGAAGGGTACCCTTCCAGTTCAAAACCAATGCTAGACTTCACATACACACCCTTTCGCTATGGAGCAAAGGTGTGTCCAAGACTCTAGGCACCCTGTTTGTGCGCCAGTCCTATGGAGAAAGGGAGACAGTGCTTTCTCCCTCACACATTATGCAGTGCAGCAACTTTGGACGCTGATCTGCGTTGTGTAATTTTTTAGTAAACATACCCCAATGTTTACAACTCTGGACTCTTGATATGTGGTCAGTCATAGAGGAGAAAAAGTGAGGGATTAACTATAATTTCCAGGATTTCCCTTCTAACTCATAGATGCCAACGAGCCATTTGTTATGTTGATGCTCTTTTGCCTGTCCTGACTCTTTGTTAGGCAAAAACAACTTGTATTCTGGGACTTGTGCTTTTGTTTTCCCTTTATAAGTATTTGCCTACACGTCCCAGAAGGCAGTGGGTCACTAGCTTAAAAAATAGGACCAGCAGAAGATGACCTTTGTTGTAAGGAGCTAGTCGGCCTATATGTGCCCCTCAAACTTTGCTTCATTGATTTATGGATTTATGGAAACATGTGACACATGGACATTCTTAAAAGTTGTCTTGCACGAGAAAAACTTCCTCTAATCAATACATAAATCACATAATCCAACTTAACTTCCGGTGGACCTTTGTTCCCCTATGATTATATATCCCTTTGCCAATAAAATTCGGTTGTCATATTGTCTCCGTTTCTCCAAGGTACTTGAATGATTAGTAACAGGGTCATCCCCAGTGCCTCTCTGCTAGAGGTGGACCACTCAATAGTGAACTCAAGATATTTTTCAGACCAGCAGTGTAGCTCTAAAAAGCTACAAGGACTGGGTCAGAGTCAGCTGCACATCCCTCTCCACAGATGTAGAGGCAGCCCTCCTGGTCTTACAGAGGCACCAACTTGCTGGGGGAGAAGTGTACCCTATTGTCTGCTTTTGAGCTCTTGGCTAGCTGTGGAGCACTAGTGATGGCCCTTACTGGCCCCTGTAGTCTACCCTAGGTGAGGACCCATCACTTCTGCCGAAAGACTTAGCGAGGAAACTAGGCATAATGCAAAGCCAAAAAGTGTGGAAACCTGTGGTGCAGCTGTATGAGTGAGCCAAGAGATGATTGGTGCAAACTTGTGTCATCCCCATTAAACAGAATAGGTTTTACCAAGAGTCCATATTGCAGACCCATTTTCACCTCCTGTGCACTAGGCCGCATACGCCAGCATCACAATAATGTCTTCTTATGTTTATCCTCCGCTTATGCGTAGGCACCCCAGGATGCAGCAAAGGGAGTGCAACTAACTGCCTTAAAGGGGCAAAGAGCAGGAATTGTTTTAGAGCTCCGCCAGCTCTGCATCTTTTCCACGATGAATGGTGGAATAATAACTCCAGAAAGCCCTGTGCCAATTTAAACAGTTCTTGAGGAGGAAACAGTGCAGGCCAGGGAACGTCGAGAAGTGAAGGATGGTATCATTAGGCACATACTGACCTCTGCAAATTGTTTCTGGGAGACAAAAAAGGAACAAAATGGCGGCTCCCTGCAAACTCTCGCAAATTCTTCTTTAAATGTGATGATCTAATCATGAGAGCAGGAAGCCTCAGCCTAGTGCTACAAATTACAGTATTGCTCGAACATCTTTGTGTCTCTACCCCAAGGCAGTGACTGGCTGTTATGACTTGCAGAGTGGAATCCATTCACATCATCAGTTAGTGTTAGCTGGGCACACAGTTCGACCCCCACTATCAGTCGCACGCCACCATATTACCCCTTACCAGAGGCATCATTATGTTTTGCTCATTATTTGGAGAGGATATACCGCTCCCTGGGGTATAGTGTTTACCTGGTGTACCAATACTTCCCCATTCTAAATTCTCAGAATTTGCAATATTTTCCATACACAACTACCACAAGCTCCGACCTGACAATTTTTGTAAGTTGTGGGGATATGCGGTATTCCTACTTAAAATGTAATCCTGAGTGGTGTGCAAGCTCCAATTTCCAGTCAAATGAGATTTAGGTCTTTTGTGTATTAATATTCTGGGCGCAATATTTCAGTAAACAGTGAATATTCTGGTGCAATCCGACTGCGCAAAGGTAGATGAAAGTACACAAACCTATTTAGCATTCTTCTGAACTCTGACCGCTTGAAGGGGTTTGCTGTTAAGAGGGCCATTGTAGGTAAACAGATAAACAGACGGACAGATAATCAGATAGTCAAACACAATGCAGATAGGCAGATAGGCGACAGGTAGACAAGAAACAGTTATAAAGTGATTGATAATATCAACAAACCCACACATATGTATATATATATATATATATATATATATATATATATACATATATTTATACAATTTAAAGATGTATACAAACAGAGCGATAAAGAAAATGACAGGGATGTAGAGAGATTTAAATAGAGAAATAAAATTGCAGATTGCAAGAGAGATATAATGGTAGATCGATAGCTAGGCCTATATAACCCCCCTTTCTTTCTCCCTTCCTCTCCTCTGTAGATCGATAGCTAGGCCCAGCCGTGGCCCGTGGAGGGAGTACGGTGGGGCAGGGAGGCGGTGCGGGGGAGGGGCAGGGTGGGGGGTGGTAAACAATGGAATATGGATAATTGCAGGTAAGTAAACAATTTAATAAATAAAACGAATTTCGTGGCGCACCCTGCATTCCAAAATGCGATGCAGGGTGCGCTACGAAGTTCGTTTTATTTATTAAATTGTTTACTTACCTGCAATTATCCATATTCCATTGTTTACCACCCCCCACCCTGCCCCTCCCCCTCAACGCCTCCCTGCCCCACCGGACTCCCTCCACGGGTCGCAGCTGGCTAGGCCAATATAACGCCCCCTTTCTTTCTCCCTTCCTCTCTTCTGTAGATCGTTAGCTAGGTCTATTTCACCCTCCCTTTCTTTCTCCCTCCTCTCCTCTGTAGATTGATAGCTAGTCCTCTAAAACCCCTCCATTCTTTCTCCCTTCCTCTCCTCTTCAGACCTGCAGATAGTCCTATCTAACCCTCTCTTTCTTTCTCCCTTCCTCTCTTCTTTAGAATGATAGATAGGCCTACATAGTCTATGATTTGTCTTCGTCGCCTCCATAGATTGATTGATAGGCCTTTACAACACTCCCTTCTTTCTTACCCTCTTCCTCTCTTCCATGGGCCTATAAAACACTCAATTTCTCTCCCTCTCTTTCTCTCCTCCGTGGATTGATTGATATGCCTGCCCCCTTTCTTTCTCCCTTCGTTTCCTCCCTAATTTCTTTCTCTCTTCCTTTCTTTGTCAAAGTACAGTCAATTAATGCTGATGCTCAGTCTGTACCCAGACTAGCTATCCTACATTTACAAAGCATCTCCCTATAACCAGGAAGCCCTATTTAGGAAACGTAAGTCAAGGCAAACAATGGCAGAGAAGTGCTATTCTAAACTGAATATTTTTCATCAGGGTGATTCCAGGTACTTTTAAACTAGTCCGTGACATCTGAATTAAGTGTGATTCATTTCATTGAAATATTATTTAATTTCATATATTGCTAGTGTCAGCATTGTGGAAGACTGACAATAAATCAGGATGACAATTTAGAGTTCAGGGAGACCTAGTTTGCTACCATCGAAACAGAGAAAGGACAAAGAGAGGATGGCCTCGTAGGTGGAGGACTGAAACGCCTCTTAAACTGTGGGTAGAGTCACAAAGCAGTCTCCTCACTGCCACACTCCAGTAGAATAACAAGATGGAGATGAGGATTGAGGTACATTATATTCATTGAGCCAAACATTTTACGGATATGTTACTATTAATATACGAGTTAGAGATATTTAGGAAATCCACTCCACCTCATAATCGTTTAAGTGTTCATTGAATTATGCTATGAGAAATAAATAATGACAGAACGGGTTTTGTTTTCCAGTTTTGACTTTTAATCATAGTTAAGTTGTGATAGCACTTCGGGCCTCCAATTCAAAAGATGCACGTCATCAGAAAAGGCGTTCTACTGATTGTTTTGAGGAATATAAGTCACAAGACGGAAGTGACGCGCTAGACTGCCTCTGCTCGGAATATCTGATATTTACTCGGCAGCCATTGTGGTGAAGAGGATGGTATGGAGGTGGTGGGAACATTATTTTAGTGCAGGGAAGGTGTATTGTGGACCTGCAAATGGCAGCTGCGTGAACCAATAATGGTTAAGTGTCTAAATTCACACAAAGAGTAAACTCAAGGTTGAGCGAGCAGCCTTATCCACCAAATAGCAAGTCTCGTTTCTGCTCGCCCCAACCCCACCCAGGCAATGAAATGCAGTTTGCTTCCCATTGTCTCGAAGCACTTTATGAGCACAAAGTTCACAGCGATGTGACTTCCAGATAAAGTGAAAACATTCTGTGCTCCTCAAACTACTGTTTAAATAGCTGCAGAAACTAACCACAAAACTCTGTTAGCAATCAGCAACGATTAGGATGTAATCGCAATCAAGCCAGGGCTTTCGGTAATAAAGCTGTCATAACTTCCTGTGCCCAGCCCTGCCTGCTATGTGTTCCTTGGCTGTCCGGACCACACAGCCGACCCGTGGTACAGGCCCTATCAGGGAAAACACAGTAATCTCAAGGTTAACATCCAACGGCCAGGCCTCCATGTTCCACCATGGGGCCTGACATAATGCTGCAACTGCTTGAGAGAAACTGAGAGGTAAGGGCACAGATCTATTGTTTTTAATATAAAATTGAAAAGGGACTTACATCCCGCCTCCTCTCTTTCTTGCCTTCTCATTGGTTCCTGAGCGTGACACTTACCTGTCCTCCATTTCTATTGGTGTAGCATATTTTCCTGCATTTACCAACGCTTGTTCCTCCTCATCTTCTCTTATCAGTTTCCCGCCACTGAAATACTGTTAACATTATCTTTGGTGGAACTATAGTTTCATAAAGTTTTGCCTTTTCTCTTGCAATATATTTATATAAAAATGTATCACCCCAGAGAGATTACGTAATTTGCATAGAATCACAGGATGTTGTGCGGTGCCACCGAGACTCAAACCAGGATCCCCACTTCTCGAGTCAGCCGCCCTGGCCACTGCGCCACATCATCAATGCTTGCTTTCCCATATGGCTGCAATGTGTGTGGAATGTTTTTTTTATTATTGCAAAGAAAGCATTGCACAGGGCGGATCAGGGAGAGGTAGAGAAAGGGAGACAAAATAATCCCTCATGCACAGCAGTGGAAGGTTCTGGTGTCAGCAGTGGAAGAATACAACTCGTCTAGTCGAAAAACAATGAGAATATTTCTTTGGGTGGGACAAGAAAAGGGAGGACAGCCTTCAAATCAGGAGCAGGGAACTAAGATTGAATGCCATTGATTAATATGCCAGAGACAGACACAAAGCTATCTCAAAGTTTACAATACATTCAGTAGCTCTGCTGGTTATAAAATGACAGTCCTGGACTGGTAAATTGGCTCTGCTGCAACCTGGAGTCAGGCAGTAAACCTAACAAAGACACTTTGATAAACAAAGTACCTCATCTCCAGGAGCCTCTGCTATAACGGTAAGCACCCCCTAAAATTACAAAAAGTTTAGGTTGTATGCTGTAGGAGCAATGGCAATGAATGTCACACATTATATTAGGGCCAACTGAGGAAACAAAGTGGTACTCAAAGTCTGTCACTGCAGCCCAAACAAGTACAGTACCCTGAAGACAGCCCAGAGGGGAAACTTTATTTTGTTTTGTGGAACAAACAATATGAGTTGTGCTAGGAACTGCATTTGTTCGCGGTTTTCCGCATCCATGAAAAAACTCAAAGGTTTTCTGGTTCATGATGCTTCAGGGTGGGTTTTGGTGGTTCCTCAGTTCACATGAGCGTAAATAGGATGACATTTCTGCTAACACACAAAATTACAGCCCACCTAAATAGAAGCGGTGAATTCATTACACCAGAAAAAAAAAGCTGGAGACGGTTTTTGTGGTTTATGCATTCTCATTCAATGACCTTTCTTCATGTCCTGAGTAAAAGATGCCTGAAGCATAGAAATATTTACAAAAAGGGGTGGTGAGGGACAAAGTCTCTGAATTAAGCAGAAAGCTCTCACCCAGTCAAGAGATCAGGGCTAGATCCAACACCGTTTTTTAGCTCACTGCACCATCCCAGTTTCAGAACCTGGCTGTATGCAAATTAGTCTGTTCCTGTCCCAGTGCATGATGGCAACAGGGCAAACCAAACTACAAAAGCCAATTCTTACACTGGGAAGGAAACAAGCTCCCGGGGACCGGTTTCTGGCATTACAGCCGTCTTCGGCCCGGTTTGCTTGAATCCTGATGGTGCAATGAGCAAGGGTCTCACATCTGAGAATACCCTTCCACGCTTAGGGTGGACAAAAATATTTACAAAAAGGGGTGGTGAGGGACAGAGTCCCCGTTAGCTTGTCTCCTTTCTGGTGAAGAATTGGCTTGGTAGTTTAGTCTGCCCTGTTCCCATGATGCACTGGGCCAGGGACAGACTGATTTGCATATAGCCAGGTTCTGAACTGGGATGGTGCAGTGAGATAAATAACGGTGATGGATCAAGCCCTGATCTTTGGACTGGGTAAGAGTGGTCTGCTTAATTCAGACACTCTGTTCATCACCACCCCCATTTCTGTATCGTTTTTGGCCACTATAGGTGTGGCAGGGTATACTCAGACATGAGTCCCTTTCTCACTGTACCATCAGGATTCAAGCAAGCCGGGCCGAAGACGGCTGAAATGCCAGAAACCGGTCCCCGGTAGCTTGTCTCCTTTCTGGTGAAGAATTGGCTTGGTAGTTTAGTCTGCCCTGTTCCCATGATGCACTGGGCCAGGGACAGACTGATTTGCATATAGCCAGGTTCTGAACTGGGATGGTGCAGTGAGATAAATAACGGTGATGGATCAAGCCCTGATCTTTGGACTGGGTAAGAGTGGTCTGCTTAATTCAGACACTCTGTTCATCACCACCCCCATTTCTGTATCGTTTTTGGCCACTATAGGTGTGGCAGGGTATACTCAGACATGAGTCCCTTTCTCACTGTACCATCAGGATTCAAGCAAGCTGGGCCAAAGACGGCTGAAATGCCAGAAACCGGTCCCCGGTAGCTTGTCTCCTTTCTGGTGAAGAATTGGCTTGGTAGTTTAGTCTGCCCTGTTCCCATGATGCACTGGGCCAAGGACAGACTGATTTGCATATAGCCAGGTTCTGAACTGGGATGGTGCAGTGAGATAATTAACGGTGATGGATCAAGCCCTGATCTTTGGACTGGGTAAGAGTGGTCTGCTTAATTCAGACACTCTGTTCATCACCACCCCCATTTCTGTATCGTTTTTGGCCACTATAGGTGTGGCAGGGTATACTCAGACATGAGTCCCTTTCTCACTGTACCATCAGGATTCAAGCAAGCCGGGCCGAAGACGGCTGAAATGCCAGAAACCGGTCCCCGGTAGCTTGTCTCCTTTCTGGTGAAGAATTGGCTTGGTATTTTAGTCTGCCCTGTTCCCATGATGCACTGGGCCAGGGACAGACTGATTTGCATATAGCCAGGTTCTGAACTGGGATGGTGCAGTGAGATAAATAACGGTGATGGATCAAGCCCTGATCTTTGGACTGGGTAAGAGTGGTCTGCTTAATTCAGACACTCTGTTCATCACCACCCCCATTTCTGAAGCATAGAAAGGCTGGAAAGAGGTGCAGCCAGACCGTGGCTTGATGGTATGCGTTGACTTGATTTCTGAAGCATGGTTGACAAAGACGATGGTGCTGGGATTCCATCCTATGAGTTTTGAAGTTTATTTACAAATGTTATCTTGTGCAGATCCGTTATTGCTCATCTCTCTGGTCCCTGGGCCCTGCTGGGATCCCTTTGCATGTTTCTTTGCTGTGCCTGTCCTGGTGAGGTATGGATGCTGTGCCTGTCCCTGTGAGGTATGTAACCCTGTGTGTTGTTGTCCAGCAGGGTGGAGAAGCGGAAAGTGATTGACCCTGTGGGTGCACTGAAGGAGAAATATTTACGGCCCTCCCCACTGCTTTTTCATCCTCAGGTAACATTTCTAATATTACCAATGTGCCAATCAATGCTGAGAACTCTCATGGTCTGCTGCTGAATCTCAGCGATCTGGGTAGAGTGTCTGGGTCCTACATCGCTTTCACAAGACTTTCCACATTAATAGTCGATGTCATTAATTGTAATTATGTGTGAGTTAATGTATTTGAAGTATGCATTTGATCATGGGTAGATAGATGACAGTTATTTGTGATAATCAATGAGCATGTTTCTGATGTAAGTGTAAAGAATGTTTAACATATCAGTTAAGGTTGGGTACACTCTGTTTATGCTCACTCAAAAAGTAGATAGGTAAGGGAAATAAGAAACAGGGAGATAAAGCCATTTGCACAGGATCACACAATTCGAATGAGTGGTGAAGCCAAGAATAGTAATGCACATCACCTATTTTCACATCCCACAACATTGCCAATACCCCACATAACTTTCCTATAATACTAAGAGACCCATTAGGAGTCTGGCGGTCAACGGACCGCCAGACCCATGGTGGCGTGGTGGCGGCGGTCTCCCGACCGCTGTATTACAATTTGGAGAGTTGAATTTAAATTTTCTCCCCCGCAGCTGGCCGGGAACCACCGTTCCCTGGTGGTGTTGTGGCAGTCAGGAGGCATATTACGAGTTTCCTCTCCGTCGGCGGTGTCATGCAGGTTCCTACTCCAAGCACACCATAGCGGAGGGGAAACAAAGGGGGCCTTGCATGGCCCCCGGTGACTCCTCTGCATTGGGATGCATGCAGGGGGAGCACAACATGTTCCCCCTCCTGTACATGCATTGCAGTGACAATTTTCTGAGGGACTGCAGTGGGAAAGGTGGGCAAGTGTGAAGCATTGCTGCTTTTGTTACTACTGGGGGCTGATATGGCAGCACTGCTGCAAAACCGGCCCCCAGTAACAAAACTGGCCCCACCAGTGCAAAATCGCCCCCCACTTTTCCAGCATCCAGGGGAAACCCCTGATGCCCACTACAGCCAGTCCGGCTCTGCTAAATAGTGTCTAACTTAGTTTGCACTCATTGCATCTGGCATAGAAGGATGAAATACTGAGTTCATCTTGACGGAGTTAAGATTCTGATCGACCGAGAACCCATAGAACTGTGCAGCAGACACATAAACCCACTGCACTGTCATTCTGCTTTTCAAACAGATTGTTTTGTCTATGTGTTCGAGGTCTCCATCATGTGGCTCGTCAAGTCTCTCAAAATATATTTTCCTGGGAAAACCCCTGCTTAGAATGACTTTTTGTGGAAGAATTATTTACAATTATCACGGTGTAAATTATTCGTAGCTGTATTTTTTTGTAATGGATACAAATTTGCAAGATTTTAACTTGATGCAACTTTTCGATTTTACAATAGGGAGTTTTGTTTTGGGGCTAGAGCAGAACTGGGGAAAGGCAACGCAGACTTCCTGTTATGCACAGCCAAAAAGCAGAAGCAGGCATCCTATATTTAAAGAGACACAAGGCCACATAGAAAAAGAGAATAAAGAAAAGTAATATAAACTATGTGATTCTGTACGCTGTCACTCCACTTTCCAGACTGATTGTATCTTTTTGGATAATTTCAGAGAATCTGGTGATCTCGGATTAAGTTGTTACTCAGACGCATTCCTAAAGAGGGAAGCTTTCAGCATCTCTTAAATATCTGTAAATCCTTATCTCTCTGTCCTTCAGACCCAAACCTGATATCTAGAACTTTCACTGATCTGCTGTCCCCATAGTATTTTCCTAAATTTTGAGAGATCCAGTTTGGCACCTACCCTATATTGTTAAATTTCAGGGTGGAAAATTATTAGAGTGCCATTTGGGTCACTCAGTTGACTGTTGAAAACTGTGTAAAGGCTTTAGCTTCAGAGTGTTACATAGAATGATGCTTAGGTACTGATGTCCGACAGAGGGACCGGCTATGTCCAGCCCTGTCTATCCATGCTTGCTGCAGAATTGAGGCGTCCGTATGACTTTCAGCTCGACTTTGCTCTTACTCAACGATTTCTTCTCACAGGCAACTTTCCCTTACAGTAATTACTTTGTGCCAGTGGTTTTTATTACCTTTGTTTATGTCGGCTCTAGGAAGGCCATTTTATTTAGTACTTTGTCGCATTGTTCCCTTCTGAACGATTTTCCCACCTTGGGTGAATAACTGGCAGGTTTGTGAAAGCTGCTTCCTGGCTACTTTCTCAGCTATACTTAGTACCCCTCATTGTTTCTCATCAGCGCAGCAGTTTGCTTAATAACTTCCCCTCATTTTCCTCCTCCCGAGTCCTCTGTGGTAGGACGGCGACAGACCGGTCCGGAACATCCTGTGTTTGTGTTCTTTAGAATAGTGGGGGTCTCCCTTTGTAAAGGATCTGATATCCATGAGCAGGGAGGAACTCGCAGGACAGGCAAGCCCCAGAAAGACGGTGAGAACTCTGCAGGACGCGGCGCAGACCAGCCGTAGCGGGGGTGCTACCGTGATAATATTGTTCGCTGTTTGCTTTCTTCTCATGCCTCTCTATGCCCACCACACATAGTCGAACCGGTCCTGTTCCTAGCATCCTTCTTAAGGTGACCAGCTTCCCTGATGTGCTACGACAGTCCTGTTTTTTCACCATCAGTTCTGGCAAATATAAGTAAATTTAGCACATTTCATGGGGTTTTTGAGAGGGTCGGCTGAACACGAAGGGAGGCAAATTTGTATGTGTTCCAGTGCTGAATCACTTATTAGCCCCAGCAGGAACAAATTTAGATAACACAGGTGATAAGGTGTCTAAAAGTTATATTTAATTCCATTTCACTTCTCATTGTTGGGGTTTCTATGCACACAAGCGCTCTCAGTTAATTCATTTCGAGGCCATTGGTTCGTGAAAAATTGTAGTCCAACTTCTAGATTTCTGCAATGTGCCAGGCTTTGGTTTTCAGTATTTGGTGACCCTAATCCTACTGCCTAAAGTAACAGAAAGCCTTGGTAAATGTTCTGGGGTCATGGACAAACAGGTGAAATATAAATAGTCTTCTTTTTTATATAGCACCGAATGCTATTTTTAAGAGATCCTAATTTTGACAGAGAAGGGACTAAAGGCACAGTGAGATCAAATGTTTTCTCCAGTGATCGCCCACTTTAGTAAACTGGGAATAGGGGCAGTAATCTGATAAAATTGTATTTCCAGGGGAAGCATTGTCAATCAGGATGAAATGGCTCCAGCAGATTTAAAATTACACACCAAAGAACTTCAAATAAAGATTAAAGAATAAATACAATGATGACGATTTTTACTTGTGATTTTCTTTGCTGAAGTTTAAAGTGTGAATTCCAAAGTGTCGCCATGTGGTATTACTTCCTGTTACCCAGGACTAGTTTTTGTGATCAACCGTTCCCTTTCCCTAGGCTCACTCTGATGCTTATTCCCTGTGAATCATGGC
This sequence comes from Lissotriton vulgaris, assembly GCF_964263255.1. Lineage (NCBI taxonomy): Eukaryota > Metazoa > Chordata > Amphibia > Caudata > Salamandridae > Lissotriton > Lissotriton vulgaris. The sequence goes on from NC_141693.1 coordinate 323,611,308, forward strand.
ACAACTAAGAGCCCTGCTTCAACGACATGGTAGTTATCCAAAGAAAACATATTATTATTGCAAATCAATATTACATCCCTTGACCATAATTTGTATTTATATCTAGGTTTAGGAATAGAGGTGTTTGCTGCATGAAACAATTGAGTGCACATGCAGTAGACACCACCAAGCTTATGGTTTTCAAATGTATCCCACTAGAAGAACAAACCGAACTAAAATGGAAAAGGGTTTCCTATAAGGGCAGGACCCCTAAAATACAAGTCAATTTGTAGCTGGGGCCCAAGCATATCATCACAGATTTAAAATTAGAATCAGCAAGTCGCAGAATAAAAGACGTAGAACACTGAAGTTGTTTCAAAATTGTTTAGAAGGTGGTACAGTACCAGCATATCATACCTAATTGTTGTCTAACAAAAAACGTTGTGCCTTAAACAATGCCAAAATATTGTCTCATTTGAGCTAATAATAGAAAATCTACACTAAGTGGAGCAATATTTTCAAAAGCGGCAAGTTGGCGAGTGCGACCAATGTGTGGGGTCTCCTAGCGTGATTTTCAGTCACGAGGAGGACACCAGTGCGGGTGGTCGCCGGCGATCGCAACCGTTTGTGGTCAGAAAGCTGCCACTCCAGTAGAAAATCTACTTGAGCTGCAGCAAAATCAACTCGAGAAGCTAGCATGCCGCGTGGTACCATTCACGCTGATTTTTCAGAGCAGAACGAGCTCCTGGCGCTAAATGACAGCACGAGCAGAATGGCATGCCTATTTCCACCCATTTGTGGAATTAAATGGAATCACGCAGAGTTTTTTAGAACTATGCGTAATTCTGCAGAGTGAAACTTCTGCCCAGGCCTAGCTTCTTCCATTGGTAACAATTCCAACTGACAAGTTACAAACTTCTCTTGTATCTGGATGCAGCATATGAGTTTTTGGACTGTATACACTCTGTACCAAAAAAGGGAAACACTTTTTGTTAAATAAAATGCAATATAAGAGACAACTTGACACAATACAACAATAACCAGTTCAAAGATGCAACAGGCATTTTCTGCATAGTATTTCAATTAATGTCCCAAAAATGCATGCACAGGCAACTAAACCTAGCGAAAACGACTTATATTTAATCAACTGGCCTTCGTTTAATCGAGTAGATCCCCTGCTACCACAGGCTTCTGGCAGTAATTCCTGACACTGGCTGGTACTGAAACTTTCACCTCTATAACACGATCTTTTGACAAAGGGTTTGCATTATTTCTGATTGTTTTTGGGTGCCGCACTACCGTGCAGTTTTACTTTACAAACCCAGCAGATTATTTTCACGCATGTATGGCTCTTGCCTCATACAGTTTATTTTGGGTGATTACAGTAGGTTTTTTTCCAGCACTCTTTTCGGAACAATGGTTTGGCTGCCTCTGTCCCTGGAGCCCTTTAATACAGTGTAAACGTGCAAAAGGTCAGCCCTAACGGGACAATAGTACATCTACTTTTGATGTACTGTTTCCTACCGCCTTCCGCTCACTCGCTGTCTCCAACTTGCCTCCCTCAGACTCCCGCCTGTGTCACGTGACTTCCCTCCCACGCTCCCCTTGACGCCGCTGAACGTCGCGAGGCAGTTTAACGGCTCACCGGTTCTGTGCAAGCTTCACTTGGAGCTTACTTAGAGGGACACTTCCAGCATCATTTTCTTACGATTAGAGAACGTTTTCTCTCACTCCTTGACATTCCGGAAATGGCTAAAAAGGAATGCAGAAGTCCAATGTGTTGTCAGAAGGGATGATTAGACGGGGGAGCCACGGGCAAACATGTTCCTACTGTAATTAATTGATTCCGCGCCCTACGTAAGGGCAGTAAGCGCTTTATAAATGCCTCATCTCCATTTAAAAGAGATGAGAATTGTGGTTATCACAACAGAGGGATAGCGACACCTAGTGGCAGATCACAGCATGACTGTGGCGGGTTTCTAAAGGTATCAACTGCTTGGATTCGCACTCGTGCATGCCATTACCGTTACCCTAAGAATGAGGGTGTGGGAACTATTAGCATGGTGAAAGGAAAAAGTCTGCTTTAAGAACGAAGAATCCCATTCTTATTGTCTAAACCACAAGCAGTAAACTCCTTACACCCTCATATGCGTCCTGACTCTGAGGTCACACAGTCTTGTCAGACGTTTGATGTGAGGCCTGGGGCCAAAACTTAATGCTCAGCCATCTGGGTGCTTCTTCCGCTTTGGCCAGGTGAAATAAGCTGCACTGGTCTGGAGAAACCAGGACACATGGCGCCTTCGAGTGGTTTGGCCACACAAGATGCCTCATTGATAATGAAGACAGAAGGCTTGCTAACTATTAAAAATCTTCAATTAAATGTTTGTCAAAGACAGTGGGGCTCTTGAGAGCACGGGGCATTGGGCATAATGATCCCTCATCTATGACATCTCGGATTTAAAAATATGGAAGGGACAAGGTACATCTTGGACTGGGAAGTAAGGACCAGGATGCAAGCTGCAACCAACCTATCACTCCTACGAATACCATGGCTTGTCTTGAAATGTAGAGAATCATTTGAAAGACTACAAATGCCCCTTAATTCATGACAATATAGAGACATTAGCAAAGGTCCTTGGATATTTCGTATAGCCCCTGTGGGCAAAGTGTCTCCCTCTTGTTTGAAGTCCCCTTGTGTCTCATTGCCTTTATACAGCTCAAAGGTGATCAGCATAAGTGACATTTTAGGTGGGTCTGACCAAATTTTGCAGAGTGACCAGCATCTTTTTTTCCTTACGGCACTGCATGCAATGATGACTAAAGTGTAAGGATGTGCAAAGGCCCAGAATCTACCACTAAAAGGTGACCTATAGGATTATATTACGCACATATTCTGTTTTTCAACTTGTGAGTGGAGCTATGTGCATGGTGAGGTACCACAGGGTGCTATTCTTAACCTATTTCATGTGCCGAACGGCTCAGGTGTATTTGAAAGCTAGTTGTGAAAAAGTACTAATAATAATTAGTTTGTGAAATATTTTTCTGCCATTGTTTTCGTTTCAAGAAACAGTAAAGAAAGTTTCGCCCAGACCAATAAAAACTTTGTAAACATTCCTATAAGTGCCACCAAAAAGTTAATTCTTTTGTTTTCCATTCTACAGATGTCAGCAATCGAATCCATGACCGAGAAACTGGAAAGTTTTGCGGCCATGAAAGCTGACTCAGGAAGCGCCCTTCAACCCCTCCCACATCATCCGTTCAACTTCCGATCGCCGCCCCCCACGTTATCAGACTCCATATTACGGAAAGGCAAGGAGCGCTACACCTGCAGGTAAAGAAGTGAGGGGAGTGGGTAAACCTTGAATGTATTTTTCATGTTGGGCTAGACTTTCCCAGTTAGGGGAAAAGAGAATGTGTTAAAATCAGCAAAAATATATATTATACTTTTTTAGATGACTTGCAGGAAATGATTCCATACCTTGAGAAATGTGAAGTTTTTTGGATAGTCAGAAAATTTCAAAAGGACATTAGTGTTAGATGAGAGGCAGTTATATGCCTGATATAACCTCACAGTTGGGAAAGGAGATGCCTGTTCACAGGGGTTTTAATGCTCCAGGAAAAATGCTACTTTGCCCCTCGAGCGCTCCACATTGATAGAAAAAATACATTTTGTGGCTGTTAGCTGTTGGCCTTGGTCTATAACCTTGCACCACCACATTTGCATCCTAAAGCTGTTGCTTTACCATACCTTGGTGAAACAGAGGCACTATCTAGGCTGACATTGTGATGATGTTCCCAAATGTATTTATTCGTCTCAGCGGCATGTGAATCATAATAGTGAAACAGAAGAGTGGGATAATGAAACATTTGAAGTACATTTTGACGACTGACTATACAAACATTTACAGGCACTTGTTAGAAATTATGAATCACTAAATGTTATCATAATGAAAAGATAATACAAAGCATAAGCAACTCATATATTCTGTATTTTATATAAAGAGGTACGAAGCTAAGCAAAAAGAAAGATGGGTAAAGAACATACAAATACCCTTCCCCCATCCCACGCGGTGTTTTAAAGATGCATTCAATGTGACCTAAAACGAGGTTAATTAGTAGCCCATGGGATTAGTCACCGAAAATAGCATTTTTGCAAAAAAAAAGAACCACTATGATACTAAACATTTTGCTCAGTCAAATACATTACAGTTAGGGTCTGAGTTAATATTCCGCGAAGGAAATTTGCATATGGGTAAATAAAGGATCTAATTTAAAAACATGTATATTAGCAATTTACTCAGAAGTTAGTCTGCATTTAATACTGATGGGACCTAATTGCAGTGAAGAGATCTGGCAGATGTGGGCTTCATGACTGGCACAATAACTGTAGGAAAGGGTCTAATTGGTAGCACTGCGACTGTGAAATGGGGGCATGAAGATTACTGGAATGGCTGGCTGGTAGGGACAAAGCTACTGGTTAATTACCTAGCTCATGTAGCTATCATATGTGGTGCATTACCTTTGACATAGAATAAATGCCAGCACAATTACTCTAAAAAGGATATAGTTAGGAGCACAGTAACTGATCCATAGCACTAGTAAACTAGTGTTTGGTGAGCATTGTTTGGCACTACATCTAGGACCAACCTATCTTTTGTTATACATAACAAACTCGTATTAGTACTGTAACGCTGGTCACATTTTATTTAAATGAAAGCAATGCTTTGAATACCTTGTCGTACCTATCCACTTGCCCAAAAATATTGATTACTGCATGTGAAAAAAGCTTCATTTTATTTTAACCAAAACAAATTGTGTATAAATGCCAAATATATCAATAAACAGAGAATATGATAAAAGATACAGATGGAAAAGACTTTAAAAAATGATGTACCATTAAACCGTGAACCATATTTGTATTTTTGAGTCTCCTACCGTTTCCTGGTCCAAGTCAATTATGGCTACTAACTATTGTAATCATTGTTTTTAGGTATTGTGGTAAGATCTTTCCTCGGTCAGCAAATCTCACAAGGCATCTACGAACACACACAGGTGAACAACCATACAGGTAATATTCTTTAAAGGAGGATGTTTCTATATAAAGTGATAGTATGCATTATTCATATTTACTAATACAGAATACGTTAATGTAAATTCACAAGTAGATGAAAGGAATCAAAGTGACGGGGTTCATACCCATACCAATTATTGAAGGATGTATTTATCAACCTCACAAAAGAATTGCCAATCTCAACATAAGGAACCCAAGTCAATGGATCGTGTGCCAGAGGTGGTTGATCCATGTTGGAGGATCATTCCGGAAGCATCCAGTGGGCAGGGCCAAATTCCTCATAGCCTCGAAGGACAACCACACAAAATTCAGATGGCAGTAGTTAAAAGCATTGCAAAGCCAGTAGGTCTGACTTGAGTTTTAAGTCATGACTAAAACTTTTAAAAACCCTACTACAGTGAAAAAGCAAAAGAATGTATCTATGCGATAAATAATTTAATGTCTGATGATTATAAGTATTTTTGCGATTTCAAATTGCCCCTCCTGCATTGAATATAAGCACTACGTGGGAGGTGGAATAATTCAACAAACAGCCTGCAATATGAGGTAAAAAAATAAATACCCTTTTTGAGCCAAGTAGCCAAAGCCCATTCTATGTATATTTTAAATATTCAAAACAATAGGTCAAGCTCACAGCTGTGTTGCTAAGCCAGACCTAGGGAGCATGCAGTCACATGGTGGGATCCATCATCAATGTAGCCCACTCGCTCGGCTTACCATAGATTGGACCATCCATCGAGACCATACAGCAAATGCAAAGTGCTTTCATTTCTTAAATGGCCTTATTAGGGCAAAACGTGTCTAATTGTTTACCTAAGGTGGCACCAGCAGTAGGCTAAGATAGCTTCTATTACCTGCTCTGTGATGGGGCGGAAAGGAAATCAAAATATCATTTGACTGGAATGGCAAAAAATGTTGTGAAATTCTTGAGTCAATGTAATTGTTTTTACATCGAACGAAAAAGTACAAAAGTGCTGGTTATTCAAAGGATTCTATTCTAGCTTTCAAAGTGTACAACATTTCTCCTGCTGTTGCTAGTGTTTCATAGCATTATGTCCAATGGAAACCACTTCACAGAAATCATCTGTATTTAAGCATATCTTGTGCAAGTGTTTATGTATTTCAGGGATGCATTGTGTTTCACCCTGCATTTTGAGGTTGATTTTGGGACGGTTTGTAATTAGGGTCCTGTGAAGTTGCAAAGTCAATGCTATGCAACACTGCATAATTAAAACAAACTTTACTAGTTCTGCGAAGTGCAAATTTAAGAAAAAGGAAATAAATGTCAATGAAACTGAACTCGGTGTCAGGGCCCAGGCTCTCAGAGGCACTTCACGACCCGCATGGGACTCGCAGTCGAGATAACTCTCACCTTTTGAGGTCTGACATTAGCCAAAACCTTTTGATTTTAGTAAAGTTATTTTATATAAGCTTATATAATATACTTATAGGGGATTTTAGTCAGCCACTTCATCCATTGGTCAGTTAACGCGTCATTCCTATTTGTCTTCTGTCACCTACAGCATACAGAATGGGCCAGTTGGTCACCCCACTTCACCCATTGGCTAGCTTCATGCAATTGACAGCATTCTGCTCTTTCACAAGGAATACATCTGCGGACAATGTAGTTCCCTTCAGTGCCAGGGGATATTTCGGCAATGTGTATTTTTGAAACAAAAAAATATTTTTGCTTTCAGCCAATGTATTGTTTTTATATTGGCTATTGCCCTTCAGCTCCCCTAACAATAACGTTTTATAAGAACAATGACTAAACAAGCATTGTAAACGTCTAAAGGTTGGCAATCATAACCAGACATATTGGCTTTGCCAGTGCTTATTTCCAGGTGCGCAGCTGTTCTGCTGCATTCTCCACCCACCGCGGGCTCCTTTCATTAGAGTTTGACTTTTGGTGGTTGAAAAATGGATGATGCGGCAACATTGTCCCACAACCACTCAGGGCTCAGAGCCACTCTGAGTGGTACCAGTGAATACCAGGAGTCAATGACCGTCAGCCTTACATCCCACCCTCCATGGGTGGGATGTGGATCCCAGGTAAAAATGTAGGGCAAAGGTTTCCTGATTTTACCTGACTTCTTGGAAGCAATTCAAACTTTACACACCCCTACTGTGTTGTGTCAAAGTAACATCTGGATTGTAAATCCAACCCAGACCACTCACTACGGTAGGCACGCACTCTTCCTGGCTTTCCACCAGGCTATAGTATTGAATCTGCACCCCTTGAGGTGTTAGAGTGTATCATGATGAACCTAGATGGAGACCAATCCGCTGCCTTGAAGTTGTTACACAGCTCAGCAGCTTTTGAACCTGTGTCTCTTTCTTAGCAGTTAGTGGCTCAGCACTATGCTTGCTCTATTCATTTGTGTCTGTTTTATCGACTCCAGGTCGTACATAATGCTACAGCAAGGCTACTACTGAACATACCCCATCAGCAATCAATTCAGTGGTTAATTTTGTAAAACAGTAAGTGCCGGGGCTCCTGTCAGGAGGCAGTTGTCACCAGCCCATTTTCTCCTGTTAGCGCTGCCTAAACCAGAACCAACTACTAACCATGAGAGTGGGGAGAGGATGTGGCATAATGGGCAGAGCTCCGACTTCAAAGTTTGGATATCAGGTTTGAGTCTTGGCTTTGGCTCAACATCCTGTGATTCTGGGCAAATCACGTAATCTCCCCGTGCCTGCCATAATTGAATGTGTCCTTAACTGGTGCTCATGAAAAGCGCTGATGTTGATGATTATGTGCTGGTGCACAGCACTGAATCCATTACTCCTCACCTGAAGAGGTCGGATTGCCTTATGATACAAAAGGGAATCCATTGTAAATATCTGGGAAAACTTATAGAGCTTTCCACAAGAAAGGTACCAAATAGTTGAGGCAGAGGATTACCCATTATCATCCCAGCAGCGAACTCAGGGTGTCTGATATGCTCCTGCTAGAAATCCCAAAGCAGATGCAGCAAAGAGGATGTTCCTTCTTTTTCCTTGCTTTCAAACTCTTGAATGAGCTGCCTCCCTGTCTTAGAGAAATTCCTTCTGAACTAAGCTGTGGAAATCATTGATAACGTGTCTCTTTCAATATAAATATCACTATTGAAAACCTGACTGTGGCTGTTTCACTCTGCTTAAAACGGACTGTGCTTCACTTATCAAGTGCTGGGATACCCTTGTTGGGCAACTCTTTCACTATATGCCTTTTTATTCAGTCATTTTATCCATTATTCATGGTGGTCTGACCTCTGCATGCCAACATAGGAACTGCAAACCGACAACAACTAGCCATCAAGGTGTTTAAAAGCTTAAAACTCCAGACCACTTAGTAAATCCAATAAAGAAAAGAGGCTTCTAAACTCGAAGTGGATTTGGAAATAAAGATGTATTTGGTTTCCTCTGGTCCCAGAAAACAGGCCATGTGTGTATTTTATGTGTAATAGCATTCTGGACTATGTCTGGGCTATATTGCCATGTAATGGCGCCCAGGGGAGCTGCTGGTATGCTTGCCTAGCACTTTAATTGTCAGTGATTCCTCTTGCTCACTGAGAACTGCCCAACTTCAGGAATAATTATTGTCTGGGAAATCTGCTTTGTAAATGTCTGCTTTATCTGGTGCTCAAGGACATTGGTGGAATAATTGCTGTGGTTTTGCGACCGTCTGTAGTGAACAGTTGCTCTGATTTGCATATGTGTATACGTGACATATATAGCTCGAACGTAGCAACCCAGTGGTGTACAAATCAGAAATGTGCAATTGTGAAGGGGGATGCTGCAAGCAGAACATGAACAACGGCGATAGGGAAGTAGAGGGCTTATTTGTAATGTACTATGACCCACCACTGATGGCTCTGCAAAATGTAGCACTTCATATACTCAAGAATACATTCCTTCATTACAAATGTCAAAATCCATCTGAACACAAAGATCAATATTCTTGCAAAATGTTTCATTACTTGGTGGCAAAATTTATTTTTTGTTTTTTTAGAAAATCTATCTGGTAGTTTATCTTTTGAGCCACACCAGATCTCATTGCCCACAGCGAGTCGAGCATTTGCTGCTATTTGTCCTGCAGGTCACTAATTTGAATCCCAGCATAGCCATTTTGTCCTTCCAGTTTCGAAAACATGAGAACTATTAAATTGAGGAATATTTACACCTGTTATTCATAACATTTAGAAATGGGGACAATTATAAAAATGTGGGTGATTATATGGTGATTTTAGACTTATTGCAAAGGATCACGGCTCTGCCTGTGACAATGAGTGTTTTCCAGCTGGAAATACCTCATTTTAATGCAGAATCAACAATCACAGACCAGAATTGTCCCATTTAGGGCAGGCACATAAAAGCAGTAAAACAGCATGCTTTAAAGTGGTTATTCCCTTTAAACAAAAATCGAAAATGTCCTGTTTTTGTAGCGCATTGAACTGGTGTTGCCCCCAATCGAAGCCCTCATATCTAATTATAATGATTTCCATAAATGCAGTGTGTTGGTGTTGTCATGATATGGTTGCAATGCCTAATACTCTCAATGGAGTAGTCTTGCATTATTTCCGTACTCAGACCTAAGCCTTACTTGAAGAGCAAATGCATTTGCATCTTACTAGAATGAGTAACCTCCCCAATCTGCCTTAATCAAAGCCTTACTTGAAGGACTAAGACCTATTCCCACCTCCACTCGAAGGTGTAACAGTCCACAACTGCCTTACTTAATGCCTTAGTAGGCAGAGCAAGGCGCAATCTCGCCTTAGTCAAAAGGATAACATTCCATGACTGCCACACTGAATTCAGTCTTGAATGGGCAAAGCTGTTCTCATATTACTCAAAGGACTAACCTTCCCCAACTACCTTACTTAAAGCCTAAGAGCAATGTCCATTCCCATCTTACTTAGAGAATAACCTTCCACAAGAGTCTCAGTCAAAGCCTTGCTTGAAGGAGCAACCTTAAACAATTAACCTTTAATAACTGATCTACTCAAAGCCTTATTTAACAGAAATAGACTCATTCTCTCCTTACTGCAAGGAGTAATTGTTCACCATTGCCAGCTGTTATACTTAACTCCTTGCGTGCTCATGACGAGCTCAGCTTGTCTTGAGGCACGGTGGCGCTGTGCTCATCATGACCGCCGCGGCTCTCACACGCGGGGCTAAATCCCCTGCTGTGCTGAGCATTCTAAAGAAACGGGCGTGGTTGTGACGAGCTCAGCTCGTCATGAACACAGCGCCACTGTGCAGCATGACGAGCTGAGCTCGTCACGAGCACCGCGGGATGCCTCTTCCTAATAGCAAAAGTGGCAAACGCTATTTTGTACATGCCAGGACCTATTTTTGTGGTTGCAAACGGGCCGATTTCCTATTTGCGACTCCAAAAAACTGTCGTACATCTGGCCCAAAGTGTGTAACAGATACTTCAGTTGTCTACACATTTAATCTGCTTAGTTAAGTGGATCCCACTAGCATAAGATAAAGACTTCTCAATTGTTTGCCTGTGGTCTGAGTTGTACCTACCAGAAGCTCCCCATTGTTTGTGTTAATCTGTTGTGAGCTGCGGAATACCTTTTTACGGCATTTATCTTCAGAGAAGTCCAAAGTTTGCCCAAGACATCAGGTTCTATGCTTGATTTCCTTGATATCCACATAACAAAATTGCATACAATAACATAGTCAGTAGTGTTGACCTTGTAATCCTACCAGGCTTGACAGGCCAATTATGTGACTCAGGCATTTTCCAGGTAGGCTGCAGGCTAGGGGACTGCTTTCAGAGCAGGCTGGGCAGTCATGACTCGGACATGCCCTTATTCAAGCCGCGGTCTGCAGCAGCATGGGGATGGCTTGAAAAATATTTTAATACTTATTTTAGTTTTTTAGTCTGGTAGTGGGATCCAGGGTTCCCTGTTGAAGACCCTGTTTTAGCAGATGGTAGCCCACATTTTCACTTTTTATTATTTCTTGGAGGCCTCGGCGTTCACCAGACTGGTGCCTTTGATGGTGGTTCTCAATGTCTTGGACAGTAAATTTAGTAAAAGTGGAGGGGCAAGTTTAGACCCATCCATTGTTACAGTTGATACAGTCCTGCATACAAATGTATGATTTGGCATTATGAATATCATGCCTAAATATCGCTGATAAAAATATTATTTTCTAATTATTGTTTATAAAAATATCTCCCCATTGGAGTTAATAATAGAAAATCTACACCCAGTTGAGCCATATTTTTTCTGAGCAATATTTAGTAGATGACATTTATGTCAGTTGATATTTTGATTATATTCTGTTATCTATATTCTGATATACAACTGTAGAGACGTCCATGGGCCCAAGTCAGAGGACCCTCTGTTTTCCATTTTGGGGTTTAGGCAGCTCATTATTTGCCCCCGCACCCAAACCTGGATCCCCATCTCTCATAGTTTAAGCACCAGCCTGTCAAAGGCAGTGGGTTCAAAGACTTCCTGATGAGCGGGATAAGCCTCGTCCTGCTCACCGCATTCCACGGGCCTGCTGAAGTGGAGGCCAATTGACCAGGATCAGTTCTTCAGGGATTGTATAATGAGCACCCACTCCCATCCCCTTCTGATTTATTGATTTCAATATATTTCGCCAAAGGGCAGAGCGGCCTCAACAAAGTGGGGCAGGAAGAGATTTCTAGTGAAGTTTTATCTTTGCAAACAATAATGTTCGCTTCGATTGACTGTGGAGTAATGTGAGCTGTTGTATATGGTAAAAGGTAAAAAAATACACATTTTGGGCCAAATGTACTACGTTTTCTCAGAATGAAGCAATCAAAGTTGCTGCACTGAGTTGTGTGAAAGGGAGAGAGCAGAACAGCACCATTATCCATTAAGATAAGGTGCTGTTTCTCTCCCCATGCACTGGCGCACTTTAGGATGGTTGCGCGAAAACACATACTCCCATACTATTGAGCAGACATCTGTGTGAAATGTCAAGCATAGTTTTCGTACTGAAACGGTACCCTTCCTGTACAAAATTCTCTGCTTTGGCATAATTTACCACTTTGTGTGAGTGCTGTACAGTGCAACACACAATCAAGTTGGAAGAGTTTTGAGAAAATAAACCTTTTCACAAACTTCACCTCTGCCTTGAGGAGGTGTGAATGTTTGGCACAAACCTTAGTCTATCAATATTAGTAGATATTTATTTTCTTCCAAACCCATTGGTGGCTGCATGAAAATACAAATGTACCATATGTGGCATGCCCCACTGATACAAAGCATAGCACTACTTTGCTTTAATGTTCAACTACTTTGCAATGCAAATCAGGATTTTAGTTGGAAAGTAAATCCCACTACAACACTTTGCACCACTTTTGCTTCACTTTTTTGAGGCATTCTGGTGCAAAGTCTCAGTAAATTTTCCCATGCTTTTCTGCATTTCAGTTGAAGAAAAGTAGAGGAATGCTTAGGCTTTCTTGCATTCCATTTACTCTCAATTTAAGGTTTAGATGATTTATACAGTAATTTATTGCAAGGTCTTGAGTCATAGATATACATTGTTATTAACACTAAAGTAACTTGTGTAGTTCAATGGTTTTTGATTGATTTATTGATTGTTGCATGGTGTAAACCATTTGTATGGTGTCTGCAGCATGTTTCGCGGGAAACATCCTTTACACCGCGGATGTTTCAACGCAGTGCTGTTACGACGCGTCCTTTACAACGCAAGTCGTAACCACGACTTGCGCTGGAGGGCGCTACAGGATTAAGAATAGTATATTTACTATTCCAACACCTTACCTAGTGTCCACGGGGACTGGTGTTAGAATAGTAAATTATACTATTCTCGATCAGCGCCCCCAACGCAAGTCGTTCTCACGACTTGCGTTGTAAAAGACGCGTTGTAACAGCACGCGTTGTGACGGTACGTGTCGTAACGTCATACATCCATGTTTCGCAGTACTATTCCCAAGTATTAATGAGCATGGTACTGACGAGTGGCACTGGTAGAGTTGGTGGTGCTTGTGGGTATTACAGGTGTATGTAGAAAAGAGTACACATTAAGATAAAATGTATGTTGATGTATCAAAAAAGGATGGTTAAGGAAAATTGAATGGTTGGTTTGTAGTAGCTCATCAGTCCTGGGTTGCTTGATGTCTTTAGGTTGGCCACGTGTAGTGACTGGCCTTTAACAAGCTATTCTCACACTGTTTTGCTGAGCAATCCTATGCTTGGAGAAGTGTGGCTCACTGGTTAGAGCAGGCAGACCCTGAAGCAGAGGTCAGACCCGGGACCAGGGTTCAATTCCTGACGCGGCAGGGTCTTGAGCTCAAATGTCCATGGACTCGATAATTCTCGCTTCGGTGCCTGACCTAATCATGGGTTCACACTCTGCAACTCTGGGCATTAAGCTTGCTTAATCTCCACAACAGCCCCCCCGCGGCGGGATGCCTGGCTTTCACCATGGGGATGCCCTGTAGGGGCTATCTCACAGGGAAAAGCCAGGACGGGTTCCCAAGGCAAGCGCGGAGATACCCCTTCGGGGGTCGATTCTGGCGCTATATAAGAAACATAATAAGAAGAAGAAGAAGAAGAAGTAAAAGGTTCACCGGCTAGCATGAGTTTATGAAGTGGTTCATTCCATCTAAGGCCAGGCTCTTCACTTTGAATGTATGTCCTCTCAAACTGGAAAGTCAGTGGTCCAACAAATTCATAGCAATGACCTCATCCAGTTTTTACATAGTGGTAAGTGTTGCACTTTGTCTGTTTCTAAGAGAATTCCATTTTAGCAAATTATGAACATAAACACAGGGTGACTTGCCCAGGCTCATATCATTTTGCCAAGTATAGGAGTCCGAATCTAAACCCAGGTCTCCTGGTTCTTCATTGGCATGCTAAACCACCAGGCAACTGATCTACCAACTGATTCCCACCTTTTCCTTAAGTTTGTTCCAGGTTGTCCTTTTAGGTGATGATGCAGTGCGTATGTGTGTTGACCTCATGACACAGGATTTTTAACAGTGACGTGTTATTGCTGTCTATTTAAGGTGTAAATACTGTGACCGGTCGTTCAGCATCTCCTCAAATCTACAGCGGCACGTTCGAAACATACACAACAAGGAGAAACCCTTCAAATGCCACTTGTGTAACCGGTGTTTCGGGCAGCAGACGAACCTAGACCGGCACCTTAAGAAGCACGAACACGAGAATGTTCCAGGTAGAAGAATTGATCATTACCGTTGTTTCCAAACAGCAACTGTGGGGGGAGGGGCAGAGGAAGAGGTAGGAGGGAAGAATGGCAACTTAGAAAAATCATAATGCAGTCTTAGAAAATCAAAATATGTTAAATGAGCAAATACCCTTCCTACTCCGAATGATTTATGTCAGTTAGACTATTGTGTATGTTTAATGTGTGCAAGGATGTCCAGCACAAGTTTGTTTTCCACAAAGCACCTTGGAATTTGACATTTTTTCAACCTATCAGAGCCTTCAACCCAAAAGTGAGCCTGCACATTTGCGACTAGCAATATGTCATTCGCAAATGTGTAGCTACACTTCCAGTGCACTGGGTCAGACTGAGAAAGAAAATAGGTTCGGGTACCAAATAAAACAGGCCCCCGTTAGCGAACAAATAGCTAAACACTGGCCAATAATTACAAATCGGGACAGCTTTGAATTTGATAAGACTCTGTAGGGATGTTTTGCAATGTATGGGAGACTGTATTCATACATGCTACAGGTAGTATTTGTGATAATATCATTAGCCATAAAATAGCCCACACAACTGACCTCTCTGACCAACTCTTGTGGCACTGCCAGATTGCCTGATAGGCCACTCCCACTCTGCAAGTGCAAGATGGAACTTGTGCACCTCAGGGAAGAGACAGGTATGCAGCACTAGTGAAATAATGCCTTATAGGGTCTGCATACAAAAAAGTAACTGCTTTACTGGTCATTGGCTTTCATGGCTTGCATGAACACTAATGGATGTATCCCTGCAGTGCAGGGAGTCACCTGTTCCCACATTCCTGCGGGCCGCCTTTCCCTTCAAGAGTCCATCACCAAGTCAGGACTTTCGCAGAGAATCACTGTATGAATGGCAGTCACGAACAGATCTGCGCCAGCCACACTCCTAAAATATGTGTGCCCACTGAGCAGTTTCTGCACACATTCTATTTTGCCCAGGCACAAATGCACCTTGTGAATTTACACATTCACAAAAGTCACTTTTTAACTACCTATACTAGGCCTAAAGCAGATCTTGATAACAAAAAGCCTGGAATACACAGCCCTGAGTGAGCACCTGAATTATTAGTAATATCTGCAAATCATTTTGAGTTCAGATTCAACAAATAATATGCTCAGAGCATGTTTATAGTATAGAAGTAAGTTTGACCAACCACAGAGAGAGGACAACATAATACAAAATGTAGATGTGTTACCCAATTTCCACAATTAGGCCCCTTGAGATATTTATTTGGGGGTACTCTGTCTGGCAAAAAATGCTCTTTCAAGTCTCCTTAGCAGCTAGGAATCAAATTTTGGAAATGCTTCTACTGTTTTAAAAAATAAAACACAAAGGTGGGTGAAGAATCTTTTTGATCCCTTAAAGTCACCAAACAGTGCTAAGAGATATCTAATGTAAGCCTAAAACGCGTGTGACTTTAGACATATGCATCATCCCAGCGAATGTTTTAACTGAACGGGAATTTGTAGAAGGCGCACAGTAGTCCAATATGTGGCCTGATGCAGACTCTAAGTTACCGCCGCCACATGACAATTCATTAGGGGCTAATGTTAAGATGGACAAATATGTTGAGATTTGAAAGTGAATGCCTTACAATAACCTGGCATAATGTGGTAATTTAATATATTCTCTGCTGAGTGTAGTAAGAAAAGGAGCATGACTTTATCACAATGAGATCCCGCTGCCACAGAGAGTTCCAACGGAACCTACATTAATAACATTTGCACATATTAACTAGTTTACTTATCACGGGTTGGGCTGTTAGGAGATTGGTCCCAGCCCCCGTTATTTTTCATAATTCAAATATTATGAAAACTACCCTTGTAAATTTTGTGCTGGAGTACCTGGACTCCATTAGGAGGGGGTCTTCTTTACTACTATATGTGACACACTAGTGCTAACTATCAGCTGTCCCTCTCCACTACATGTTATTTAATGCAGGATCCTATTCAAAAGTGGGCATCAACATAGGTCTAAGAATAAGTCTTACCTTTAGGCAATCTGAGTCGAGCCCAACCACCTATGATTCTGAAAGGCCATGAAAATTGAACCTTTCAAGCTTTTTTTGAAGCAGGCAAACTTGCAAAGGTGGTGTCTGAAAAATTGATTGTGGATAGAATTTCGCCACATCCTGCTAGACTCTAACTCGCAAATCGTCTACTATCTATACTAGTTTTAACTAACCATGTTGTGCAGCACTTCAAATTGACCAAAAGTGACACTCCAGAGTATTACAGAATTATGTAGGGAAAATAAAATGCATATGGCAGTCCCAAGGTAGAACTAAGTAGTCATGTATTTAGTACCTTCTGATGCCTCAAAACTCAAATAAAAAGCAAAAGGACATTTACAACTTCAATTTATCAAACACATGTTGGGTAAGCGTTGTCTTTAAAAGGAACTTGTCTGCATTTATTATTTTTTTGTACCCAAAGTCTGGTTTACCGGTATGAACATTTTGCACGTCAGCGCAGATCACTAGCGCCTGACAACTGGTTGATGGTGTTAATTTTCCTGAGCTCCCCGCAGAGTGTCCGAGATGATATTTCATTTGTTTGCCTGTTCCCCTTCTCGTTCCTCATTTCCTGTCTAGTGAGCCAGCACTCAGGAGTCATCACGAACCACCTCGGTACAAGCGCCTCCTCCCCCACCTCGGAATCCGAAAACCATGCACTTTTAGACGAGAAAGAAGACTCATACTTCTCGGAAATCAGAAACTTCATTGCAAACAGCGAGCTGAATCAAGCCTCAAGTTTAACAGACAAAAGGTAGGCAGAGTGTGTTTTTTGTTGTTTCTGCCAAGCATAAAGTTACAAGAGTTCAAAAGCAGACGCTAACAATCTGAAGATAAACCAGCAGAGCTGATGAAGTTCACATGCTTCACCAAAGAGAAAAATAATGAGCATGTGAGAGTGGAATGAATACGTGTTTTAGAATCTCATTTTGCTGCCTACTCCCACCATCTTTTCTATTGGCCACTTACCTTGTAACTCCCTCTCTCTGTGCACAGCACCCTCTTGTTTTGTAGCTAGGTTGGCACTCTATAAATGCCATACATGCAGAGAGAGATGGTGAGGCAAGGTCTATTATAAACTTAACCCAGGTGAGTTTATATCCAGTGCCTAATTTGTGCCGGTGGGCGGAGGTGGCAGAAAACTGCACTCATTTTGGGGACTGCAAACTATTTTTCATCATGTAATTTTGAACCAGAACAATAGAGAGAAAACAGAGGAAAGGGAAAACAATAAGAGAAAGCATGAATGAAAAAGAATTTGCAAGAGCGATATAAGCGACCATAAGTGTAGGCGGGTGATGGAGCCGGCATGAGGTGAATAAAGACTAGGCAGAACGGTATTTGACTATCCCAGCAACTGGAACCTCCAGTGACAGACTTTTAAAACAAAGTCTGCACTGATGAACTTAGGTTTATTGTTTTTGTTACAAATTATGCACTGCTTATTGCACCAGTAACATCTTCGTTGGAAAAGTGCTGATTATGAATATATTGTCTTCAACATGGATGCTTCTGTTGGGCAAGGAGTCAGGAATCCTGAACATACTTTCCCCCCGCAGTCTTGCCTTGCTTGAAGCCATAAGAGTGGCTTGAAGAGACCTCACGATGTTACACCCTGACTAAAGTTGCCCTGTCTGTGGGAAAAGGCCACAGACAAATGTAAATGTGAAGTGTGATAATGCACAATAGGTGAAAGTGATGGACAGCAAGGAAGCGGAAACGAAAAGACTCAAAGGCTCCTAGGGGGCTGTCATGATAAAGTTGGAGACTAGAGGCCATTTATGTCCTGGTTAAAAAAAAATTAAAAACGTAATCACACGCTTTGTACAGGTATGCACAAAAGTGGAATAAATGCATGCCACTGGTACTGGTATTTGGTTCTGTGATGTGGGTGTTATTTCTACATTTTTAAGTGTTCTGCTTTTGCTTTTACCACCGTCAGAAGCTGGTGTTCAATGTGAGTGCTTAACACAATTAGCCGCACACAACTGAGGTAGTTCCTGTTGAAACGTCCTCCGCAAGGGAAGATGAGGTTGGCCAGAAGTTCTGTTTTCTTTCGTCACTTTCTATGAATCCACAACATGGAAAGCGAAAACATATTGCGCAAACATCTAACAGACCTCGTAGGTCAGTCCTGGCTTTTATTGTTGTTACATGAGAGGTGTCTGAAACAATGTTTGTCTGCTGTGTTCAGACTGCATGCTGTAGCAGACTGTTCCTCCATCCATCCTTTGGGAGGCTGCGGTTTTCTCGTGCAAAGGCAAACCGCAGCCTCGAATGTGGGCTGCGAGTGTAGCGAGCCCGAGGGCCCAGCAATCCATTTCAGCCCCGGCCGCTAACCGAGAGCCTCTCAATCTGGCTTTGTGAGCGGCACAGGCCCAAACAGCTCGGGCATCATTAGCTCGCCTCGGACGGAAGGATATCAGAAGCCCGCCTGCCCAAGGCACAGACCCGGCTTTAATACCTGTCCAGCAGATTTACAGCGTGCGAAGGACAGAAATGACGTGTGCGTGCGTGCGTGCGCGCGCCAGCCGGGCAAGAGGAAGAGTCTTCATGAGGTTGAAATTAAGTGGTGGGACCACTGAAGGAAGGGGTGCCCATTAATCACCCTAATAGGACAGGCAATCCCCTCTCTAAATTCAATCATGCTGGGAGGACCCTGCCCTGGCTTGGCTTTCCCGTATTAAAGTCACACATGCAGTGGCCACAACAGAACTTTTTGGTATCATTATTATGATATTTTTTTTCGCAAACATTCCTGTAGCGAAAGAGGTGAAAATCCTACGCCTTTCTTAAGCAGCCGAGCTCTCAGGGAAATAGAACCCAGACATATGGTTGGTCTGCCAGCCGGCCAGACATATTTACGCCCTTCTGTTTTTTTTTATGAGCCAGTCGCCTAGGCACGTGCTGTGGTCGGTACTGAGACTCACTGGTTATAATATCCTCGTCCCAGGAAGGGGAGATGTTGCTTCCCCTCGTTAGAGTCTCTCTTGAGTAGAAACAGCACCTGTCTAGTCCGGAGATGTGTTTTGTGATGTATTTGAGGGAAATTGCCCTTAGTTTGTCTTCCTTTGCTCTTGAAACATTTCTAAACTGAAGAGGGAATATTTAAGACTTGACCGTGCGTTAATATGAATACCTCGTTAGAGCAACCCAAACTTGTTGTGAGTAGCAGCTCACATAGTGAAATCGCAGGAGACACTTCTATAAAATTCCAACTTCCTTGCTTTGAGAAAGAAGAGGTGCCTTTAGATACAATTTTTGTACTTTTGGAAAGCTAGAGACCCCTTTTATTCCCAATAAGATCGGTATCCACCATTCCACTTCCACATATGGACAGGGTACCCGAACCATAGTCACTGTCTGTTCCTTTACACGCGTCGCCACTACTCCTGATCCATTCAAATTGATATGTTCGGGAAATTCATTGAAGTTTCCGCACGACAACATGTTTGGTGCTACATTAAAACAAATAAAATATTATAACACGTCTTTATTCCTTATAACAGGATAATGATTAGGGTCTGTAAGTAAAATAGCAAAGAATTCTTGATGAATGGCAGAATTTCCCCCTAGTAACAGATGGAGAGCAAGAAAAAGTTGAAAATGAGCCATTGGGGTAAATGTATTCAAGGTCGGGCCTATGGATGTGACTAACCAAAGGTAGCGGAAGTGAACCACATTTGCCCATCTTGTAGAGTCTTGACTTAGCCTGTGGAAAAATGCCATGGGTATCCAAGTCTGATCAGACATGAAAGTACAGCGTACCTCTAAATAAAAGGCATAGTGGAGATGCAATGCAAAGGCTGTCAATAAATTGCTGGGTTCTAGTATCTTTGAGAATGACTTGGGTGTAAAAATCGACAGACACCTCGTCTGAAAAGTCATTGGGATTCTACAACAAAGGAAAATTAAGGACACTGGTCGACGGCAACTGGAATGGTAAGTAGAATGGAGACAAAGATAGGGGGCCTGAATATCAAAAGAAAGAGGAAATCTCGGAGCGTGGAAATAAGTCTACATTTGTCCAAGTGTTGCTCTTCTGAATTCACAGACCTCTGAAAGGTGTGCATTGAAATCTATGAGCCTCCTTAGATATGGAGGTGTAAACGTCCTTTCCAAGTGCCAAAGCCGGGTGGATTCTCTACTTACAACATTCCATCGGTTTAGGCTTCGTTATGTAATATGTTTTGCATTTTTATTTCCAATTCCCACAGGGATAAGATTTTCTTTTGGAGAAACCACTTTCCTTCACTCACGTGAAATATAGACGAAATATGGGGAAGTGTGGTTCCTTTCACATCTTCACGCTAGAAGCACTTTCCTTATACAGATCTTGTCAATACCAGCATAATTCTGCATTTTTGGCTGTTCCCATTATTTCGCATGGCCAATACCACCTTCTGAGAATCCCAAACACCCATTTACTTTCCTTTTCTGCATCTCTAAACTTGACTTGCTCATGCAAAAACGTTTACAATTGTGAACTTTAATGCATGTGTGAGCAGATTTCCAAATAGAAATCCTGATTCAGCAAACCAGGCTCTTCTGTTTCTATAAATCCTATTTATTCCTTTAGTAGAAACTTTGTCACTCCAGCACTTAATGATTTCAAATATTGTGTATTGGTATAGCCACTTTCAGAAACTGTGTTCAATTTTGGTCACTCCAAAAGAAATAAAAATGGTCTGACTTGAGAAAATACAGAGTAGGGCAAGACTACTGAGTGCAGGTCTGAACGTGGGCATGATAGCTAGTGTATATTTATGGAGATAATACAGTAGGAAGAAATTGCATATTTCAGATATTACATATAAATGCAAGTAGGTCAGTGGTGGCTGCCATTTATTTAGAGTAGTGAGGTGGGCAAAATACGAGTGGTACTAAAATAAAAAATAAAAATGGCACTTATCTTTCTGACTTGCCACATGACGTCCTCGCTCGGGTGTTTTCTCTCCTCGAAGCTCTAGAACCAGGAAACTGCACTACCCATTCCTGGCGCTGCTACCATGCTAAGCATGAGAGAAGCGTCAGGATTGGAGGGAGCGGCGCCTCTCAGTGTGACCATGGAGGCCTGCACTTTCTCTAACCCAGCTGTTTAAGACAGGTAGGTTACAGAAGTTGAAAATGCGCATGTTTGGCTGGCCATCACAACGGTCGGCCAAAGGGACATGCTTACTTTAAACAAGTGCCTAGCTCCCTGCTGCCAGTCAGCAGCAATTGCCCCGCCCCATCCTGACACTCGGTTCAGGACGGGTTACCGAAAAATAAAATAGTAATAAATAAACGTAATTACCATTTTATTTTTCAGCTGCTCTGGGGCATTTTTTTTTAGCGGGGCGACATTCCTCCGCTCTCATGGAGGAGCTGCTCCTCAGGGTGGTTAAAGTTATTAAAAATAATATATTGTTTTTTTCTGTTAATTACAAAAGATAACTGCCAAAGCAGCCTCCCAGTTGAGGGATCTAGAAAGTCGTCCCTCCAAGATTTTAAACTTTACTCAATCAAAGTTAGGAGCTTCTTATTATTAATAAGAATACATTGGGTCTCCCTTCATATTGTGTGGCCAAAAGGTTTTATTTGACTTTGGATTTTGGCTATTGTTAGTTGAAATTTGTAGGGCACACTAGTGCTACTTGTTTTTTCTGTAGCGATCAACTTTTTGCGAGTGGTTGCTGACGGGAGCAAGCATACTTGTTGAATGGTGAAAGTGTAAATGTGTACACACTGTATGGGAAGGACTGGGTGTCATACGCGAGGTTCTTATTAGTGGCCAGAACCGTACAGACTGATGGTGCACATAGCTGTGCATACATTTGGAACAGGAGTTCTCGGGTACGTTCTTTCCTCCTCTGACCTGTTATCTCAGATTGGTCCTGATGAAGGATGTTGGGCTAGAAGGTGTGAATATTACTGAACTTAACTGTACCCATTTTATCATGTGCAGAAGGATCAAATGGCTAGCCTATCCTACTGGAATGCCCAAAGTGAGCAGCATTAAAAAAAATATAGCCTGTCTATATGGTGCTGCATACCCACCTACTGCTGGTTCCAAGCCCTATCATCTACAGGTTTTAGTGTTATCCAGTTAAATGGTACTCAATTTACCGACCTTCATGTTTGTCTTGTCGGAACCTCTTTAGATTTGTGCAGCTGATGCTAACCCACTGAGCTACCTCGCTGGCTATTATTAGCACTGGAGCTGCGCGTGATTGGACAATGACTAAATCAGAGGAAATACTTATCTAAAAAGTAGTCGACGAGCTGTGGGGCGGAAGCTGTCCTGGCCCCGGCTTCATGTTTCTTCCAACTCAGTCCCCAGAGGGAAAGGTGCCCATTCCCTTCACATGCCCTCCAAAAAAGAAAACAAAGCCGCTCGGGCCTGGCGGAGATTTCCCTGTTCCCACACACTCTAAACACCACAGACAGGCTTGGCTATCTCCAAAACAAAATTTGGACACGAAGTTTGTTTTCTGTCTGTCTGAGTGGGAAGATAAATGAGGTTTTCCTAACTGTTGACAGCACGAGCAGTGTAATTATGGACCAATAGACCCCAACGCGCGCAGTTTAGATAAGGGAGAATGTTAATGTCCGCCCTGCAATCTGTTTCTGGAACCTGTTCTGGACATCAGCTCTGACAGAAAAGATATGTATACAAAAAATAGAAACCCAGCATGTCTGCAATGAGCCACCGTACCAAGTGCAAGAATGTTTAGCCCTATAAGCGACCTGACATTTTCTATCTCCCCTTACATCCGTACAGCTTAAAAAGAATTATTATTCTGCCTATTTTGATGGTGCCCCCTGTTGGCTGCCACTGCACAAAGTTACTTATACCGTGTGTAATTGTTGGGTCGCTTTTACCGCTGCACTGTGAGTTCTCTAAAGCAGCAGTACTTTCCACACTGTCTTTTGCTATGTGCCTAGAAGCTGCCCAGGCCTGACAAATATCTGGCTCTGTCCCTGACCCACCTCCACCTGTCTTTAGACAGAAATGTGCTGGTTCGAAATTTGTACATTTCCTATAATGCTTCCATGCTAATATTCTTCACACTTCTTACTTCATTGACTAGAAAACAAAATGGTGGGGGCCGAAGCGCAAGCCTGAATGTGTGGCCCATACTCATTGTTGACTTCACAAGCATTTGAACGCCAGCCTCCAAGCTGCCTCTGTTCCTCATCATCATATGCTGCGAATTGCGGCTTTTAACGCAACAGGAACGGTTTACATGTTTCCAAGATGGCAGTAACCATCACATGTGGTTGTACACACCTAAAGACATCAAAAGCATCATACGTGTGCCCAGTTTGGACCAGTGGTAATTTTGTGTAGAGCATCCATCTGTGAGTCTAATCTGAACTTGTCAATCACGCAAGAAGCATTTTAGAATCAACTGGTCTTATGATCATGCATCAGGTTAGAGCTAAGTTGCTAACGTAAGGTGGTTGAGACACACCTCTTATGCTCAACCTGATTTTATTTGTCCTGAATGGCTACTTTAATTTCACACTGTGTGCGACCTGCAGATCCATCAAGCGTCTGGGTACCGTCTCCATTGATAAATGCGCTATACAAATGAACATAAAATTTGTTTATGGTTAAGTTTTCACTAGGTAACCTGCAATCAGTGTTATTCATTGTATTAAATATTTGGAACTTCTGAATTAATGGTTTTTGTGAATTATGTTGCCTTCATTTAATTTAACTTACAGCAAATTAAATATTTGTTGCCGATATGCGCTTCAGCCAATGATGAGATGCCACAGAGGGCCTTCGCACGTCTTCAATAAACATAATACATATACATCTGAACAGTACAGAACTTTCCTAGTTTGTGGCAATGAGCCACTTCACAAATGAGATTTCCTCATACCCAATGAGATGAAACATAAGACTCGCCAACACAAACTTACAAGGTCATGTCTGAGCAACAGTAAATAAATAAATTTTCTATATAATAAATGCATTTTGTGGATTCACATTCAGTGCCTGGAAAACTCTGACATGTAACTGTGTTGAAGTCTTCAAAGTCCACCTCTGTTAGTGACAATACAGAAGTAGTAACACACACGCATGCGCGCACACGTGCATGTCACTTTGTTAATGGCAAAAATCTGCCACAGTGCCGCAGTATAGTGCAATACCATGAGCACCACTAGAGAGGGAAGGTGGAGAAGCATATGAACTTGATCTTTGGCCATATATTTCAGAAACCCTATCTCCTCTGGTCAATCTATGCTGTTGCTGCCTCTAATGGCGTTGTACCCTGAATGCACTTGGGTGTCAATCTGGCATGCTAGAAATGCATCGTTTACATATCTTTGCTGTTAAAACAGATTTCCAGTAGTTTGCTTCACCCATAACATAATATAGAGATTCATAGCATTACATCAAATGCCCAGGTGTGCCCGTGTTGTTCCTCTTGGCACCTATCAATTCCTAGGCAGTTATGCCCTTTTCTAAGGCAACTAATGGCAGAGTTGGGGGAGGTTGCGAAGCAGCCTGGAGTTGTATAAAAAAAGAGAGAGGAGACTTGATAAGTAAACAAGCTTTGGCATTTCCTGGAGGAAATTGGAGACCTTCTTTTACAAGCAGAAAAATCAGACGAGGAACCCTCAGTTTCCTGGCATAATTGATCCACTGGGAGGATCAAATTTGAGCATTTATGTTAGAAGAAATCGATCAAAACTTGGCAAAGTAAACACACATGCGACGTGTTTAGGTTCAATGACAAGGCCCAGAGCCCAGAAAGAATCCTCCTTTGCATCCCACTATGCTTAAATGGGAAAATCAACGCTTACATGGAGTGTGATACATAATCCGCAGGGCTTCCTGGGGACAGACTGATGTGTGCTGCTGTCACTTAGCACCCAGCGTGCTCTCCTGGCTTCAGATCAATCTTTGACAAGGACAATTTGCATAGGGGTGTTTTTTAAAGATGGCTTCATTCCAGGGTGAAATACTCGATGCAAGCTGCAGGAGATATGTGAAGATTACAAAAAGAGAGGTGTATATTTTTTCTTGTTCGTTGCATTGCATAGGCATTTCTATTTAAGTTTACTCACTATAACATGAGTTATTTGGTTTGGGGGACACAAGATAAACCTGCAGCTTGAAGGCCTAGTGGAATTGTACATTTTAAATCAATTGGAGATTTTTCAATAACAATAGCTAACATTTTTATCACTGAATTGGGTAATGACAATAATTATTCTTCAAGCGGCATTTGAAAATTAATATGTGGTGTTTTATATAGAAACTAGCAATATTAAGGATTCATAATATATATATTTTTTTCCTATCTGATGTATTTTAGGCCAGATGGACAGGACATTGATAGCAATTCCCAATGTCACAGCTTAGCAAATCGAAAATCAGTAGACATTGATGAGGAAGATGATGATGACCTGGAAGAGGAGTATGAAGACAGCAGTCTGACGGGAAAGTCACAGGACGAGACAGCGTCGCCCACAGCAGAGGCCCAAGGAACCTTTGAGGAAGATGATGAAGACGAAGAGCCCGCATCACTTTCCATGAGCTTTGACCATACCCGAAGGTTGGTGGCATTGCAACCCTTAACAGGCAGTCTCACCTTTTCTTAGTCTGATGTCTTTTGCTTTGTAACCATGATGACATCTTGAATTAATAGACACTGCCTTACACCCTTACAAAGATGCATGGTTAAACCCAATCTTTCAGCGATTGGTGTTTCAAGTTTTCTCATTTTATTATGCATGCTTCTGATATATTTAACCACAAATCTGTTAAAGTTAACCACTTATCAATTCATTCAAAACATCTGATACATCTACCATTTCTTCTTCTTGGCTGTACCACACAAAATGAAACAAAATTCCTTTATCATCCTGAATTTTTAAGCAGTTTTACATAGTCTACTGGTGATCACAGGTGGCAATAGATCAGAGTTGGAGCAGCTGGTCCTGAGGCAAAGCTGATAGACTCTGCTTTGCCCCATGTTAATAGCTCACTGCAAGTGCTGGGCCAATATATATATTGCAAACCAGCACTCAAATCCAGTTTGAGGGTTGAAGGATCCCGTTTCAACCAGATTTCATTTTCTTCTTGTGCTGGCAGAAAGTAGGCTGTCCTGCTTTGAAGTCAGACATGCAAATCCGCCCTCAGCTATAACTCCTCCCACACAATAACTCCACTAGTAAATACCAAGCTTCCCCCAACAACCACAACAAATGGTGTGAGTTCCAGAAAGCAATAGGTGCTTCTCATGCTTCTTTTCTCAAGCGCAGCTGCCAGGGAAGGACACGTGGTGGTCAGCGTGTCACGAAGCACTCAGTGGTCAATATGGCCCATCATAATGCCACATTCCAAGATCTCAAGCTAAGCATGGTTACAATGTCTATGTGTGTTATGAATATAAACTACATAAGGGGTTTAGTTTCTTACATCAAAATGTAGAGATATCACAGAATTTGAAAAGCTTTTTTATGTTGTCAGTGAGAAAGTCAATAAACTCTAAAAGCAGTCTATTGAGTGATAACAGCCCACCTTTTTTAAATTTATTATTGGAAAAAAAGCCAGAGTTCAGAGTCAAAACATAGCCTAAAAGCACAACTCCTTTTATTTCAGTAAAATAAAAAAAACACACCCATTCTATGTGGTGAAAACAAAAAAATAAGCAGCCATACAGAAGAGGAATTTTGTGTACATGCAACATTAAAAGTGTACGTCATGCGTTTCTTTACAATGTTAATTTATTTTGATTGTGTAGTGTATCGTGTCCATTTACCTAGGTGCAGTTTTTTTAATTGAGCATTTGATAGATTAAAAGTATGGCGAAAGATTTTCTCTTCAGTGAGAATTTCATCAATTATATAAATGATTCCTCTCGATAGAGTTACCATGGCTTACATCACTCTTGGTTGGCACTGACATCTTCATTGCACTGTCAGGTTATGAGGTTTGACTGATAACCCATTATATTTTAAGATCTTATGTTTTGGTTCTCAGAGACAAATTCAGGAAACGTTTATCTTAAGTCACTCAGTTATGAGACCCTAAGTAAAAAATTCAGAACTGGCATAGAGGCTGTCCAGCTGACATGCACAGCTTATTAGCATCTATATTTCCACCCAGTGGAAGAAATTCGAAACTCTCTAAGTGGAAAAAATGCAGTATAAATAACATGAATATGTAAGAGGATTCCTCATGAGAACTCCACACACTAAATGCAAACCCTTCAACTATAACCATCAAGTAAAAGCAATGTCAAATTCCATACTTTCGCTGTAACTTTTCCTAAAAAGAATTTATGCATATTGACAACATAGAAATTTCTGCTTGGCCTACATAAAAGAAAAAAAGTATTTTAAAAAATAAATATTCAGCATATTCCAAACAAAAACACTTTCATTATTAATAGTATGGCACTTAATAATTTTAACATTTAATATCCGTAACTATTGATTCATTAGCGATTATTTCCTGCATCATTTCCATTTGTCGTTCACCCTTTCGGCTCTTGTATTTTGTGTGTGCTTTCTTTTCGTGCTGTGCATGCATGTGGTTTGTGTGAGAAAACACCATTGGCTTGTGCATGCAGGCACCAATTTAGCAAAAACAAAGTATTGGCTAGTTTGTGTAAAAAAAAAATCGAATAAAAGCCAGATAAGCTAACAACAGGTCACCCCCCTTCCCCTGGTCATTGGTACAGGTGTATTGAGGAGGAGGAGGAGGAGGAGGAAGAGGAGGAAGAAGCCGGCTTGTTAGATTTGGAGCAGATTCCGAATTTTGGGAAGGGTCTGGATCTTCGAAAAGCAGCCGAGGAAGCTTTTGAAGTTAAAGATGTGTTTAATTCCACCTTAGACTCTGAGGCATTAAAAGAGACTCTGTACAGGCAGGCTAAAAGCCAGGTACGTAAATCATGGCACGCCTGATCCAGTTTGCTTCAAAATGTAGTAAGGGCTGCAAAAACGGCTTCTTGTATGCGTATGAGTTGGGAGACAAAAGTATGGTAACATTTCCATAAGAGAATGCTGCTGCCAGTCACTTTGCATGGTAAAATAGTGCCATGGTGATGAAGCATTGATCACCAGAAAAAGCTAACCTATTTCTTATGATTATGCATAGGTCCAAGTGGGACAACGTTTTGATAAACTTATCAGAATAAACACAAACTATGTAACTTAATTCCAAAGAACTGTGTGTACATGTATCTTGTATATTGATTCGCTTAAAATCTAGCATGGATCAAGTTCTCTCAGATGTACCTTGGATACAACATAGTAGCAAAACTGATGTCTTCCTAGAAAATTGAAGAATATTTCCCTTTGAGTAATTGTATATGTAAAACATTGTAAATGTAAGACACTTCAGCCCTAGTTCAGTAAAACATTGAAACAAAGAACAGTCTACAGTAGTGTTTATTATCACTTTTCCCTTCATTCTACTTCTGCCCTTTAGAGGCCTAGGTGACATTTTAATTACACTGGAGTAATCAGAGA
This sequence comes from Lissotriton vulgaris, assembly GCF_964263255.1. Taxonomy (NCBI): domain Eukaryota; kingdom Metazoa; phylum Chordata; class Amphibia; order Caudata; family Salamandridae; genus Lissotriton; species Lissotriton vulgaris. Next base: position 323,640,059 of record NC_141693.1, read on the forward strand.
ACTTTGACAAGTATGCGTTATTCTTTTGATGCAGAATTACTGAAGATTACACCATTAGGCCAGTTCGCAAAATTAGGATAATTAAGCGCAAAACCCCTACTTTACGAGCACTGTAACAATTAATTTAGTGAGCATGAACCACTGCTCCTGTTTGTGGTCTGTTGCATTTAGTGCTTTTGTCCTTAGGGGTAAATACATCCTCGAGTGTAATGTGGTCACAAGGTTGCATTTTGTGCTAAGAAATTGGCACTAAATGTTGAGTTACACGCCTCCCATAGTTCCTCCTAATCACGTGAAATTTAGCATAATTTCACTACAACAAATGACTCAAGTTATGGCCACCCCTACTCCTTAATAGGGGTGGGTGAATAATTCCGCTCTGCAGGCGGAGTTCCCAGAGTTTTGCAGACTCACACAGGAATTCTGGCAAAACTCTACCTACCGCTGCATGGCAGAGTTTTTTCTTACGCGTGACTCGCCAACTTTAAGTTGGTGAGCAAGAATTTGCTTCCACTTGCATGATTTTCAGGTGCTAGAACGCCTCCCAATGAGATTTCTCAATGCGGGCATTCGCAGCAGGTCACAACCGTTCGCTTTGAGGAAGCTGCTGCTTGAGTAGAAATCAACTGAAGCGGCAGAAAGAATTTCCACCCTCTGGCCGGGGTGCGTTTGTGCTGATTTTAAAAGCTCCTGGCGCTAAAAATCAGTGCGAGCAGTATGACATGCCGAAATCCCCCAGCACGTAGAACTCTGCGGAATCTCGCAGAGTTTTTATGTAACTCCATGGAAATCCATGGAGTGAAAGTCCGCGAGTTCCGCCCACCCCTACTGTTTTGCACTGCGGGTATGAGTATATACATTTTCACTAAGAGGAACACAGTGATCTTCTTGACCAGTACCCACCAGACATTATGGACAGTGTCCAGTGGTGGTTCTGCTTTCAAAATAACTTTGTCATCCACTAGATTTTCTCTTAAATTTTTTTCAAAATGAACATTCTAGTTGAGATTCTTTCAGGCTAACAAAGCCAGTCTTTCTTTAAATACTCTAATAGTATGTGTTGGCATACGAGTAAAGAAGATTAAATTAGACAAAATACTCCTGTGATAAATTAATAAACAGTACCATTTCGTTAGGGCACAAAATGGCCCCAGCTATCTAGCACTGACCCTTCTTCAGCTGATAAAGAGGAACCTCCTGAATATATGATACTGTTCCGATCTCTGCAATATAGTGAGTAGACAGGCCAAGTTTTCTCTAGAAAGTCTAGGGGAGGTAGGGAGAAAAGGGAGTGAGTGATCATAGAGTGTTTCCTTTGTAAATTAATGTATTGAATTTTGAGTTTCAATTCTGATTTGCTGCAGTGACCTCACCATGTTATATGTTAAGTCCGAGATTGAAAAGTGTTAAGTGTTGAGTCTTGTCCTCATAATGACCTGTAAAATATAAAACCAACTCTCGTTCACAGAGTAATTTCAATCATAAACATGCATTCACAATGGCAATAGGTCTGGCTTCTTATTAGGGGAAGTGTTAGCCTGTTGTAGAAAGCAAATCCCACAATGAGGCAACACCATGGGCTACAACAATGTAGAAGCTGATGGTGGGACACCTTTGCTTAAAGACTGCAGAATTTACCTGTATTTCTAAAAGAAGAATGTTATGAAAAGTAGAGCAGACGGTGACGTCTGCCTTCTAAGTGTTGAAAGTAAAAGGTATACATGGCTAAATGTGTCATAGTGCATATTTTTGACAAAGGTCCAGTATTTTCATTGCATCTTTAAAGAAAGCCTATATCTTTACCTTGTGACTAACCCACCTCCCATGAATCTAACATGTTGTCATGTAAGAAGAATAAAGTAATCGAAGGCTCAAATGTTGTTAGTCAATAGCACAGTGTTTTTTATGACAGGATAAGGCATCAAAATAAGACACACTTCCTAAATAAATAAACCATGAATGGGCAATTCTAATTTTATGTCAGCAAAGTAAATACATAGAAAAAGTCACACTGAATCAGTTAAAAGCTATGTGCCATATTCCATCTGCAGTCAAACTAAATTACTATTTGATTCCCCATGTCCAAATACTAACAGGAATAAAAATGAGACAATGTAAACATCTGAAATATTTCCTGACTTCGATGGACAGCCCATATAAGCAATGGTCAACAATAAAAAGGATAGCCAAAGGGGGTGACTCAAGCCCATTCTCGCTGTCTACTCCTTTTTATACTTTCCTAAAGAAAAGATGACATGAGGACATTTAGACAAGTAAATCAGTCTTTAGACAGACCTAAAACATATTCAGATATCTCTGCAACCCTCCAAAACTGTAACTAATAGGGCCTAAGAGACAATAACATTACAATTGATAAACCTTTTTTTGACATTGCTGCTGGTGACATAGCCTTATGTACTATGGTGATAATTGCTAGCAATTCTGTAATAGTCAACGACCAGTATTGGAATCTTGTCTCAAGTGGTCACTAACAAAACATTGATAATTTGTGTTAGTTGCCCCAGATGATTTTTATTGAACATAAGTAGCTCTTACTATAGAAAAGGTTGGCGACACAACAAATACAACAAAGCCACCCAAGTGACACTATGTTATTTTACAGTTCTACAACATTTTTGTATTGTTTTATTGCCAGCCTATTCCTAAATGCACACACAAGTTTGACGAGATGTCTTCACACAACTATCAGGTGTCAAGCTTCATCATAGGACATCCACACACACTCTAAAAACTTTGGCTTGATGGCCAGCAGGCCTACACCCTGTAATCAGGGAGGCACTTAATTCTAGCTCAGGATCCATGAAATAGATTAAAAACCAATGTGATGGCCCAGTCTGTTTTTTACTATGTAGGGTACCACTTGGTATTAAAAATGAGGTGTGGAATAGCGGGGAAACAGTAACCCAACCCACTATGATCTCATAGTTGTGTTGGGGTACTAGAATACATTTTTAGCTCTCTGTTTTATTCTGTTTTATTCTCCCACACACAAGTGACCACAACAAGATAAATGAATCGCTTCAGTTTAGAAATGAGAACCCCATGCAGAAGTGCACGTGATATGTTCATGGCATTATCCAATGTGAATTTGTATCATGTTAGCACCCCTTTCCAATGCTACCACCAGAGATACCTAATGTAGAACTTTTAAGAGTATTTAAATCATTGACATTTTTTACAACAGAGGGTACAATTTTAAAAGTCAGTTTTATTTTTTGTCTTTTGATATGCTTACTACAAGTTTGTAAATAAAATCCCGGTGACAAAAGGAAACTGCCCAAAATGCATTGAGGCAAGAGTGCACTCTTTTAATTATTACAACTTAATGAATTTGAAATTCAGACTGATCAATAAAAAAGTTCGATTGTAGATCAAATTGTTTTGAAGAATCGAACAATGAGCTGTGCTATACATTCATGTTTTATGAGTGCAGTGATCATGGTTTGATTTGTGCTTTACTGTACAGGATGAGGGAGGAGCACAAACTCATTTGTATGGGGAACATACTTGTTTAAGTCAATCCGTCCCTGCAGTCTTTCATTACAAGTGAACGGTGTGCAGGGAAGTTTTGGAATTATCCACTGATGGAATACATCACCCATCACAGATCCCCACCACCCCACCTTAGTATATGGCATAAATGCAGTGGAAAGAGACTGGTATCCACCTGGCAGTACTGTACCACTTCTTAGGGAATTAGGCTCAATATATCTCAAGCACATCTGCATACATAGCTATCTATATTGTCTGAATATAACTTTTATTCAGAAATATCAAATGAGGTTTATTCTTTGAGATTCTGCAGTCACCACAACAATCAGATGTGGTATTAAACACTCTTACAAGTCTTGCCCTATGTAATGAGCTTGCACTGATTCCTGCAGATTTTTCCACATTCCAAGCTCTTATACCGGAACAAATTCTACTGGCTTTTCACTGGGTAAATATGTCCACAGAAAATCTCAGAATGAAGGTATTCAGTGCAAAATGTCTATTCTCACTCCAACCGCAAACTTCTGTTTACATTCAAATCAAGATTTTTTGCATATTTGCTGTAAGGGCCCCAGTGACCAGTTTACAAAACTTGAAAAAAAGATTGGAACAATAGTGTGTAGAGTTACTCGTAAGTTTAAAGTACATTTCTGGTTTGTTGGAATTCTACAAGAATTACAATAATACTGGATTTCAACACAGGTTGTACGTAGTCTTTGAGGGCTCCATTGTATATTTCTGCTTCTATAAAATTCTACATGTGTACAATTCTGCATACATAAATGTGATGCAATAGTGCACTTTCACTTGTACCCCTTTTGGTACTCACTTTTAAAGGTAAAGCTACTCAAAAAGTAGATGGTATCGCCCCTCCCTGATATTCCTCTCTGCCCATCTTTGGTATATTTGGAGAGAGGTGCATTAGAACCTGGCACATTTTACCTAAATTTAGTAAGGCCACAAAATCCTTGCCTATCATTGCTTATTAATAGCACGGTGTGTGGGTAGGAAGTGCGTCTATCTATGCATTACAATAATGGTAACTTGAGAAGCAGCCAGTGATAGTAAGGTTAATGCTGATCCAAAGACCTACACTGTGCAGCAGCTTCTGCTGAACACATATTGTTCTGCGTGGTGCTGCAAGAGGATGCATAGCATGAAGGCTCGCAGTCTAAGGATGCTATCACTGGCAGTAGAAGTGGAGTCCAATACTCTGTCTAAGACATTTTCAGGTAACTGCAGTCTGACAACACAAGTGTGTGCTTTGCATATTCTTACAATAGTACCCACACAACATGTGCGCTGTATGGCAACTCCATTCCTCTTGTAGCATCTTCTAGTACAGGCCATAATATACTTTGATGAATCTACCTCCATAAAAGGCAAACTGCTTAGAGTCAAGAAGAAAGTTGGAATCTGATGCCAGTATGATCATATTCCGAATAGGTGGCCAGGTTTTGGAATGAACACAACAATAGCAGCCTCACCCTTGAACTACAGGCAGTTAACAGAAAGATGCATACAACTGTGTGACTATCCATGTAATTAAGATGGTGGACATTGAGTTGGAGTACATTCTCAAAAAAAATTAGTTCAAAGCATGAACAGTGTTCATTCCTTGCAAAACTGCCCTCACTTTTACCTATGCCATTGAGGCATTATTTCCCTTTACTCCACAGGCACTGTTTTCAAATTAATATTTCCTTTTACAACTATGGTACATTTAAATAGTGGGTTTAATATTGATATTTTATACTGAATAAATGCAAATGTGCCACTGCGTATAAACAGTAAGCTTGAAAAAACCTCCAATTCTGAATATATCAAATAAGTGATACCATAACAGGGACATTTTAACTACTATGGCTGTGAACCAAGAAAGGTGAATGCATCTTATCCCTTGAAAATATTTGCCACAAAAAAAGTGGCATCATATATTCTACGCTGGGTGCTCTTGACTTCATGTTTATCCCCGCCGGAATATTTCCTGTGGTTTTGTGGTTGTGCGGTTTGGGGACCCACGGGGGCTCAAGAATTCTGACAGCACACGGCAGATTGGACTTGATTTCAGCGTGGTGCCCTGAACTCTGCATATTTTTTCCACCACCCCCCCCCGCATCACTTACCTGGACGAAATGGTGAACTCTGGGGGTTGCAGATTGCTCACACCACGCAATCTGCAGCTGGTGAGCAGGGACTCAGTCTTGGGGGCGGAGCAGAACACAGCGTAACAGCAAGGGGCAGGATATTTAAATAAACTGCTAATGACTGTGGGCGCTGAGGAAGGCTTTACGAAGCTGAAATGCCTTCGCCGAGCAAACTAGTCTGAATAAAGATGTCTCCATGGTGTTTATATACAAAAGTGAAAACTTAAAGAAATAAATTAACACTAGATATAAAAAACAAGTAGACTATTTCCTTTTTTGATGAGCTGGTACTGCACCGTTTAGTACTGTACTGTAAAGGCTGCCATTTGTCTTAGAAAATAATATAGTTCAACATAGGTTGTGTAGACAAATAATCTTCATTAGTTTCTGTCCCAAAGGCAAAACCTTTGTGCAGTTTGGACGCATGTTGGATATAATACATAATAATTAGAGTGTAAGTGCTTTTAGCACTGAAGACTGACATAATGCATGACACAGGTTAGCCACACACAGAGATTTAACCTCTGTTGCCTGCATATAAAATTAATAATTATTCCCTTGGTAAGCTCCTGACAAGTTACAGAAAAACCCACATATCATTAATAGCACATGTCTTAATACCTGAAAATTAAATCCACACCCCCAGGAATCTAAAAAGTTCCCATATCTAATTTTTATTTTCGGCCTTTTCTATATCATCTTGTACAAAACAATGATTGTTAACTTTTATGTTGGATATTTGCCCTAATTGTGGCTAGATTGTGTTTTCTTTCAGCATGCCTTTGGTATTTCTTTTACCAACTCTCCCAAAACTGGTTACTGTTTGAAGACAGTGCATGGTTCTAAAAAGTAGACTATTATGCAAAGTATCTTCTGGAAATGTTGACAAAATATGCTGTAGGTGGAAAGATGATCAAAGAATTTCAAAGAGTCAAATTAAGTAAAGGGACATTGAACACAGGACTGATTTAGGTTGTCAAATTAACTTCGGTGTGTAAAACAGATCAGTGCATGTCTTAGCTTGATAATCATCGTGCCCTTGTAGAAAGAAATGGAGATCACTAGCTATATTAGAATTGATAGTGTGCATTTCATGGCATTTATGTTATAGACCAAAGGGCAATGCGTTGCTAACTGTGCAATATGAGTAATAATGTTGTCACCAACTCTGTAATTTGCATAAATTAGATACAGCTTCATTGAACATTATAAACATAGATTAGTAGATCAGAACAAAGAACCTGTGTGTGTAGGGGTCCTCTGCTCTTGAAAGGAGTAATCTGGAAAAAGGTGCAAATCGGTATGCCACTTTGTCATCTACACCCATCTCAAACTTAGAATGTCAATGATCCCAACAATTTGTTGTCCAAGGCACTGTCTGTTTGTTGGGTCACAAAAGGTCAATATACATCAATTCTTCTACGTTATGTTTATTTGATGCTCTCACTAATGACATGATAGTCTTTAACATGCTTCAATTAATCAATAGTCTTTATTAGATTTGACTAAAACCAATCATAAAAGTACTTAAAAAATACTAAAGTAGTACTATCAGGAAACTGTCCCCCCCGAATGAGTAAAGGCACAACATCTCATTCATATGAATGAACCACTCCAGATAAAAACCAAGAGACATAAAAACAGACAGTTGGCAAGTCTAAAAATATAAGATACAATAGTGTGGGTCTGACATAAAATTCTGTGCTAACAACAACAGGCGAATAAACTTAAAATGTAATCTAGAAAATTGGCATGCATATTATTGATTGCATTACTCTAATTCAATTGGTAGTTTTAATATTCAGTTGTTTATATATACATTTCTCCTCCCCCTTGCAGGCTTATGCAATGATGCTGTCTCTTTCTGAAAATGCATCTCTTCACACTTCCTCCCAGAGTTCTCTGGACGCTTGGCTGAACATGACAGGCGCAGCCTCTGAGCCGGGGTCTTTTAACCCCATCCACCACCTTTGAAAGGGTCAAGACAGCATGGAGCCAGAGTCCAAATGAGAGGGCTGATTCCTGCAAAAATCCTGCAAGAAGCTAAAGCAAGCAGAACATGAGTTGGAAGAAGTCAATGTGGCTTTTGAACTTGAGATGAAATACTTTCATGATTTGCTTGCAACTGCTGAATCTTCTTCAGGACCAATCTCTCCATCTACATTGCAATTAATTTGACAGTCGGAAAAGTCTGCCAAATAGAAACTCTGTGAAGCAGTCCTTAAGAATCACCATGTGGAAGAATACCAAAAGACACCAATTGAATCCACCATTACCCAGTAATTGGGCATTTTGCATTCTTCCAAAGTTGGCAATCAGCGATGAAAACCCAGGTTTACTCATTCTTGGCACATACATTTAATAAAACAAATACAGATCACTGTCAAAGGGTTGTGGGCCAGAGGAACTGTAGCTAGCCAAATATATTAGAAATATGAAATTTACAAGTTGTTTGACTTTGAACAAAAAAAATCTTTTCACTGCGGAACAACTTCAAGCATTTGGGAGAAAACATTTTCTAAAAGAAAGATGCCAACAAATTACTGTTGCATTCGCTTAGAATACTTTGAATATAAAAGGGCTGATGGTTGCCACCGGAATGAACTAGATTCCAGATATATCACTGTATCAAGATGGCATTTTATCTTACTGTTTGTACTGTATGATGAATAGAATTCCTATGATCTTAAATTGAATATTGCAAATAGAAAATGGTTTACTTGGAAATCTGTTCACTATTACAAGCTCACTTTTCCTTCCCACTTTTAAAGGATCCTTGAAGTATTCTGTGGAATTAAAGGTGCAAGCAGTGTTCCAACATTTTATGATTGCATTAGAACTGCCCCAGAATAAAATTAAATGTGTGCCTGCCACAAAGTGACTTTTAGTCAGAGGAAATGAAAGGAGTTTGGAATCCACAATATAGACTGTCCTTTACAGAAGCAAAACTTTTCCTGTTCCCAGTGGCACTTCCAATTCCTCACAGAGGCCCTGCTACAGGTCTCCGGACAACACTGAATTTATGTCCAAAACCTTTGCACATGCTCTACCTGAAATGTGGCAAAACAATGTCCAGCAACAAAATTAACCCCATCTCTTTACGGAAGACTAAACATTCCTCAACTAGGCACTTCTTTGCTTTTCTATGACATTAATATACTTCCCACCATCCTTGGGATTCTAAATTATTACCATAGAGGCCAGTTTCATAGTGAATCCATGATTTGTTTTTTCCCTTGATGGAATATACCTTAATCTGTACATAACTTGTAATTTTTTATTCTTTTCTTATTTTATTTCTTCTATAATAGTATTTTTGCATTAGATATTATTGTGAAGAAATGATGTTAATATAAGTATCTAGTGACGGACCAAAATTGTGTAATAAGGTTATGTGTTGTATGATAACCAGGGAGTAGGACAACTTTATGTGCCAAATAACCCCAACTAATCCTGCTGTTCTTGCTACCAGTTTTCCAGACAATCATGCGTTTTGTTCAGTTGATTTGTAATGGCGTTTGCTTGTAGGAAAATCATGTATTTATTTGTCTTTTGTGAATTCTTTAAGGAAACCCTATCAGTCATTTAAATATCTCCCAAGTTGTCCTTTAGAACTCACACATGAAAGAAAAACATGTAATGAAGAACAGAAGCAACTGTGAACTAGTTCATATGAATATATGCCAGAGATCCAGTGCACCAGTCATGTTAACTACAACAATATACTCTAGTTGCAAATAGGCATAAATGTCACTACTTACGCATTGATACATGGAAAGTCCTACTTAATATAAGTACCTAAATTAGAGCTGCACAGGAATGGTAATGGCAAATTCTGAATTTTTCTCAACATTAGAAAATTCTGCAGTCTTTGGTAAAGGAGACTGTTAAGAAGATATCACTTCATAGAAGGTGAAATCTTACTAAACCATGAGTGGTTGAACATATCTACATATCCCAATGATTTGGAAAAACATACAACAGATTATTTATCATTTGCCCCAAATGGCGTGTTGGCATGTGGAATTAGAGTGGTGGGCACTAGAAGAGCTTGCAATGTATTACTGTAGGTATTCTGAATGCAGATCTGATTAAACAGTAGTGTGACACCTTTTAAGCGTCTCTGACTTTGGGGACTGGAATGATTGGAGGAAAGTAGCTTGTTTGTCCATTAGGTTGTGTCCCTCACTTTCAAGAGGTTTTCACTTGCTAGTGGCATTAAATAGTAAACAACATTTTTGCTTTACCATGGGTAAACTATACACACACATTAACTATCAAGTTAAGAATTTGCTGGTCAAATTCTATTAAGTTGATTCAAGTGAACACAAGCGTTTTGCCAAGAATGACGTTCTGCAGATTTTTTGATGTTGTATGGTCTAGTGATCTAAAACAGTATACGAATCATACTACTTGCTGATAAAGAGATAACCCTGTGGTGCATAATATCTGGCTGGGATAAATTAAGCAGTTATCTATATCTCTAGGATGAAAAGTGGAGAAAGCATCTCACCAAATGCAGAAAAGGACCTTTAGAATTTAGGATCACTTTTTCTTTCCTATTCTTTACAATTACACCCTTTTTTCGATCATTACACATGGTTGCCCGCTGTACACTTAGTGGACTAAAAAACATTAGTGGCTTCTTTTCCATTTTAGGAAATAACAAGGCCCGCTTGTTGCAGGTCATAGTCCGATTTTCATTTCTATAGATTTTCCTAGATGTATTTCTTAAAAATAGACAACTCTATCTTGAACGTTTATTGAAGTGGCAAAAGTCACTTCCAATTCATCAACCCATTTAATCCTCCTTCACACCCTACCACCTCAAATATTCAAGGCACATGAATAAAGCCATACCAGAAAACCAGAAAAACAACAGCATTTATGATTTGTCAGGCAGTGGAACAGAAGTCAAAGCATGTGATCTATATTTAGTGGATAAAGAAGTACAACATATCAAGGTTGGGAGGGTAAGACTGGAGAATAGTGATTAACATCTTCTGTGACTGGCACACGCAAATACAGCATCATTCTATGTTTAGTTTAGCACACATATATTTGACTTTTAGGGGACTAATACAATACTACAATAACATTTCATTGGTTGTCTAGTGATGCTGTATTCTTAAAGAAAGCTATAGTACCATATATGCATTCCTAACTATATATTTGTCAGTTTTTTCCAAAATTCTGAAAATAACTATTTTGCATAAGGTGCAGTATTGTACAATCCAGAATATGAACACAGGATTCATAAATAAGCGTTATATAGTAAAAAAGAGAAATTGTACTCAAACTTTGCAGAATATACCTTCATGATACATACTTTTCCTCACATATTTGCAAATGAGTATGTCGGACATCCAGTTTCAATCTATTTCTCATGCAGATTCTTTGAAGTGTTGCATAATTTCAACCATAGTTTATAGTTGAAGTCTTTGGCTAGGTACTGCAAAGACAAATTCCTAGCCGCCTGTGTGTATTCTGTTTTCCGTTGATCCATCAACCACAGAAGTGCATCATATTGATGCTTCTGTCTCCAAAATGCTTATCGATATAAGAAGATATAATTTCGAATAATATTAATAATTGCAAGGAGAGATTGCATTTATACATAATCATTATAAATTCAAATGAAAAAGTTGCTTTTCAGAACTGTGATGGCTTACATTCCTTTATACATACATTTCCCTTTTTATTTTAAAATAAGTATGCTGGCCAACTAATACTACTCCTCTTGTTTTAGACCTAAATGTTCTGGTCTTTGTCATGAATCCTGTGTGCTCTGGTACATAAGCCCCCAACTTAAAGCTCTTTCTGTAGTTGTGCATGGTTGTGGTATTTGACAATTTATAAGGTAAAACAAAAGACAGAGTTTGCAATTAATTGCATATTCTTAAGAGGAAGTTGGGCCCAATAGTAGCCCTTTATCTTCCACTCTGTTGCACTGTGCTTCTGATATTTCTATTTTGTCTATTACAATATTTGACTGAAGATAGAACAAGCACAGGTTATGAATTGTTAAATGCACACAAGTTGTGATTCATTTGGCAAATTCAGAAGGTATTGGAATTTGGAAGAATAGAACACAGAGCACTACTACTTTTTCATGATGTATATTTAAACAGTAGACCATATCATTCAACTCATTCCATTCATACACTTATAGTGTGTTTTCAATCACCAGAAAATAAGTGGACTGTGCTTCTCTTACTTAATTTCACCAATCTCCCCCATGCATCCCATTACTCTTACACTCCAGGCACTGGCAGAAGATCTCATGGATAAACCTCAAATGTATTTCATATTCTGTATTCAGTGTAAGGAAAGGACCCATCCTTTGAGCAAAGGGCAGGCCTCACCACAGGAAGCAACTCCATGTGAAGCCTAATAATTGGAATCAAAGTATTAGTCTTCAGCACATTCTGCCATACTATTTTTGCATGATGCAGATATTTTGGACAATGAGTTTTTTTGCATTACAGATTTGAGAATTGTTTGATGCCTTATGGCCAGTGTCACCAACATTTTATCATGAGAAAATACAGTCTTAATTTATTGGGCGGCAAAATGGACCCACAGATATCAATTTATTTTATTCTTTAATTTAAATCATTAAATATATTTCATATAATCTTGTGATTTATACTTTACTCTCTAAAAGTGGGCAACCCACATATGAGAAGATTCAATCTTTAACTGCACTTAGGTAAAGTAAACTAGAATTCCTAACAACCAAATTAATCATTATATAATACTGAGATGGACAAGAAAAACACTTGTCGTTAATTACGACCCTGGCGGTCAGACCGCTCGATAAGAAGTTGGGCAGTCGGCCTCCCTCAACACCTCCTACACAGACGGGATCATGGATTCTTCAGCAGTCTTCAAAGATGCTGGGTATGTCGACTGTGCTGAGACAAGCAATGCCATCAGGATTACAAGTTGCCTTTCTGACAACCTTTTCATGGTAGAAACACAGCCATAAAAAGGTTGTCGTAAACACAAAGAAGGCCCAAAAATGGATCCCCCGGGGGATTTTACCTAGGGGGGGGTCATGCACGGGCCACATGTTTTGCCCCCTCTGCATGCACTATCGTGCGTGCACTGTGTAGCATGCATGACATGGTGCATGGTAACAGAGCGCGCATGACAGTGCAGGCGCTGCACCACGGCGGCATCACCTTAAGACTCACATAATGAACCTGCTGCCGCTGACAGAATGCCGCAGTTGCGGTGGTCGAGTAATACGGCTGTCAGGATGCTGCCGGCTTGACGGTGGTCTCCTGACCGCTGACACTCTGGCATGGCAGTCTGACCGCTAGGTTCTTAATGAGCCCCTAAGTTTGTTTGCAAGCTAAATCTACCATGGTTTACTGTCATAGATAAGGCATTTGTCACAGAAGTACACAAGTAGTCAAATGTAAAACTACAAGTTAAGAAATCTAAAAGGTGGCACTGTGCATATAATCGAGAATTGGCAAATAGAAATAAGGTAACATGGGAAATGTAAGGGAACTACTGTTTTTTTTAGAACTGCTTGGTTTGTAGATCATAGTCCATCTCCAAAAGTCTAAGAATTAAAACACCATGCAGAACAAATGTTCTTTAAAGCTACCAAAAGCCAAATTAAGATGGTTCTCCTAGCTACTTTAGATAGAAAGAGAACTTCTCCTTCCATTTAACAGTATCCCTAAAACCATAATATTCCCAAACTCAAAATTGATTGAACCTTACATATGCTAGCAATTCAGTCTTTCCACATAAATACACACAATAGCTCACTGAGTAGAGTTGCTTTCATAAAGAAATTAGTACATTCATCAGTAATTGTTGCACTATTTTGAATCGCATACTTACAAATTAATATAAAAGTGATAATTTCTTCACTTTTTCACTATTACTAGAACAATGTCATTATCTTTACTTACCACATTTGATCCTTTCTTCTGGGTGACTAAAGCGTTCCACTGTAAGTAAGGATAAATTAAGATTGGGTTAGATTAGGTTACCACGCTCTGTTGAACGTAAACTGGTCCTATAACTGCTAGTGTATGTTTTTTCTACTATATTACACACTTTTTGAGTGGTGAATAACAGAGGATTTGATTCAGTTCATCCAAATGATTACTTCTTCCACTAAAATGTTACAAGAAACATCTCAAGTACAGGCCTTCAAACGTGTTAGTCTCTGGGATCAGGTTGTTAGTATTTGAAAATAGTTTTGAATTGATGCCACTTAACTACTGGATCTCACAAAAACACAATCAATAGGGAGGGCTTCATAATAAACTGGCGCAGATGCTATTCCAGATTTTTCACAGTGTGTACAAAACCTTCAACTCATGCCACTTTTCTTACATTATCATTCCAAGTATTTTTTCTTATTTATGCATAATCAATGTTTATATATACCACATTGGGTGTCAGGTTCTTATATGAGTTTGCATTCACAATAGCTCACAGATCATTTTGAATAATTATTTTGACTCGAAAATCCTCCCAAGCCCTATCTACAAAGTAAGCACTTAGAAGGGCAACCACCAATAAACCGTTCCTTAGTTTCATGTTATGATAATGCACTGAAATGCACTTGTAAAATACCTAACATATCAGATATTTACATCTCACACCACAAATGTGTACCAAAACATCATTTGAGCTGTGTTCAATTTGAACAATACAGGGTCAAGGAGAACATAGGCAAAGAGAGGCATTCTTGGTATAGTTTGAGAGAAATCTTGTTTGGAATTTATATTAAGTACATTACTGTTGATCACTACCATGTCAGCAATTTTTGACTGATAGAAGCTTTGTCACATAGCCCTCAACCTGTTTCTCCATTGTAGCCATCTATACTGTGATAGTATCTTATTCTTTTATTCAAAAAAGGTTTGTTTCTGTCTGAGTAAAATTGTTACCACTTTTGGACATAGCAGCTTAACTTTCTAAAACTCATTTCACTTCTGAACAATCAATTGAAAGAAGCTTCCCCTACTATCTGTCAATTAATTTCATTTTGGGACATGTTTTGCCTGATAGCTCTTACAATTTGCAAACTATGTAATTTGAATATGTCTATATGAGTGTCCATATAGGCATATATTTATATATATTGTGTTTATGAGATCATGAACTTCTTCATTCTGTTATGTTTTTTATTTCCATGAGTTCAGAGCAAGAATCAATTTTGTTCTCTTCTAGATCTTCCCTGTTAGGCTTCTATAGTGTTTCAGAGATATCAAGTGTAAATGTCTGGTTTTCAAAAACAAAATATTGGAAACAAAACTTTTAGAAAGAGGACGGTGCTGGTGTCTCATTTCACTCTGGACTGTATATTGCTTCTGTTATGTTTATAAGTAAACTGTGCATGACGCGTGTTTAGCGGTCATTATTGTGTCTATTTGTGAAAATGTTTATAAAAACACAAAAAAAATCTGTAGATGCACTTACTGTATATGTGATTAGGTTCTATGTCCAAGATGAGACGTCTTGAACTGCTAAGGAAACAGAGAAGGCAGTTGTTAATTAATATGGAATCACTCATGGGAGAATAAAGAAAATACAAAATATGTGTAGAAAATAATTCAATAAAATGCGATCTTGCAAATTCATTTTGATGCTTGTGATAAAGAAAAAATGTATTTGTGTAGAAAATTCCTTAAAAATAATGAATAAGAACCCTGATTTTGAGGTTAATGCTGTAGAATAGGAATGTATACCAAATGTAATCTTTCCAGTGCTACAATGAATTTATACATGAGATTGATATGCAATAAAACCTGTGTGCTTTTCTAAACTATAGTGAAATGTTCTTTATTGAGTTTAACATAGTAGAAACCTGGTTCATGTAGAAGAAAACATCTCCTGCAAAAAGTCAGAGTGCCAAACAATGATCTTGCTATGGAGACTTAAAATGAAACAACCCCATGACCACCACTACACATTGCAAAGATGTTTGGGTTTTGATCACAACATACATAGATAGCATAGACCAGCTGATTGAAATGATAACAACAAACTCTTCTCCCCATTCAAATGATATTTTCCTACGAGACTTCAATTTTCACTGGTAGGATCATACTGACAATCAGATCAATCTGCTCAAAGCCTTCCTGGAAGAGCAATCGCTGGTTCAGGAATGCCATCTTCCAACCCATTCTAAAGGCTCTACCTTAGACAGGATCATCTCGAAAGAAAAAGCTATTGATAAGATCGAGATCACCCCCTGCGACTGGTCGGATCATCACATCATTACCTTCCAAATACCCCAAATAAAAACTAAAATCTCCTCACAATCAATAAAACCCAGAAAATGGGTTTGTGACAACAAGGGCTCAACAGGGAGAACTGTAACCTCCTAATAAACTGGTAGAAGTCAGTGACCTAACGGAGCACTACAATAATACGATGACGAGCATAATAGAGGACATAGCCGCTTTTAAACTCAAAAGTATCCCTAACAAAGATAAAAATCATTGGTTTAACGGATCTCTCAATGAAGAAAGATGATCACTCAGACTCACAGAGCAGAAATGGAGACAACACCCTTCTTCACCCCATTTAATCCAACTAAGACAAGCCAGAAAGGCCAACTATAAAAGCATACTTAATTCAAAAAAGACTTCTTTAGAAAAGAACTGGATAATGCGAAAAACAGACAGAGGAAACTCTTCGAACTGCTAAAAGATCAATCCAACAAAACGGCCAAATCTGCACCAACAGCTACAAAATTGAACATAAGCAGAGAAGAATTCTTCTCCTTCTTCACAGCCAAAGCCAAATCCATGGTGGTGGAGCTCTAAAAGGCAGCTGAGTGACACTTGATCGAAAAGAGCACCCCACCTAAGCCTCAACATCAACCAGCTCTGGAAAATGCCTAAAAATAATGTGTTATGGTCAGAATTCAAGCCCTACGTTGACATATATATTGCAAAGATTATCTCAACAATAAAACCAAACAATCACTTCAATGATCCTCTACCTGCAAATTGTTTGTCTACAATAAACCATCTTCTCATCCCCCTAATGGACAAAGATTATCAACGCTTTGCTATCGCCCGGCTCATTACCGGACAGCCTAAAACAAGGTAAGTTACTCCAATCTTTAAAAGAAACAACAGATAATCCCTCAGACCTCAACAATTTTAGACCAGTAACAAATATTCCCATGCTAGCCAAAGTCTTGCAAAAATGTGTACATCAACAACTGAGCCAACAAATCGCTGAATTCAAACTGATGAATGACTTCCAATCAGGATTTAGACCAAACCACAGCATGGAACAGCAATTCTGCACATTGTGGATGTCACTCTACTTGCCCTTGACCCCAACGAAACCTGTCTCCTAATCCTGCTCGACCTGTCACCGGCATTCGACGCTGTAAACCATGCCAAATTACTGGAATGCTTGAAATAAAGGATGGGCCTAGAGGATACTGTCCTAAAGTGGTTTAGTTTGTTCTTAAAGAACAGATCGCAAACATTCTTGAGAGTGTGTGTACGCGAATGTGAGTGTCCTGAGGCGGAAAGCCGTGTCGGATTGTGTGCGAGGAAGCATCAGTGATCGCTATTTTAAAATTGCACCTGTATCTTTCTTTTTGCACTTTCTTCGTTTTTAATTACTTACTGAGCTTACTACGGCCATTGCACTGATTACTAGGTTTTGACCACCTTGTTCTTACCTTGCCCCGTTTGTCCCCACCACAGCCGAGCAGGTGCTGCCGGGGTCCAGCTTTTAATTCACCATCTTGGGTGAGGAGCAGGCGAGCGGTCTAGTGCTCGGCCCCTCTCACCCGCGCTCCCATAAAAACACCAAGCTAACTCGCGAGCACCGATTGAGAGTGTGTGTAAACGAATGTGAGTGTCCTGAGGCAGAAAGCCGGGACGGATTGTATGCGAGGAAGCATCAGTGATCGCTATTTTAAAATTGCACCTGTATCTTTCTTTTTGCACTTTCTTCGTTTTTAATTACTTACTGAGCTTACTACGGCCTTTGCACTGATTACTAGGTTTTGGCCACCTTGTTCTTACCTTGCCCCGTTTGTCCCCACCACAGCCGAGCAGGCGCTGCCGGGGTCCAGCTTTTAATTCACCATCTTGGGTGAGGAGCAGGCGAGCGGCCTAGTGCTCGGCCCCTCCCACCCGGGCTCCCATAAAATGATACCTCCACCCAGGAAGCGCAGCGGGCGCGCCAGCAGCGCAGCGGGCGCGCCGGCAGCGCAGCGGGCGCACCGGCAGCGCGCCAAAGGCAAGCCTGTCTACGCCCGTCCGCGGCCGGCTGGGGGCGGGGCCACTTCCCCTGCATCGCTCCCTCCACAGAGAAGGTACTACAGCTCTGAGTCCCTTCTTAGCATGAGGACTATTGGTAAAGTAGGCTGCATGCACTCATTTCAAGCTCTGGAGCTGCCCACAGTATGTCCCCTTTGCAAATATAAGCTGAACACTTCCCAGCATCATGATGGTAAGCAGGATTATAACATGCTACTCTTAAACTGTAGGCCCTTACCCAAACACAGGACGGAAGTGGCCCTGTTGCTGGAGGAGCATACGCCAGATGCAGTCTTCTTAACAGAAACCTGGCTGACTCCAGACTCCGACCCTGACATAGTATCAGCACTGCCCCCGGGCTTCTAAATTATGCGGAAGGACCGGGTTGCAGGGAGAGGAGGGGGCGTGGCAATAATATATAAAGAACAGTATTTATGTAGATGCTCCTCTGATTCCATTCCAGACTGCGAGAGTCTCGCATTCAGCATTGAATTCTCCCCAATAACTGCTTCTCAGGTTCCCTCATATATCGGCCGCCGGGCCCCCCAAAGCAGTTTCATAAGGCCCTCACATCAATTATGGCCGAATCAGTCACAATTTCCTCCAATTAAACGCTGGTAGGCGATCTTAACTTTCCTTTTGACGCTGCCTATGACCATGCTGCCACGGAGCTGGCGGATGATCTGCCGGCTTTACAACTGGATGAACTGGTCGCCTCTGCCACCCACATTAAGGGCCATCTTTTGGACCCAGTTTTTAGTAACTGCTCAGAGCTTAAGGCGGGGCACCCTATCAGTCTTCCCTGGACCGACCACTCACTTGTCCCCCTTACATGGTCTATATGCAAGGCCCCCCACTCAACCCCCATTGTGAGGAACTCCAGAGACTGGTCTAGATTCTCAGTAGAATCTTGGTCTAACAGTCTTTTGACCTCCAGACCCCCCTGTAATGGGGACCCTTGCACAGCCAATCGAGAATATAAAGAGTGGATCTTGAATTCTCTTGAGGCCACACTCCCCCTCCGCAAAACCACTATGAAGCGGTCACAATAAACCGCCCCCTGGTACTCCGGGGAACTCGGGAAAAAACGGCTCTGTAGGAAGATAGAAAGAAGGTGGCGCTTGGATTATTCCACGGATGAGAAAATCCAATACAGAGAGGCGATTAGAGCCTACAAATATGAGGTAAAAACTGCTCATTCAACTTACTTCTCAAAACAAATTATGAGGGCAAAATCCAAACCCAAAGAAATCATTCAGATAGTAAAGAGCCTCACTAAACCTTCCCCCCATCCATGGGCGTCCGCAGAAATGTTTCCAGGGGGGGGGCAAAATGTTTACTTCATCACTCGCCTTTCAGGGTGGGGCAACATTTTAACTTAATCACCCGCCTTCAAGGCAAGTTAAAGGCAGACGGCCCATTGTCATTCTTTATGTGATGATCAGCAGCAGAGAGAATGACAATGGGCCCGTCCACAGTCTGCTCGAGGTCAGGGAGGGGCTGCTGCAGCCTCTAGAGTTCAAAGAGAAGTGCGAGCAGCCCCAAGTGAGAGATCATTTAAACTCCTGGGGCTTCTCGCAGGGGAACAGCCTGCTGTAATGGTGAAAATTACAGACCAAAGGCGTCCGTCAAAGTCATGGGACCGGCGATCCAGGGGGGGGCAAGCGCTCCCCCTTGCCCTCCCCTGCGGACGCCCATGCCCCCATCCATGTCCATGTATAAAGCTACGTCCCACTGCAATGACCTGGCAGAATTCTTCCATCAAAAAGTGTACAAAATGTACACTTCCTTTCCTGTCATGGACTTAGATCCCACTGCTCAGGCCCGGTCTAGTCCGGTGGAAACTTTTCCTCAGTCCGCCGCTACCCTGGATCACTTTCCATTGTTAGAACAGGAATCCCTGGAATCCCTAGCACGTCAAGTAAAGTCAGGGTCACCATGTGACCCAGCCCCACCTGAGGTAATGGTCTCGGTAATCCACGTTGTTCTCCCCACCATTATGAACCTCCTTAACGCCTCCTTTATCTCTGGCAGAGTCCCGCCTCCTTGGAAGCAGGCCATGGTTAGTGCGCTCTTGAAGAAATCAAATCTGGACTCTGGTGACTTCGGCAGCTACCGTCCCATCTCCCTGCTCTCCTGGGTGAGCAAAATTCTTGAGAAGCACATCAATATACATCTGATGGACTTTCTCGAGAACAACCAGTTGCTGGGCGCCACCCAAACGGGCTTTCGACTCAGACACGGGACCGAGACCGCCCTACTGGCAGTCACTGAGGAAACCAGAAGTATTCTGGATCGAGGGGGATCAGTGGCAGTGGTCCTCCTCGATCTGAGCGGAGCATTTGACACGGTTAATGATGATATGCTGCTGTGCTGCCTCTCTGCCGTTGGAGTATCAGGCAAGGCACTGCTCTGGTTCAAATCCTTTCTGAACAATAGGTCCTTTCAGATCTTCGAGGGAGACACAGCATCCTCCAGCAAACCTCTGAGCTGTTGGGTACGGCAGGGTTCCTCCTTGAGCCCTGCGCTATTTAACGTCTATATGAGACCACTAGCTGAGGTTGTTCGTCCATTTGGCATTAAGATCATTTCATATGCTGACGACACTCAGCTGGTGGTCTCCCTAGCGCAGGAGGACGGCCAATCAGCACAAATGGGGTTAATGAAATGGCTGGAGGAAGTGAAAAGCTGGATGACGACATCCTCCCTTAAGCTTAACGGGGACAAAACGGAACTGATGCTCCTGGGTCCCGTCGGTTTAGTGAACATTGACTCCCTATGGCCTCCAAACCTAGGCACTCCACCTGTACCTAAGGACAACATGAAAAGCCTGGGGGTATGGCTGGATAAAACCTTGACTTTTAACACTCAGGCCATTAAGCTCTCGTCGACTTGTTTTGGCCTCCTCATGATGTTGAAAAAGGTCCTCCAACTCTTACCTATGGAAGCCAAGCAAGTCGCCGTGCAGGGCCTGATCCAGTCCCGACTGGACTTCAGTAACGTCCTGTATCTAGGCGCCCCCGATTACACACTGCGCAAGCTGCAGATTATCCAAAACTGTGCGGCTCGTACAATGCTTCAGGTGCCACGCAGATTGTCAGCCAAACCTGGGCTGAAGAGCCTACACTGGCTCCCGGTGCGGCAACAAATTTCTTTTAAGGAAATGTGTATATCCCACCAAGCCTTTTGGCAAAAAGGCCCGGTAATTAGCCGTGAGCTGATTACACAATACCATCCGAGTAAACACCTTCGCTTCAGTCAGGCCTTTTTAGCCACAGTTCACAGAATCAAGAGAGCCAGAGCCGGCGGTAGGATGGTCTCCTACAACGCCTCTAGACTGTGGAACTCGCTTTCTCTTCAACTCAGGGCCAACCCTAACCTGCTCTCCTTCGGTAAGCAATTAAAGACTTTTCTCTTCAACACTCACAACTAGTCCCCCAAGCTGACTGTTTCTGACGAGTAGAGCCACTTTCTTGCAGCGCTTGGATGCCTCAGGGCAGCAATCGTGCTTTACAAGTTCACCTTTCATTTCATTTAATTTCAAACATTCTTAGTGAACCAATCATTATCTGCTTCATCCAGAAATCGTATTGAAGTGCCACAGGGCTCAACACTATCCCCTACTCTATTCAACCTTTACGTAGAACCACTAACAGAAATCTTACAACAGGCAAACATCTCCTTCCACATGTATGCTGATGATACACAGCTTTATATCAAGATCACATCGATAGAACAGATCGTTATCATGAACCAGACACTTAAGAGAACCGTCCATTAGTGACCTAATAATCATCTCAAGCTTAACCGGCATAAAACAGAATTCCTTCTGATCTACCCCCAGAAAAGAGCTACGTAATATCTAGGGGTGGACCAAGCTGATCACAGAACTAAACTGTACTCCGAGGCTTGTAGACTCAACAAAGTCCCTTGGAATTAAGCTAGACAAAAACCTGAACATGCTAACACACATTAACACAATGGCAAAAAACGTCAGTTTCCATTTAAGCTACCTCAGAAAACTGAAACCTTTCATAAATAACTTTGACCTTAAAACAGCAGTCCAGGCATTAGTCTAGCCGGGCTTCCCAAGATTTCAACAGCACCACTAAAAGCTTGTCTCGACATGGCCACAAGACATATAACAGGCTCCAGAAAATTTGACCACAAAAAAATGGCATGTATCACTCACAAAGTGATACACTACAAAACACCAATGTACCTAGCCCAGAATATCACACTATCAAGAGGATGCCAAGTGTACCGGAGTCAAGGAGATCTATTACTGAAACCAGCTCTCTTCCAAAAGAAAAGAACTTAAGACCGAGCCTCCTCTGGTGCAGCACCAAGAATTTGGAACTCACTCCCCCGGATCATTACAAAAATATCATCCATTTCTGCCTTAAAAAATTGAAGACAAATCCTTTTTTTTCAATGAAAAGGTGGCTGGTCAACAACCCTGTTGACTCAGACTTAGTGGCGCACAACTAACTGAAATTTATAATGATCCATTCATTTGAACCTGATCTGATACAATTTATTCATATAAATTCACAGTAATTTACATATTTTTTCTTTGTACAGTAAACTTGTTAACTGTCAATCAAACAAAACATGATTCACAAAAATTACACCATTCAATATCTACAGAAAAACATATTCAATCCTGGTGTGGTATTGGGTTCTCCAGGCCTACATACTCCGCAGAAATACCCTCAAATAGCCTGTTGCTGGGCAAACTCGAGTGGTCAGTGGTACAGAGGAAGGACAAAAGGACATGCTGGCCACGAGGCGACGCATTCATATGAAATGGCCGCCGATACATTCAAAATGGCTTCCGACAACCATAGTCAAGATAAGGGAAATTCGTGTAGCAAAGCTTAACGCTAACCCGATCACCGTCAAATTACGACAGACGACCCTTTTAGCGTTTAGCTGAAGCTATCTCATAGTGGACGTAATCAGGGTACTCATCTTCAATATCAATAGACATTATTTTCATTACTTCTCTATGACTCATTTGTTCATTTTTTACAATAGCTCGTTTGGACGGAATACAGGCAGTAAGGCACATAGAACATAGCACTGGGCCACACTGGATACAGAGGCATAAAAATAATAATATCCCAATTATTACTCATAGAATCGTCAACAACTTCCAACCCCATGTACTAAGTAATGTCCAAAACCATCCCGAAAATGTCCATGTACCATTATCAGGATGTATCTCAGCAGCAATTTTATGTAATTTAGATATTGCATCATATACAGAAGGTGAATTATCTGGCACGTATACACAGCAACTACTTCCGATAATGCGGCATGCACCTCCACGATCGGCTAATACTACATCTAACACCATACGGTTTTGAAGCGTTACAATTCTAGTAATCTGAAGTTCCTCTGTTAAGTTTCCTAAAGCGAAAGCTGTCTCATTAGCAACAGCTTCTACAACACGTGTCAGCTGTCTAATTTTTCGACTGTTCAAAGCAGCTCCAACAAATGAAAAGAGGCCTATGTTAAAATCAACATATTGCTGTAACGCAGTGTCGGTCTGGTCAATATCTTCAAGAACTAGTGCTCTCTTCACTCTATTCAAGATAAAATCATGATACAAAACGTAATTATTATGATACATAGGTGGGGCAATAAACACAGGGGGTAATACAAAGGATATATAACATGTTCCTAACCATCCTATAGGGAGACGGTGATAACCTTTATTTCCACAGATAAAGTACGTATTTCATGAGGCCACAAATGTAATGCCATTTGGTGTGTCAAAGGTAAGAGTGGTGTTGCATTCACTTCTTCCTACTGGGATTGTACCTTTATTACGAACGCAAAGATCAGCTTTTGTATCAATAACGGTAATCACATGTAAACTGGACATATTTATAGTTCTCTGATTGCTATAAATTCGTGGTGCAGACACATTGTCTGGTCGGTACTCCTCCCATTCGAACTTAGTTCCTTCAGCTTGCGGATAACCATGTCGATCATTAAAGCATATTTTATTGAGTCGGAAAAGCAGTCCACCTTTCGTTGGCCATCGCAAAGTGAACAAGAGGGTATACCAGGCATTACAAGAACCATTATGGGAAAACGGGAGTGGGATAAGTGGTGTGACTCCTTTCTTTTGATGTCCAGGCAACATCCCACATACTCAGCAGTTCGAAGTATTAGTCATATTGTGGGTATGATGCAGAATCTGAATAAAGCTGTTATTCAAATAAGTCTGTCTATGTCGTTCTTCATGGTAAGGCAGAGTAAAATGAAAATGTTCAGATGGAATCGGGGTAGTTGGCAATAAATGTTCTCTTGCCGGCACCAGAAGTTCTACCACCCAAGCTATCACAGCTATTACAAGAATTGTCAAAACAATTTGTACTGCACCAAGGATTCTTTTGTTAAGCATTGCAGAAGATGCCATAGTTCAAAAGTTCAGAATGTCTCAAAAACAACTAAAAAATAAAAATATGAGTGCTGAGCTCCGAGGTAGCCGTTGGTTTCTTCTCCGAGATTCAAGACGGGTGTCGCTACACTTGGCAGAACAGATCCCCCCCCCCTTGATATTCCCGGCTTCCGTTTCACAAACCTGGAGCGGTAACTCAACCAGTCTCGCACAAAACAACTGCTTTTCGTGGTCGTAGATTGTATCTCTCTCTACCAGAGACGGTGTGGTCCGGGAAGGCTCCCTCCGATTCAGTAGATGTAACAGCTGGGCTCTTCTCCTCGTCCAAGATGTCTCGATAATCAGACAGCACAGTTGGGTTCACCAGATCTGGAGAGACATGGCCGCAGTGAGTAGAATGCACCCACCGCTTCTTGTTGGTGACTCGCACAGCCGTACGAGTTGCAAGAAGCACTTGCTCGGGGCCACGCCACCTCGGTTCCAAGCTGCTTGTTCTCTCGAAGGACCTGACCATCACGTGGTCACCAGGACGAAGATTGTGAGCCTCTCCAATGGAATTGTCGGGGAGCGCTTCTCGAACCTGTTGATCAATAGAAAGTAAATCATTTGTTAATCGTGCCTAATAATTGTTCATCATTATACAAGGCACATCATGTAACAATCGAGGCTTAGGAACTCCCCATATATTCATAGGCCTTCCAAACACCACTTCATAGGGTGTGAGGCCAGTTCGGGAATGGGGCACTGATCTGATGGATAGCAATGCTAATGGCAGAGCATCCGGCCATTTCAAAGACGTGGATGCCACAATCTTTGCTAGCTTTAATTTCAACATTATACCTCTCCACCAGACCTGCTGACTGGGGATGAAATACAGCATGAAACTTTTGCTGAATTCCCAATCCCTTCATCACATATTCCACAATTTTCTCAACAAAATGAGGACCGTTATCGCTCCACAAAAATTTACAAACACCGTAGCGAGGGAAGTACTCTTTGAGCAAAACCTTAGCTGTTGTCAACGCTGTATTATCCTTCGTGGGGAAGGCCTCAATCCATTTACTGAAAGCGCACACCACCACTAAGACATACTTAAGGTTATTGCAACGCTCAAGCTGGATGTAATCCATTTGCAGTACTTCAAATGGTGCAGTAGGTGGAACGAACCCTCCTTTCGGAGTATGCGTCCCTTTTGCAGGATTGTGCTGCAAGCATATCAGACAGGTCTGCACTACTCTTTTGGCCGTATTGGCAATCTCAGGATGCTCCCAAACTCAGGTTAGCAATCGAGTAATTGCAAGAGCTCCAACATGTTCCAATCCATGTGCCATTTGAACCATTGCTTGCAAGTAAGCTGCTGGCAATTTCCATCTTTCCATATCTTTACTTCTGCAACAACCCTAATCATCCAACACTCCCTCCGCTGCCCAAGTTGCAAGTTCTGCTTCAGACGCTGATTTCTGAATATCTAATATCTCCTCTCTAGCATCATGCCATCGCTCAGCCTGTGATTTCACGACATACATTGGCGAGGCATTTCATAACATAGCAGTTTCTCTCGCTACGCTATCTGCATAAGCGTTTCCTTGTCCCACTTTGTCAGTGACCTTTTTATGTGCACTGCATTTTATTATCTCCACTTTCTTTGGACAAAGTAACGCATTCAAAAGATCACGCACTAGTTCTCCGTGCATGATATGTACTCCATGCGAAGTCAAAAACCCACGCTCTCACCAGAGTAGGCCAAAATCATGCACTACTCCGAAGGCGTACCGGCTATCAGTGTAGATGTTCACACATACGCCAGCACTCAATTCACATGCTCTTGTTAAGGCTATCAGTTCCGCTGCTTGGGCCGATTTCTGTGGTATTCGTGCTGCTTCTACCACTGTCTTAAGTGTCGTGATCGCGTATGCTGCGGAAGTTGTACCATCTGGCAGCCTCAAACACGATCCATCAACCCACAGTTCCCCATCCACATCTGAAAGTGGCGTATCCTGTAAGTCCACACGACCCTTTGTTTGTTCTTCTGTCAGGAAAACACAATCATGGTGTTCTTCCTCCTGACCCCCAGCAACTGGATACGGCAATAAAGTAGCAGGGTTCAGAGTAGCACATCTCTTTAGTGTGATGTGGGGCGCCAACAGTGTGAGGTCATATCCTGTTAAACGTGCGCTCGTGAGATACTGAGTCTTTGTTTGGTTTAGTAGAGCATCTACCGCATGGGGAACTAACACCAGCAATTTGTGTGACAAAACGATTCCCTCACTCTGACGTATGGCCACTGCTGTTGCTGCAAATGCTCTAAAACACCCAGGTAATCCTCGTGCTACGGGGTCAAGTATTGCGGAAAAATACGCACAAGGTCTCTGCTTATCTCCGTGAGTCTGCACCAAAACTGACAATGCACACCCATCTTTCTCGTGTACGTACAACGTGAAAATCTTCGTGTAGTCTGGTGTGCCTAACACTGTTGCAGAACAAAGAGCTTGTCTCAATTGTTCAAAAGCATTCTGGCATTCATCTGTCCATTCAAGGGGCATTGGTGTAGTTTTGGACAATAACGCTAACAAAGGTTTTATAATGTGTGAAAACCCCATTATCCACTGCCTGCAAAAAGACGTTAGGCCTATAAAAGCACGCACATCTCTCTGAGTACGGGGGACTGGTGTATCTAAAATTGCTTGAATTCGATCAGATGTTAATGCACGTCCCTCCCTAGACAAAAGATGACCGAGGTAGGTCACCTTTGGTCTACAATATTGCAGTTTTTTCCTAGACACTTTGTGATTATTCTGAGCAAGGAAAGAGAGCAAAGCAAGAGTACTCTCCTCACACTGTGCATACGTGTCTGCAGCAAGCAAAATATCATCGACATACTGGATGAGAGCTACTCCAGACTGCAAATCAAAAGCATCAAGCTGTCTTTTTAAAGCCTGGCTATAGATGCTAGGACTTTCTGTATAGCCTTGAGGAACTCGACAAAACCTATACGATTTATTATTTAATGTGAAACCAAATAGATATCTGCTATCGGAATGTATGGGAATGGAAAAGAAGGTGTTTTTGAGATCTATTACAGAAAACGTGGTGGCAGTGGGTGGAATCAAAGTAAGTAAGGTGGTGATATCAGACACCACCGGGTACAGGGGCACTACAATTTTGTTGATTTCCCTCAAATCAATAATAAATCGATAGACTTTGTCATCAGTATCTTTCTTTAAGATCGGAAGAATCGGACTGTTACAGACATTGTAGGGAACCTCCTCCACTACTCCTGCAATAATCAAATCCTGAACAATGTGAGTCAGGGCAATTTCACCTTCCCTAGAGATTTTGTATTGTGGTACACGTGGCAGAGACACACCCTCCTTAACAGTTATTCGAATAGGTGGAATGAGCATCTGTCCCACATCCGTGCCCGATGTAGCCCATAACGTGTGTGGGAGAGAGGCTAACGCTTCAATTTCTTGCATTGTACACAGTCTCTCTACATCTGGGTAATTATCGTTCAAGATAACCCGCACTCCTTCAGGGGCACAGCGTATCGTTGCTCGGAAGTATTTAAGCAAATCTATACCCATAATATTGTCTGGAGTATTTGGTGACAATAAAAACGGGCATGGACCAAAGAATCCGTCAATATAAAATGTAAGGGGTTGTGACAATGGGCTAAGAGAGGGTGTTCCATCGAATCCTATAAATGTAATCGTTTCGCCAGACAGGGGAGCCCTTGGAACCAAGTTTTTAGACAGAGCACTACGAGTAGCTCCTGTATCCACCAGGAACTGATCAGTAGAACCCAAAACGCCCGCTGATACATATGGACCTCTTTGATCTACTGGTATTTCAACCGATTCCACACCCCATCCTACGCACTCCTATGCATGAACATAATCCTGAGATTCCACATTCTCACCGTCAGATATCTGGTACTGACTCGGTCGGTCAAAAGTATTACGATCATCCTGACCACGACCCCTCACCTCAAACCTACCACGATCACTTGCTCCACCCCTCGCTCCCGAATAACTATTCCGTGTCCTTCCACCTCCTCAACCACGCTGATTACATTGCTCACGAAGCACCGGACAATCTTCAGCCCAATGCCCAAACTCTTTACAGTATGCACATTGATCCTCAGCAATGTCGGTACGACCAGAAGACGTACCATACCCTCCTCGCCTGCCTCTATCGTTCCCTCTCAGCTGCGTAGCACGAACCTGTGCCAACATCACTTTCGTCTTTAACTCCTTCGCTTTCTTATCAGTACTTTCTTTAGCCTCTAATTCCTGTCGTTCATAATACTGAGCCATAGTTAATAAAGAAGCAGGGGTCGCCGTGGTCCAAGAACTCTCACTAGTCTTCAAACGTTTTGCAATCTCCGGTAGGAGATTAGCCACATACTTATCGACGAACAAATGCCTACCCGTATCGTCTGTTAATAATTGCCCACTGTAATCATGAAATGCTTCCTCGAAACGAGAGAAGAAATCAGACACCGACTCATCCACTTTCTGCTTACAGGAAGCTAACATAGTCCAATCAATCTTTTTAGGAGGTACAAGCGTTTTTAATTTATTCAAAATAGCTGTTGGAAGATCTAAAATTAATTGACACGGCTTACATGCAGGCTCCCTATCTAAATCGGCTTGGACTAAAACTTTCCAATCCGCTCCCAAAATCGCTTGATCGTCAAACTTACGAATCGCTCTCCACATATCAGGGGGCAATATTAACCCAAAGAAAAGATCAATATCAACTAACGTCATAACGCATGAGGAAATGGCCCCTTCCACTCCTTCATAGAAAGCTGCTGGATTTTTACGCGGATCAGGTAAAGCATTCTTCAGTGCCATAACATCTGCTCTATTCCAAGGTGTATAAACCCAATTATATACAAAATAACCCTTTGCATCCCCGGACAATTTATCGTCACTTGTACCTTGCCCTTTGGGGGGGACATACAAAGGTGCCGCTTCACGCATAGGCATAACATGAACTGTAGAACGCTTATCTGCTCCAAAGATAGAACACTCTTTGGATTGCTCCGTCGACCCCGGCGCAGGCACGTCTGATGCTTTTCGTGCTTCCCGTAATCTGGATGCCTCATCCCGTAGCTGGACCAACCGTCGGAAAAATTCATCCGCATCTGCCATAACAAATAAACCTTTACTCATATTCTCACGATGAACTAATATATCCTTAGGCTCTAAATCAGTTGAATGTTTCCTAAATCGTTCTACAACTTCATCTCCAAAAGCGCTTAAGAAATACAACTGTTCTCGCTCTGACCACTTACTCATTTCAACTTTAATCTCTGATATAGTTATTTTGTTCAAATTAAGTTTACGAGAAAAACTGCGCAATTCCGCAGTTACACTAGCAGATAACCTCATACTCTTACTCCCTCGACCATCATCGTCCGAGTCCTCATCTGGAGCCGTAGGTAAAACATACGGAGGCGGGCACCGATCTAATAATGAAAAATCATCAACTTCATTAGTAAGGACAGGATAAAGCGAACACCGAATAGGAAATTGACCACTCGTTTGTAAATTACGTTCCCGTGCCTCCCTCTCTTTCTTCTCCTGCAGCTCCTTCTCCTCCAGCTGTAAAGCCTTATCTCGAGCAGCCTTACGCTGCTCTATTTCTGCCAAGGCTATTTCACGCTTCATTCGTTCACGCACTGCTTTCTCCCACATTCGTACACAATCAAACATATCCTGTCTTGACCTACGCTGAAACAAACATTGCTCCACATACTGAACCTTTCGTAAATCAAACGACCCATGTAGTGGCCATTGCAACTCAGGATCAGATCTGGTGTACTTATTCCATAATTTACTGTATAATATAGGGGGGAAGACCGAATTTAACGTACATCTCGCGATTGGGAGTCCCCTCTGGGGGAGCCGGCTGAGATTCATTTAATCGATAAGTGGTACCATTTCCAAGACAGCACATTCCTCGGAGTGTGCTTAAGACAGGCATGTCAAAATATCACGGAAACGTGATACCACAAAAATGGCACTTAATATACTCCACACAAATGTGCCGTTCAAACAAAAACAAATTTAGAGAAATCTTTAATCGAATCAGCCAAACCGGCACTGTACGACAACTCGAACGAGCAGGATCTCAGTCGAGGACCGGCGCCACCTGGAAGGTCAGATCAGAAGGAAAGGAAGAAAACACCGTGGGTGCCAAGACTCGGGTCACTCAGTGGCAGCGTACGCGTCCATGGCGAGTTTCCAATCCTTCGTCACGACCTCTCCTTCGGGCATCCGAGTCGCCGATGAGTCCCTTCGTGGTCGCCAAATTGTGGTATTGGGTTCTCCAGGCCTACATACTCTGCAGAAATACCCTCTACACCATAACAGATGTTGGCACGGAAACTGGAAAATGCAAAAGACAAGTTTATTAAGACCCCATGGGATGGTGGTACATTCCTACAGCACCCTTCGGTAAAGCAAGAAGTATCACACCGAACATCGGTGCGAGTCCTCTTTTATACAGTTTTACAGTAATAAAAATGTAGGCGGAACACATATACAGAGCTTTAGGTACATATATGGTCATTTTTGGAACACAGCCAACGCATGGGAGGGGTTACAATACCACTGATCAGTTTGGAGGGACATTCCTAAGTGATGACTATCCAACGGCCCGAAAGGGCTCAACTGCGCATGTGCGGGCTTGACCAGTACTAAAAATAGCCTGTTGCTGGGCAAACTCGAGTGGTCAGTGGTACAGAGGAAGGACAAAAGGACATGCTGGCCACGAGGCGACGCATTCATATGAAATGGCCGCCGATACATTAAAAATGGCTTCCGACAACCATAGTCAAGATAAGGGAAATTTGTGTAGCAAAGCGTAACGCTTACCCGATCACCGTCAAATTACGACACTGGGTTCGGTTCTTTAAAGCCCAATGCATTTCGGGACGTCTTGTAGGTCCCTTCGTCAGGGAAATCACTGTAAATGAATACAGGCATTTCAATGAATTTATAGGACGAACAATGATGACATTTAACATGATTATTCATTATGTATGAGCTTTTCAAACGAATAACCGTCACCACACCAACACCCTTTGTGCTAAGTGATAAAAATCATAACCATTCTCATGCAGTCACTCACATTGTAGCTAGAGGGCCTCTCCCTCTAACAACTCCATGATATTTGCAGTCGACCAAACCTATATCCGTAACCTGAAAACTGTTCAAAGTAATAAAAAAGTAGTCAACTTCAAGAAGAAAACTTCACGTTGCAGTTCTAACTGGGTTACAAATTCTCATAATACCTTTTGTTCACAAAACGAGACCAATACTAAATCTTTTCTCACGAAGTATACTCCAAGCTGCTTTATGTTCAAGGACAACGTGTATCATTCAAATAGCTCCTCATCCCTGGTGTGTCACGTAATACACAGCCCTGTGAATTTTAACCAACACAAACCAATAATAAACCACTTTTCAAATTATTTGTATATCACCAACCAAATGCGTGTTTATTGCTTGTGACTCTATCTCACCTTTTGATGCTCAACTCTTCTTTATAATCCACAGTACTTCTGTTACCCACAAGGTCTTCCCACTCTCGGGTTTAAAGATGCACCTGCCGAATCCACATAAAAAACCATTAGCGTCTTCATAAGCTTAAAGCATGAAAGACCATTGAATTATTTTCTAGTTCTCTCACCTCCTGCTACCACTATCCGCTCGCTTCCAGAGTAACGCCGAAAACCGCAATCCCGCAATACGCTTTCACCCTGCTGCCACTTCCTGGTGTTAAACTAACATGCCCGTGTTCCCATTGGTAGGCTAACCCGGCGCTTCAACCTATCACCTGGCGTGTAACTCATTTACACGAGGTGACACGACCCCGCAATACGCTTTCACCCTGCTGCCACTTCCTGGTGTTAAACTAACATACCCGTGTTCCCACTGGTGGGCTAACCCGGCGCTTCAACCTATCACCTAGCGTGTAACTCATTTACACGAGGTGACGAGAGTGAATCACAAAGTCAAACTTCCAAACTTTATCGATTTTCTACCTAACCGAACACGGCAAGAAAAACGGCTTTAAACACGAGTTCAACATCCACACAGCCAGGATAAACAATATCATAATAGAAAATGTGGAAAATAAAATAATAAAATAATAATAATAAAATGATATAATAATAAAATAATACAACAAAAATACCCACATAGTGCACGAGTGAGACAATGAGTCAAACACATCCAGCAAATAAATCAACTGAATAGAAAAAAATGATAATCATGCATAATTATGTCAACATTTACAACATCAATATAGCATCATGACTCAATATGATTACAAATAACTGCTCATTTCAATACGGTCATTAAGACCCCCAGGGGTCAGAGTTCCAAGCATTTTTACCCAATATACCTCTCTCTGCAATAGTTTTTTGTTCATATCAATACCTTCTTGAAATGTTACTACCTCCAAGATTTGAAATCTCACCTGTGCTATAGTGTGATGTTTTTCTTTCCAGTGTACTGCTAACGGAGATGTTGTGGATTTGTTTCTTATCCTACTTTTGTGCTCCGAAATTCGGATTTTAATTTTTCGCTCAGTTTTTCCCACATAAAGTAGCCCACATGGGCACTTGATGGAATATATTACTTGATTCATATTACAATCTCCCTCAAACTTCAATTTAATGGATTTTCCTGTTTGAGGATGACAGATTGAATTACCTGTAATGGCGTTATTACAATGCACACAATTTGTACATCTACGCATGCCTTTATAATCCTTCTTCTTTGGTATAGATGTGGGACTCAGCAATTCCTTGATGTTTTTTGAGCGAGTGTACGCAAATAGCGGTTTGTCTATGAAGATATCCTGAAAATCGACTTCTTGTTGCAACAACTCCCATCTTTTGTTTATGATGTGATTGCTCTTTTGAGAGTGTGTGGAATATTTTGAAACAAACACATTTCGTTGTTTTTCCGTGTTTTCTTTTTTCAACAATAAATTACTTCGATCCTCTTTCAATGCTTTTGTTTGTGCGTCCTCTAGTAGTTTTTCTGGATAACCTCTCCTCTTGTAGTTCTCCTTGTACTCTTTGAGATATTCAAGGCATTTTTCATGGTTTGTCACTATTCTCCTTAGTCTTAGAAATTGTGAATATGGCAAATTTTTCAACAAGTTCTGAGGGTGAAAACTTAGAAAGTGTAACATACTGTTTTTATCGGTTGTTTTTCGATGAAGAGTAGTCACAATCTCATCTCCTTGTATTTCTACATTAACGTCAAGATATGCTATTTTAGATTTGTCTATGGTGTGTGTCACCTGTATCCGTGGGTTCTTCTGGTTCAAATTCAATATATTCTCCGCCAATTGCATTTCTGAACCAGACCATATCAAAAATATATCATCTATGAACCGACAAAAGAATTCCAAATTGTCTGTCCACACATCATGACTGAAAATGTGATCTTCCTCAAATTTGGCCATATAGGTATTTGCATATACTGGAGCCCCAGTAAAGCCCATCGAAGTTCCATTTAGCTGCATATAGAACTTATCTTCCCATTTAAAGTAGCTGTTCTGTAGGCAAAACTGTGTAAGTTCAAGTAAAAATATTGGATTCAATCCAACTTCAGGATTTTTTAACAGCATCCATTCTTAGCATCTAATCCATCTGTATGACCAATTGAAGTATATAATGACACCACATCTATTGTACACAGAATGTAAGAATTGCCAGCTTTCAGTTTGATCTTTTGTAACTTGATGAGAAAATCTTTTGTATCCTGTATGTAGGTATGCCATTTTTAAATAAAAGGTTGCAAGAAATGATCAATTATTTTGCCTGCTGGTTCAAACACAGAATTACACCCTGACACTATAGGTCGGAATGGTGGGTTTTCCAAGGATTTATGTACCTTTGGCAACATATAGATTTTAGGTCTTTTTGGATTTTTTACCAATAGAAATTTTGCCATGTTGTCAGTAATCCAGTCTTCTTCCAGTGCTTTCTCAACCAATGTTTGCAATATCCTCTGGATCTCTAAAGTGGGATCTTGCTGTAGTGGTAAATATGTACTAGTAACTCCTACATGCTCTTGTATCTTCCTTTGGTAAAATTCTGTATTCATTAGTACCAAAGCACCACCTTTATCAGCCTTCTGAAACGTCAACTCTGGATTAGTGGCCAGTTGAACCAAAATACTCTTCTCCATCCTGTTTAAATTGTTTGGATCAGACCGATTTCTCTTGTAGCTTAACTTGTTTAAGTCTTTCATCACTAAGGTCTCAAATAAATCCAGGGTTTTATGTGAAGCTGGAGCCTCAAAAGTACTTTTTGGTCGGAATAACTCTTTAGTTCTTATTACTGTTTCCTCTTTGGGAACAATGTTCTCAAAAAAATTCCTCAACCTCAAGTTTCTCATGAATTTGTAGAACGCTATATCATCTTCAAAGTGGGAACCAGTGTATGTTGGAACAAAAGTTAAACCTTTGTTTAAAAAAAATTCCTCATGGTTAGATAGTGAATAATTTGAAATGTTGATTATGAGGGTTTCCCCTGGCTCCAAAGTCCCTTTTTGGGTTTTTCCTTTTCCTTTTCTTTTTCCTCTCCTTGTTTTTTTGCTGTTTGTTCTTGATCTGGAGGGTGATCTGTCTCTGGAGTTTCGGACAAAAAAGACACATGGGTACCTGAACTGGTCGGTTTTTCTTGAGTCTGCGTAGCCCCAGTCGGGACAGTTGTTTTTAAAGGTGCTCTGGAAGAATCCACATCTTTATCTGTAGCCAAACTTTCTTCAGATGAGTTTGTTGGACGTCGTGTAAAACGTCTTTGTGCATATACCTCTGCCCATGTGTAAGCTTCATTCAGCTTATAATCTATTGTATCACGCTTGAATTTTCTTAATTTTGTCTCTTGTAGTTCCTTTCCATATTCCTCCAGTTTAAGGTTGTGCGCCACTAAGTCTGAGTCAACAGGGTTGTTGACCAGCCACCTTTTCATTGTTCATGGGGGAGTATTAGGGTATACTCCATTAGTAGCAGCACACAGATCACAATACACAGTTTAAAAAGTTTAATGTTTATTAATAGATGGTGTGCCTAGAACACATTTATTTGTTCTAAATCCTTTTTTTTAGCAAATTCCGTCCATAATTTCAGCAGACTGTATTTTATCAGAGGACCTTTTTGCTCACACATATGCTAACACACATTGACCCCTAACTATTATGTTGGACTTGTATATTTGAGCGTTAAAGCACAAATGTTTCTCTTACAAATCAATGTATAGTTACTCAGGACCTGGTAACATTACTGTTGCGAGCAACTCGCTGTACGCTGAATATTTTTACTAAATTTACATGTCGGATGTGTTGTTCGAAGTTTAAATATATGTAAATGTAGAGCGCTCTGATACCCTTTTTTAGGGTCATGTCCACGCAATATAAAACACCAAATAAATAAATAAATAATGGTACAGTTAAGAATCATCACACGTTTGTGATCAAGGATTTTACTTTTATACTATTGAGTAGAATAGCTAGATATATGCTAAAAAAATGTCCAGCTTGTTAAATGCATTTAAGGTATCACTATTTGTTACATTTGAAAAATATCC
Organism: Lissotriton vulgaris; assembly: GCF_964263255.1. Classification (NCBI taxonomy): domain Eukaryota; kingdom Metazoa; phylum Chordata; class Amphibia; order Caudata; family Salamandridae; genus Lissotriton; species Lissotriton vulgaris. The sequence continues at coordinate 323,676,029 of NC_141693.1, forward strand.
TACAAATATTGAATAATTGCACATAAAAGTATCAAATCAAGCTAATTGTGAGGGATGAAAACAGCGTAATGTATTAAGCAATATTAATGATCAAAAGTATAATCTTTTCATGTTGCCAATGGCTAGATGATCAATCTGGACCGCCCACTTAGGAGGCAGTTAGCAGTACTCTTAAATAAATAATTAAACATAAACAAATATGATTAGAGATTTACAGAATTTCAATCTTCCATAAATTCCTGAAAGTTTAACAAATGTAATCATACATGTAAAACAGGCATACAGAATTTTTCCTGGAGCAGCAATTGATGCTGACTCCTATTCCAGACTGTAGAGGAATTTAATTTCATACATAACAGAAGGACAACACAATATTATGTTACATTAGAACATATTCACATAATGCAGCGTTTGTCAAATTACACTGCCTCTCACACTTATATATAATGAGTTTAGAAGACACAAAGTATTACAAACAACCTCAATAAAATGTAACTATTGTATATCGGTTTCTATAACCAGAATATAACTGTGTGTTGAAATTAACCATTTTGTGGTCATACTAGTGGCTTTAATGGTTAGCCTAGATCAATCTCTTGCAGCCAATTGTATTTAGAATGTATGAAGCTGGCATATAACTGATAAACCTTTTATTGAATACAGTGTGTTTGTTGGGATAAACAATACATTAAAACAATAATTTAGCATATCACATCAGGAAATCTATAAGGCTCCTCTATAAAGCTAAGAAAAAACTATATACTATATATAAATATTCTAAAATGTGCAAAATAATTCTTATATTTGTTCATATCAACTTGCTAAATGCACTAGACATTTTGTCCATAAAAATAAAAAGAATTAAAATTCAATCAGCCAAAGATTGTAGCTAAATGGAAACAACACCTTAGCTGTAATAATTTTATACATGCACTATTCTGACACTGCTACAGAGCCTAAACTACAATTAGGTTGCAATACAGCCACTATTTATGATATAAATAAATATATTCACGTAAACACACCCAATTCCTAAGCTGTTCCAGTTACAAATGAAATCCTTATCAACACTAGACGAGAGGCTAACAAGAGTGTGGTGGCATAAAAGCAAAGTTGCAACACAATTGTTTAGTTACAATCAAACTTAGCAATCTGATTTTGATTTGTGGTTAGCCTTCTATATGCGAATAATCCTTAGTTCAAATGTGAATAATACTTAGTTCAAAAAGACAAAATATTCAGAATCTATTATAGCTTAAAAAACATTTATCTAAAGTAAATTAGTATTTAAGGTTGAAATAATGTTGAAGGTTCATCATTTATTTATTGACGTATGTACTGATAAAACAGAGGTCTTCAAACTTTTTGATGCAGAGACTCCCCCCGTCAAAATGTTTTAGGCGTAAGGACCCCCTCCTGAAATTAATTTCTAGACCTTGGTACTCCTCATCATTGACAACTATCGACAACCATAAAAGCCCCCAATTCCCATAGCAAATCATTTTTACAGTGGGGAAATAATATTAAACAGTGTTTATCAAATGAAAGTGAGCGTGGGGGAGTGGTCAAAGGTGTGGCTAAAAACAAAAGACCTAATTTTTGAGGAATTGGCCTAGAGCAGCGCTGCAAGTCTTCTTGCTGCGCTGCCCTATGCCAATGTGAAAGGGCAGGAATGCACCTTATTTATGAAATATGGTGCATTCCTTTCCTTTCCCACTGTGTTGGCACACAAATTGCTGCCTAGCGCCAATGTAGGCAGGATTGTTTTTGTGCAGGAAGGTGCCCCCGAGAGGGGTTTTCCTCTTTCGTTGTGAGCTGCAGAATGCAGCACACATGGAAGAGGAAATAATACCGCCGACATGAAAACATTTCTCCTCATTAGGCCTGCTGTGGGCATGTGTAAGGTTTTGGCGCTGCCCCAAGTTTACATGGTTTTGTAAATCTAGGGCAGTGTCAACATCCTTGGGTGTTGCATGGGAACACCCTCTGCAAGGCTCTTGGAACTCTACTTGACAGAATAAGGCAAGGCAGCAGCTTGTGCTGCTTTGACTTACTCCGTATGTATGAAGACACTCAGCCTTGCAGGGTGATTTTGCTTCATCTCATAGATACGATTGCGATGCTTGTGCTACCAGAGCTTAAGAAAAAATGATGCTCCGGCAGCTCAAGCCTCTCATAAATCATCCCCACAATGTTTTGCTAGTTTTTTAGGTCTTTCACCATCAGATAGCTATATATAAAATAATGGAAAGCTCAAATGAAAAATACATTTTAAAAATGTGTTACTCAGTGGGAAATGCACTGTAGTACATTAGGAAACCTCTATTAGTTAATGCACTGCAGAGATCTGTGTGTAACCAGAGAGCCATAGAATTACATTTGGTTGGTGCAGTGGGGTGTAGTGGCTTGTAGAATTTTGGTGCTATGAGGTCACAGCCTGTGACAGAAAGCACTGTGAAAGCGTAGGTCATTAATTTATTCTTGCATTACACATATTATAAGGTAGGCTGCTATAATCTGTGCACATAGTTTTAGGATATAATGAAGCTTCCAAAATGTAGATTTTAGTAATATTAGAATGTAAGTAATGCATTTTGTTTTGCAGAACTGTCCCTTTAACACCTCCTCAGAGGTACTAAGGGCCAGATGTAGGTGGGCGTTTGAGGCCATTTACCGAGCGGTAACGGCCGATTTTGTCCGTTACCGATCGGTAAATGGGTGACAGGTATGTAGGGGGCATTATTTTACCGAATCTGTAAAATTACCGACAAACACTTGGTAACCCAGGTAAAAAGAGGGCGCTCTGCAAGTAAGGGTAAGTGAGGTTCTCGAATATACGTCTCGGTGCTCAAAGGAAGGGTGTGGTCACCAACACCCCACACAACCTACCAGTAGGTCTGCTAAACAAATTGGTTTTCCTGAGCACTCACAATCTATACAATCTAATACCAAAAATTGTAATAGTATTTCCAATATATCCAAAGCAGTCCCAGGTGGGTAATCCAAAATGATATATCAAAAGTTCTTCAAATCATGAGTCTTTATTTTTACTTTTCTTCAAATTTAGCTTCTCCACATTCCATGTACAGATGTCATTGGATTTATTCAGCCAACACGTGTTTCGTCTCGTATAATATTTACACAACGACTTCCTCAGGGCTGAAATCATAATACAAATACAAATAAACAACTCTGTAATTCATTCTGTATAACACTGTATAATTTTAATTTCAACTAGTTCCTAGATTCCCGTGATGCTCATCATTTTAATTTCAACTAGTTCCTAGATTCCCGTGATGCTCATCACGGGACTCTAGGAACTAGTTGAAATTAAAATTATACAGTGTTATACAGTGTTATTAAAGAACTCACTTTATATGCTTTCCTCTGAGCATCACACTTCAAAATGCAGCTCTTTAATCATAAAAATCACTGTAAACCCCAACTATTGTAAAAGGACAAATTAATGCACAATACTTTAGATCCCTTAGTTAAACCATCTTTTTGCTAAGGAACACACCAGTTGATGTCTTTGTGGTCACAGTGCATTGTTAAGAGAAAAGAAGGATATCACAATATATTGTTGAAAAACACAGAGCATCCAGTCATCAGAAAAGTCAGAAATCTACCCGGCAAGTTTTTCACCCCACATGGGTGTAGATTTCTTACTTTCTTGAATTCACAAAGGGTAGCAGGCATATTCCTGAGAAACATTTGTGAAGCCCATCTACTCACATGAGGAAATATTTCTTTTTTGATTCACTGAAAATCCTTCTACATCCTCAACCATTACAGAGGTGTTCTTTTGTCATTTCTATCCTGTAGTTCAGAGATATATTTGCAGATACACAGAATTGGAGAAGCTTGTGCATGTGCACAAACCTTAAGGGCATTCCCATCCTTTAATACATACTCTCAGACTAGGGCCTACCGCTGGAAATAGATTCATTTGAAGGAAAATCTTTGTACTAGTAAATATTTTTACCCATCTACAAATCACCCTTTTTGAACTTCAAAACTGTTTAACACTTGACAAAAGGCTATGTGCAAGTGCAAGTTAAACTTTCTTATGGAAACAGCCTTGTTAAATAGAGCCCACAACATCAAACGGATTTTCCACAACGGATAAGATAATGTTAATGTCTAAATAAAGTACAATAAAATCACAAGCCCATAACATTTTTCCTTAAATTAATATAGATGCCATTCCATATAAAATACTCTTTTCCAACCTAGAGTATGATCTGCTCTTATTTCTGTGGCTCAAACACTTAGAATTGATGACATCACAACATACGGACAGGAGTCTCTACGGGAATAAAGGCCTGCCATTTGTTTCAGACAAAAGGTCTAAACACAATGATCCTAGAAAAATATTAATTAAGCTAGAACAATTCAAAAGACATTTCCAGTGTTTTAGGCAATAGGATGCAGTAAATCATTCAGCAGTGTCAGATTTAATGGTGCTGTTACTCAATAGGGGACCCTAACAACATGCAAAAAGTCCTTTAAGGGGCAAATCCTCCAATAGATATACAGCGGAACTTTGATGGAACACTAATAGTCCATATCATGATATCCTACAGAACTGCATAAGAACCAACGTAGGGCAAGCTTACTAAGGATGATACACCAACTGCAAAAAAATGCACAGTATCTCAGCTTCTCTATAATCAATCAATCAGTAATTTGTAAAGTGTGACTACTCATCCGTGAGAGTCTCAAAGCGCTGAGTGGGGGGAGATGGGTCTGTGGTTCAGTCTAACAGCCAGGTCTTGAGGTCCTTCCTGAATTGCGGCAGCAATGGGGATTGCCAGAGGTGCAGAGGCAGGGAGTTCCAGGTCTTTGCAGCAGGGTAGGAGAAGGATCCTCCTTGAGCCGTGGTCTTGTGGATCTGTGGGATGGTGGCCAAGGCCAGTTGGGTGGAGCTGAGATACCTGTTGGGAGTGTAGAAGGAGATGCAGTGGTTGACGTGTGGTAGTCCGGCGTTGTGGAGGGCTTTGTAGACTTGCATGAGAAGCTTGAAAGGGATTCTTTTGTTGAAAGGTAGCCAGTGAAAATCTCTCAGCCGACCGGCGATGTAGTAGTGGCGTGGGATGTTGAGGAGTAGTCTGGCGGAGGCATTCTGTAAGGTCTGCAGTTACTTTTAGAGTTTCGGGGTGGTGCCGGCATAGCGTGCATTGCCATAGTCAAGTCTGCTGCTGACGAGCACATGGGTGACCATTTTCCTGGACTTGGTGGGGATCCACTTAAAGATCTTGCGTAGGAGGTGGAGCTTGTGGTAGCTGGAGTACGAAACAGCATTGATTTGCTGGTTCATGGAAAGCAAGGAGTCCAGGATGATGCCACAGGTGTGTGCGTGATCTGTGGGTGTTAGGGAGATTCCGAACACTGCAGGCTACAAACAGTCCTCCAAAGTGGAGGAGCCCAGGATGAGGACTTCGGTCTTGTCTGATTTAAGCTTGAAGCAGCTGTCCTTCATCCACGTGGTGACTGCCGTCATCCCGTTGTGGAAGTTGCTCTTGGCGGCTGCGGTTCATCTGTGAGGGAGAGAATCAGCTGAGTGTCGTTGGCATTGGAGACAATGTTGAGTCCATGGCTTCTGACGATGGCTGCAAGCAGGGCCATTTAGATGTTGAAGAGGGTGGGGATCAGAGGGGACCCCTGAGGCACTCTGCAGATGATCTCTGTGGGTTTCAAGTTGAATGGTGGAATTCTGACTCTCTGCGTTCAGTCTGTGAGGAAGGAGCAGATCCATTCTAGGGCTATGTCACGAATGCCTGCGTCATAGAGTTTTGTGCAGAGGTGTAGTGGGAGACAGTGTCAGAGGCGGATGAGATGTCCCGGAGGATGACGGCAGCCATCTCGTCTCAGTCGCGGAGGGTGCGGATGTCGTCTGTAGTGGCGAGAAGAGCGGTCTTGGGGCTGTGGTTGCTTCTGAAACCCGATTGGGAGAGTTCCAGGATGTTGTTTGTTTTGATGAACTCGGAGAGTTGGGCGTTGATGGCTTTCTCTATGACTTTGGCTGGGAAGGGAATTAGAGAGATTGCCAGTAGTTCTTGAGGTGCATTGGGTCGGCAGAAGGTTTCTTCAGCAAGAGGTTGATCTCTGCAGGCTTCCAGTCTTCCAGGAAGGTTGCAGACTCGATGGAGCAGTTGATGGGGCGGCAGAGTTCGGGTGCGATAGAGGTGCAAGCTCTGTTGAAGATGAGGTGAGGGCAGGGATCTCAGGGGGCTCTGGAGTAGGTGCTCTTCTTGATCCTGAGGGTGTTGCCAGCTGTGAGGGTTATCCAGTTGGTCAAGGTCTGCTGGGGACTGGAGCTATTGGGTGCCGTAGTTGTGGGTGGGGTGGGTGAGTCCTGGTTCGCGAAGCTGTCATAGATCTCCTTGATTATATGGTGGAAGAAGGTGGTGAGGTTGTCGCATAGGTCTTGAGATGGGGCGGTGTCTGCTGTCTCTGTGCTGGGTTTAGCAAATTCTATGACCACAGCGGTTGTGTGCGTTGGCGATGATCCATTCCTCGATGGCCGCTTTCTTTGTTGTTCTGATGAGGCAGTGGTTGTGCGGTGGCAGTGTATTGAAGGCTTCGTGGTCTGCTGTGATCCTGCTGCTCCTCCATCTTTTCTCGAGCCGTCTACAGGTGCACCTGGACTCCTGGAGGGTGGGGAGAACCCACTGGCTTTCTTGGAAGGCTACTTGCCTGAGGGTGTCCTGAGGGGGGCCAGTGTGTTAGCGCAGTCGGAGAACCAGGGGCGGAGGTTGCGTGCTGAGGTGTTGGCTTCCGTGGATGTCTGTGATGTAGCCTTGCTGAGGGAGGATTAGTAGGGTGGGTTAGAGCTAAGAATACATTTTTAAAGGATCAGTTTTGCAGTCAATTAATTTCTACACTGTCACTTCTCGTCTTGCACATGAATACACTACTAACTCACTGCTCTCTTAAAAAACACTGACCATCTTAGGGCTGCAAACATTGAATCATTTAATAATGTCAAGGGGAATGGTCCTGTATTCAGATAGCAGCCCACATGTGAGCTTTAATTAGGCTTAGAGCTGAGAATAAATTTATAAAGGATCAGTTTTGCATTCAATTAATTTCTACACTGTGAGCTCTTCCTCACTTCCACAACATACAGGTGTATTAAAAATGGCTATTGCTTCTGATATACTCCATGCAAGGAACACACAGCAGTTGGTAGTCAGTCTTTAGTAAACTATTATTGGTTCAAAGGAATGTCCTATTATTTCGAAGGCCCCATGGAGGAGCAAAAAATTGTCTGGCCTCATCCTTCAACTGTTTGGATTAATACCCCCTTGCCCCTCAAGAAACTTTCTCCGTCTTTAATAAACATATTTTCAGGCTTGCTAGGGAAGCAAGAATTCAAATGATTAACAATGCACTACACATGCATCTACTAATTCACATGAAAAGAGGGCTGAACATCCCATTTTGAGAATCTTTTGGATGAAATGTGTTGAAATTGATTACTTACAACATTTAATAAAGGACACACAAAATGTAGTTTTAATCATGAGAGAACTTAAAGTCTTGTAATGTTTATCACATACCTGCATTCTATGCTTAACAGGGAGTAAAATATTTCATATATTTCACTAAATTCTGAGTGAGCCATCATGGAACGTTAGACCTTGATTCTGAAAAAGCATTTGATAATGTAGCCTGGCTATATCGCTTTAAGAGGCTGAGGCCATCATTACAATCAGGCTAGTATTGTGGTGCAGTAATACTACACACAGTAAATACTGATACCTTGGAGTGTGGTATTTACTCTGCCCAGCAGCCGCGGTGCGTCCATTGGGGCGTAGGGCCGTAGCCCCACTAAACCACATGGACGCACCGTCGACAAGAGCACAGCAGCACACTAAAAATAATTTTTGCATTGGATTGGAAATTATAAGCGCCGCAGCGCAGCGCTTCCCGACGGGAATCCGGGAGACACCCGATGAATCTGGAGTGCGCACAGGGGGTGGGGCTGGCTGGTCTGCTGCAGCTTGAGTGACAGTCCACACTCAGCTGCAGCAGGCCAGCAGCAGTACAGTGCATGTGGAATTTTGGGCTGTACCTTGCCCGAGCATGCGCGTTATTAGGCTCACTAAAGTTCCCCTTAGAGAGGGACCAGGGGGGGTGCTGATTCTCACAGCAGCCGGACGCAACCCCCGGGGTTACAAAGGGCGAGTGGTCAATGTGCCCCCCTAGCCAATCCTGGCGCTGCATGCAGCGCCAGGATTGACTGGTCCACCACGCAGAAGGGCAGGCAATCCATTAATCCAATGCCTCAGCCGCACTGCATATGGCCAATCACTGTGTGACTCATGTGAAGGCATGCAGTGAATGGCCACAGGAGGACGCGCGCGCTGCTGGTGTGACGTTCCTTCCTAATCTAGGCTCGCCTCGTCGTGCGCAGGCAGCAGTCAGCAGACCTCCCGCCTGATCCGTCACGTCACAAGTTGTTCACGGCCCACGGGACCTTGTGGTCAGGCCTGCTCGTCGTGGTGAGTGCGAATTCCCTGCTGGCTGGGGCTGCAGTGCTCAGAGCTCCTGTGAAAAAAACAAAAGGTAAGATCTAGCGCACATTATGTCGTCGTCGTCTGGTCTGCAAACAAAGTGAAAACGAGGACTGACTGAAGTGAAGTTAGAATTTTTGCCAGGGCTGTGTGTGTTTTACGTTCCTGGCCTGTCTTGTTGTGTGGTGCTGTTGGTGAGTTGTCAATGTCGGGACCTCGTGGTCAGGGCCAGGCAGCACCACATGATATTTGCATCCTTTTCAGCAGGGGGTTTAGTGCTGCCACATTTTACCACATTTACCTCATGACATTTGCACCTTTTACCACAAGGCGTTGAACACCCACTGGTGATACAGGATCTTGAGCCAGTGACCTTACCACACTGACATGTGCCACAGGGGCTTTTACCCCCAGAACATCAATCTTTAGCGAAAAGCATGTATCCCAGACAGTGCAGAGAGTGGGGAATAAAACACCTCCTTTCGCCGGCAGCAGTGCTCCCTGCAGGGCCGCAAGTCTTACATGCTTGTAACAGGCTGCAGGTTATAATGAGGTGTACTCTAAGGGCTCGTGATATCGACGCGCACAAACACAGGGTGAAGGTGCACCCGCCGAGCTCTAAAGGCTCTGCCACTCTGGCGGTGACACGTCCGTGGCGCTTCCTTCAGGGGGGGTTTCCACGGGTTCCGGGTCTGCGGGCGACATGGTTGAGGCCAGGTCAAGGTTCGAGGCCTTGTCACCATGTGAAGGCCGTGGCCATGGCGCCCGTGACACACTAGCTTTACTCTTCCTACACGCGGGACTTTACCACAGGGGGGGGCCCTGCCAGCTCTTACCACACATGTCACCACCGGGACTTTCACCAGAGGGGCAGGAACACTCCCCCCACCCCGGCCTATGGGGCTGGGGTCACCCCGCCCTCATCACATGAGGCCCTTATTTTTACAACACGGGTCTCGTATCACAAGACTCCCTACCTGACTCAAAGCCTCCTCCAGGGCAGTGCCACGTCTTCTTCTGGAAGCTCTCCTCTTTTGGGGGAAGCGTGAGTGAACTGCGGGGTTCAGGACCTCCGCTCCCCAAGAGGGCCCCCGGCAGCCCCTTCGAGGAGAGCGGGCCACCTCTACCTACCCCTCAATGTCCATCTTCTACCTCACTCTGTTCCTCACTCTCCATCCCTCCACATTCCTCACTGTCCTTCCCCACTCATCTGTCCCTCACTGTCCTTCTTCTCTCTCGTCTGTCCGCCACTGTCCTTCTTCTGCATCCGCTGTCCCTCACTGTCCCTCTTCTCCCCTCGCTGTCCTTGTTCTCTGTCCCCCACTGTCCTTCTTCTCTCTCCTCTGTCCCTCATCGTTCTTCTTCTCTGTCCCTCACTGTCCTTTTCCATTGTCTGTCACTCACTGTCCTTCTTCTCCATCCTCTGTCCCTCACGGCAGGCCTGCTCGTCGTGGTGCGTGTGTAGATAGAAATATAGAATACTAATCTAGATTGGATCCAATCCGATCTATATTTCCAGGCATCATGATCTCTGGAGTGGATTCCTGGCTGCTCAGTGCTCCTGTGATTGTGAAAAAGTAAGATCCGTCTAGCACACATTAGGAAGTGCAAACGAGCACTGAAGTTCGAATTTTTGCCAGGGCTGTGTTTTACCCTATGTTGTCGTGTGTGGTGGTGGTGGTGAGTTCAGTGACTGGCTACCTGTACTTTCCATAATGGTCTTTAGTGGCCGCTGCAATGAATGGCCAGGTTTGGCTTTGGTTGTTGAATCTCAGTACTGCCTGAGATCATTTAGGCCTAGTACTGCCTGGGGACATTGAGGCGACGTCCTACCTTACTAACAGGCCAGTGAATTAATCAAACTGGCCTATTTAAGCCCATTAATGCCCCAGCCATTGACGCTTTTTAGCAACTGGGTGCCTGTGTGCATTGCTGTTGGTCGGTCTGTTTGTGTGGATACTTGTTTGTCTGCTCCTCTGTGTGCTTGGGTATGTGCAAGTTTGTACTCTGTTAGTTAAACGTGTCAGCTTTTTGAGTGTGTGTTAAGCCATGTTTTCTTGCTAAATAATTGTGTTCATGTTTTTTAATTTAACCCGTGGGGTGTTCCAACTGATCACAAGCAGATGTACAATACAATTATAATTCAAATATACATAGGCACCTTCACATTTACTTATGGAGTGCTTGGTTGGCACGGGTCAGGGGAGGGTTTTAACCGGGGAAAGTTTATGCATTCTGCACGTAGGTGTCGTCTGCGTTTTATACAAGAGTGCAGGAGTCTATTTGCAAATAGGAGATGCATGATACCACCGGCACCGACTATTAACAAGAACCAGCCTCCCACACAGGCAGGGCATCACTCAGGGTCATACCTACCCAAGAACCACGAATTCTGTGTTGTGGTGTTATGCTGATATCCGGCTCTCTCTCCCTTTCTGGGTACCGTACCTTCCCCCTTAAATCCAACTACAAATGTCACCAGCTGCCCCTGTCTAAATGACCGTATCATTTACAACTAGTACAAAGATATCCATTGGCTACGAATGGTTGTAGTTTAGGCAAGAAAAATTTCAAGCACTGCTCAAAGCGTAATGACGGTGACGAGGACCAGTAGGACTCAGAGTAATGAAGATTACTGGTAATGAATCAGGGCATTATTTTCGAGTATTGGTTGCTGACTGCTCACTGCTGTGCAGACAACAGAAAGTGAAACCATTCAGCACTTCAGAGGTGTGTACTCCAGACCCAATGAGTGAAGCAACGGCTGTGTTACCGAGGCTGCTACCATTTTTAGCACCAACCAATAGGGCATCTATTAATGTAATAACTGCTCTTTCACAATTGCTTTATTAACCTTCCTGCTTTCTCAAATTTGCTTCAAAATGCACGATTTTTCTTCTCTTTTTTCAAAAAGAGAAGCTCTTATGGGGGTTCGGGCTCGCTCGCTCGCTAAGGTTCAGAATGCAAATTAGTTTACGCCTCACCACTTTCAAATGTCACCAGCCACCCCTGCTGCCCAGTATTAAAGTCCTATTGCTCAGAATGGAGGACACCACAGTAATGCCCTTTATTGTCCCCAGTCACGAGGTGTGAAACTCGAAATGTTGCAGTTTTTACTGGACATTGAAAAACCCACAGGTTGTGTCACTGGCTACAAATCTTGATATCTTTATTATGGCACCAATTCCCGTTTGCACCTAAATTGGAATTAGAATAAACTGTGAAATGAGAGATTAAGAATAATTCATTTTGACTAAATTAGAGTATGAAGTGTTTTTATAAATGATCTATATCTAAATTCAGTCAACATAGTGTCCTTTGTAGGGGTGGGTGGAATTAGCACATTTTGGCGACTCTGCATTACTCTTGCAGTCTGATTGAGATGTGGGCTCTCCTAGCACCATTTTCTAAAACGGGCGGAAGGAGGGCTGCTTCTGCTGGTAGATTTGCTGCCACTTGGATTAATTTTCTACACTAGCAGTAGCAAAATGAACTTGAATGGCTGCACATTCTGCGCACCGCCTGGTTCCATTCGTGCTGATTTTTCCGTGCTTCTACCTCTACTGGTGTTACATTGGTATACAACGGTTACCACCCATTTGTTACAACGCGGTACCGTTACCACGCTACTTTTACCACGCAAGTCGTTACAACGACATGCGCTGGGGGGCGCTCCAGGATAGTAAATACTTTAATTTACTATCCAACTCCATTCCCTAGAGTCCACGGGGACTGGAGTTGGAATAGTAAATTAAAAAATTTACTATCCAGCGCCCCTCCACGCAAGTCGTTGTAACGACTTGCATGGTAAAAGTAGCGTGGTAAACGGTACGCATTGTAAAAGTACGCGTGGTACCGTCATACATCCGTTACATTGCATCACAAGGAGCGTGACATGCATATTTCTGCCCATTGGTGAAACTCCACATGATCTCTCTGAGTTTTTATGTAACTCATTGGAATTCCGGTCTGGTCTAAACAAGTTGATGGGTGAGATAATAGGTGACTCAGGAGGGCAAAAGATTAAAGCACTGGTCCAAACACAAGGAACGATAGAAGGCAACACCTCTGAGGTAGGGCTGCAAGGATTGTGACTGGCAAGGAACAGAAATATGGAGGATGTGAGGCACAAGCAAGGTGTGAGCCAGCAAACATGCACCTCAGGACTGTGATGGGATATGTAATCTACCATAGAACAATCCCCATTTTCTTTCAGTGTTTCTCATAACACAAAGCCTATTCAAATGACCTTCTCATCAACTTCATATTTCAGAGTGTTTTTTTTCTTCAAAATAGGACTCCCACAGTCTTCTGGCCACTTTCACTTAACCCAAGCCTCAATAGACACCACTATAGCTGTCTAAAGCACATCTCGAATGGTTCAAAGTCGATGAAGGTCCCATGTGAGCCTTCTATCATCTACCTTAATCAGAAAACATTGATTGTCCTCATGCGAATGAAGGAAGAACCCTTAAATTGTTAGCATTACTCTCCTTTTTTCTTTTTCTTTTAGTCCCCATTCGCCTTGGTTTACAAAAGATAAAACCTGTACTCCGTAGCTCAGTTTCACACAGCCACCTGTGGAGCTACCACCGGAATAATCAAGCAATATGGTATAAAGGCCTAATCATTGGACTATACATGGGCAGAGAATTTCTCCCAGTTCTCACAGGGGAGCCAAATCTCATTCTGCTTACTTTTCGATGCCCTATCTAACCTGATAGTATACTTAATTGAAATCCATCCATTCTATTTAGTTGGGGGGGGGGGTGAATTGTATCCAATTCTTTCATATCTCTCTATGGGCAAGCCGTATCAGATAGAATATCAGCTTTTTAGTGTTGGTTAACAAAGATTCATGATATTCCGGAAACCCAAAGAAAACAATAATTTTGCTTACCTGGAGCGTCTCTCCAAGTATTACAGATATAGTATTACTCACGTCCAACCAGATCCCTTGGACCCCAGGACACTCAAAAAACATGTTTATGTCATTTCCCTTTTCCTTGCCGCACTTTGGACATCTCGGCGTACCACCTTTTCCGAGTTTGAGCGGAGTCCAACAGACCCTGTGGAGACAGAAAATGTGGTTCTGCTTAAATTTGCAGCAGGCACCTTGGACTGTAAAATGTCACAAGATACTTGCCATAGGTCCTCCGTCTGCAACCCCGGCAAGCTCTTCTCCCACAGTGTTGTTGGGAAGTTGAAGTCTCCATCCGATAGAGCCACTAAAAGCCAGTACCAGTTTACCACTTCTTTTTTCCTGGTAACACTGCTAGTCATCACAGGTTCTAGTTCATTTGACAAGCCCATATTCCAACTCTTGATTTGAAGGTATTTCAATCTTGACAGCCGGTTGTTAGCTATCTGTTGCCCCTTATTTCAAGAGATCAGGATTCCGTCCTCTACCAATTGACCCCACGCTGTTATTCAGCTTCACTTAATGGAAATGCCAGGCTGTCTTTGGACCATTCCGGAGACCCAGGGGAGTTCCAAATTAATGCCAGTCCACTTTAATAGCTACATTTTAGTTCTCTCCTGATTTTATGCCATATGACTGCAAAACACTGCAAGGTCTTAAGTCGCACTATTTTAAAGAATCAGGGGTCGCCCAATTTATGTATGAAACCTAGCTCCTCCCCCTGCACATCACAGAGATTTGCTCTGAACATTTTCTTCCGGTATCGAAGCCATCCGGTGTACTGAATAACATCTTCCCTTCTTTTAAAAGGAAAGCCCAGGCTTAATAGATCTGGTAATCGTAGGCCCCATTATCATATTGCCGCCTAAGTTTTTCCATGCAATTCGGATCCCTTTCAAGGCCCAAATAAAGCTAGTGATTTTGGACTGCACTCTTTTAAGCCAATAGTCCTTAAAGGCCATGGGGAAATTCTGGAAAAGGAAAGTGAGCTTAGGGAGAATTGTCATCTTCACAAGATTGGCCCGACCGTAAATTGTCATGGGGAGATGGGACCAGCTCAACAAAAGTCTCACAACTTCCTTACTGATCTTCTGAAAGTTAGTTTCCCGGATTTTGTCTATTTTCTGAACAACTTTAATACCTAGGTATCTCATTTCCTATTTAATGCATTCCAGTTGTGAATTGATGTTCCAGGTCATTATTACCATTTTACCCTCATTTACCTAGCATTACTCTCTTGTGAGGCATTGTTAGCATTATTTTTTTGTGACCTGTGGATAGTGTTGTTGTGTTGTTGTGTTGTTTTTTGCTTTTGAACTACTCTCAGAAGAATAAATAATGACTCTCATCATGCAGAAAAGTAGGCCTTTAGTTTCACCTGCTGTGATTACAACTGTTGGCTTGCCTTCTCTTCCAGTTGTTGCTGCTGAAGCACTGCTGTGTTAGCAGCTGTTGTTGCTACTATGGCCCTGCTGGTGTGAAAGTGGTTGCCTCTGCTGCTGACCCAGTCATGGTGGATTCTCTGGTCAATATTGTGGTCCCTGCTATTTTTAAAGTTCAGGTGGAAGCTGTTGCCACAGCTGTGGGAACCGCTGTATTTGCAAATCCTGTTGCAACGATTATTGGTCCAGTGGTAGTAACTGTGGTTACAGGTGTGGTGGTCACAGCTGGAACTCATTTTGCTGATGATGCTGTGGTCCCTTGTTTAGTAGAAGATATTATTGATGCTGTTGTTGCTTCCATGGTGAAACTTGTGGTTGATGGTATTTTTCCTGTTGAGAATGCATTTAGGATCACTGCTGTGGTTCCTTGTATGGTCCTATGGGGGAAATACCACAGCAATTTGTATTTTCTGCTGCAACATCCTAGAAGAATTATAAATTATGACTCTTCTAAGGAGAATAGCAGTGTCAATCCGTTTCAGTCTGATTCTCGCATTTTCCTACCCATTTCGTGCCTTCTTCCCCGTGCACTTTTTGACAGGCTTTACAAACAGAAATTTGTGCAGAGAAAGAAATTAATCAGTGCACTTTCAACACATGGCTTGTAACTCTGAAGCAAGCAGAAGCACTTTGTTGACCTGAATCAGAATTACAATGAAGCCTGTAATGAGGGTCTTGTTAGCTCAGCCCCAAATGCCTCTAAACCTTTTCTCAACCACACATATATTCCCATACCCATTAGCCCATCAATGATGTGCCAATATAATTTTAATACATTTGATTTATGTAATTACAACACAGGTTTGGCATATTATTTTGGGCTGTTGTTGGTGCAACCCCTCATGTCAATATCTGATTGCATACAGGAAATGTAGTGTTAATAATGGAAATATTTCCTGTTTTTAACGAACATTTCCAAGAAATATTGCATTTCTCAAACAGAATGCTAACTAAAGAAATGCTGCCCCATTGTCCAGAGTCTGCCATTTCCAAATATGCCAAGGCCTTCACAGCATTGTCAGAGGAGTTGAGGTCAGGCTGATTCCAGCACTAAATTGTGACAAAATCATTGGTTATTTTGCACTGTTTGAAAGGAGATATTAAGAATTAGCAAGACCTCAGGGCAACCTAAAATGTCCCCAATTTGTACAACCAAAGCCAGATGTTGTTGTCCAAAAAATATACCTCACACTGATTAGCTGACCAGGAGAACTCATGCAGAATGGGTTATTATTTTTTTTTTAAATATCTGAATATTGTGTTTTTCATGTACATGAATGAAAAAAGTTACAATTCACTTTTACCTCCCTCATAGAGAAAAAGTAGTGGTGAAAGTAGCTCCATATGTTATTTGACATATGCCTTCTGAGTTTCATGACCTCATGTGTGGATTTTCTATTGTTTTTAAAAGCCTGCAGCGGCTGAAACAGGTGGATGACAGTTTAAGAAAGAACGGATGCCATAATGTTGGTTTGGACCACCGTGTGCATTGGCTGTTGATATCAACCCCTGGAACATACTACAAAATAAAAATATGAAAACCATTAGTTTCATCATCTGCAAACATGTTTATGGGAGTCAGACCTTGGTTAACCTGACAGTCTGATCATAAAACCGCAATGGAAATTATATTCATTTGATTTTTCACAAGTTTACCAGAACATGACATTTACTTTCAGCCTCTTCCATAAAGGACACTATCCTAAGCAAAGAATGACCCACACAAGTGTCCCTGTGTGTCTCCTGGGTGGGTTGTACCAGGCATTACATAGTTTTCAATAGGTTAAAGGTGTTTGTGAATGGGGTTAAAAAAACTGAAGGTGAAATGTCAATTTTGGTCGCTTAAACTTGGGCCAAAGATATCCAATTCTGGGTCAGAGGAGAATATGAACATTATATATTTGTAACTTTTGACTTAGCACTGTCTGAGGTTTGAAGACTTCTGTAGCCCTCATTGTTGGTCCAGGAGAAAAATAGTAAATTACATTCTTAAGCTAGTGTACAATGTTTGCCAAAGGAAGAGAATTTGCTTTAACATCCCTAAAGAATATCATCTTAGTGACAAACGATGACCAACAAAGATGTTTCCCTCAGTCTACAGAATGTGCTAAAGATAGAGATGCATGGGTTTTAAATGAGATCAGGTACCCTCAAGTAGGTCAGGTGAAATTCCCTCGCTGAACTTGTTTGTGTTGGCATTAGGGCTCTGTGCACTTTGCCCCTGCTAATCAGTGGTAAAGTACTTGTGCTCTTTCCCTAAACATGGTAAAATTGGCATACACCAGATTGGTACCATTAATTTACCTAATCAACAACACCAGTCCTAGTTCTTATGGCAATATTCATTTACTGGACTGTAAACATCCATGGTCGAAATTCGTTATCCAAGGGATCTCTTTAGTCTCAAGATAATCCTAAGATGTTTCAATCTACTGCCTCTTTAAAACAACAACCTCTCTGATCTATACAGACAGGACAGCACAAACAAAAAATGTGTGAAAAGCGAGATGGCACCTCACGGGCGCACCACCAATGGGGCCCCTGGTTGGTACTCACCAGGATGGCCCTGTTCTCATCATCGGTGCCATCAAGCTAAAACAAAAGCGTGTCTCGAACCCCAAAAATAAAAAGACAGTGGATGGTGCAGTGGACACAACTTATATGTGACACAACTAACAACATGTAACATTTAACATATAAGTCACTGCGCAACTAGGACAATAAACTTTACTTTCGTTCCTTTCTTTGTTGCAAACAGTAAACACACATATACTAAAAAAGGAGAGAGTGAATACTACCTATCGATTCACTCTCTACTTACAGCCGACATGTTTCATTGCCTTGGTTTCTATCAGGCAATTTCTTCAGGGCAATTCACTTTAAATGCCACTGCAAGAGACACTGAATCTTGGGTGCTGTAACATAAACAAACAAAAGTGTGGTCACCTGGTATCCCTCTCTGTGTTCTGCATACCAAGCTATATATCAAACCACCATGCTGTATTGGTAAATAAATAGATAAATTCCATTATTACCCTGCATGCAGTTTTGCCTCTCATACCAGTCATGAAGTCATGAAAATTCGGAATCCAGCCCCCTTAGGTGAGCATGGTCCTTACTCCCCGTTAGAGAAAGTTACTGAAATGCAAAAATCACAGTGCATTCAATTATTTTGGTATTGGAGCCTTCTCCTACCTTGCGCAGTGTATACAGCCTAGACCTAGTTAAGCTAGAGGTTACCGGTGTCAGAGTAGCGGTCGGCGTCCTCTCAACCCTCGAACGCCGACCGAGTGCACCTCTGCTTATTTACCGGCTTTGGGGTCGAGTTTTAGCGCACTTGGTCCACGATGTCAGATGACGCGGGACCTGGCTGCCGGTTTTCAGGTTCTCTGATTGGTCCCTGAGGTCGAGTTCCGCGCACTACGATTGGTCCGCGGTGTCAGATGACACGGGACCCGGCTGCCGGTTTTCGGGTTCTATGATTGGTCCCAGGTTACTCTAATACTGGGTGCCGGTCTTCGGGAGAAGAACGCGGCCATGTGTAAACGGACCCTTATGCCTGGAATTGAATAGGATCTGGAAGCCAAACTAGTGTAACGTTATTTAATATGCGCCAATATTTTAATGAAAAATGCGCATAACTACACTTTCGATGTACGCTGGTATAGATAAGTCACATAAACGAGCACTTTATTTGACTAATATAGAATTTAGATGTTAGCGAATTCTACAAGATTGCAGTATATTAAGGAGTTGTAATTGCAGAGCCAACTAACACACTGTCCTCAGAGTGGTTGCCATGTTAATAAGGTCTATGGGCGAAGTAAGACTGGCAAACTGTTATTGGCTAATATGGACATATCGCATGTTCAGCCTAGTCAGATAAGGTGTAGTGAATATCACATTTCTACTAATGTGGAAATATCCAGCCTTATCAGGGAAGGTGTATTACATATCTCAATCTTAAATGTGGATGTTATAATTTTAGATGTTAATTCATAAAGGTGATTTACTTTTGATTTAAGATGGAGAGGTACCAAGAGTCAGGGGGACAGCAGACTACTGCGCTAGAAGACAGCTCCTCAGGTGGTTTAACGCAACTTGTTCCATTCCAGTAGTTCGTTCAGCCCTTTCTGTTCACTTTGCTCTTGATATATCCAGCGAGCTTCCTTGGTAATTAAGCGTCTTTCCACAGATTGCGCATCGCCCATCACTCTCTCCAACACTACCCATGTAAAAGTGTGTTTATTGCGGTGGCAATGTTGCACTAACTTCGTAGTCAGTTTTCCAATCCTTATTGTACTGACATGCTCCTGGATGCGGAGTTTGATCTTGCGTGTGGTGAGTCCGATGTATTCCAATCCACACTCACATTTTAGTCTATATACCACGTTGGTTGTATTGCAGTTACTAAAGTGATTCAGTGACCAAGTGTTTCCAGATTGAAGAGTCACGGTGGTGGTTTTCTTTGTCAAGGGGCATACTGAACAACTCCCACACGGGAAGTGTCCTTTAGGGATGGTAGTGCTCTCAGCTTCTGGTCTTCCAACACTTCTGGTGTGAACCAGTTTGTCTTTCAGGTTACTTGCTCTTCGGAAGGCAAACCGTGGTGGTGGCATCTTAAAATCCGCTGTTGAAAGTAGAGACCAGTGTTTCCTAATAGACTGGCGGATCTTTGTGGCCATGGGATCATAGGTCATGACCACAGGTAGACAGCCTGACTTTTCTTTGACTTGTGTCTCTAACAAGGCTGCTCTGGGTGTATTCAAGGCTCTTTTTTGGGCTTGCTTGACTACTCTCCATGGGTAGTCACAGGCTTCCAATTTCGAATTCAGAACTCCTGCTTGTTCCTTATATAGTTCAGTAGATGAGCAGTTTCGCCTGTACCTGAGAAATTGTCCTACAGGAAGATTGTCCCTTAGTGCTCTCGGATGATATGACCGGTTTGACAGTAGTGAGTTTCTATCGGTCGGCTTTTGATGCACACTTGTT
Organism: Lissotriton vulgaris; assembly: GCF_964263255.1. NCBI lineage: Eukaryota > Metazoa > Chordata > Amphibia > Caudata > Salamandridae > Lissotriton > Lissotriton vulgaris. The sequence goes on from NC_141693.1 coordinate 323,695,906, forward strand.
CGAAAGCCCCCTCCAAATGCCTCAATGTCCAGATCAAGATAGACCGCATTTGTGTGATGATAATTCCAGGTAAAGCGAAGGCTCATATCTTGAGTGTTCAGCCAGTTTAAAAATTGGACCAGGACTGCCTCTTCCCCTGTCCAAAGGAGGAGCACATCATCAATGTATCGCCTCCAGAGGCGTATATGGCCTCTGAAGGGATTGATGTCAGATTCGATGATGTGCTCCTCAAATTGGCCCACGTAGATGTCATGTCAGTACAATAAGGATTGGAAAACTGACTACGAAGTTAGTGCAACATTGCCACCGCAATAAACACACTTTTACATGGGTAGTGTTGGAGAGAGTGATGGGCGATGCGCAATCTGTGGAAAGACGCTTAATTACCAAGGAAGCTCGCTGGATATATCAAGAGCAAAGTGAACAGAAAGGGCTGAACGAACTACTGGAATGGAACAGGTTGCGTTAAACCACCTGAGGAGCTGTCTTCTAGCGCAGTAGTCTGCTGTCCCCCTGACTCTTGGTACCTCTCCATCTTAAATCAAAAGTAAATCACCTTTATGAATTAACATCTAAAATTATAACATCCACATTTAAGATTGAGATATGTAATACACCTTCCCTGATAAGGCTGGATATTTCCACATTAGTAGAAATGTGATATTCACTACACCTTATCTGACTAGGCTGAACATGCGATATGTCCATATTAGCCAATAACAGTTTGCCAGTCTTACTTCGCCCATAGACCTTATTAACATGGCAACCACTCTGAGGACAGTGTGTTAGTTGGCTCTGCAATTACAACTCCTTAATATACTGCAATCTTGTAGAATTCGCTAACATCTAAATTCTATATTAGTCAAATAAAGTGCTCGTTTATGTGACTTATCTATACCAGCGTACATCGAAAGTGTAGTTATGCGCATTTTTCATTAAAATATTGGCGCATATTAAATAACGTTACACTAGTTTGGCTTCCAGATCCTATTCAATTCCAGGCATAAGGGTCCGTTTACACATGGCCGCGTTCTTCTCCCGAAGACCGGCACCCAGTATTAGAGTAACCTGGGACCAATCATAGAACCCGAAAACCGGCAGCCGGGTCCCGTGTCATCTGACACCGCGGACCAATCGTAGTGCGCGGAACTCGACCTCAGGGACCAATCAGAGAACCTGAAAACCGGCAGCCAGGTCCCGCGTCATCTGACATCGTGGACCAATCTCAGTGCGCTAAAACTCGACCCCAAAGCCGGTAAATAAGCAGAGGTGCACTCGGTCGGCGTTCGAGGGTTGAGAGGACGCCGACCGCTACTCTGACACCGGTAACCTCTAGCTTAACTAGGTCTAGGCTGTATACACTGCGCAAGGTAGGAGAAGGCTCCAATACCAAAATAATTGAATGCACTGTGATTTTTGCATTTCAGTAACTTTCTCTAACGGGGAGTAAGGACCATGCTCACCTAAGGGGGCTGGATTCCGAATTTTCATGACTTCATGACTGGTATGAGAGGCAAAACTGCATACAGGGTAATAATGGAATTTATCTATTTATTTACCAATACAGCATGGTGGTTTGATATATAGCTTGGTATGCAGAACACAGAGAGGGATACCAGGTGACCACACTTTTGTTTGTTTATGTTACAGCACCCAAGATTCAGTGTCTCTTGCAGTGGCATTTAAAGTGAATTGCCCTGAAGAAATTGCCTGATAGAAACCAAGGCAATGAAACATGTCGGCTGTAAGTAGAGAGTGAATCGATAGGTAGTATTCACTCTCTCCTTTTTTAGTATATGTGTGTTTACTGTTTGCAACAAAGAAAGGAACGAAAGTAAAGTTTATTGTCCTAGTTGCGCAGTGACTTATATGTTAAATGTTACATGTTGTTAGTTGTGTCACATATAAGTTGTGTCCACTGCACCATCCACTGTCTTTTTATTTTTGGGGTTCGAGACACGCTTTTGTTTTAGCTTGATGGCACCGATGATGAGAACAGGGCCATCCTGGTGAGTACCAACCAGGGGCCCCATTGGTGGTGCGCCCGTGAGGTGCCATCTCGCTTTTCACACATTTTTTGTTTGTGCTGTCCTGTCTGTATAGATCAGAGAGGTTGTTGTTTTAAAGAGGCAGTAGATTGAAACATTTTAGGATTATCTTGAGACTAAAGAGATCCCTTGGATAACGAATTTCGACCATGGATGTTTACAGTCCAGTAAATGAATATTGCCATAAGAACTAGGACTGGTGTTGTTGATTAGCTTACAGAGTGGAGGGCGTCCTAGTTCTGTTTGTCTTTCCCTCTAGACTCCTATTTTTGTAGTACCATTAATTTACCTGCCTGTCCCTAATATATGGTACTACCTGTACCCAGGGCCTGTAAAATAATGCTACTAGAGGGCTACAGCACTGATTGTATCACCCGCTAAAGTAGCCTTTTAAAACATGTCTCGGAACTGCCACTGCAACCTGTAGAGCAGTTTCTACTGCCTTTTCCACGTGGCAAAATAAACCTTTCGCCAGTCATAAGACCTTTTTTTTAGGTCGAGCTTAGAGCAGTGCATGCGCTAATTGTTCGACTTTTAGTAAGGAAGTTTTCAAAGTGCTACCAGAGGCTTTTCCTGGCCTCAAGCTTGCGTGCACATGCGCGTGCACCCACGCAGCCGCCATGTGGGTTTCTGTCAAGGTTCATTAAGCCTTGCTCTCTCTGCGCTTCAATTCCCTCCACCACCACAGACCGCGTCACTCTGCTGGCCTCCACTCCCTCCCACCCCCCCACACGCCTCTCTATACTGCACCACTAGTGTGTTTTTTTTTCTTTCAGTGCAGGTTTGTGTTTGCCCCTCAAAGGAAAGACGTGTCTTCTGAAAGCAGCAGGCAACAACAACTACCGATTACAAATGACAGTCACCCATTGCCCGAGCTGTGAACTCACTCTACCGGTCTTTTAAACATCCCATTTTTTTCCTTAATGCTAAAAACTGTGCTGTAAGTGTCCCCTCCCTTTCAAAAGGGCTCCAACGTGGTTTTTGCTTTGCTTCCCCCTCCTCACTTCCACGTAGCACTCACTTGTAATAGCTGAGCATGCGGTTGTCCCCCATTGGTTTGGTCTCCCCCTAGTCAAAGGGGAGCTTACAAATACAGCTTTGCGCCAACTATATGCTCCCCCCCGTCGGTTTGGTCTCCCCCTAAGGGGCTTATGCGAAGGGGGAGATCATCCCGATGGGGAGATTAAAATGACGGAACACCGGCATACACTTATTTGAAATCCCAGTGACCTGTTAATGAGGTGAAGTATAATTGACCTTTGTATCCACCATTGTAAATAATTTGTCCATTCAGAAATATTTTTAATTTGTGTTTTCTTCCTCTAAATCTGGCCCCCTTGCTCTAATTTAGCATAACTTTCCGGCTCTTCCAGTCTCCATTTTCTCAGGTGCAAATGTCCCCTCCCTGCTCTTTCACGAATTTCCACAGTGATCTACCTTATCACTTTAGTGCGCTTTCCTTCAGGTCTATGCACAGTGTCTTTTGTCTGCTCAGTTTGTGTACGTACTTTCTCGCCAAGCCATTCCAGGCGCTGCTTAGGTATCATTACGAAGTGCTATTTCATGGTCCCCCATCTGCTCCTTCTTTGAAGACATTGTTCACTTTTATTTCATGTCACTCTTCTGCTTGCTCTCTTACTTTCACATGCAAAGTATTTCCTTCAGTGACAGGGACTAGTATGGTAATGTGTGCTTAGTGAAACAATACTTTTGCTTTCAGCCAATGTTATTTTTAAATTGCGGACGACCTGCAACCACCCCGCCAGTCCATCCAAAAACATTCTATGAAAACCTTAATGGTTACAAAATGGCCACTAACAGTAAACAAGCATTGGCATAGTCAATAGGTCTCGCTTTTGGGACCTTATAAGTATTTAGTTATGCAGCACAATATCCTTGGTGCAACAACATCAACTGTTGCATGGCTAAACACTTATTAGGTCCCAAAGGCGAGACCTATTGGCTATGCAACTGCTTGTTTATTCTTATGAGTCGCCCCTAAAGTAGTGCCCAAAGTGTGCACGATTTCATAGAGCAGGGTACATGGTATTTAAAAAGTAGGACTTGTAGGTTTAAGTTTTACATGTACTGACAGTGAATAACTCCTAAAGTTTTTTCACTTTTGTAAGGCTATCTCTCTGATAGACACTGGGTTACCATATTACAGTTAATAAGTGCTAACTTCAGATTGGGACCAGTTAGAGATATGACGTTTACACACAAATGAACTGTAATTTAAAACCCTCTTTAATGGCAAAGTTGGGTTTTAAGTTACTATTCTGAAAATGCCACTTTTAGAAAGTTAACATTTTTCTGCATAAACCAAATGTGCCTGTCCACCAGTGTCCTAGGTCTCTTGACTATGAAAAAGTCTGCTGTTGTGGGTTGTGTATTGCTTCCGGACAGTGAGACAAAGAATGCCAAGTTTTGAGAGGAACAGATCTTCATGACAGGATGGCTGGGGACGAGTTTTGCCCTGCCCTGCCCTGATTACATTTCAAGGGGCTTTGCCTGCAGCACACTCAGGAACCTGACACCATACCTGCCATTGCTTTTGTCACCTAGACAATTTGAATCCAGGACCAGGGGAAGGGAAAGAACTGACCAGAACCAGTTTTGGGGATAGATCAGGGAATTCCCACCCAAAGGCCTGCACCAGGTATAAATGTGGGACCTTCAAGACCTTACATCAGTATACTCCTCGACCTGTGGAAGATTTAGAAGAAACATTGCCCTGTTGTCTGGAGAACGGGCACTGCCCTGCTGACTGAGGAAGGATTGAACCTGCTTGACTTGAACTCAGGTTACCCCGAGTGACTCCCAAGAGTCAGTTGACAAACAGTGTGAGCTACAGGGACACAACAAGCTTCCAGAGGCCACAATGCAACTGCCCAACTGGCCAGCACCAACTGGTCCATGCCTGGACCAGACAGGCCCTGCTGCTGGTCTCTGCTGGCTTGAGTCCGGGTCCTTAAGAGGTGCCCCCTAGCTCCTTGACCCTTGGTTAGAATCAGAGAGAACTCCTCCTAAAGAAAAGGTGAAGTTACAACAGTTTGGACCCTTCAAGGCTGCAAAGTGACCTCTTCGTGCCAAGAATAATCCACCTGCGATGACCCCCAATGCAAAGCTCCTGCAGAACCTGTTCTTCATGATGACAGTGGCCTCCCACGATGACCGACAATGCAAGACCTACACTTCGCTCTGGCAGACACCATCTTTGATGATCAATCAGTGTAAAGCTTCAGCAACAATTGGCTCTTTGCACTACAGCAGTAACCAGTAGCAATGCTGGACCTGCTCCTCACAGTAACATCCCTCTCCTTGATGTCCAGCCAATGTGAATAGACCTCCTTGCGCTGGACTAGAGAAGGTAACTGTTCAGCAAGACTAACCTGGTCCCTGTCTCCAAACTGTGCTCTATCCCTTTCGTCCTGAACTTCTAACTTTCTCCAGTTCTAGCACGATCGAATAATAGTGAGTGATGATTTGTGCTTCTTGGCGTTATTTTCACCTAAAACTTTAAAAACTGATATATCTGGTTCTACAGAATTGATTTTTGTAATTTCAACTTAATTTTCCTTATTAAAATTTACTCTGAGTTTCGATGTTAGCTTGGGATTTTTCTGTGTTGTGCTTTAATTTTATTGCTGCTTTGGTGCTGTATAAATACTTTACACATTACCTCTGAGATAAGAATGACAACTTTGTGCCAAGCCACGAGAGGCTTAAGCACTGGTTAAACTCATGACTTTTGTGGTTCACCCTCACTTGAATTTGGGTTTATTATTGGAGTGGGGCTCCCTCCCCTCTCAACCAATAACCCAATTTCTTACATACATATCCTAAGATATTTATCAATATTAGACATACCTTTCTTTCGATGATTGGATAGCTAGGAGACAGAAAATAAAATTATATTTTCGAATATCCTGCAATTGTAACCGAAAGAGAACATTTCCTTTCAGCCTCCATTGGACAATGCTGTATCGTTGCCAAAGACTGACCCATGCATGTGTTCACCTAGGTCTTCAAACTTGACTGATGGCAGGAATGTATGGATTTTCAATAGATATGATGCACACATAGCCTGACTAAATAATAGAGAACAGCACCTTACGAAAAGATGATCTAGATGATAACAGCAAAGTAGTACCCTCAAAGAGGAAAAAGCTGTAATGCATAACAAGTTTTCACAAAATATTCAAGTACAGAAGTAAAAGTTTGTAACGAAAATAAAATAGCAATCATTATGACAATACATTTCGAAAACAAACAAGTAAATGGCAAACAGAGAATAGTGAACCGAAGAGAAACAAAGGAATGAGATTCAAGGGGACGTTGAATGCTATGAAGATAGAACTACCATCATTGTGACCCAAGAAAATGAATTACCATTTTGCAGTACCAGTGTTGATGATGTCCTTAGTAACTCAGAAATATTTATTTCCCCACCATTTTGAAATGGGATAAGCCAATATAAAATAATGATACTTTCTGCAAATGTCCCTGCATGTCTTATGGTCCTTCATTGAAGGCACGGTAGACCTGTAGGAAGAAGCGGCTGGGCGGCATAAGGTTAAGACGATGTCCCATTTCTTCCATGTTTGAAATGTTACCTATGAGATGTGTGGTTTTGTCAATAATGGGAACTGTGGAATAACATAAACATTTTAAAGCTTTACATTGTCAACATCTGCACACCCTCAGCAATGGGTGATATCACATCCATCTGTCCTCCTGGCATTTGCAAACACAATAAAGACAGTGACTCCCACTTGGTTCAACCCGAGTGCACCTTTCTGTCGACTACCAAAGATGCTCCAAATTATACGGTGTACGGTCCTCATAATTGTTTCTAATTACTCTGTTTAGGCAGACTCTTTGTTTTTGTAATTTCTTTAGTCATGCTTCTTTATGGTCCTGCTCACTAAATCAGATGCTGGAGATTGTTTTGTCCTAATAATGGCTCACTGATTTCTATCGCTTTAAAACATCAACATGATACATACAATTGGTTTACTAATATCATATTTTTGGGCTTATTTACATGGATGTACTTGGTCCCTTGCCCATATAATTTTGTGCAACTTGTAAATATTCTATTTTGGGCATATATTATTTGTTAAAAATTGCTTCACAATGATTTGTTAGGAGATGCTTTAATTGTACTGAGCACCGTATAATCCATAGTATTTCCACTGCACATGATTTGTACAACATATAATGCAATATAAGAATTGAATATATTTCCGCCAGAAGGTTTCTATGGTGTTCTTCTTAATTCCGTAAAAAAGGGGACCTACTAGTTGTTTTATTGATATTGCATACTTTATTTACTCTATAAAACAGAGCGTTGGAATTGCAGGTTATCACTATCCCAGAAGACCTATTTCCTACTGAAAAGAGTCAATATTCTAAGCCTGGCAGTAATACATCTCTGAAAATACAATAATGGCAGATACACAGAGCCTGACCATGTAATGCACTGAGAATAAGCAAACTGCAAATACTCTCACCACTACATGGAGTTTGCTTTGTGCTTTGTTCTTTTTGGTCACCATTCTGAAAGTAAACTTCATATCAGTGTCAGGACAGCAATGAAATGGCATTTACCATGTAAACCAGCTCATGCATTTGTTATGTTACGGCGGTTATTTTACATTTGTTTACACCAATTTAACTGCCCTTATAGTGCTGAATTAGACAGGAAATATAGAAACGAAGGTGAAAGGATGGAGCAAGATAAAAGGCAGGAAGAAAAGACCTTGCAAAAGAAGCCTTCCCCAAAATGTGAATGTTTTCAACATGTGACTTTTATGTATATGTTGCAATGCTGAGTCTTGGGGGTTTATTTACTACCTTTGTGCGCCGTGTTTGCATCACAAAAGTGATGCAAATTGACACAAAATCAGTTTTTACTAATTTACTTTCCAGTGCTAAACTTGTTTAGCGCTAGAAAATCACTCGAAAGTAGCGCAAAGCAGGTCATGGTGCTGCTTTGTATTACTTAGCGCCATGGGTGCGTACCATGGGTGTTGCATGGGCATTCCCATGCAACCACCCAAGATTTCTGACACTAAGCCCTATATACTTACAAAAGTAGACAAGTTTTAGCGTCAGAGAATAGCACTCAAGTCAACCAGGCGCTATCACTGAGAAATGCTTTCATTTCTCTTTTCTTTTCCGAATCTACATGTGTGCTGTACTGTACAGCACACATGCAAGGTGGGTAAAGTTTTAAAGTTAGCTAACCATAGTATTTTGTACTGAAAGAGATACTTCCAGCACAAAACCTATGTTAGTCTCACGGTAAACAGACAGAATATTGAGTTGTTATTGTCGACTTGCACTATATTGAATGCACAATATCAGGAAACAAAATTATTGACTGTAAGAATACCGTGGTACAGAATATTGAGTCTAAGGTAAGTAATATTGTTTTTAACAATATCGAAGTCATTAATATCGTAAAAAAAATATCAAAGTCATTAATATCGTTAGCAAAAAAATAGTTTTTTTAGTTAGTGTTATGTATTTTAGTATGTATTTCAAATGTATGTGTTCTATTTTTTTGTCTAAGTATTGCATTTGTTTTTTAATATATGTATTACATTTTTAGAAGTTATTCATTTTATTTTAGGTAAATTTTGTGTTTTAGTTCTGTAGCAGGTTGTGGGTTTATAGGGGTATAGGGTGGGAAGTAAATTAATTATAATAAATGCATTCATAATTTTTAGAAGTTATTCACTTTATTGTAATTACATTTTGCGTTCTAGTCCCGTAGCGGGTTGTGGGTTTATAGGGTAATAGGGTGGGAAGTAATTTAATTATAATTCATTAATGAATATTTTTAAAAATTAATATTTATGTATTGAATATTTAATATTGTTAATTGTGGTGATTAATTTAATATTAATTGGTTGTTAATTATTAATTAATTGATAATTATGTTAATTGTGTCATTTTTTAGGAGCGGGTTGTGGCTTGATAGGGGAGTAGGGTGGGAAGTAATTTAATTAATTAATTAATATTTTATTGATTAATATGTTTGTATTTTATTTTGTTTTTGTTAATTGTGGTAATTAATTAATTTTTAATTATTTATTAATTGGTTGTTAATTAGTAATAATTATTTGGAAATTGTGTTAATTGTGTAATTGTTTTAGGAGCGGGTTGTGGGTTGATAGGAGAGTAGGGTGGGAAGTAATTTAATTTTAATACATTTTTACATTTTTTTAATATAATATTTATTTAATGTTATTTTATAGTGTTTATTCTGTGAATTAATTTAGAATTATTTGTTTTTATTTTGCTTGTTAATTGGTAATTATTTAATTGTTAATTAATTAGGCTAATTGTGTCATGTTTCACAAAATTGGTGGCGTCATTTATCGGGGAATATTATGGTAGGTTGATTTTTTTTATGATTAATTAATTATTTGTTAATGAATGCTAATTAATTAATTAAATATGCTAATTGTGGAATAATTTTGATGTGTGAGTTGTGGGGTTTATAGTTGTAAATGTTGGTAAGAAATGTATTTCAAATGAAATAATGATTTGTTGTTAATTGTTATTAATTTATTAATGTACAATTAGTTATGTAATTTGTGTAAGTATTTTTAGTTGTGTGTTGTGGTGTTTGTTGGGGTAGAGGGTGGAAAGTAATTTAGTTTAAATAAATTAATCAATAATTGATTATTAATATTGTATTATTACATTATACATATTTTGAGTAATTGTTTTGTTTTTATTTATTTTTGGTTTTAGGTTGAATAGATGTAATCTTTGGTTTTATCCCCTCTGCTATCCAACACTTTCCGTACTGTTGCATTCATTGGAGTGAGAATAGTCATTTATTCCCCTCCGCTATCCAACACTTTTCCTACTGTTACACTCAGTGGAGTGGGATTAGTAATTTTTACCCCTTTGCTATCCAACACTTTTCCCACTGTTGCACTTGCTGGAGTGGGAATAGCAAATTATTCCCCTCTGCTATCCAACACTTTCCCTACTGTTGCACTTGCTGGAGTGGGAATAGTAATTTTTATCCACACGCTACCCAACACTTTCCCTCCTGTTGCACGCGTTGGAGTGGGAATAGTAATTTTTACCCCTTAGCTATCTAACATTTTCCCTACTGTTGCCCTCCCTGGAGTAGGAATAGTAATTTATTCCCCTACGCTATCCAACACTTTCCCTACTATTGCACTTATTGGAGTGGGAATAGTAAATGATTCCCCTCCGCTATCTAACACTTTCCCTACTGTTGCACTCGCTCGAGCGGGAATAGTAATTTTCACCCCTCCGTAATCCAACACTTTCCATACTGTTGTACTTGCTGGAGTGGGAATAGTAAATTATTCCCTTCCGCTATCCAACACTTTCCCTAGTGTTGCACTCATTGGAGTGGGAATAGTAAATTATTCTCCTCCGCTATCCAACACTTTCCCTACTGTTGCACTTGCTGGAGTGGGAATAGTCATTTTTACCCCTCCGCAATCCAACACTTTCTCTACTGTTGCACTTGCTGGAGTGGGAATAATAATTTATTCCCCTCCACTATCCAACACTTTCCCTACTGTTGCACTCGCTGGAGTGGGAATAGTAATATATTCACCTCCGCTAGCCAACACTTTCCCTACAGTTGCAGTTAATGTAGAGTGAAATTTAGTTTTAAATATTAATACATATTTAAATAATTTAATTTATAATATATATATATATTGTTTTTTATGTTACAGGTGTATGTATATATATGTATTTATTATTTGTAATATATTTGTAACATTTATAATTGTATAAAATAATTATTTATTAATTATTAATAAGTATGTATATATATATATATATATATATATATATATATATATATATATATATATATATATATTACACCTACTGGCGGTCGCCAGTAGGTAGTTATAGTTAGGATTATTTTCAATAGGGAAATCGCAACATTCTATTGTGAATAACTTTGGCGCCGGTTGAGGAATCTGCCTGAAAATTTCCTCAAATTTGCCTCGCGGCGCTCCGGTCCTTCCCTGAAAGTTTGGGGGGGATTCGTCAAGCGGGGGCCGAGAAAAAAGGGGGGTCCCAAAACGTGTTTCCCCATGTTAATTTCCATAGGGCGGTCGACCTCACTTTTAGCCCGAACGGCTGAATGGATTTCCACCAAACTTGGCAAAATTGTAGGGACTGGTCCCCCGATGTGCCTTTGCTATGTCTCAAGATATGTACTCCAGTGGATTTTGAGTAATTTAGGTTCAAAAATATATATATATCTGTAAGCGCGCCCCGGTACGCGCACCGGGGCGCGAACCAGCGCACTACACAACTTCGCGCACGGAAAGCTGATTGGCTCTCGGGTGTCTGTAAACATTCCAAACAGTCCGGAGCGGCCGCCATCTTGTGTCTCGGTAGGATCGAGACACAAGAGGTGGCAAAAACAAAGGGGGAAATGACCAAAAGGGGGCAGGGTAGACCCCCCCTGACCCCCTAGGTTTGATGTGGGGGCCATAAAAGGGCCCCGCGGGGCAAAAAAAAAAAAAAATTTTTTTTTCGATTTGCGCGGGGGGGGGGCGCCCGGTACGCGCACCGCGGAGCGTACCGGGGAGCGTAACATGGGGAAAAAAGAATGACAGATTTTTTTTTAAAAGTAGCATTTTTTTATAAATTGGAGGTAGTTCTAAAAAGAACTGTTTTTTTTCTTCTTTTTGGTGTTTTATATTTTTTATTGTTTTTATGAACATTTTGTACTTTTTTTGGCTTTTCTGAACAGTTTTATATTTTTTTTGTATTTTTTATGGGGAGAAACAAAAAACAGGGAATTATAAACGGCTCAGCTGGAGCAAAAAAAAATCTGAAAAAAATTAGGGTTTCTTCGGGCACTTGTTGTTATCACCAGCAACATTGATGAGGGTAATACTCTTCTCACCATGAGTAATGGTTTTGCCACAATAAATACAAACGATTTTGTAGCCACCAAACTTTGTTTGAATGTTTGGAACCATCTGCCTTGCCTCTGGACCCGATGGAGTGGGTTCTTTGGTTGTTGAGGTGCTGGCAGACGATTGTGGAAGGTTTCTGCACAGTTCTCTCACCTCTGCTGCAGAATAGTTATTGGGGTGCAATCGTTGCATGTGCCGAATCATTGTATGATTTCCAAATGAATATTTTTTTGCAGGGTTCCCCCTGGATAGTACAGCGCCACAGATGAGACAAGTCACCCTTGCAGCGTTTACCTTCTTTGCACCCCTTGGGATTTCAAAAAACTCCCATATAAAGTGCTCCTTAGGTTAATAAGGGGCTTTGCCTTCAGGCAGGAAATGCCTTGTCTGCCTTCTCTCCTCCTCCTCCTCCTCCTCTTCTTCTTGACCACCAATGTGATGTTGTGGTGGTCCTTGTGGTGGTGGTGGTGCAGATGCTCCAGCTGCTGCTGCTACTGTAGCCATTTTAAAGTTCAAAATATTAGTAACAGATCTCCAAACAGGACTTCCTCAGTCAAAGGTCAAAGTCAGAATAAGGAAAAAAGGCGGGGGCTTTCATCATTTGGAAACCAAAAGTGTTCTGAACCAATAAAAAGTGTTATTTTCAGGTCACATGACCTGACGCGCTTACGCTACGCGCCCCGGGGCGCGCCCGGGGGCGCATAGCGTAAGCGCGTTAGGGCGCGCCCTGAGGCGCTTACGTAGCGCGATCGTATGTGCTCCGGCGCTTCCGGGTGCGCTTACGCCGTGCGTCATAACACGCATCACGCGGCTACGCGATACGTCACGATGATGTTTTCGTTTGCGGCAATAGCGCAAACGGGGCACTCACCGGTACGCGAACCGGTGCGTGGCAAAACTGCGCTGACCGGTAAGCGCATCGGTATGCGCCCCGGGAGAGCTCTGGGGCAAAAAAAAGAAGAAAAAAAACATAAAAAAATAGTATTATATAAATATACAATATTGGATTCATTTAAAAAAATATTACATTTCATAGCTATAGAAATTTGCTATTAAAAAACCTTTAAAATTCACTGAAAAAACCATAGGTTTCACACCAGTTATAATTAGGAATTAGCATTTAAAAAACCTATGAAATTCACTGAAAAAACCATAGGTTTCACACCGTTATAGTTAGGAATTAGCATTTAAAAAACCTATTAAATTCACTGAAAAAACCATAGGTTTCACACCAGTTATAGTTAGCTGGACATTTTACTGACATAAAACCATTGAAATTCCCACGTTATAGTTAGTTGGACTCACTATAACTTGCGCGCCTGCAATGCACTGCTGATGACGTCACATATTACATCACTCATGACATGGTCAGTGACATCACTCATGACATCACTGATGACACCATCCTTGTGACAGACTGACAGACCTCCTTTCAGTGTAATGTAACCCTTGAAACACATATTCAAAAATAGAAACTAACATTTTCAAAAAAATGGAGATACCCATACCAGTTACAACAACCAATTCAGTAATTCCACCATCTATATACACATCCACTCATTCAGCAACAGTTCTATATACTCACTCATACATATACTCACTCATCATATGTAGTGAAACACATATACATCCTGTTACACACCGACAGTCATCCAAAAGTTACTCACACACATATTCACACATGCAAATAAACTATTGAACATCCATTTATTTGCATATACAACTATACACACAGTAGCACATTACTTCTAAGGAAACTTACACATACTTACCCTCTTAAACAATCACTTAGAGAAACACATACTTATTTAGGCAGGAACTCTTTCAATCTCTCACTCTCACACATACTCACTCATATACATCAATACTCACATATACTAGATTAAAACATATGTAGTTACTCATAAAGACACTAGTGAGGCAGGCATTCACTCACTAACACACACATATGCACACTCATCCACCCTTACAATCCAACACATATGCTGTCTTCAAAACACATACAAACAGTGAGTCGGTCATTAATGCTTCTATGTGCTAAGTAATACCCCCACCAAACCATACAGACACTCATACAGATACTAAAAAAAACATCTAATAAGCCATACACACACACATGTAGCTACTTACCAACCCATGCAGCCACTTATACACAAAGTGAAACACTGATACTTATATTTAAATATTTAAAAATTACTTGCTAATATATGTATTCACTAAGATATACTTAATAAGCCAGTTAACCAATCCATTTTTTTTAAAACATCCAATTAGACACTTATTTAAAAATGTATTCTTCCATCGACCTTTACAAATACATATATAAAACATATTTATTTTACAGAAAGACACACATTCACTGGATGGTGTCATCAGTGATGTCATGAGTGATGTCACTGACCATGTCATGAGTGATATAATATGTGACGTCATCAGCAGTGCATTGCAGGCGCGCAAGTTATAGTGAGTCCAACTAACTATAACGTGGGAATTTCAATGGTTTTATGTCAGTAAAATGTCCAGCTAACTATAACTGGTGTGAAACCTATGGTTTTTTCAGTGAATATATATATATATTACATTTTATATATGTACTAGCAGCCCGTCCCGATGTTGTCCGGGTATGTTCTGCTGCCGGCCAGTAGTATATTGTTTTGTAGGATTTCGTTTTGACAGCATTTCTTATCTGTGGCAGGCCTGTGAAACGCTCCGATTCACAGTGCACTGCTGATGCACTTAAGAGTGCACGTTCAGTAGTGTGTGAACTTGAGTTTCCCTACTTTATTTTTCCTTGCAATATTATATAAGTGAACTCGACAACATGGCATGAGCACAATTTACATTACAGAAGAACACATTCATTTGTGGTAGGCACAGGGAGACTAAGCGATTTGCCTGGAATCACAGGATGTTGAGCTGATGCCGAGATTCGAACGTAGCTCCCCAGCTCTAAAGTTCGCAATTCTAGAACCTGAGGTGTACCTAGAAGTGTATGTTGGTGCTGGCCATCAATGAGAGAGACCTGTGCATTTTTCAAATGGGTGGTGAAAAAATATGAGTATGTTGCTGGAGATGTGGGCCACCGTGCCACCAATGTACTTACCGGGGAGGGTAAACACCCATTATTCCGCAACTTTCTTTCCGCATACCATCACTCCGCATACTTTCATTACGAAAGTACCATGACACCGCAATGCCATTATAACGCATGGCATTACATTTTATATGCTTTTACCACGCATACATTTACAACAAAATTCGTTGTAAATGCATGAATGGTAAAAGCATGTTTTTTTTTAATGTTTGGATAAGGTAAGTATGGGTATAGGGGTATATGTTTTGGGGTACTGAGGTATATGTTTTGGGGTGTTTGGGTATTTTAAGGGTTCAGATATAGTTTTGGGTTATGGGGTACAGGGGTAGTTTTAGGGATAGGTATGGGTTTTGGGGTACAGGGGTATTTTTAGGGTTCAGGGCTAGGTTAGGGTTTTGGGGTACAGGGGTATTTTAGGGTCCGCCACAGCCCCTGACGTTGCCTTCATCAAGGAGACCTGGATGAACGCCTCCTCAGCGCCCGACATCGCCATCGCCATCCCAGAAGGCTACAAGATCACCCGGAGGGACCGCAACGCCAACCAGGTGGGAGGAGGCATCGCCATCATCCACAAGAACACCATCCGCATCACGACCAGCACCGACAACACCCCACCCTCCGCCGAACACCTGCATTTCCAGATCCACACCGACCCGAAGACCACCCTCAGAGGCACCCTGATCTACCGACCTCCGGGACCACGCACTCCATTCAGCGAGGACATCGCCGACTTCATCAGCCCGCACGCCCTCCCCTCCGCTGACTACATCCTCCTGGGGGACTTCAACTTCCACCTGGAGAACAACAACGACTACAACACCAGCACCCTGCTCGACAACCTCGCCAACCTTGGACTCAAGCAGCTGGTGTCCACCCCCACCCACCTCGCCGGACACACACTCGACGCCATCTTCTCATCCAGCAAAGACATCGCCTTCAGCCACGCCACAGAACTCCACTGGACGGACCACAGATGCATCCACTTCACCTTCAGAAGAACGACGATCCACCGCCACCAGCAACAGGTTGCTCGAAGAAGCTGGACCAAGATCACAGCAGACCAGCTCGCCGCTTCCCTGAGCCAGCACCCTCCGGCCAGCTCAACGAACCCCAGCCAGGCCGCCGACAACCTCACGAAGTGGATCAGCAACTGCGCGGACGAACTCGCCCCTCTGAGGATCCCGCCCAGCAGACCCGGCAACAAGAGAGCCCCATGGTTCACCGACGAGCTCAAGAGCTCCAAGAAGAACTGCCGAGCCCTCGAGAAAGCCTGGAGAAAGGAACCCACGCCGGACAACAGGACCACCCTGAAGCTCGCCACCCGGAAACACCACCAACTGATCCGCACCGCCAAGAAAACGGCTTTCAAGACCCGACTGGTCGACAACGCACACAACTGCAAGGAACTCTTCAACATCGTGAAAGAGCTCTCCAACCCCAACGCCGGAAACAACGACATCACCCCATCGCAAGACCTCTGCAACTCCCTCGCCTCCTACTTCCACAACAAGATCGCGGACATACACAACAGCTTCAGCACCCAACCGACGCACACTACGACCGCAGCAACGCCACCCACCAACACCCTCCGCGCCTGGACCCCGGTCAACACCGAAGACACCGTCCACATGATGAACTCCGTCCACTCCGGATCTCCGACCGACCCCTGCCCTCACCACGTCTTCAACAAAGCCGACGCTGTCATCGCACCCCACCTGCGGGACATCATCAACACCTCATTCGACACCGCCACCTTCCCCGAGAGCTGGAAGCACGCCGAACTCAGCGCTCTACTCAAGAAACCTACAGCTGACCCCACCGAACTCAAGAATTACCGCCCCATCTCTCTACTCCCGTTTCCAGCCAAAGTCATCGAAAAGACCGTCAACAAACAGCTGGCCGCCTTCCTTGAGACGAATGGATCCCTCGACCCATCACAGTCAGGATTCCGTGCCAACCACAGCACCGAGACAGCCCTCATCGCCGCCACTGACGACATCCGAGCCCTGATGGACAACGGAGAAACAGCGGCCCTCATCCTCCTAGACCTCTCCCCGGCCTTCGACACCGTCTGCCACCGCACCCTAGTGCAGCGCCTCAGCAACGTCGGAATCCAGGAGAAGGCACTAGAATGGATCGTCTCCTTCCTCGACGGAAGAACACAAAGAGTCCGCCTACCACCGTACAAGTCAGAGGCCACCGAAGTCATCTGCGGTGTCCCCCAAGGATCCTCGCTGAGCCCTACTCTCTTCAACGTCTACATGAGCCCCCTCGCGGCCATCGCACGCCAACACAACCTCAACATAATCTCCTACGCCGACGACACCCAGCTGTTCCTCTCCCTGACCAACGACCCCGCCGCCGCCAGAGCCAACCTGCACGAAGGGATGAAAGAGGTAGCCGAGTGGATGACGACGAGCCGCCTGAAACTGAACTCAGATAAGACGGAG
Source organism: Lissotriton vulgaris (assembly GCF_964263255.1). Lineage (NCBI taxonomy): Eukaryota > Metazoa > Chordata > Amphibia > Caudata > Salamandridae > Lissotriton > Lissotriton vulgaris. The sequence continues at coordinate 323,713,448 of NC_141693.1, forward strand.
GTCCTCATCCTGGGCTCCTCGCCCTCCGCCTGGGACGACTCCTGGTGGCCCCCCGCCCTGGGCACCGCACCCATACCGACGGACCACGCACGCAACCTGGGGTTCATCCTGGACTCCTCCCTCTCCATGACCAGGCAAGTCAACGCCGTCTCCTCGTCGTGCTTCAACATCCTGCGCATGCTGCGGAAGATCTTCTGGTGGATCCCCACAGAGACCAGGAAGACCGTCACCCAGGCCCTCGTCACCAGCCGACTGGACTACGGCAACGCACTCTACGCCGGAACCACCGCCAAAATCCAGAAGAGACTCCAGCGCATCCAGAACGCCTCAGCCAGACTCATCCTCAACATCCCACGACACAGCCACATCTCCGGACACCTAAGAGACCTACACTGGCTCCCGGTCAACAAGAGAATCACCTTCCGCCTCCTTACCCACGCACACAAAGCTCTCCACGATCAAGGCCCGAGCTACCTCAACAGCCGCATCAACTTCTACGCTCCCAAACGCCACCTCCGATCTGCCAGCCACGCCCTCGCCGCCGTCCCACGCATCAGCAGAGCCACAACAGGAGGAAGGTCCTTCTCCTACCTGGCCGCCAAGACCTGGAACTCCCTCCCGGCCGACCTGCGCCTGACCCAAGACCACCTCTCCTTCAGGAAGAAGCTCAAGACCTGGCTGTTCGAGCAGTAGCGGCACCCCCCCCACCCCCCCCAAGCGCCTCGAGACCCTACGGGTAGGTAGTGCGCTCTATAAATGTCCTTGATTGATTGATTGATTGAGGGTTCAGGGGTAGATTTGGGTTTTGGGGTACAGGGTTATTTTTAGGGTTCAGGGCTAGGTTTGGGTTTTGGGGTACAGGGGTATTTTTAGGGTTCAGGGATAGGTTTGGGTTTTGGGGTACAGGGGTATTTTAAGGGTTCAGGGCTAGATTAGGGTTTTGGGGTACAGGGGTATTTTAGGGTTCAGGGGTAGATTTGGGTTTTGGGGTACAGGGTTATTTTTAGGGTTCAGGGCTAGGTTTGGGTTTTGGGGTACAGGGGTATTTTTAGAGTTCAGGGATAGGTTTGGGTTTTGGGGTACAGGGGTATTTTAAGGGTTCAGGGCTAGGTTTGGGTTTTGGGGCACAGGGTTATTTTAGGGTTCAGGGGTAGGTTTGGGTTTTGGGCTACAGGGGTATTTTTAGGGTTCAGGGGTAGGTTTGGATTTTGGGGTACAGGGGTATTTTTAGGGCTTAGGGATAGGTTTGGGTTTTGGGGTACAGGGTATATTTATAGGGTTAAGATGGGTTAGTGTTTAAGGGTGTTGGGGTATTTTAAGGAGTAAGGGTGGGTTATGATTATGGGGTGCAGGGGTATTTAAAGGGAGCAGGGTGGGAGTAGTTTTTAGGGTGTCAAGGGTAATAAAATAAAATAATAAATAAAAATAATATAAATAATGCAATTTAAAAGAATACATTTTTTAATTAAATTAAAAAAATGTGTATATATATATATATATACACATATATACAAACATATATTTGATGTTTTAATGTACTTTTACAATGTATATGACTTTACCACACATGCATTTGCGCTATAATGGCATGCGTGATAAAGTCATATGCGTTGTAAAAGTTTTAGAAATGATGTCTTTGCGGAGTTATAGTCCCGCGTTATAAAAATTGCGGAGTGATGGTATGCGGGATGTTGGTTTGCGGAATATCATCACATATTCCCGGGGGAGGGATAGTCCCTTTCTTGCTATTTCCGTGGAGGCAGGCCTTGTGTCCGGATGTGTGTGGCGCGAGGCCTGTGCGCAACAGAAGTGGAAAATCTCCAATGTGCGCTTTAGGTGTCACCGGAAGTTAAGGCGAGATTACATTTCCTGCACAATGGCCCTTGTTTGCGCTCCTTCCGGCCCTTGGGAATAGCGCCATGCCTGACCTCCATACAGTAAAGCAGGTGCATGTCACTGGGAGCGCCAATGAAATATTGGGCACAACGCTCGCTTTTTTTCCCGAAATCTCGCGCCCACACACGCCCACGACCCCAGCACACGATATGAGACATAGCATGAAGGGCAGAACGTACCACACACCCCCAGCGTTTGTCACGCCCCCAGCACCCGCCCACAGCACAACGCAGATACGCCCACAAGGGACTACTTTGCTGGCACAGTTCTTTTACCTTTTAAATGTATATGGTGGGCGTCTGCATAGCCTGTGTCCTTCTGCTGCAGCTGCCCTTTCCAACGCTGTATTGGGTGTTGTGATTGGTGCTGTGATTCCTGAGATTACTCGCCTCAAAGGTTTGGGCTCTCTCTTTATTATATTAGTATAGATGTTTAATTTATTTTTACAATACATTTATTATTTATAATTGTTAACATTTTCTAATAATTGTAAATATTTTTTATTAAGTTATATGTATTATGTAATTTATTTTACATTCTTTTTTATACATTTAAAAAAAACAATATTTTTAACTTCGATATTTTTAACAACTATATATTTTTTTCGATATTTTAGTACTTACCATTATGTAGATAGGATGTCAATATTTTTTACATCAATATTTATGTCCCGATGTTTTGGGAACACAATATTTTGTCCATTGATATTTTGTCAGTGATTCAGTCTCACACAGACTCCATTGCATTATGGCGCAAAGTGGTGTACGTGGCACACAGCAGCATATTTCTGCACCAGCCCTAAGGAGAGGAGAGTGCCATATATCTTTGAATATGGCCCTCTCCCTCCCACGCAGCGGGACACACTATTTGCGGCTGCTGCACTGCGCTGTGTGATTATCTAGTAAATCTGCCACTGACCGCGTGACCCGCAGGGGAACATGGGCGGGGCAGCGCTTTAGTCCCACCCGGCAAGCTCCAGCCAGCACCGATGAGGCGCCCCTCCCCGCGTCCACCATTTGTTGGCCAGGGAAGGGCTTACCTGTGGGAGGGACGAACCCGCTATTTATACCGCGGTGGCCAAGGCTCGGCCTCTCTCCATCCCTGTCCCCCCGCGGCTCAAGCGCTGTTTGTACCGTCGTTAGTCCTGACAGGTTGCAAGTAGCATAATGGGTGGGGGGCTCTGTCAATGACGGGGGCCTCCTCCAGAGATGTGGCTGAGTACAGGGCGATCTGGAAGCAGACAGGTACAGTAAGGGTACCTCTGCGGCAGAAGGGTACAGTAAGGGTACCTCTGCCTGGCACAGTAAGGGTGCCTGAGCCAAGGACCAGGAGCCGAAGGAGGTTCCGGGAAACCGCGACGGCGCCCCGTTAGTCCTTCGGGCGGTCGGGGGGCCTGAACCGATCGGGGGTGTGCCACACCGCTCCGCCCTGACAGGGGGGGCGGGAGTATAACGAAGTTGGTAATGTGCTGCACCGTCAGAGCATCGACTCGCCGTGCAAGATGGCTCCTTAGGCATGCGGGACTGCGAGGGGCTGCCTGCTTTGGATCGCCCGTAAGATGACCCACCATAAAACGTCATACGTGTGTTGTATGAAATAAACCTGCAGCAGTTCTTTCCAACAAATATGTCTCCAGAGTTTCATTTGGGTGGGAATTGTGTATATGTACAAGTGAGCGGGAGTGAATGGCGGTGTGGGCACTATGCCGCTGACCGCGTGACCCGCAGGGGAACATGGGCGGGGCAGCGCTTTAGTCCCACCCGGCAAGCTCCAGCCAGCACCGATGAGGCGACTCTCCCCGCGTCCACCATTCGTTGGCCAGGGGAGGGCTTACCTGTGGGAGGGGCAAACCCGCTATTTATACCGCGGTGGCCAAGGCTCGGCCTCTCTCCATCCCTGTCCCCCCGCGGCTCAAGCGCTGTTCCCACCCTGAACCCTGACCCAGCAGCTTGAGCGGCGGCGCGAAGTGATAGAATGTTGTAATGTTCTTCTTTGTGTTGCAGGCGGAGTTACAGGTTGATCTGGAAGCAGACGGGTACAGTAAGGGTACCTCTGCGGCAGAAGGGTACAGTAAGGGTACCTCTGCCTGGCACAGTAAGGGTGCCTGAGCCAAGGACCAGGAGCCGAAGGAGGTTCCGGGAAACCGCGACGGCGCCCCGTTAGTCCTTCGGGCGGTCGGGGGGCCTGAACCGATCGGGGGTGTGCCACACCGCTCCGCCCTGACAGGGGGGGCGGGAGTATAACGAAGTTGGTAATGTGCTGCACCGTCAGAGCATCGACTCGCCGTGCAAGATGGCTCCTTAGGCATGCGGGACTGCGAGGGGCTGCCTGCTTTGGATCGCCCGTAAGATGACCCACCATAAAACGTCATACGTGTGTTGTATGAAATAAACCTGCAGCAGTTCTTTCCAACAAATATGTCTCCAGAGTTTCATTTGGGTGGGAATTGTGTATATGTACAAGTGAGCGGGAGTGAATGGCGGTGTGGGCACTATGCCGCTGACCGCGTGACCCGCAGGGGAACATGGGCGGGGCAGCGCTTTAGTCCCACCTGGCAAGCTCCAGCCAGCACCGATGAGGCGACTCTCCCCGCGTCCACCATTCGTTGGCCAGGGGAGGGCTTACCTGTGGGAGGGGCGAACCCGCTATTTATACCGCGGTGGCCAAGGCTCGGCCTCTCTCCATCCCTGTCCCCCCGCGGCTCAAGCGCTGTTCCCACCCTGAACCCTGACCCAGCAGCTTGAGCGGCGGCGCGAAGTGATAGAATGTTGTAATGTTCTTCTTTGTGTTGCAGGCGGAGTTACAGTTTGATCTGGAAGCAGACGGGTACAGTAAGGGTACCTCTGCGGCAGAAGGGTACAGTAAGGGTACCTCTGCCTGGCACAGTAAGGGTGCCTGAGCCAAGGACCAGGAGCCGAAGGAGGTTCCGGGAAACCGCGACGGCGCCCCGTTAGTCCTTTGGGCGGTCGGGGGGCCTGAACCGATCTGGGGTGTGCCACACCGCTCCGCCCTGACAGGGGGGGCCGGGAGTATAACGAAGTTGGTAATGTGCTGCACCGTCAGAGCATCGACTCGCCGTGCAAGATGGCTCCTTAGGCATGCGGGACAGCGAGGGGCTGCCTGCTTTGGATCGCCCGTAAGATGACCCACCATAAAACGTCATACGTGTGTTGTATGGAATAAACCTGCAGCAGTTCTTTCTCACAAATATGTCTCCAGAGTTTCATTTGGGTGGGAATTGTGTATATGTACAAGTGAGTGGGAGTGAATGGTGGTGTGGGCACTATGGGCCTTGGTCCTCTTTCTTTCACACGTCACTTTTTCAGACACCAACTTCAGGACTAAGGTCTGAAATAGCACTGTGTGGTAAGATGCATAGAATTAGAATGTAGATTTTAGAATGTATCTCGTAAATGTTCTCCTCTTGAGGTACTGGAAGTGACTGGTATGTCAGCTGCTGCCAGGACATCAGGAAAGCTGGACGTGTTGTGTTGTGGGGGCTACATGTTGGGAAAAAGTTGACATTTCCTTACCACTACTTGTGAAGACGCTCACTACATTATGGTGATGAGAGGGAGGGATAATACATTTGCACGCTCACCAGCCTGAAGAATATCGGCATCCTCGGACGTCAGCAGCCCAAAATGTGCAACTTTGGATGTTTTCAGCATTTCGGCTAGGTGCTGTCATTAGTATTGTCTGGCCTCAAGTGCCCCTTTTCTGGGCCATTTCGGGGTGATTGTGGGAGCTTGTTCGTAGCAATGAATGCTTTCTAGCATGTGCTGTCACCACACAATGCTCGTGATTGCATTTGAACGGTGCTGGCTCTTAAACGCATCACAATCTTCCAGAAATCTGTTCGAGCCGCATCATCACATTGAACACGTTCGGCGGCCATCTTGGATTGGGCATGTAGGTAGGCCCATATTATGAAACTGTTTGCCGGTTGCTGCTTTCTGGTTACTACGATGATTTCTCCTCACGTGCTCCATCGGCCTGTGCATATGGTGACAGGCACACCTGAATTTAAGCGTTTTCGAGGGATTTTAATCCTTGTGATAGGCATACCTACGAAAGCACTGAGAGTAAAATATTGCTTCTTCTGATTTGCTGATTTTAGTTATCTCATTTGGCTGTCATTACTATTAAATGGTGATTGGCACACCAAAAAAATTCACTAAAACTGTTTTCTTATTCATTTTTTTTTCTAAATCTTGCAGTCCTGTATTGGTTTAGTTTTACAACGCATGGCTACGAAGACATCTCTACACCAGTTTGTTCAACCACCACCTTTACTGGAGCACCCGGGAAAGCCACCGCTTAAGTGGAAGCAGTGGTTTAAGTTATTCCAGAACTATTTGGTTGCGGTGGAGGCAAACAGATGTCCTTCGGCTACAAAATTGGAATTATTATATGGTATTCTTCGACATGCTGCGCAAGAAGTATTTGATAAACTTCCTATTGCAGCACAAATGCAAGCTCAGGCAAATAGTGATGGTGAGACTGATCAATATGAGGAGGCTGTAGAGAGACTATGGACTACTCTGAAGAGCCCAGTATATTACTTGAGAGGCACCGTTTATAAATGAAAACAGAATGTGGAAGAGAGTGTAGAGGATCATGTCTCTGTGTTGAGAATATTTGTTGCAACATGAATACTTTGAGCAAATGTTGACATGTATTCACGACCAATCCATATTCAATTGTTACTCACGCAAAATCCAGGAAAGATTATTGGCATGTAGAAACCTGACTATTATTGAAGTTATAGATTTAGCAAAAGGAATAGAACACTCCAAGATTTCATCAAAAACTTTGAAAGCAGATGTGCCTGTGAACCTTGTGAATCTATTGAGTACTAATGATGAGAATGCCGAAGACTGCAGGGAGGCTTTATGTGCAGTTACTTTACGTTGGAAAGGACAAAACAAATTTATAAGGAGACAAGATATTTACTGTTACAGGTGTGGGTAAAAAATCACATTAGTAGCAGTCCTAACTGTTCTGCACTTGGAAAACGTTTTATAGCCTGTAGTGAAGTTGGGCATTTTCAAGCAGTATGTAAAAGTAATAAGACACCAGTTAAATTGAACAGCATCGAATTTAGTGAAGAAACAGTTTTTGAGAAATCTAACAATGTGATTTTAACAATAAAATGGACTTACATTACAGGTTCAGAGATTGTGAAAGGACCATTTGTAAAAGCCAAGATTGGCGGGGTTTCTTCGCAAGTCATGGCAGATTCGGGATCTCCAATAACAATCTTGAGGAATTCTACATTTTGTGAAGTTTGGGTTATTCGTGGATAACTTATCCTGAATGATGTGACTCCAAAAGAAGTATATGCTAAGGTGGCATGTTTAAGTAGAGTTAAGCACACAAACTGTATTTTGCTGTTAAAGGGAAGAACATCATTGGGTGGAAGGATTTAGCAAGGATGCGTCTGTATTGGATTCCTGGATCTGAACAAACTATCATATTAGGTAAATAGATGGGGACATGTATTGATGACTTCACCAATCAGCATTGCCGAGTGGTTAGTGATGATACAGAAGCAGAGGACATTTAAAACATTGTCTTGAAGTTTGCAAATGTCTTCCAGGAGAAAGTTGGTTTTGTTAAGAGCTTTGAGCACCATATTAAGCTCAAACCTGATGCTTACTCTGTCATCCATAAAGTATGAGATATTCCCCTTAGTGTAAAGAAGAATTAAAAGAAAACATTACAAGATATGTGTTCACAAGGTATCATTAGGCCGTAGCCAAAACAAAATGAGGGGAGCTGAGGTTATGTGCTAATTTACACACACTAAATAAAAATATAGTGGTTGATTGCCATCCTATACCCAAGATCCAGGACTTATTGGAAATCTCGATGAGGCTGAGTTTTTTTCCCTGAGTGATTTACACTCTGCATATCACCAAATTGCTCTGACGCCAGCCTCACAGGAACTTACAATATTTGTTACACCATTTGGAACTTTTGAGTATTGTAGACTTCCATTTGGATTGGCGTCAGCAGCGAGCGTTTTTCAAAAGCTTATGGATGGGGTACAGGCATCTCAGGATGATAGCCTGATATTTGCTAAAGATAGGCAGATTAATAATTACATTCTGGACAAAGTATTAAAAGTATTGTCTCAAACTGGCATGACAATCAGAAGCAACAAATACCAATTTGCGGTTCAGAAGCTAGAATACTTGGGTCACAATACATCATCATCAGAGATAACACCTAACTGTTTACCTCATAAAAGTCATCAAAGAAGCTAAAGCACCCAAGGACAGAGATAGTTATAGGCCTTTCCTCGGTCATGCTGAGTATTATGCTATATTTGTGCAAGGTTACTCTTGCATGGTTGAACCTTTGAGAGTATTATTAAGGAAAGGAGTGAAGTTTGTTTGGATCGAGGAATTGGAAGATTGTTTGTGGAGGTGAAAAAGCTTATTGTCAAAGCATCTATTTTGAAGGCATACAAAGCTGAGTATAAATTCATAATTACTATTGACACCAGCTTAACTGGAATTGGTGCAGCCCCCAGCCAGTGGGTTAGCGGCAAGGAATACACTATTGGTTTTGCTTCAAGAACACTGAAACAGTATGAAAAGTACTATATCACTATAGAACGTGAAACACTGACTTGCATTTGGGCAGTGCAATATTTTAGAGCATATTTTTGATTTGATTTGATTTGTTTACAGACCACACACCACACACCACTGGCACATATACTAAAAAGTAAAAGATTGAAGATTGTTATCTAAACCTCACGAGAATAGTTCTGAGATCAAACACAAGAATTTCCAAGATGATTGCTTATCAAGGATGTCTTTGGATGATGATGAGGATGAAATGTTTGAGGATACGGAGTGTATGGTTGCAATTTTGGATGCAGTCAACGAATGTAAGGACGAGATCTCAGAGGACAGGTGGTTAGAGGCAAGCTAATCAGATAGAAATTTGGGAAAAGTCATGCAGTATATTTTGAAGGGTTGGCCTGAAGTTAGATGTTTACCTCCTGATCTTAAGACATTCGCTAATATTTCATAAGAATTGTCAGTGGTTAATGGTGTGATTGAGCGTGGAGAATCATTTGTTCCACCTAAGAACTTAAGGTATAAGTTAATTGAATCAGCTCATCAAGATCACCTGGGTATTTTCAAAATTTGTAAAAGGTTAAAACAATTTTATTGGTGGCTATCTTTAGATAGTAATGTGAAAAATGATAGATAAGTATCCTGATTGGTGGATCGCAGACAAACATGGGAGGAATTGGGTTTGGATTTTTCTGGTCCATTATCTTTTCTTCCGTCCGCTATGAGATATTTAATTGTCTTAATATACTATTGTTCAAAATGGATTTATTTTTCATTTACTGACTCTCCCTCTACCAATGCTGCCATCACATTTTTGGAGAATGTTTTTTAAATTGGAAGGCTAACCTAAGAAAATCGTTACTAATGATGATACCTACCTTGTGTTAACAGGATTATGAAAGAGGGAATACAAACTGTGGTAGCTTCAGTGCAGAATGTAAGTACATTTGTGAAAAACAAAATGTGGAGCTATGATCTTACTCTTATGGCACTACGGGCGAAGTTCCTTTCACTTTATTGGGGGGATGCAAGGTCTACACAAATTGGTTTCCGAATTGGTTAGAAGATAAAATGGAGAGAGAACAAAATGCACAAACTGCTGAGAGCATTTAATCTTTAGTTACATTAAACAAGTTGAGATGACGCAGCACTTTGATCAGAAACATTTTGTTTATAACAAAGACTTGGGTATAGGAGATTGGGTCATTGTTCATAATCCAAGAAAAGTTAAGAAAGGTGATTCAAAATTTTCTTTACCAGTGCAAGTTGTGAGAGTTACCAAAGGCTCTTTTGTTAGAGGGTAAAGTTTGGTGGAATAGGAGGCAATGGATCCAAATTTCCCCCGTACAAGCTAACATTATTAAATGTAGGAGATGTGTAGATAGTGGATCTGATTGACAAATTTTGTTGCAACCAAACATAGAGGTGGGCAATCCCAACATTGATGTTCAAGTATCTGGGACGAGTTCTGATGATATCCCTGGCAGTCTGATTTTATCTCGTTCATGGGTGGTAAAAATGATAAGTAAATTTAAAGACCATGGGGCTCATTACGATGTCGTGACTTTCGCCACCGCCGAGCCGGCGGTGGCGACCGTCTCAACATCGTAACGAGTGAAACCCCTGCCATATTACAATGGCGGGGGGTTTCGCGGTGGACGCAAAGTACGTCTGGCGGTTTTCTGCTGGTCAGCAATCGTTACGCTTGCCGGCCGGGCGGAATGAGGCACCAATATGGTGGCGGTGCTAACCAGGCACCGCCATTCATATTAGCATGGGAGAATGCAAAGGCCTTTCCATGGCGGTGGTGCTGCCATGGAAAGACTGGCAGGAATTGCTTTGGGGGCCTGTTGTGGGCCCCCAGATGGGTGGGGGCTGCACTTGGGGGTACCTATGGTACCCCCCAAATTACCATGCTCAAGGTGGCAAGCACCACACGGTGCCTGCCACGTTGTGCATGGTAATGCACGATGTGCCTCTTTAGCATTGCAGCGGGTGCTGCTTACAGCAGCACCCGCCGCAATTTCAAAGATACTGACTGACCGCCATAATGGCGGTCGCATCCTAATTTGCGGTGCGGTACCGCCGCACCGCTGGCGGCCGGTCCCAACACCGCAAGGGTGGTGGGAGGACTAAAGTCCGTCCGCAATCCTATTGGGGCCCTTTATGTTGTCTTAGGAAAACACTTGTTCTGCTAAAAGGAGGGATTTGTGGTAAGATGCTTAGAATTAGAATGTAGGTTTTAGACTGTATGTCATAAACGTTCACCTCTTGAGGTTCTGGCAGTGACCAGTATGTAAGTTTGCTGCAGGACATCAGAAGAGCTGGACTTGCTGTGTTGTGGGCGCTACATTTTGGAATAAAGCTTACATTTCCTTACCACCACTTGTAAAGACCTTCACTACTCACTGTCATGTTTTAGAGCCTCTTTGCTCAGTTAGTAGCCGAACTATATCTGTCCCTTTAGATACAGCTTAATTTTATAGTCAAGCCTGAGCTTCCATAAAATGACCATGACCATGACCATGAGCCCAAGCAACCAGATATCACTTTCAGGGACTCTAGACTGTACTGATCCATATCATTCTGGGTACAAAATGTTGTTTATGTGTATGTTTGTATTCACTGGGGAGTTTTAAGATGCATTTTGTCCCACTTCACTATGCTCATCCAGAAGAAAACACATATTTAATAGTGCCCATTATTCAGTTTGTGTTAATTTTTCTGGGGTGGCTGTCACCTGGCATGGAAGGCCATGCGCCTTGCTGTAAGAACTATGTTTTCATATAGTACCTGAAATGTTGTTGATTTGGTTGGACCTTCAGCCCTGGGTTCCAAGCATTTTTAGAATGGTAGGCTCAGAAGAGTGCAGGGTCTGCCTTCATTTTGAGTTTTTCTTCACTTGCCATATATGGTAAAAGAATGACTCAGGCTTTATTACAGTAAAGGGAGAGTAATTCATTAGAAAGGGTGAGCAGTTTCCCAACTGGCCTCATGAATTGGAGTTTGAACTTGAACCTCGCAGTGAGCCATTGAAGTAGTTTTGTTGACCTTTTACAAGTAGAAGAAAAATCTGCCAGCTTGGTACTCTTTTTCATTTAAATCATCAGGTTAGGTCCAATAATCAGTGTTCCATAACAGCGATCTTGTGATCTCCAGTGGGTGCTGGGAGTTAAGGAAGGCAGGCGCTATCTAGTCGAAGGAGGGTTTCAAGTCAAACAGATCACAGCGTTTTATCACTTTGTTTTCATGCTGGTACTGAATGCAGGGATGTGGACCAAAAATATATGTAATTAAATTCTTCTTATCGGCTTACCAAGGCTTCATAGATGTCATCATTCAGGTAGCTCTCCTTCATCAAAAGAGTCATATAGTTTAGGCACTTCGAGAATTAGTACTGGAAACAATAAATGTTCTCAAGCTGGAAGAGGACCTGGGTATCATATGTATTTCCCTAGAACCACTAGTGATTGCTGGTTGATTACTTTAGCGAAAGACACCCCTATATACTTATACAGAGTGCAAACAGAGAGGCTAACTGAGAGATCCTACCGTTAAATTCTTTTGAGGAGAATCTCTAAAATCTATTCTTATTTCCTGTTGATAATCTTTCTGCAATCTACAGAAATGCTATTTTTGTGCATTCAGCTTATGGGAGCCTGTCATTGCATGGCAATAGATTCATGATTGTTGATCTATGGAAAGTATTTATCAATGAAACTTTACCTTTACTGAGCAAGTAGTGTGGTGTTTAATAGACCACCATAGACAATAATCTCACAATAAAATATATCTTGTTATATTTTTGCATTAATCAAGATGAAGCCTTATTAGATTGCTCCCTTCAACAGATGACTGCAAGTGACTGCAGCTCATATCCAGGCTGTTGATCAACTGTGACAATGTTACTCTTTTTAGGTGTGGCTTTTCAGGCAGCTTTAGTTGTCTTGCCAGACTATTGATTCCCAAAAACAATCATAGCCAATATACATATATAGAGGGGCTTTTGGTCAACAGACTTCATCATGGGTTTGTTAAATTGTAATTCACATTTGGCTGCCACCCACAATAGCATACAGCATGGGGCAATTGTCAGCCAACTTTCCCCAGTGGCTATGTTCACTTTGAACGACTGCACAAAACCTGTGCAAGTTTTTCAAATCTGCCTAAAAATAGTTCCCTTCTCTTTACCAAAAAAAGCTGATTCAAAATGTGTTTTTTATTTTATAAATTTTTACATTAATTTTAAATACTGGTAGTTTATTTTTTCTGCACGTCTGGTGTCCAGTTAGATGGTGATTTATTTTCCATCTCTTTTTTATAGTTCATGTTATAAAATGTTTATAGTGACATCCTTACTTTATATCTGACTGGCGTTTGCGTGCTTGTTTAGATCATGATATATTTGTGTCTCCTTCTTAAACAATAATGATTAAATGCATTGAACAACTGACAGGCTTAGCTTTTAAAAAAAGGCACAAGTAAAACCGTCACATCAGTCAATAATTTTTCAATTATTTTTTATCACCAGTATTTGGCAGCCACGTTTACGTAGTCCCATAATTTTTTGTGCCGTAGGTGTTGAGAAAAACATAAAAGTTAACAGTCGCACTATATTGCCACGCTCCAAGGTTAGAGAAAGCCACACTTTCATACCAAAAGGGACAGAGTAGGTTATGCCACAATAAAAAGAAGCTCTATTTTGGGTGAAATCTGCTCCTGGATGGCTTTGAACCATCTCCGTCTCAACACTGACAAGACTGAAGTTCTGTTTTTTAATCAAAAAATGACAATACCCCCCTCACTTTGGTGGCCTACGGTTCTCAACCCCCCCCCCCCCAACTCCGGTGCATTCTGCTCGTAATCTGGGATTCCAGTTTGACGATACGCTCTCTTGTAGCCCACAAATTAATAAAGTCACTGCCGCCTGCTTTGGAAAATTAAAAATGATGAGAAAAATCTTTCCATTTCTGCCAATGGACGCGCGCAGAACAGTTACTCAGGCCTTAATAACCTCACATTTGGATTATGCCAACAGTCTGTACGCGGGGGCCCCATTGTACCAAATTGAACGCCTTCAAGTAGTCCAAAACGCGGCGGCAAGACTGATTGGCAATATCCCTTTCCGACACCCGATCTCAAGGTTTCGTAAACAGCTCCATTGGCTTCCTATAGCCTGCCGTATTAAGTTTAAAATACTTACTCTTGCGTTCCGTGCTCTGAACGGATCTGGACCCGAATACCTGAGAAAGAGATTGACATTATCTCACTCAGTGAGAGACCTACGGTCCAACAGTCTTCGTCTTATGGTGGTGCCACGTTTCCGCCGCGCCCGAATGGGTGGCAGAGCCTTTGCTGTCCTTGCCGCAAAACACTGGAACAGCCTTCCCTTAGACCTCCGATTTGCCCCATCTGAAGCACTGTTCCGTAGTCGCTTGAAAACTTGGCTATTCTCTTCTATTTAGACAGGCCCTCCCTCTTCCTGCTGACAGTTTTTAGCGCCGGGACACCCCCGACGGGGGTAGCTGTGCGCTCTACAAGAATCATAAATAAATAAATAATAAATAAATATTTTGTGTAACCTAACTGCTAAATGTCGCCAGTGCTATCCACAAGGTTCTATTAGGATGCACTAAATAATAGTATGTGGTGAACAATTCTACTCTCATAAAAACATTAATAACTCCGACTTTTAAAAAAAAATCAGTAATGTTTTATTTATTATAAAAAATTACACTCAAATATAATTATGTGTTCAATATTACATATAAGTTTAGACCATGCTCCGGTTAAACCATACATTTCTTACAATTCATCATCCTCTTATTACATTTATAGTCTTAAGGCATCAATAGCACGCAATATCATTGATATCAATTCAACAGTGCAAACAAAGTAATATAAATCCAAGTAATTCACAACAAGAATCACTGTTGTTACTTCTGGTGGTTCACACTATACCCTATGTTTAGAACAATATTATGTATATCTTTTTAAAATCATAAAAAATACTGTCAAGAGAAAAATTCTGTGGATGCTGTGCTTCGGCGATACTTGAGATGGTTCACATTGCCTTCTTCAGGATTACAATACTTTTAGGCATATCAACACATTTCTGGGAGGCAAAGATATGTACACCATCAGTCTAAATTAACTATCATCATTAAGTTCACCTTTATTTTTATTGGCAGCCTGAGCCATCTCACCCTCTTGATGAATTGTCAGGGGGCAGTGGCGGCCGCCGCACAACGTAGGGTGAGCAGGGATGGAGGGGGAGGATGGGATGGGGGATTGACGGTAAAAATTATATTTTTTTATGAAAACGTATCTCTGGCTGCACCGATGCCGAAAGCTGTCTCGGTGCTTCACTCCTAGCAGTTTCTGGAAAGGTGCAGGCTCCCCACTCAATCCAGATGCTGCTTCCATGCTATGACAGCAGCACCAGGATTGGAATTAGCTGCCTGGTCTGCTGCTCAGACACTGCCTGGGAGCCTGCTGCTTTTCTTCAGCCAGTCTGTGAGCACAGCTGGGTTGGAAAAATAAAAGTGTGAATGTCTGTTTGGCCAGCCTAAGACAGCTGGCCATACTTACATGACACTTCTAAGTGCCCACCAATACTGCCTATCATGGCCCAGCCCCGCGAGCATGCACCGTCCGCCAGAGCCCATCCCCGAAAAAGAAACTGATATTACTGTTTTAATATACATTTATTTTTTTGTAACTGGCTCTGACCAGTGGGGTGGCACTCCTCTGCCATTACGGAGAAGCCACCCCTGGGTAGGCAGGCATCACAGGTTAATAGTATGCACTAAAAAGAGATGAACTCAATGCTGATAATTAGTTTAGACTGATGGTGTGTTTTATATTGCTCTGCCTCCCAGAAATGTGTTGTTATGTATAAAAGTATTGTAGTCCTGAAGAAGGCAGTATGAACCATCTCAAGTGTCACTCAAATGTCATGTTGATATAATATTTGCTGACAGTATTTTTGAGGATTTCTGATATACACATATACATAAATATAAATATACATATACATATATATATATATATATATACAAATTCCCAATTCCACCAAGGATTCAATGCGCACTCAGCACTCAGATAGAGGGTAGAAGACTCCAAGTTTATTTTTAGATAGTCGCTACGCGTTTCGAGGCCTACCGGTCTCTTGATCACACAATATTTTCTGTCTACCCCTTGCAAGCATAAATAAAGTTTCAAGTGATTTCAGTGAGTAAACACAAAAGAGGCATTGTAAACATTTGTTTTGGCTGAAAACATGGTGGCCATCTTAAAATGGAGTATCTCATGCGCAAAGCCTATTATAACAGTCATTGTTGTAGACATGCTACACATTATATATATGCATATTTTTTATTTTGAAAAAAGACATATTCAAAAGTGCCTGAAAAAACAAGTTGTCACATTTTGTACGTTTTCGCAAATTATGCCTGGCATTACGGAAAAATAATTATATACATTATTTTAACCACGTTCTATCCCTGACATTGTTAGAAATATAACATGTGCCTGGTGGTCTGAGCTTTACTCCACTTGTTTTAACTTGTGAACTAATCAACATTTCCTGCATTTGGACTAGTGCCAATGATTACTATGCTTTAGGTCTAGTGCCTTCTTAAGTAACTGGTTGCCACCCGTCATAAACGATACTATACCACCATCAGTAGGCAATGGTACAATAAACCTCTTAAAAAAGTTAAGTAAAATAGCACCCACGAGGTACCCTTGTGCAGAAATGTGATGATACAGTGATTTTTAACATATATTATTATATATTTTTCCACGTTCACTGAAAAAACATATATATATGAAAAATGAAAGAAGAAAAAATATTCTAATTGTGTCAATAAAGTAATAGTAACCTTTTTCTTATCCTGTACCTTTATGAAGGTCTAGTTTTGTGAAGAAAAAGGGTAGGGAACCGTGCATCTCTATAAAAGTGAATTGTGAAAAATGGCCCCTTCCTTTTCTCCTGTGAAA
Organism: Lissotriton vulgaris; assembly: GCF_964263255.1. Taxonomy (NCBI): domain Eukaryota; kingdom Metazoa; phylum Chordata; class Amphibia; order Caudata; family Salamandridae; genus Lissotriton; species Lissotriton vulgaris. Next base: position 323,729,944 of record NC_141693.1, read on the forward strand.
GATAAACAGAAAGGAAAAATGGAATATATTAAAACAATGTTAAAAACCATATATGTTATCATATATATCATCAATTTACATTTGAAACAGACATATTTACAACAACAGGATTTTCAAGTTAGTACATTTCAAATTATTTCAAATTTCATGTAGGTGGGTTGCTAGCTCTTCATCCAGATTGTGCCCACCCGGGAATCTAGTCTCGAGCTCCATTATCCAACTAGATTCTCTTTTTCTCAAGGCGACTAGTCAATTCCCCCTCTGCCACTCGTGTGTACTTGTTCTAGGGCAAAGTATTTAGGTAGAGCATTGTTGGACTGGTGATATGTCTGAAAATGGCGTGCAATGGGATAGTTTTTGTCAACATTAGTAATGGCCCAGAGATGTTCCTGGACTCGCTTTTTTACCATGCATATGGTGCTCCCCACGTATTTCAATTTGCATGGGCATTCCAAAACATATACCACAAAATTGCTGCTACTTGTCAGGAATTGTTTTATGTTATGTCTCCTGTTTGCGCCGGGTATCTCTAATTCTTTCACCATGGATGCTAGATTTACATGCACAACAGTGTCCACAGGGATAAAAAACCTTTCAGGTTATGTGTGCCAACACTATTTTTAGGGCTGATATCCCCTTTCGCTAAAATATCCCTCAAGCTTTTACCCTTTCTATAGGTTACAGAGGGTTGATCCCCTATCTTGGGACCAATGATGTTATCGCTTTTCAGATCATTCCAGTTATCAACCAATACTTTATTCACCTTTCTGGAATCTTCATTGAAAGTGGTTATCAGTCTTGTGATTGATTCTGTCTCTGTTTTGGGAATTCTAGGTTCTAGGGTGCTTATTCTTGATCTCTCACTGACTTTAGTGACTGCCTTGGTGAGAACCCATTCTGGGTAGCCTCTTTCGTGGAATCTTTTGAGCATGATGGCTTTTTTCCAACTCATATAGGTTTTCATCGCTACAATTGCGTTTGGCTGTGAGGAGCTCTCCGTAGGGAATGCTCCATTTAAGACTTTCAGGGTGGGCACTTTGGGCATGTAACAGGCTGTTACCAGCGGTATCTTTCCTGTACAATTGAGTTGAAAGACGACCATCTTGTACTGTGACTTTGGTGTCCAAAAACTCAATACTTTCAGTGCTGGTGTTAAGAGTGAGTTTGATGTAATATGGGTTTTCATTGAGTTTTTTGACAGAGTTCTGGGCTTCCTCCTGGGATCCGTTCCATACTACGAATAAATCATCAATGTAACGGATCCATGTCCTGACCTTACTGAATTCCAGATCTAACATATGGTCTTTGCGAATCGACTCCTCCCATTTCCCGAGGAACAGATTTGCCAGGCTTGGCGCAAAGCAGGAACCCATGGCAGTCCCACACACCTGCCTGTAGAGCTGTAGAGATCACCATTAAACATGAAGATGTTACTTTTTAAACATATCCTCAGCATCTCTACGAGCATGTGCTTGTGCTCTAGATATGATATATCTCTCGCCTGCATAAAGTGTATACATGCAGCTATGCCCTGCTCATGGTCGATTATAGTATAGAGTGAGCTCACATCCATAGTCATGAGTGTGAGCCCTTCCTCCCATGTTATGGTAGAGATCCTATTTAGGAAATCCTTAGTGTCCTCAATATGTTAGGGCAGTGCATTGACATAATCTCGTAAAAAATGATCAATATATTTGGAGATATTTTCATTGACACTGCCTATTGAAGAAACTATAGGTCTTCCTGGTGGTCTTCTCAGATCCGGCACATGTTACATTTCTAACAATGTCAGGGATAGAATGTGGTTAAAATAATGTATATAATTATTTTTCCGCAATGCTAGGCATAATTTGCGAAAACTTACATAATGTGACAACTTCTTTTTTCAGGCACTTTTGAATATGTCTTTTTTCAAAATAAAAAAAAGATACAATATGCATATATATAATGTGTAACATGTCTACAACAATGACTGTTATAATAGGCGTTGCACATGAGATACTCCATTTCAAGATGGCACCATGTTTTCAGCCAAAACAAATGTTTACAATGCCTCTTTTGTGTTTACTCACTGAAATCACTTGAAACTTTATTTCTGCATGCAAGCGGTAGACAGAAAATATAGTGTGATCAAGAGACCGGTGGGTCTCGAAACGCGTAGCGACTATCTAAAAATAAACTTGGAGTCTTCTACCCTCTATCTGAGTGCGCATTGAATCCTTCCTGGAATTTGGAATTTGTGCGCAAACTTTACCGGCGCCGGGGTCTTGCCGGCACATGCGCCACCTGACTACGGGAACCATTCAGGAAAGATCCCTTGTGGGTTATGGATATATATATATAACAACAACAAGGATGCCCAAGTCTGGAGATCACACCCGGAGGGGTAGGCGCTCACAGTTGCAGGCAGCAGCAATCACAGTATCGCTCAACACTGCCAACAATAGCCAGAGGCGGTTCAAGCAGCTTTCGCTCTTCCTCAGTGGCTAAAAGAGCACAGGAGTTTGCTGCGTGTTGCGGAAGCCATTTATATAAATGCAAAATCCCGCCCATGTGGTCACAAGGCCTCCTGGAAGATGTAGGCCATGAAATGGTAGCCAAGACTTTAGCTTCCATACAAACTCAAGTGGGTGTAGCAGACTCTCATGAAATAAACCCAAAAAGGACTGTAAGGATAATGTGTCTTCCTATGTGGGTGTTGGTACGTGGAGAAAACACTGTGTTGCTGCCAATACTCCCTCGCAGCTAGACCCCCTCCGCTCCTAATAGAGTCAGCAGTTGCGAACGTCAAGGATCATCCAGTGTCCGGCAGCGGGACCTCCACGCGGCCGGCCTGGCCGCTATACAAAAAAAAACAACAAGGCTGCCCAAGTGTGGAGATCACACCTGGAGGGGTAGGCGCACACAGCTGCAGGCAGCAGCAATCGCAGTTTCGCTCAACACTGCCAACAAAAGCCAGACGGGTTTCAAGCAGCATTCGCTCTTTCTCTGTGGCTAAAAGAACGCAGGAGTTTGCTGCGTGTTACGGAAGCCATTTATTTAAATGCAAAGTCTCGCCCATGTGGGCGTAAGGCATCCTGGAAGATGTAGTCCATGAAATGGTAGCCAAGACTTTAGCTTCCATACAAACCCAAGTGGGTACAGCAGACTCTCATGAAATAAGCCCAAATAGGGCTGTAAGGATAATGTCTCTCCCCATGTGGAACCCAAACGGCCAAAAAAGCTTAAAAAAAGAAATACAGTGAAATTGTGATATTCGTGAATTTGTGGTAAAACAATTTTTTTTAAAACAAGCGCAGGCTCCCGCTCTTGTTACTAATTAACCCCCGGGTGGGCCAGGCCCCAAGGACATACCTTAAAATAGGAGAGATTGCACGAGGCCCACCACGTAGGGCTTATCAAAGCCTCGGGGACCGCCACCTCCCCGGGGCATTTGTTTTTATCTATGCAGGGGGTGCAGACATGACACCCCCACACCCCGGGGACCGACACCCCCCCAGGGCAAATGTTTATAACAAATGCAGGGTGGCCCATGTCACCCCCAAAACCCCGGATACCACCACCTCCCCAGGGCACTTAACACTATGTACCCGGGCAGACCGTACAGCCTCTCCCACAGCTCCAAGTACTGCCACCTCCCCGAGGCTAAATATAAAATGAATGGGGGGTTCTGCATGCCCCCCCTGCAGCCTAGGGTGCCACTGTTGCAGTGATTTTGCTCATACACAGAACTGTGAACAGAGACCTAGGACCTCAGTGATTTGTGGTGTACCAAAAAACACACCTCAGTACCTAGAACCCCTAACCGACTAGCATCAGTGTCTCATTAGCTCTCCATCCTATATCGAAGCTACCAATGATTACACAACCCAGAACATGAGACTTAGGTTACTCTCAGGAATGGTGGGACTCAAGAACACTCTTTAGTTTGTCATTCTCATAACCGGTTCACAACATGAGTAAATAGAGACACGGAAAAGTTTAAAATGTTTATTTTAACGATGTGCTCTAAGATGCAGTATTTTGGCTAACATAAGCAGGCATATGATTAAAAATAATACGATCAGCATTGTTACAATTCCATAAAACACAAAGGGGGGGTATCATATTATTATGATAGTGGAAACAGGTCCTATAGTGCCTTGTGTATCACCCTCCCCAGCTAGGAACTAGGTTTTATATTAATTATAGAATTAGGTCTCTTAGGCTTGAATGGGGAACCCCATGCCTCCAAGATCAGCAGAAGTGAATCACATCAGGATCAGCAAAGCTCTCTCTCTCCTGGAAAAGGATTTTCTCCAAGTGCCCTAATCATGCATGCAGTGCAATGTTAAAGGCGCTAGAATTTCAGTTAGCTGCAGCTGTGTTCATGTTGTGTCTAGATCGTGGGCCAATCAGCCCGAATAACAGCTTACATTCTTATGGTAACCTTGGAGGCTTCTGCACTTACTGGTCAGACTAAGGTCGCAAGTAAGGCTAGGGATGTTGAAAACAAGCCGTTCTCATGTGAAGAAATTCAAGCAGTCTAATTTGCAACAACAGTTTCATGCAGTGTCGTGTGCAAAAGCCGCAAAAGAGTTAAATGGTGTTTAAACGGAACACGTACAAGAAGGTAGGCAATATTGGAACGCAGAGTTCAAGTTCGAGTGAGACAGAATCAAGTAAAAAATTTGTCAAAACGTATAATTGAGAGTAATAAGTTCAGAACAGCCATGCAAAAAATAAAAATTCAATAAGGGAGAGTATACTACCCAGCCTTAAAAAAACAGAAACAAGTAAAAAGTGTTCGAACAAAAGGCTGCGGTGAAGATGGACAGATGCCAAATTAATCCAACAGCGTATAGGCACAGTAAGTTGCAACTGCTTCCAAGGGGAAATCATTGCTATCTTCCGAAAACATTTCAGCCATCCAATTTAATAACGTGAAGGAACATACAGGTTCTTCAATAGTCGGAGCCTCTAGCACCATCAGAGGACAACTCAGGTATTTTTCGATATAACTGTTTACCAGGAAGTCATGTGCAGCCGCACATATATTCCAATTCCCTAGGACTCCATGCTCCGCTGCACAGGCCATAATCCCGATGCCAGAACAGTCCAACTCATGAGCTACTAAGGGACTCATTAGTTGATCATAATCCGGGTTAGGAGACACCGTATTGCAGAGACACAAATTCAGAGCCCATTCAAAACAGCAATCCAGGCAATGGGAAACAGGTTGCACGCATGTCAAGTAGGAAAAACGGAAGGACAATCCATAGGCTACACTCAAGATTGCCAGAGGAAGAGTTCCATTGTATTCAAGCATCTGGTTGTGAAGTTCGAGCAGCTGGGACAGGTTGTCCTGTAACACAGACTGCGCAGCCATTTTTGAGCAGGTAAATTAACAACAGTACACTGGCAGCCAAGGTGAGAATTAACGGTAAACCACCGAAGAGGCTGGAAAAAATAGAATGAAAAAATGCCGGTATCACACCAAATATATGGGGTCATTAGGATCGCGGACGGACTTGAGTCCGTCCGCGACCCCTGAGGAGGAGGGAACGTCCGCAGGGGCTGCGGCGTTCCCTCCGAGTAGATTAGGATGTGACCGCCAGGGTGGCGGTCACATCCTCTATCTTTAACATTGCGGCGGGTGCAGCTTCAAGCTGCACCCGCTGCAAGTTTAAAAATGCATGCATCGCATTTGCATGCACAAAGCAGCAGGCACTGCGCAGTGCCTGCCGCTTTGTGCACGCAAATGCATGGGGGTCCCAAAGGTACCCCCCATGTGCACCCCCCACCCCCCTTTCACCCAGGGGGCCCGCAATGGGCCCCCGAAGTGAAAGTCCGTATGCTTTTCCACGGCGGAAAAGCCGCCGTGGAAAAGCATGTATTCACCACCATCCTAATACGGTGGATGTATGACGTTAAAGCGCATACTTTTACATCGCATACCATTACAACACGATTTTTACAACGCAGGATCCTTTACAACGCTTGCCTTTACAACGCATGTCATTACATAGCAGCTGCTATTACAACGCATGCCATTACAACGTAAGTATAGGTAAGTATATCTTTTTAAAAAAAAATTAATTAATAAATATTTTATTAATTTAATTTAATTAATTTAATTTAATTCATTTATTTTATTTAAAGTAGTTTTTTAAAGAACTGAACCCTTAAAATACCCCTGTACCCCTATACCCAAAACCTATCCCTAATCGCTGAAAATACCCCTGTACCCAAAAACCCAAACCTAGCCCTGAAGCCTAAAAATACCCCTGTACCCCATAACCCAAACCTAGCCCTGAACCCTAAAAATACCCCTGTACCCCATAACCCAAACCTAGCCCTGAACCCTAAAAATACCCCTGTACCCCAAAACCCAAACCTAGCCCTGAACCCTAAAAATACCCCTGTACCCCTATATCCAAACCTATCCCTAATCCCTAAAAATACCCCTGTACCCCATAACCCAAACCTAGCACTGAATCCTAAAAATACCCCTATACCCCAAAACCCAAACCTAGCCCTGAACCCTAAAAATACCCCTGTACCCCATAACCCAAACCTAGCCCTGAACCCTAAAAATACCCCTGTACCCCATAACCCAAACCTAGCCCTGAACCCTAAAAATACCCCTGTACCCCAAAACCCAAACCTAGCCCTGAACCCTAAAAAATACCCCTGCACCCCATAACCCAAACCTATCCCTGAACCCTAAAAATACCCCTGTACCCCATAACCCAAACCTAGCCCTGAACCCTTAAAATACCCCTGTACCCCAAAACCCAAAATAAATAAATGTTTTAAAAAAGATAAACTTACCTATACTTCCGTTGTAATGGCATGCGTTGAAATAGCATCTGCTATGTAATGTCATGCGTTGTAAAGGCATGCGTTGTAAAGGATCCTGAGTTGTAATAGTTGCGTTGTAACAGTAGTCCGTTGTAATAGTTGCGTTGTAACTGTTGTTTCCCTAATATGGCTGGCGGTGTCTGATAGACACCGCCAGCCATGTTAGAGCTTTTCCGCCGCGGTCGGAAGGCGACCGCGGCGGAAAAGCTGCGGACGGAATTCCAGACCCACCAGCCATCCTAATTTGCCGGTGGATCTTTGGAGGCTCCGCAGCGGTTTTTCCTCATTCTCCGGGCCAGCGGTGGCTTCCGCCGGCCCGGATGCGGCGAAGTCCACTCTGGTCCCACTACATCCCTCCAGAGAGTGCTACGAATGGCAGTCGGTTATCCCCCTTAGGAGGCACTCAGTCAAATACTAAGTTTGGGTGAAATTTGCGAATTCGCGTTCCGCAAATTCGTGTAAAATCAAATTCACAATCCGCAAAATCCGCGTATTGGTGCGAATTTGTGAATTTTAGATTTTTTGCGTGTTCGCATTGGTTTTTTGCGTGTTTGCGGGGCTTTTTGTGTGTTCGCGGGCCGCTTGTATGGCGAAGTTACCCGTGCGGTCGTGTATGGGCACAGCACCCTCTGGTTCACCACTGCCACCCTCTGGTTCACCCCGTCACCTTCTGGTTCACAACTGCCGCCCTCTGGTTCATCACAGCACCCTCTGGTTCTCCCCTGCCACCCTCTGGTTCAGCACTGCACCCTCTGGTTCACCACTGCCGCTCTCTGGTTCACGACTGCCACCCTCTGGTTCATCACAGCACCTCTGGTTCACCACTGCCACCCTCTGGTTAACCACTGTCACCCTCTGGTTCAGCACCGCCACCCTCTGTTTCACCACTGCCACTCTATGGTTCACCACTGCCACCTTTTGGTTCACCCATGCCACCCTCTGGTTCACCACTGCCACCCTCTGGTTCACCCCTGCCACCATCTGGTTCATCACTGCCACCCTCTGGTTCACCCCTGCCACCCTCTGGTTCACCCCTGCCACCCTCTGGTTCAGCACTGCCACCCTCTGGTTCAGCACTGTCACCCTCTGGTTCACCCCTGCCACCCTCTGGTTCATCACTGTCACCCTCTGGTTCATCACTGCCACCCTCTGGTTCACCACTGCCACCCTCTACCGAGACCTTTTGTGATGCAGCGGCAGCACAAAAGATGCGCCATGGTGCTGGGTATTAACAACCTGACGATTCTGAGAGATGCGTCACGTTGTAAAGCCCTGCACCATCAGGAGGAGTTCCGGCGCAGGGAAGGGCGTTCCTCCACAGGAACGCCTCCTAAAAGTGGCTGAATGAAATCTACAAGATTTCACTCAGTCACTTTTAGGCCAATGCTGCTTTAAAACCCTGCGCCTGCTTGAAGCAGGCGCAAGGCTTGATGCATCATTGAGGAGATAGGGCCCCCCAGAGCATTGCTGGAGCTGCGTCGCAAGCGCGACGCAGCTCCAGCAATGCGCTGCTTTTACACATCTGTGCCATTTTTGCCACATGGTGCGCCGCACCACTCAGCACCACCCCAGCATCACTCAGCACCAACCCAGTATCACTCGGCACCACCACAGCACCACTCAGCATCACCACAGCACCACTCAGCACCACCACAGCACCACTCAGCGCCACCCCAGCATCAATCTGCACAATCATCCAACAACAACTGGTTCAAATATGTTCTCTCAATGTTTCAAACTTTATTACAAATGTCACAAAAAGATGTTAATATTTCACTTCTGTTCTTGGATTTTCGTCACAATAAAATACACTGAACATAATCTTCACATAAGTTATTTACAAAAGTTTAAGCTATTGCCATTATAACTTAAAATCACTTTTATTTAAGTATTAATTATTTAAAAAAATTAAAAGCCATTGTAATTTGTAATATCAATACAGCTAAGTCACGTAAATACAAAACAAGTTGCATTACAAATGCTATAGGTGTCACATTTGCGAAAGTTATAACTATTGGCATTGTAGATGACAACGCTATTAATTTAGCTATTTTCAAAACCAACACATAAATAAAAAAAATTGTCATTTACAAGACCAATAGCTCAAACTTTCCTAATGCGAGACCTATTGCATTGCAAATGCCTGTTTTTATATCTGTCAGTGCTTCCTGTTGAGTTTTAATTTTCGTGACAGGCACCTCATTGCCTACTTGTAACTATTCTCTGACCCTGCTTCAAGGGTCAGAGCAGGGTCAGAGAATAGTTGCAAGTAGGCAACGAAGCGCCAGGAAGCACTTACAGGCTTACAGCAGCAGGTGCCCAAGTTGAAGTTAATTTCTTTGTAATCCTTTTGTAAAAGGATACAAAAAATTAGCTTCAACTTTTTGCACCTGCTGCTGCAACCCTGTAGGTGCTTGGCTGAAAATTCGTCCCCGCTAATTCGCAGATTTTACCGCGATTTCGCGAGATTCGCGGATTGCGAAATCGCGGAAAATCCGCAAATTCCACGAGCGGAACTAATTTTCAACCTATGCTTATCAAATACCTTGGTGTCTGGGTAGCTCTTCTACCGGAGCTTGAATGGGCCCTGAACGTCAAGCCTTTGGTCGTCAGGATGAAAGCGGACCTCAAGAAGTGGCAGACCCTTCCCCTAAACCCCCTGGCCAGAAGTGCGCTTTTCAAAATGATGGTTCTCTCCCGTTTCCTTTACATACTGCAGAACATCATGGTCCACCTTCCGGGTAGTTGGTTTTGTGAGGTTGACGGCGTCCTCACCCGGTTTCTTTGGGGAGGCAGGAGACCCCGCTTATCCCTGGCGCACTTTCGCATTCCCCCCTTTGACGGGGGTATGGAAGTGACCAATCTTCACCTCTGCTACCTGGCCACAAAACTTATCGTCATCCACGACTGGTATGTGGGCAGCGGATCCAACCCTGCCAATCGTGTGGAACTCACTGTGTGGGACTTCACACAGGTCCAGGCGTTTCAGTATGGTAGTCCACTGCCACAGACGATGGCCCCGGTCACCAGGACGGTGTTTCTGGCCTGGCTTACGGCCCTACGCCACGTGGTGTGGGACCGAAAACTCACTCGGCAGACACCACTTTGGCATGGGTCCTGGATGCGGGAGGTCTCGTCCCTGCAGGGATTCCGCAGGTGGGACCTAATTGGAGTATCGGTGCTCGTAAATGTCTGGGTGGGTGACCACATCCGTTCCTTCACAGACATGCAGCAACGCCACGCTCTTCCTCCCTCCCAAGGCTATCAGTACTTGCAACTCAGGCATGCCCTCTACACGCATGTCTCGCCGCCTGTCTCCCTTCCAGACTTTAGCCCATTGGAGGCTCAGGTGACGATGGGGAACCAGGCGGAGTGTCCCGCATATATATTGATCCCTGTTGAATAATGGTCCTGCTTCCCTAGATCGGCTCAGGGCCCGCTGGGAGGGTTGGCTGGGCCCCCTAGAAGAGGCAGACTGGAGGGATGCCCTCATGGGGCCTAAAACCTTGACCACATCTTCCAAGCTGCCCCTGGTCAAATTATAATACCTCCATGCGGCATACCTCACCCCGGCATGTCTGTTCCGGGCCCGGTTGCAGACCTCCCCGGCATGCGCGCGATGTGCCTCAGCCCCTGCCAATTTTTATCACATGGTGTGGAGTTGCCCGGCGCTGGCGCCGTTTTGGAGGGGGTGGAGCTTGAACTTACGCAGGCCTTGGGGTGGGAGGTTCCACACGATCCACTGCGTATGCTGTTGCGGGTCTTTGATGGCCTGGATGGTTCTAGGATGGAAAAGCACCTCTTGGGGACAGCTGTGGCAGTGGCCAAGAGGGACATAGTAGCGCATTGATCACAGGCTAAGGCACCTACTGTACAGGGATGTAGGAGGGGAGTGGACTGGTGTGGGATCCAGGAGGAGGCCCTATTTGAAGCTTGGGGATGTCCTGATTTATTCAACAAGGTATGGGGTAAATGGTTTAATATGCTGCCACCATGACAATCTGTTTTCCTTTTACTCCATGGCACATTGTATCCACTGTACAGCCTGTTGTGTTAGACTCTGATGGACCGACCCTATTTGTGTCATCAATTAATCACTTCCTCCTGAAACCAGGCTCATCTCCTCCAACAAACTGTTTAAGAAAGAAGTAAAAGCGATCCTCATGGCTAAATACACATGATCTATTAACCTGTATCTCTCATGAATCCGCTCCATAATACCGGCCTGACCCCTTGGTCTACTAGTACTATTTGTATTATGACTTACTTGAGTGTATATGTTCCCTCTCTGTACTACTTGTACCACTGGTATTATGACTTATTTGATTGTATTTGTTCCCTCTTTGTATTTTGATGTACTATTGACGCACCTGTCTGACTTGCACACTGTACCTACACCACCTCAACCATCCCTACTTTTGTACTACTGATGCACCTGTGTGACTGTACATCCTGCACGCACCTACCTCAACTATGCCCACCTTTATGTTATCTCCAAAAACACTTGCAGCACGTTTAATAAGTATATGCATACTTTTGTACTTTTATATTATTGGCGCAACGGTTTGACTATGTACCGTGTACTGACACTACCTCACCTATGATCTACCTCCAGTTGTTCTTTGACCTACCTATGTAATTATACATATTGTACCTAACTACCTCAACTGCTACATGCTATTACTGTAAAGCGCTCTGATATCTGCAAAGATCTTGTTCGCGCTATATAAAACTTTCAAATAATAATAATAATAATAATGAACTACAACCAATGAATTTTCTCTGTTCTTATAAACCTAATAAAGTTGATTATCAAAAAAAAAAGTGCATGCACTTCGGTGCGGGTGTTTGCTACGTAAGGGGCAAATGTTTCACGGAATGAAGTAAGGGCAACTTTTTTCTAGGACAATAGAGCCATTATTCGACTCATCTTGTTGAACTCTGCTTTCAAGGTCGGAATGGAAGGCCAGATGGACACATCATGCTTCTCATGCGGAGGCGGGAAAAGCACATTCTTACAGCAGACTACACGTTGGGAGACGGTCACAATGTACGGAATCCCTGCCAGCATACGGCAGTAATCTTCATTATTTAAAAGTAAATAGCTACCGTTAGCTAGCAACATGAATGTTGGTGTTATGGCTGGGACTGGATTACCCTTTATAAGGCATCCTAAATTCGGAGCCTGCGTATTACAAGAGCTGTGCAACTGTATGTTCTTGCAAACTAGTGAGTGAACCGGTTGTGGAAGTGCACTTTTCTCCTTTTAAATAAACCTCTTTACCCTCCCTCCGGCATCTATAGGTGAACCGCAGAGACCAAACCTCATGGAGATAGGCACTTCCTAAAGGTTCATATCTACCTATGGCAAAGTGTTTCATACATGAATCAAATTTAAACAAGGGGAAAGGCAATATTATCAACCCATGTATGAGCCATACAGCTGAATTGATTTTGGTCACAGAAAAAGGTAAAGGTTCCAACTTTTCAATATGCAAAAGGGAATATGCTGCATCTTTCATAGACATAAATTGTTGTTTTTCAGTCAAATTAAACAGTAAAAATAGAGAAGAGGTGTTCATATAGCCCCAGGGACTTTACCAGCTTTTAAGGTTTGCAAAGTCCATGCAAACTGCATAATGGAACATATCTGATTTTGACCATGGTACAATACAGACACTTCATCCTGTACAATATCAACAACAGATGAAACAATATTATCTAATGTGTAAATCCAGAAAGACAGGGTATTAATGTTAATATCAACAACTGCAAACACTTTTTCTAAATTAGCTTGATCAATAGCACATAATCTGGGAGCAGCTTCAATTTGAGACAGTTTCCAAACTTCGTTGTAAATAGCATATATTCATCTTTTCGACCTGCCTCTTGCAGGACCTTTGACAAAGTCATTCAAATCAACATTAAGTTAAACTGACACTAAAGTGCAATGTTTGAGCCAGTTCTGACATAATTTGCCTGAATAGGTAGTAACAGAATGAGCGCTTTTTTTAATACGGGGATCCACCCTAACCTGTGTATAGCCAGGGGCTAGACCCAGGAAATGATGTTGGAATGAATCTGAACTTTTTTGCTAAAATAACCAACCTTGGGGATCCAAGCTGGAAATATTAAAAGAGGAATTTAGTAATAATGACTGTAAATCATCAATGGACATATCAGTGTGATTGTACCATGTAGGGTAATCTCCCAAATCAGGAACAGAAGGAGCATTTACTTTTTTAGACGTAGCCAATCCAAAGCAAGTGCTTTGGGAAATAGTCAAGTTCAAAAACAACATATGGTTCGGAAAGAGACATGCACGATGCAAAGCCTCAGGGCCTTGTACTTGCCAACTTTTAGAACCCCAAACAGATTTAAGATCAACAGTATCTTTCCACAGGTCAAAGCCCCCTATAGCTAATTGATCAATAAAGGACTTTGAATATAATAATTTAGTGTGGGTGAGTCTAACTTTGGAAGAGGACTTAGCAGTCATCCTAAAATAAAAGGCTTCAAGATTGGATTGATTAAAATCAGTAAAATAAGTAAACTTTTTCAGAAGAGTTTTCGATCTGCCTTCAATGGGAGCTGGGCAATGTTCCCATTGCATATAATTTACCACATTTCTAAATGTGTTTGCTTTATGCAGAAAATGATTGCCATAAAGTTGGTAGCAGAATAAGTCTGCATAATTAGCTTGTTGCGTGTTTATCTAGGTTCCTGATCGATACTGTAACCTTATGCCCCTATTCGGCTATAAATCCATTTATTCCCTATATTGGCATAACCGTTCAAGTGCGATTTTCAGAAAGTCATCTCTGGCCTCACACAAACAGAGCCACATTCCAGCATAGTTCTCTGCCACTTCCTTTGCAACCAATTAGTGCAATGACAGAGCAGAAGTCACTATCTGATATTCCTAGATTAACACTCCGAGTTCTTGAACAAGATAAAAACTCAGCAAACCTGGAAATCCCCGCTTGCTGTGTTTTGATTAGTAATGGAACTCTAATGAGCAACTGATAGATATCACTTCCTAGTGACATCTTTAATTGACGTCTTATGTCCAGCAAACTTGCGTCAAACCCGGCACCTGTCAGGTATAAATATTACCAACGTTGCCTTAAGCAAGAGAGACCAACAAGAGCTGTCGTGCTGTTGTAAGCTGTTGTGCACCCTGTGTGCATCCCATTGCTGCTGCAGGCAGTACACTGCTGCTGTTGTCCCTTGGTGGTGAAGCTACTGATACCATTATCGCTGCTAAAGCGCGAACGATGGTGCAGTACGCTTAGGAGCTGAACAGCCGTCCCTCTACGAAGAGCCCAGCAGATTCCAGCTGCCGCAGACGCTGTCCCCCGCCTCCTCCTCCCGACGCGCTGAAGAAGAGCCGCTGCCTTTCTCCTGCAGAGAAATCCAGCTCCAGCGTTTCCGGTCTGCCGTCGCGGGTGACTGGGATATTGAGTGCCCCCTGAAGGAAATACCAGACTTCCATCATTCTATTCAGAGGTATGGTGTTGACTAAACCCTTAGACGAGAATTCTTGAAGCAAACCTTGGCAAAACCAACTTAACTTAAAGCTACTTACTTACTCCCCTTCCACGTGTTAGGCTTAGGTCAGGCACACTGGGGTAGGCATAGTTAGAAGCGCCAGTTGAGTATTTTAGCCTAATGTATATATGACTGTATATATATGTTTTATTACTTTTAAACCATTGTATGGCTAAGAAACCATATCAATGCTTTTACAGTTCTATTTCGCAATACTTATCTTACTGTACGTACTTTTTATCATAACAAGTCTTGCAATTGTGGCAATACATTTCTCTTGTACGAGAAGAAAGACTGTTCAATAAATGTTAACCTTTTATTGACAAACGCCCGTCTCTCTATTCTCTACATCTCGTGAAAGTAAACTGCACTAGACTGACTGAGTGAAATACATGTCTATTGTTTCACACGACCCTAGAGATTGACTCTTGATCTGAGGAGCAAAGTTGTCATGTTGCACGGTTGTTGGAAAGCTGAATCCCTTCTTGTCTGTGCCAAGGAAGCTGATCACTTCCCATGCAGAGAAGAAAGTTTCCAGTGACCTCTGAGCTAGTTGGTAACACACCCAATTAAGTTTAGCATAGTCAGTGGAGGCCTGGAATATCCCCAGTTCCACGTCGATACTACTGTTTATGTTATTCCAATGCGCAGGGCCTAGTGGGAAACTAGGAACTACACTACATGGCGCCCAACGTTTGGTAAGGCGATAAACTAACGCAAGACGTTAGAGTAACTCAGTTGTGCATATTTCACACAGACCCCTTTCTCCCGTAAATACTCCAATAGACGTCTGGAGTGGGTGAAAGGTTAAAATCCGCCCGACCTTAGTAGGAAGAGATTCCTATGTAAAGCTCTGGTTTATTCAACGTTGAAGGATACAGTGTTCCAAAATATTGTGCACCTAATCTTTCTCTCCTTGGAGACCTACTCTGCAAAGCCTGCATTTCTAAAAAATGACAGACAGTGAAGAAGAAAGGGAAGCAGTTAGACTGGCAACCCTACTGATAGAGGAAGACACGAGTCTCCTAGACACAGACCCGGATGCTATTATCATCCCGGTCCACTTAGGAAGATCTATAACTTTAAAACTTATAGAAAACGGACTGACACCACAAGGTGGTACAGTAATTTTCGTGATAGAGGCTCACGAATATCGGCAGACAGAGGTATTCTATTCATGGATGAACTTTCCAGCGGTGGGGGCGTGGCTTGGGCGCCGATGGCGATGGTCGCCTGAGAGCTCGGCTCCAGGACTGAGCCCGGAATTATCCTGTAAATCGGAGGCTGCGGGGCACCCCAGACCCCGCATTCCGCTGAGCGGACCGATGGAGACCTGCCGGGGCCCCTGGTGGGGCTGGGACGAGGGTTGATCCGGAGTAACACCGAGGTTTGCGGAGATGCGGAGTGCGACCCAACATGGCGCCCGGACTTCTTTGTCCCCCTGGTCGGACCCACTGACTCGGAGGAGCGGCGCGAGCAGCGACCTACGCCCGGCTTTGCCATTACCGGCGGCTCTGTGTACATGATATCAACTGGATCGGACTTTTTCCAGCGAGCCTACGCTCGGTTGAGTGACTGGGCGGCTGCCCACGTTATAGGGGACCCCGGGAGCGGACGCCCTGTGACCCAGACGGTGGCCCAACCTTCAACACCGCACCCAGCTACGTTCTCCTGACCAGTCCATTTCCATGGGAGGCACGACACTTTGGCGCCACAAATCGTCAGGTGGAGTTGGTGACCCTCACCCCGGGTCTCTAGCGGCTGAGCGGGCCTGCCCGACTAGGCGGCGATTATCTCCGCCCCCTCATCGGTGCCCTCGGACGCCGTGGCGGTGGCGTGAGCCGAAGCGGAGGAGTCTCCACAGGTCCTGGAGAAGGAGGTCTCCCATACACGACTTGAAGACCAGTAACCGGGAAGGTCGTGGTCGACATCTGCGCCCGGAGACGCCTACTCCGGGACCTTCACGGAGTGCCCCCGGTGACATGGGGAAACCTAGAGGAGCCAAGGGGACCACCCCGACAGCCTCAGACTCGGAAGCCCAGGATAAAGAGGAACGTGGGGACCCGAAAAGTTCTGATGGCGCACCGATGCAACAACAGTTTGACCGCATCCTGGAGGCGATAGCGACCACGAGATCGGCCCTCCAACAGGATATTGCCCAGGTGGCGACGAGCCTAGGCCTCCTCAGAGCGGACCATGGCAAACTTTCGGACCGGGTCAAGGAAGTGGAGAGCTCGGTGAAAACCTTGGAGCCGGCGCAGCGGACCTTGGCTGCAACGATGAAAGATGCCTTATCCCGAATTGCGTCCCTGGAGCAGAGGGCGGAGGATGCGGAAGGCCGCAACAGAAGGAACAACATCCGTGTAGTGGGCCTCCCGGAAAAGATCGAGGAGGGCGACATGGTGACATACTTGGAGACCTGGCTCCGTGACACTGTGGCCCCGGAGGGGCTATCCTCCTTCTACACTCTGGAGCGTGCCCACCGAGTCCCGGCGCGGCCACCGCAACAGGGACATGCCCCGAGACCGGTGGTGGCACGGTTATTGCACTTTCGGGACAGGGACTTAATCCTTAATGCCGCCAGACATAATGGTCCATTCAAAGTGGCGAACAGTCAGGTGAACATCTTCCCAGATTACACCTATGAGACTCAACGCAGGCGGTTCTCCTTTCTGGCGGTCAAGCGCGAGCTCAGGAGCGAGGGCATCCAGTACTCGCTCCTCTATCCTGCGAGGCTCCGCATCATTGTCGACGACAAAACTCAGTTCTTCGACACCCCGGAGGGTGTTTGTGCCTGGCTGGAGCTTTACAGGGCAGGGAAAGATGGCTTCGGCTCCTCGTCCCAACAGGCAGATGAGCCGGAACAGAGACGGCGATCCAGGAGGATCAGGAATCGCCGCGGCCGTACAGGAGGGCCCTCAACTGCAGAGACATCATCGGAGCGGAGGGGAGTGTTGGAAGTACTGTCGGAGTTGTCTGGTGCACGGGACGAAGCCATTGTGGAGGAAGACAACCCGGGTGATGAGGAGGCGCCATCGGAATCGGAGGACTCAGTGACTGATAGTGCCCATACACCGGTGATCACACCGAAATCGGTGGAGGACCTTTTGGATGGTCAGGGGTAACGGGGTGTGCTGCCTTATTTTGGGTGGGGGCCCGGCAGGGGGGAGGCGGTTGCCGTCCACTGATGCTGACTAGGAGGGAGGGAGGGGTGGGGTGCCCCTGTTTCTGCCCCGAGAGGGTTTTGCTACTGTTAAGGGCTTGTTTTAGTCCTGGTGGCTCGAGCGTCGAGGGCCCACTGCCTCCGCTCGGCCCGCACCTGGCCCTTAAGGCCTTCCTACGGTGGCGACCGTAGGATTAGTAGGGGGTATTGGGTTGATGGAGGGCGAGGTTTGGATGGGATCTGGATGGTGTAGTTTGGGTCCTGTTCTGGGGTGGGTGGGTGGGAGTTCGGTTTGTTCTTGGGTTGTGTGGTTTTGGTTGGGGAAAATGGCCGCCATCAGTACTGGGATTTATGATGTCTTTTCTTTGTGGGGGCCCGGCCGGGGAAACTGGGCGAGAACAATATGGGACAATGGCTGATGTTGCTAACTTGAAATGTGTTACTTGGAACGTAAGGGGGCTTCACAGTATGTCCAGGCGCCACAAGGTCCACGCTTATTTAGTGCATAGGGGAGTGCAAATGGCGCTGCTGCAGGAAACACATCTGACCAAGGCGGAAGGGGCGGCGCTACAGCGTAGATGGAGGGGGCAGGTCTTTTCCACGTCGTACTCCGCGTATGCCAGAGGGGCGCTAATCTGGATCAGAGCAGGGGTCCCCTTCCAAGTTACGAGAACTGTAATAGATCCGGAGGGGCGCTACGTGGCCATCTCGGGCACCCTGGGAGGGAGGGACCTGAACGTTTGCTGTGTGTACGCTCCTAATGTGGACCAAATTGCCTTCCTTTCCAGGTTATCGGGCTCGTTGGCCCACTTCTTCTCCGGACCTCTTCTGCTTGGGGGCGACTTTAACTCCGTGGTGGACGTGGATATTGACCGCTCCCATCCACCACTTCCCGATTCTCCGGTTCGTCGCACGGCTAAGGGGCGTCAGGATTGGCAAACCCGATGGGGTTTGACGGACATCTGGAGGGCGCACCACCCTGCGTCTAGGGATTACTCATACTTCTCGAGCCTTCATGAGTTGCATGTCCGCTTGGATGGCTTTCTTGGATCGCCCGAACTGGTTTCGGCATCGGTTCGATCTGAGTACTTGTCCAGAACCATTTCAGACCATAACCCACTCTTGCTGGACCTTCGCTGGTTCCCCGGGGCGCCGGCGGTGCCCACCTGGAAGCTGCGACCTGAGATTCTTGAGGACAGTGTTTTCAGAGCGGACCTGGGGGACAAGGTAGTGGAATATTTTGCGTCCAACGGTGGCACCGCGAGTACACGAGCGTTAGAATGGGACGCTTTTAAGGTAGTGGTGAGGGGTTACTGTATTTCTAAGAAAGTGGGCATGAGGCGCGTTATCCTGGCTGACTTAGATGCAGCGGACCAGCAACTCCGCGAGCTTGAAATCCGCCGCCCTGGGCATCCGGAATTGCAGGTGCGAACGGCAGAGGCGAGGGAAAAGGTAGCGGCAGAGGTCGAACGGCTTCGCTGTTTTGATTATAAAGCCTACACGGTCCGATCCATCGCAGAGGGAGACAGATCGAGCGCGTTGCGGCGTGGTTGGCCAACCCTACACGCCAATCCCAATTGACGACAAGTATGCGTGAGGCGGACGACACCGAGGTGCACACCCAACCGGAGATTCTTAGCTGCTTCCGGCGTTATTATGAACGCTTATATCGCAGTCGCTCCGCGCGAGACCCTGCCCGGCTCGATGATTATCTACGTCCGCTGGAGCTCCGCACAGTGGAGCAAGAAGTGGCGAAGGCCCTGGGGTCCGACATTGAACTGGGGGAGATCCGCGGGGCCATTAAACGGATGGCGAGAAACAAGACCCCGGCCTGGGTGGCCTACCCGTGGAGTTTTATGCAGCTTACGCTGATCTCCTAGCCCCTAGATTGTTGGTGGTCTACAGGGAGGCGAAGAGGCTGGGGCGACTCCCGAGCTCGATGTGTGAGGCGTTGGTGGTTCCTCTCCTCAAACCGGGTCGAGACTCGTCCGACCCAGGGTCTTACCGTCCCCTATCGATGTTGACGGTGGACTATAAAATACTGAGTAGCGTCTTGGCCTCGAGGCTGCTGGGACACATGAGTTCCCTAGTGCATGAGGACCAAGCTGGTTTCATCCCACGGCGAAACACGACTATGAATATTCGCAGGTTGTTCCGTTTGCTAGGGGAACCTTTTGTGGATGCTCCGTCCCCGGTCGTCTTGTCGGTGGACCTAGAGAAGGCTTTTGATAGCCTGGAGTGGGATTACCTCTGCACGGTGCTGCGGCGATTCGGCCTCGGGGAGGGCTTTGTTAGATGGACCGCGGTTCTTTATGCCTCTGCATCAGCCAGGGTCCGGGCGGGTCCACTGATCTCCTCACAGTATCCAGTAGAACGGGGCACGCGGCAAGGGTGTTCATTATCCCCACTTCTTTTTGCGCTAGCAGTGGAGCCACTCGCGCTGCACCTTCGTTCGGGTGCCCACTATACGGGTTTGTGGACGCCTGCAGGCCAGCATTTTGTTTCGCTGTATGCGGACGACCTGTTGCTCTTCCTAGAGGACCCGCTCAACGCTCTACGCGGAGCGGCGGTGGCGCTCACAGAGTTTGGGGAGGTTTCAGGCCTCCGAGTGAATTGGTCCAAGACCTGTCTCTTTCCGGTGCGCAGAGGCGCTCCCGCCCCTACCCTAGATAGGGAGATTAGATGGGAACCCGACTGCTTTAAGTATCTTGGGGTGTTCGTCTACCACGACCAACCCGACCTCCTGGATGGGAATATTGCCCGCAGCATTCGAGCACTTCGAGGCTGCATGGACTTTTGGGCCACGCTGCCGCTCTCGGTGGCGGGGCGGATCGCCCTGCTCAAAATGGTGGCGCTTCCCCGGCTCTTATACTACTTTCGGACCCTACCGATCTGGGTCCCACCGGCCACGTTTCGACTGTTACGCTCTATGGTGGTCGGATTCCTCTGGGGGTCGGGCCGCCGGCGGATAGCCCTCAAAACCCTGACGAGGCCGAAAGACGAGGGGGGGCTCGCGGTGCCGGACTTTGAAAAGTATTATCTGGCGGCCCAGCTCCAGACCTTCACTCAGGAGATCGCCAGGGAATTCCGGGGCCCGGAGGACAGGAGGGGGACGGGCATGGCCAGGCATGTTCTCTCCTTTATAGCGCTGCGACGTTTGGCCCTGCGGGATTTGTCGATGGAGGAGCGGACTGTCCGCCTGTGTTGGAATCGGGCCCACGCCCGAGGCCAACTGAGAACACCGTATGCGCCTGAAATACCGTTGGGGATGCTGACGGCCCTCCCACACGGAGGGGATTGGTCACGGTTGGCGGCCTGGGACGATGCCGGCTTACAGCTGGTTGGAGATCTGTACGAGGATGGAGCGCTCTTGTCCTTTCAGGATCTTATTGACCAGGGGTGATTTTCTGCTGCACTCGGCCATTGTCCGAGCAATCCAGGCACACTGGAAGAGCGGGCTGGAGGAGCCCCCCTTATCTCAAGTGTGCCAGTATGTGATGATGTCTGCGGGCACGGTGAAGGCGGTCACTTGCCTTTACGGCAGGTTGCTCAAAGAAGGGTTGGCTCCTCTTGCCACTCTGAGAATCCGCTGGGAGGAGGACATTGGTAGGGAGATCCCGGAGACGACCTGGGACCAATTGGTGAGACGAGCCTGGAAGGGCACACGCAACGCCCGTTTCCAGCTGGTCCACTATTACGTGCTCCACAGAGCGTACCTGACCCCAGTGAAAATTAGGCGATATTTTGCCACAAATTCGGCGGAATGCCCTAGATGTCCAGCTCAGGAAGCGGACCTCCTTCATATGTTGTGGGCCTGTCCGGGATTGTCATCTTATTGGCAGGAAGTAGAGAAGACCCTGGAGGAGGTGACGGGGAGGTCCTTATCATTTGATGCGGCGGTAGGGCTCTTACACTGGTTCCCCCATACCCCCAGGAATAAAATTTCTAGTAAATTTATCGACCTAGGGCTTCTCCTTGCTAAACGAGAGGTGACCAGGAACTGGAAGGCACGAGTTGGTCCGACAGGCGGCAGATGGCACAGTGAGCTTTTGAAATGGGCGGCGGGGGAGAGCGCGCTGAGGTATCAACTAGCTTGGAGGCAGCATAATGAAAAGGCGCAGGAGGCCGCGTTGGAGTGGGAAATGCTGGTGCAGGCCCTCAGGGATTATTGTGCCCCCAGCGACTCTGAAGGTGAAGAAGCGACTCGCCCCGAGTCCCGGTAAACGATTGCACTGTTAGTCCCATTGCTTTCCCCAGGGGTCCCATGGCAGATCCTGTACCGGTAGCTCCCAGGCGCTGGTGGCGGGGTTGGGAGGGTTTTTCTTTTGGTTCAGAAGTAGTATTTTGAGGGTGGGGGGTTTCTTTTGGGTTTATAGCCTTGTTTGGAAAAGCAGATGACGGACAGTGGATCATCCGGACCAGCTCAAGCTTCCTGCTGAGCCCCCATTGCATTTCGCCGCCCGACCCCAGGGTTGTGGGCCGGATGGCTGTGTACGAAACTTACGGGGGGGGGGCCAGAGGGTTTTACCGTGCTGATATTGCTTCTGATACAATGCTGGTCGATATTGTAACGATTTACTGATTCCTGCAATAAAAATATATTTAAAAAAAAAAAAAAATGAACTTTCCAGCGGTAAACGCTAGAACAAAAGAGTTTCACTATTACAAAATAGAGAAACCTCCGGAAGAGTACGCTCCTTTCGAGGAGATTGAAATTCCACTTAAATTTCAAGAGCACCTGCTCTGGTTTAATGGCGCCCTAAAACATAATGATCACATTACCAGGCTCGGTCCACTAGGTAGACCAGGAGCAACGTGGCCGGTTCTAGCCAGCTACACACCACATCCTGACATTGCAAAAATGTCAAAAGAAGAACTCTTAGTTAACATAGGAGAGTTAACAAAAGCATATAGAGAGTTAGTAAAATTATTTATTAAAAATAATTTAAACACTCCTAAAAAGAGCTGGGATGGAAATAAACAATCCACTCCCAAGGAAAAAGTTTTCCAGTCCAGAGGAAGGTCTCCTCGACGGAGGGAAAGAACTCCGACTCGAGAACGCCAGTCTCCCCAGAGGGAGCCCTCTGAGAAAAGATATAACCTTAGAAATAGGGATAATCTGAAAAAACCTGATAGATATCAAAGTATTGATACACGTCCCTCTCGATCTTTTCCACAGAATTCGGAAAGAAGAGGACGGTCAGACTCAGGAGAGCACACCAAGTCCAAAGACAAAGAACCTGCTCAGAGTAAAAAATCTCAATTTCAGAAAAAGAAGGTAGCCAGTATTAGAGTAATCAACCATGCCGAGAATACTGAGGACACAGTTGAAAAACGGGGAGTGGGCATTGACAATGTTGGACAGTGCAGCAGAAATCAGTATAGCGCGCAGGATCTTGATGAGTCATCTGGAGACAGTGGACACGAATGAATACATTCAGGTTGAAACTGCCGACACCAGACTTAGCGAGCCCCATAAAATATACGAAATAACATTGCGTATGGAGGGTGATAAGACTAGGAAAATTAAGGGTCTATTTTGGGATAAGCTCTCAAAAGGCTATGATATTCTGTTAGCTGAAAAAGATTGGCCCCCGGAGTTTGTCAGGGAGTGCCCTCGTGGCGAAGAAGTGATTATGCCTGCCTTCTCGAATCACATTCCGATTCACCAAAAATATACATATGCAAGGAAATGGGCAGAGGCCCAGGCACCTGCATTATATAAAAATCATGTAGGATGGGATGAGGACTCACCTCCTCACAAAATCCAATTAAAAAGTGAACCAACTGCCCAACGGCAGTATCCCATAAAGCAAGAAGCTAAAAAACGAGTCAAGGAGATCTTAGATCAACTTGAGTACCAGGGGGTGATTGAAACATGCACCTCTCAAATGAACAATCCTTTGTTTCCTGTCTCCAAGCCAGACAATTCATATCGTCTAGTTTTGGACTACAGACACCTTAATACATGTTGCAAAACTTTTGCAGTACAAAACTCGCATAGTGCAGCCCTAATGAATAACATAGTTAGGAAAAAATATAAAACGACACTAGATATATCTAATGGTTTCTTTTGTCAAAACATTGCACCAGAAAGCAGATATTTGACCGCTTTCTCTGCATTTGGGTCACAGAAAAAATTCTGTCGACTCCCACAGGGGTTCAAGAACAGCCCAGGACTATTCTCAGCTAGGGTAACAGAGTTACTACAAATCTATGATGATGAAGCATTATCTTACGTAGATGATATTTATCTCACAGACGACGACTTGGATACTCACTTGAAAAGAGTGAACACCATTATACTTGGGTTCGCAGCAGAGGGTTACAAATTCAACTTTAAAAAGTCTTGAATTGCCCATCTGACAGTACTATTTTTAGGGTACGAATTATCAAGTGAAGGGAAAAGCCTAGCTGACAACTTCTTAGAGAAGTGCGCTGTACTCCAAGCTCCAAAAACGCTGAAAAATTTACAATCCATTCTAGGTTTTCTGAATTTCGGAAGAACTTACATTCTAAATTACGCAGAGAGGGTTAAACCTCTCTACGAACTAATTAAACCTGATTTTAAACAAATCAATTGGACTCAAAAACACACAGAAATTTTGAGATCACTGCAAACAGACATGTTAGCAAAAACAAAATTAGATACACGTGACAACACACGTGATCTTGTAATCCGAGTCATCCCAGGAAGATGCGGATTCACATACCTAACCTCTAATGAGGGAGAAA
Source organism: Lissotriton vulgaris (assembly GCF_964263255.1). Taxonomy (NCBI): domain Eukaryota; kingdom Metazoa; phylum Chordata; class Amphibia; order Caudata; family Salamandridae; genus Lissotriton; species Lissotriton vulgaris. The sequence continues at coordinate 323,754,236 of NC_141693.1, forward strand.
AGGTACCAATTTCAATTAAATCTCACTTGTACACACAAGCAGAAAAAGCATTCAGTCCCACAGAAAGAACTGTGAAAGCAGTGCAAATCGCATTAGCAAATGAACGAGAACTAGCACACGGCAAACGGATTAATATCCTTACAGCGGAATCCGCCTTTGAGGCGCTATTCAGCCCAGTAAACCTGCCTACAGTGTCACTGGATCCGATATGGATACAGTGCGTAGATTCTCTCGAAGCGGGAGACGTGAAATACTATTTCGCCCCGCAATTCGAAGAACTGAATGATTTAGAATATGAAGAAGAATATCCTCTGCCAATCGAAATTGTGCCTCTCCCACAATACGCATGTATAATCTATACAGATAGCTTTGTACAGCATTTCAACGTAGAGAGCAAATCCTGCAATGCAGCGTGTGCGATCATTAAAGGTCGTTGGCTGTGCGGTAAATTCAGACCAAAAGTAACAAAAACTGAATCTGTAAGAAACTGTTCGGTTCAGAGAACTGAAATCAGATCTTTAAAGATGGCGCTCGAAAATGCAGAACGTGAATTCCTGACACTTATCGTGTGCGATTCTCATTTTTGCGTCAACTCTTACAATAACAAACTGCAGAGCTGGATTGAAAACGATTACAAAGATGACACAGGTGCCACAATAAAGCATAAATTGCTCTGGAAACAGGTAGCTCTTTTACACAAAGAACTACAAAAGACTCACGTGATTCACGCACAGAGTCTTCGACGTGATGGCGTTCACATTGCAGGGAATTCATTGGCTAATACAGCCACAGCGGAAGCAACTAACCCGGCTTCCGTGGCCACAAAAAAGCGTACAGATAAATACATAGAAGGGGAAACCATGCTGGCAGTAAAAACGACCGCAAAAGGCGACTGTGCAGCACTACCCGTAAACTATCCACTCAATTATGCATACATAATCGATGCAAACTCCGTTCCTTTTGCTTGAATCCCTGGAGTGGGGGACAGAGTAATTCCAAACAGGAGCAGGAGGGGCTTCCTCTTACTGGAAGCACACATGGGGTTGGGACACCAAACAATTAAGGTTTCTCTGAAAGAATTACAATCAGAGTACTGGTGGCCAGGAATGAGCATAGATATTCAATGTTTTGCTCAAAATTGTGAAAACTGCAACAGAGATCGCAGTAATGAACAGGCCAGTGTAGTTTCAGGATCCCTGCTAGACAGCATAGGGCGGTCTATCTGCGCAATCAAAGAAGAGAAGCGCGTCCCAGTGTACACCATTAAGACGAAAAGCACTTAAAAAATGAGGCCTCCAGAGCTCGGCTGACGCTAGAACGGTTATTAAAGATTTGCGAGTCTTTATCGGCACATACGCAATTACCACGTTCCATTCTGACCAGGGTCCTGCTTTCAGCTCTCGAGCTTATAAGGAGGCCATGGCTAGCTTGGGAATTGGGTTGCGGTATTCTTGTCCGTCGCACCCCGAAGGGAACAGTGTGGTAGAAAGAAAAAACCGTGACATAAAGCAATCTATAACAGCGAAGGTATTAGGTTCAGGCGCTGGGTGGGTCAAACATTTAATAAGTGTCCAGACTAGTCTTAACAACATGCCAAGAAATTCTCTAAAAGGTTTCAGCCCATACGAACTATTGTTCGGAATTAGAATGCGTATTCAGGACCTCGATAGTCAGATGTCAGTGGTACAAGAAGAAACAACGCACTTTGATGTAAAGGATCGTTTGGCTGTTTTACAGGAACTGAATGAAACAAGAAAATCCTTAAGCAACATAAAGTTAAAGCAACAGCCAAGTACCACTGACGAGGCACCACCAGCAACAGCCCCAGCAAGGCCTGTCTGGATTCCAAAGATTGGGGATCTAGTCAGAGAAAAGATCGCGGTTAAGAAGGAATTTGGGCCTTCTTACAGAAAAGCAGTACCTGTCTTAGCCGTCACCGGAACAAGATCAGTTGTACTACCGCCCCTTGCTGGTAAAAAGGAGAACAGAGTCGTGTCTATCGATCTGGTAAAACCACAAGCATGTGGCCTATAATCAACAGTAGGCCCAGTGGACTCCCAAGAAACAACAGAATACCCAAACTTGCAACAATCCAAGAGGTTCAAACTGAAAGACTAATCACATTCGATCAGCCTGCAGTGCACAATGAAGGACTATGCAATAAAGCCATGGAACTCGTGCCTCTTGAAACACAGATTGAAACAGTTCGTCAAGAAACAACACCAGTCTACACTAAGGTGGCATCAGAAAATGCTACCGAGAGACAGATTGAAAGAACAATCGCATCAATTGACAGAACTGCCTCTGGTTATTTCATCAACTTCGACAACTTCTCTGAAGATTTAAATGACCCCGAAGTGATGCCAGAAACAAAAAAGACTTTTAAAGAAAAAGCAACAGAACTCGTTCATCAACTAAAGGAAATCTACCTTATTTCCCCTTGGCTAGAGTTCTGGTTCGGTCTAGGTGTATTTTTCCTCCTGCTTTGGCTCATCATGGTACTGTGTTTGGGAAAATTCATTGAAGGAAAATATATTACAATGGACACAGCAAGTCAGAACATCAACCTAGTCCTGAAACCACACAGATCATCCCACGTGAAGAAAAGAGAACTGTCAACAGAAAATGTCACAGCAATTCCAATACCTGGTGGGGTAGTATGGGAGAAAACAGACTATGAGATCTATGGTCCGGTCGAAATCCTGAAGTATCCTCATCAACTAAAGGTTTCCTTAAGTGACTTTGTGACACCTAGTACATTCTCTGATGATTGGGACTTTAACAGTATTAATGACATGATGTCTGATTTAGTAATGTCAGCTAGATTCACAGATCATGATTCTTTACAAGGTTCATCTAGTTATGAGCAGTTATTCTGTTACACCCACTATGGGGATCATTACTTGCATAAATCTGCACAGCCTAGAAATGTTTTTATGTATAATCAATGGGAACATTGTTCTACACCACCTAAAAGCAGTTCTAAAGCATTTTTTGAGAAATTCAAATATTTTTCAGGGTTTAACACCAGTGATGCAGAAACGTTTTATTACAAACTGTTAGATAAAACAGGAATGAAAACAATGCTGACAAATTCTAAATTGATATATTCAGAAGCATTTTATGACAAAATGATGACATTTGGTTTTGATTATTGGAAAAATAATATTGAAACGAAAACAATTTGGGGTACAAAAGATTGGCAGGTGCAAGGCATCGAAGCACTATTTAGAACCTGCATGATACCAGAACAAATGTTGTTTTTAAATGACACAATACACCAAACATCCTGTCTTGGCCTAGCTAAGATCAAAGACCTTAAAACACCGTCTATACCAAAGCCAATACCTGAAAATGCAACCACAGATATTGAGTTAGACGTGTCACAAATTTTACATTTTAACAGAACACATCCTGATTGGAAAAAGTGGTTAATCTGGCCTACTGACACAAACAGCTGTCAAGATAGATTCCTGAATAAAACACAGGGGTTAAAAATGACCAGATTAGACTCGAGATACTCCCAGAGACAACATCCAGGGATTATAACAACATACAGTGTAGGGAAACTCTGCCTTGAATGGCTAACATCATCCACACTGGCTGAAATTAAGCAACACTTGTCTTTACTAAAAGATGGTGCTGATTTGCGCGATTTCGTTCTTGGACCACGCAAACAGCGTCACAAGCGTTTCATAGCGACCAGTATCTATGCTGCTTACAACGAGGCTTGGAAAGTCAAACAAATTGAAACTGCTGAGAAAATACGAGAAATTGATCATATTAATTTGGAGAAATCACTTTCTATAGTAGACAATGGGTTAATGACTCTGTCTTCCAGAATATATTCGTTGGACAATATTGTATCCTCTGCCTTTGATGTGATAGACAGAGACTTGCTAATGTTACAACATGGCCAGTCGCAATTACGCTCTATCATAGAACTAGGCTGGACGCTGCAAAATCTTCGTTCAGGCTATGTGCCTTGGCGTTTAATCAACACAACGTCATTATTTTCCAGTTTTAACCTTACTGATAAACAGATCAGTTTGGCACAGAAAGGAGCAGACTATACAATCCTGAGCATCGAAAAACTCAAGAGATTACCATTGACAACGTCAGAGAGTCCTGTCATTGAATGGATAATACACGGAATTATCACAATTCCGATAACAACTTTCCGATTTAAAAAGTGCCTTGAGTACATACCTGCTGGCCAGTATGAACAATTGGGTAAAGGATATGTAAAATCTGAATGGAAATTACCATACACACATTCTTGCTATAGTGACAGCGACAAAAATGTATTTCTTAGTGGTGACAACTGTAAACATTCACTAAGCGGTATACTTTTGTGTCAGGGTATTAATTTACACGGAGCATGTGATGGAAATTCAAACAACCTTTCATGCCACCAGCTAGTCACACCTGCAACTCAGATAGAGCCCTTCTTTATGCAACTCGCAAACGGGAGTTACATTCTTAGAACGGATCACAGATGTTGTGGCCTTGTGCCAGGGAAAAGTTATCTAGTGAAAGTAACATCCATGGTCAAATGCTGTATGCAAGCATTGTGTCCGAGTGGGCCTGCAGACACAGTGACTCCCATCTGGCCTCGTCTGAATCTCTATTCTATACGAATTGATACATTAAGCAAAATTAAATCTGTACTTTTACAGACAACAGTGCCTATAACGTCATCAAAAGAGACGTATGATCTTCTAGTTGCAAGGACAGCTACTGAAGTTCATGACCTTTTATCAACAAATTGCCCCGTGCATTTCGTAGAAATGTTGAGCCAACTCCTTAACATGTCTAGTGCAACAAGCATCCCAGGCATATTTAAGACAGTCTTTACGGGACTTCTAACACCCTTCCAGGCAATTTTGGGAATCGTTCCTAATTTTGTACACTCTGTTTTTGGCGGCATACCATTATTTTTGGGACTTGTAGCAGGGATTTTATTTTTGACCCTCCTGCTTCGTTATGGCAAGCCTCGGCTCAGACATAGCTCCCATGGGAATGGAAGAGACAATCCTAGCAATGCGCTACCGGGACAGGATAACTAACGTCCTTGGATTGGCCAGGCTGAGAGATCTAAACATGACCTGGTTCCTTTCATTCAGACCGATATGGCAAAATTGCATTTTACCTGTGCTACGGTGTATGCTTTGCGGCGATGAATGCGTGTTGGACATCTGTCTTTCACTTCCATCAGCAGTACCAATGGACGTCGATACTTTGCTCAGTCCAATAACTGCTCACGCATTGTGTTGTCCCCAGCGGCTACCAATCCTGATGACGGCATTCGTGGAGACTCCTGTGCTACAACCAAGTGGTAACAGTGGAGCGAGTAACAAAAGCAACATCATCCAGGTACAACGTTCTGTGAGCATTGCTGCTCCCGACTATGATGACAGCAATCATTCTCACACCTGCCAAGTTACAGCGCTATCTAATTTGGTTGAACTATCACCTGAATTTGTAGACCAATTCTTTGAGAGCCTGTCTGATACGATGTTCTCACCCGTACAGAAACAATAACTTTTAGAAGCTTTTCCGACACACAGCGTTCCCATGAACTCTGAATTCGGCCTTCAGTTTTGATCAACAAAAACTGCCAAAAGCTTTGGAACTCTATTTTTCCCTGTTCAAGCATTAATTCTTTTGATTTGGACAATTTTTCTAATATTCACCCTTTTTCGGCACAAATAATTCTTTGCTTAATGTAAAAACTATTCTTAGAGAACAGAAGCTTCAAACTTCTATTTCTAAAATCACATCTAGAGACATAACAACATTACATCAGCCTCTAGCACATGTTTTTACAATGCATTTTTTTTATGTGATGATTTATCTCGCCCTTCTTCTGTCAGAGATACTTCATGTGTAATTCTTATGCATAATCGTTCATTGATTTCATATGCAATAGTTTTTGAATGATTCTATGCTTCAAAAACGTACAGTACCTAAATTTCACGTATTACAAATACGCCTATTTCGAATGCATTTATGTATTTTGGGGTGGGCAATGTTACACATGCATCCAATTGCTCTAGTTTTAGTAATTTGATGGACATGAATACGTGGAGTGGGTGTTGCGTGTTTATCTAGGTTCCTGATCGATACTGTAACCTTATGCCCCTATTCGGCTATAAATCCATTTATTCCCTATATTGGCATAACCGTTCAAGTGCGATTTTCAGAAAGTCATCTCTGGCCTCACACGAACAGAGCCACATTCCAGCATAGTTCTCTGCCACTTCCTTTGCAACCAATTAGTGCAATGACAGAGCAGAAGTCACTATCTGATATTCCTAGATTAACACTCCGAGTTCTTCAACAAGATAAAAACTCAGCAAACCTGGAAATCCCCGCTTGCTGTGTTTTGATTAGTAATGGAACTCTAATGAGCAACTGATAGCTATCACTTCCTAGTGACATCTTTAATTGACGTCTTATGTCCAGCAAACTTGCGTCAAACCCGGCACCTGTCAGGTATAAATATTACCAACGTTGCCTTAAGCAAGAGAGACCAACAAGAGCTGTCGTGCTGTTGTAAGCTGTCATGCACCCTGTGTGCATCCCATTGCTGCTGCAGGCAGTACACTGCTGCTGTTGTCCCTTGGTGGTGAAGCTACTGATACCATTATTGCTGCTAAAGCGCGAACGATGGTGCAGTACGCTTAGGAGCTGAACAGCCGTCCCTCTACGAAGAGCCCAGCAGATTCCAGCTGCCGCGGACGCTGTCCCCCGCCTCCTCCTCCTGACGCGCTGAAGAAGAGCCGCTGCCTTTATCCTGCAGAGAAATCCAGCTCCAGCGTTTCCGGTCTGCCCTCGCGGGTGACTGGGATATTGAGTGCCCCCTGAAGGAAATACCAGACTTCCATCATTCTATTCAGAGGTATGGTGTTGACTAAACCCTTAGACGAGAATTCTTGAAGCAAACCTTGGCAAAACCAACTTAACTTAAAGCTACTTACTTACTCCCCTTCCACGTGTTAGGCTTAGGTCAGGCACACTGGGGTAGGCATAGTTAGAAGCACCAGTTGAGTATTTTAGCCTAATGTATATATGACTGTATATATATGTTTTATTACTTTTAAACCATTGTATGGCTAAGAAACCATATCAATGCTTATACAGTTCTATTTCGCAATACTTATCTTACTGTACGTACTTTTTATCATAACAAGTCTTGCAATTGTGGCAATACATTTCTCTTGTACGAGAAGAAAGACTGTTCAATAAATGTTAACCTTTTATTGACAAACGCCCGTCTCTCTATTCTCTACATCTCGTGAAAGTAAACTGCACTAGACTGACTGAGTGAAATACATGTCTATTGTTTCACACGACCCTAGAGATTGACTCTTGATCTGAGGAGCAAAGTTGTCATGTTGCACGGTTGTTGGAAAGCTGAATCCCTTCTTGTCTGTGCCAAGGAAGCTGATCACTTCCCATGCAGAGAAGAAAGTTTCCAGTGACCTCTGAGCTAGTTGGTAACACACCCAATTAAGTTTAGCATAGTCAGTGGAGGCCTGGAATATCCGCAGTTCCGCGTCGATACTACTGTTTATGTTATTCCAAAGCGCAGGGCCTAGTGGGAAACTAGGAACTACACTACAAGCTGAGTCTAAGTACAAATCTTCAGCATCAAAAGCAGCATAATATTTCAAATCATAAAACAGTGCCTCAATGGCCTGGACATCCCAATCGTCAGAGCATATATTTTGTATTACAACATCCCCAACGAAACACGAAGTACATTTGGGACATTTATAACCTCTGTGGGGCAGTGGATTTGAAATTTACCAGCATGTCACCCAATCCCATCTAATACAGGCCAAGCTGTAATGTTAACAAAAGTCTGGTCCCTTTTCATTCTGTGAGATGAGGAGTGGGGTGTCAAAGTTCCATCAATGAACCGAATTGAAGATCTTTCTTTTACATAATGTCCATTTACCAGACAGAAGAATACAACTACAAATCCAACTACCATGAATAAAAAAAATTTTAAAAGCACCCAGCCAAATGTAAGTCCATGGTGCTTTCAAAAAATGTCCTTTAAACCAAACAGAAAAAATAGAATTTACCATGGGGATCTCGATGTAGCAGAGTCAGTGTCAAATGAAAAGCGTGACTGATTAACAGCATCTGTGAGCACTCCAGACAATGACACATCTGTGGGGTAAGTATACTCAGTATCATCAAGGGGATCACCAGCTGGTGGATTCAATAACGGATTAGTAACTGTATGCATCTCAATGGCAATGTCAGGCCTGTTGGAATGCGCTGTAGCCAAAACAGAATTTCTCAGCATCGCTGGACAAGAGACTGCTGGTGTCATACTAAGAATAATCGGCCACTCGTAGTTTGACATTGTCAATAGAGATGTACCTGTTATCCTTGCAACCAGAAAGTAGAGGTAAAATGACTGTTCTTGTACCCTGCACTCCAAGCACAGGAACTGGTGCAGGATATGAGGGGCCGAACTCCTTCTTGTTCTCCACCGTCTCAAGAACCAGGTCACCGACTCGGGGTAGCCAGGCAACTACCAGAATCTGAAGAGCAGCATCAGATGTGGAGGGCAAATGTTCCTTTGCAAGACTGTCTCTGGTCTTTTGTAGGTTCTGTAATACAGCAGAATGATCATCTACCTCAAAGGGTGCGGTAGACGCCGCCATGTCTAGAACCTCAAGGTCCGTAATAAACATTTTGATGCCAAAGAGCATTTTGGATAGGGTCCACCCACCCAGAGACCTTCTAGGGAGATTATTAAGTGCACGTTGAACGCTATAGAGATGGGCCAGCCAGTTCCTGTCAGTACCTAAAACCCTAGCTGTCAAGGATTGCTTTAAACCATGGTTCATTTTCTCCACAACCCTATTGCCCTCAGGCCTGTATGGAGACGAAAGAATTTGACCTGCACCCCCAAAGACCTCATGGCATCCTTGTATGCCTTAGAGGCGAACGGTGGACCCTGGTCCGAATGAAGGGTGCCACCTGCAAAAATTCCCACAACGACTCGCAAATCCCTTATGATAGTTCGAGCATCAGCACTCCATTGCAGCCAGAGCCAAATAAAGCGTGTGCACGAATCCACTGCAACTAAGATGTACTTTAAATGCAGTATCAGAGGAGAAAGGTCCGCAGTGATCTAAATAAACACAACCAAGTGGTTTATTAGATATGTACAACTGTGTTTGTGGCTGTCGCGCAGCAGTTGAAGGCTTAATCTGCTGGCAAATGTCACAATAAAGGACATAATCACGCATCTGTTTATACAATCCGCGCCACCAGTAACGCTGCTGTAAGTTAGAAACAGTTGCTGAAACACCGGCATGCGCCGAGTACATGCCCTCGTGAGTGGCTGTTATCAAGGATTGCCTGCGGTCCGCGTTGGGAAACATTCTGTCACCAACGTCGTTAATTCTCACATAAGGAACTTTATCAGGGATTAAATTATAAGAGTAATTAGAAAGGAAACCGCTAGGGTAATTACCTCCCTTCTCTGTTGCAGCAATGGCTGCCAAAATGCCATCATCAATCTTACTTTTGGAACGTGTAACTGCTGCTACTACATATGATGCCGCTACTGTCTTGGCTGCTTCATCAGCAAGACTGTTACCAACAGTGTGTACCACCACACGTTGGTGACCAAGAGTATGAATTACAAACACAAGTGGCAGCCGTTCTTTAAGCGCTGCCACTCAAACCCATAGCATTTTGTGTTTGATCGTGCTACCGTTGATATCTCGATATTCCAAAAGAACACATTTTCATTGTAAGACTGAACACAGTAGTAAGAGTCACTTACGATAAGAGTAGTCACAAATGGGTCAGCGTACTCCAGTGCAAGCACCAGATCACATAGCTCTGCCAATTGGGCGGTACAGTCCCCCAAAGTCTGTGCATGCACGACATCGGACTTGAACTCTCTGTTCACCATCGTACCTACCACAATTGCACAGGCCGCCGAAAAAGCATGCTATGAATCCTTCAACCGGTTGCGCCGAACCGTCAGTGTAAATAATAGAATGGAAATCCTCCAGCGGGCGCAAGGACAAAGGAGCCGGATGAACAAATTCATACAAATTCATACTTCAAGTACTCCTGAGTTTGCAAAGAGGAATCAAAAATAAACATGACATCTGAAGATGTCAAGGATGTTGCCCATTGTATCCAACGCGGATGCAAAGCTGTTGAATTAAGTACACTGGCCTTCGTCACTGCCTTAGGGCAATATACGGTGTAACAACCAACATGCGTTTCCCCTGCGACAGCGCTCTCTCTTTCAGAATCGCCATCTACACTGCAGTCAAAACTTTCTCGACTGAGGAAAAGCGCATTTCTGCTGAAGTGTACAAGTGTGACTTGTAAGCAATAGAAACTGTGTCCCCGTCATTAAAAGTCAGGTACGTGAAACCCACCGCGCCTGGCACAATTCTTATCACCAGGATGGTGTGGTTGTCACGAGCCAGTTAGTACTTAGATTCAAGAAGATCGGACTGCAAAGAATGCAGTATAGCTGAATGTTCAGGCAGCCAGCAAGATTTGGTAAAAGTAGGTTGTTCCGAGGCATAAAGCGGCTTGATATGCTGGGCATAATCAGCAATATAAGTACGCCCTAAATTTAAAAAAAAACAGTAAAGATTGTAGTTTTTCCAGAGTTGTCGGAGCGCGCAACTGTGCACATTTCTTCAGGAAGTGAGGTACTAAACCTTGACCTTTATTGTTGCGCTCATAGCCCAGGAACAACACTGTGTAAAATTTGTAACCGTAGTCCACAAACATACAAATGATGCGGTCAACGTGACACAGATGCGGCCATAATTCGTCGTCTGTGAGATAAATGTCGTCAACATACGAGCACGCATCAGGGTTGAGTCCCTCTAAGAGAGAGACTATGCGAGTGGCAAAGACGTCCGGGCTGTTCTTATAGCCCATGGGTAATCTTTTGAATTGATATAGTCTGCCGCCGGATGTAAAAGCTGTTCATTGACTACTAATAGATGACAGGTTATGGCTAAAAAAGATATTGGATATGTTAAGTGTGGTTTTAAACCATTTTTTCATGAGACTATCCACAAGGGCAGAACTGTGAGTATTCTGTACCGCGCAAGTCCGGCAATGAGAGTTCAAGTGCTGGTAATCCAATCCCAAGCAGTACGACCCATTAGGTTTGGCCACAGTAAAAAGAGGATTATTCACTGGTGAAACACATGTTTCAAGTATACCTTGATATTCCAATTGTTCAAGGATTTCCGCAACACAACTTTTGCTTCACGCCCCTTGGGATATTGGGGTTGTGGCTGTGGCATTGACTGCAATGGAATCTCATGCCTGGGGGAGAGTTTGTCTCATCCACATTGAGTACAGTACAAAACCGGTGCAAGCACCTTAGCCCACTCTTCTGCAAAATTTAGCACCTGCTCTTTCAGCACAGTATGTGTGAAACTGGAGAGGATTACCTCCTCCCCTCGTGGAGCAGCCAAAATGAAAGGTGGGGGCCAGTCTGCCTCCACTAACAAAATGTCATATGTAGAGGTTAGATTTTCCCCAAAAATCCCTTGTATTGTACGTGGTATGTTACCTTTAATTAAACACACTATGTCAAATTGTCTGTCAGGGGGAGCCACCTTAGTGTCATATGTCTCAACAGTAATGAACTTGTCAGTTGCTGCCACCTTCAGATATGGACGCAGTGCTAGCCGCACGACTGTAATCTCCGCTGCGCTGTTGAGCAGTGTTAGTGCCCATGTTAGGTTCCGAAGCTGTGTTCTCACTATCCGTGGCATATCTCGCGGCCAGAGCAGCAACCTTCTTTTTCTGAAACTGGGGTTTCTGACGTTGGAATTCGTCCTTCTTGCCTTTATCTTCAGTTTGTCGTGGCTGCTCACGACCTTGTTGGGCACCCCGACCTCTGTCGTGGTCTCCGCCACCGGATTGTGAATCCTGCAAAGAGCGAGGAGAACGTTGAACAGAAACCTGAAACTTTCAGGGGACCTAATACTCATGCTGTCGTGCAAATTATATGTGCACTCAGTGGACTCAGGTAGTGGCGATGTAGGATGTGATCCATGTTTCTGCTGCTGCTTCCCCTGTTTTTTACCTTTCCAATTCTGTTTAGGAAAATTGGGATGATCATCTTTCTTAGACTTCATCGTCTGCGGTTGAGCTGATGTTTTAGCAAAAGGCTTAACACCTAAACTATTGTGGCCAATGGTCTTATACGCCTGCTCAATAATTTTCGGTAACTCCTGGGGCTTATCGGCATCGGGGACATAGCGTAAAGCATTTGACACCTGAAAGCTAACTGCATCACCCTTTACATTAGCAAGGATAAGTTCGGAAACTATGTCAAACACACCAACAAGTCTCATTCCCAATTCAACAACCGCCTCCGCACCGTGTTGATCCTGAACACGCTTAATCACGGAGGGCAGTACAGTCATGGACAGAGTGCCGAAGCAATTTGAGTAGGCTGCTGCAAAAATTCTACCCCAGCTTTCACAATCTGTTACCTCAGGTTCAAAGTCTTTCTGCAAACTAATGGTCAGAATGCAAAACTGGCTATGTGGCCCCTGGAATTGACAAGGGACCCAACCGAACTGCACCCACGGGGTGGGGAAGGGCGCCATTAAACCAAACCTGGCGCTTCCAAGCCAAAATTGGAACCTCCTGAGTCTTATATGGAGTATACGCATAAGGCAAGGTCGGTAATGGCCGAAATCGGTCGTTACCGACCGGTAAAAGCCTTTTCCCATGTAGGAGGCATTTTTACTGATTCGGTAAATTTTGATCGGTAAATGTTGGTTCGGTATTTACAAATATTAGTTGGTGGTAAATAAGGAAATCCTATGTAAATGCATAAAAGTGCATTTACACCTGTGCCATGTGACAGACATACATGCCCTTAGGGCATGTATGTATGCCACATGTGCACACCATTACTAATCAGGGGTGCAACAGGGTGTCAAAGTGACAACCTGCCACCCTTGACTTTTTGCCAATTTTACAGAATCGGTAATTTTGGTAATTGACATTCATTCCTATGGGGCTCCAGGCCCATAGGAGTCAATGGCAAATACCGATTCGGTAAATACCGAATCCTACAGATTCGGTATTTTTTACTGAATAATTACCTACTTTGCATTTACCGATTCAAAAACACCGAAATGGTAAAATTCTGTATTTTCGAATCAGTAAATCAAAATTACCTACATCTAGCCCTAGGTTTTATAATAATTATAGACGGTCTCTTAGGCTTGAATGGGGAACCCCATACCTCCAAGATCAGCAGAAGTGAATCACATCAGGATCAGCAAAGCTCTCTGTCTCTGGAAAAGCATTTTCTCCAAGTGCCCTTATCAGACACGCAGTGCAATATTAAAGGTGCTAGAATTTCAGTTATCTGTAGCTGTGTGCATGTTGTGTCTAACATTTTTAAAACCTTAGGAATTCACTGAAAAAATACAAGGTTACAGGGACATTATAGCTAGGCTCACATTTCACTTGTACAAAACCAGAGAAATTCAGCAGTTGTAGTTGACAGAGCTTACTATAGCTCACGCCCCCACAATGCACTGCTTATGACCTCCCATATTACATCACTCATGACATGGTCAGTGACATCACTGATGACATCTAAAATGACATTTCTGATGACATCACTGATGACTTCATCCAGTGACTGGGTGTTTCTAAAAAGAATGTTATATATATATACCCTTTCAGGCATAAAGTGACGAATAAATTATGCAAAAAGTAGAAGCATATAACTCTGGGTAGTTCTCAAGTTTAGGTGGAAAGCAGCTCCTGTAGAGAGCACTCTAAACACCAGCGACACTCTATATCTGCTCACCTCAAATGTCTGCTTTTCTGTCAAAGTCGTTAAGCATAGGATAAGCACAGTGCCATCCAGGCTGAGATAGAAAAGGACAAACTCTCGTGCCATTTCTACAGCAAAGTCTTTAAGCATATGACTAGCACAGTGCTGTCTTTGCCGAGCTGAACAGCACTATGCAGCAATGGAATTAAAAAGAAAAACAACAGCAAATAAATTATTTTTTGCGCCAACTGAGACGAATGGGGAGGTGAATGCCCCCATTGTCACAATCACGGATGAGATCAAATCGCAGGCATTATTTAGCAAGCTTGAAAAGCTACACAAAAAAGAACTGGCAAAGTGGTGGGAGGCAGAATCCCTATAACGCTTATTGAAGTGGAGAGAGTGCCAAGAGGGTTGCGGATCTTCACGATACCAATATATGAGGATCCGGACCCGGAAATGTTAGAAGAATGGTTGAAAAATTCCAATGCAAGTTCTCTGACAATGATGAGAATTTTGCTGCAGTACGCCTTGAAGGATCAATCAAAATTATTGGCTGAAATCGATAATGTGGTGGCAGAATTGGAGAAGGCAGTATCCAAAGAGACTATTGATGAATTTATGAAGAATCTATCTAAACGGATGGATACATTGGAGGAAGAAATCACTGCCAAAAAGCAGAGGAAATTTTTAAGGGACTACAGGGATTATCAAAGTGGTCGCACCCTAACCTTTCATAAAAAATACGATCATCTTTACGATCAAGATGGAAATATATTGCCAACAAAGAAGGCAACTGTGAGAAGGGAAGTATCTGAAAGTGATATCTCTGATGGAAATCTATCTGATGCATACATTTCTGCCATACCAATAATTCAAAAGAAGTCGAATAATTTTTTTGCCCAGTTTCAGAAGAGGGCGGACAGACCAAGCCCATATATCAGGCCCCCGAGAGGGAGAGGGCGAGGAAACAGAGGCAGAGGCACAGGAACCACCAAGCAAAAGCAAGGAGTCAAAAAAGATGAGACAAACCTTGTGGGAATGATGACGAGGCAAAAGAAGGCACAAATATGACTGCTGTCAACCTGTCTAAAAGAAGTCTGACAGAAGAAGAAATTAATCTACTATCACTAGGTTTGTCATTCTGTCCTACTAGTAACTTTAATTTTGCCCAAAGTAGAATTTATTTATTTTATTTTGTCCGTAAACTGAAACTCAAGAAGTTGTTTGCAACAAAATGTACGCAGAGTAGAAATACTAGATCCGAGCAAACTGACAAAATTTTATCAATTGATGATTGTGAATTGTTAAATGTTCTAACTTCTTAAACAGATAAGGTGAACATAGACAATATGGAGTTGCAGGAATATGGTTGGTATTGAGGCAAACAGTAATCCTGGTAGTGGCTTTAGACCAAAATCAGTGTTTTTGCCGCACATTGATTGTGACGCCATAGATGTGTTTGAAAGAGGGGTGGTGAATGATTTTAAGAAAATTAGATATATGAAAACACCACAACAGAATAAGAATTTAACCTATGATCAATTTAAGGCATTGGACAACCTGAAAAAAGATCCCACAATTGTAATACGACATTCAGATAAGGGTGGGAATGTTGTTATACTGGAAAAAGAGGATTATCTGAATGAAGGAAAAAGACAATTATCTGATGAATCATGTTACTGTGTATCAGATAAGAAACAGGTATCCCTTTCTAATAAAGAATATGGAGATCTATTAATCCAGTGGAGAGAACAAGGATTACTTGAATGAGAAGAGTATAATTTTTTAATATGCAAATGCTCAAAACTTCCCATTCTCTACTTACTGCCAAAATTGCATAAGAACACCACTAATCCACTAGGGAGACCGATTGTGTCCTCAATTGGGTCATTACTTGAAAACACCTCACATTTTATAGACCACTATCTAAGACTATATGTGGTAGACTTACCTTCATACTTGAGAGATACCACCCATTTCTTAACCATTATAGACGGCATACATTGGAAGCCTAGTTATCTCTTGGTAACAATGGATGTATGTAGCCTCTATACATGTATTGAACATCAATTTGGCTTGCAAGCCATTAAACATTTTCTACGATCCAGATCCATCTCACTACGAGATCATTCAAATATGATTTTAACTATGATTGAGTTTTGCCTCAGAAACAATTATTTTTTGTTTAGTGATGTCATCTATCGTCAGTCACAGGGCACAGCCATGGGCACCTGCTTCGCCCCCAGCTATGCCAATGTGGTCATGGGCTGGTGGGAGGAGCAGGTGGTATCCCAGATGGCCGAGTTGGATCATTGTGTCCTGTGGCTGCGATTCATTGATGACATCTTTTTCATTTGGGATAGTGATATGATTTCTGCCAAAACTTTTGTAGCCAAAATGAACAACAACACTTTCAATTTAGCCTTTACGGCTAATATGAGTAGTGTTGAAACGGAATTCCTCGATGTCCTAATTCAAATCAAGGAACAAATAGTTGTTACAAAACTATTTCGCAAACCTACAGCGGGAAACAGTATTTTATGTGCGTCTAGCTCTCATCCCAAAAAACTAATACAAAGCATTCCGTTTGGCAAGCTACTGTGAGCGAAACAAAATTGTAGCTCGGAGGCAGGATACAATGAGGAAAAAACAACAATGATAAAGAGATTCAGTGAACGGGGCTATTCTAAAAAGACCATTAAAGAGGCAGTTAAAAAGGTGGAATTAACATCACATACCCAATTGTTACATCCAGTGGCAAAAACTAAAAATGATGAGAGTCTGAGGTTTATTACAACTTATTCAGGACACGCATGTTAGGAGAATTCTAACAAGACATTGTCAGACCTTAATGACTGACTGCCATATGAAGAAATACATTGGCTGTAATCCACAGATTACATTTAAAAAAAATCGCTCTTTGAGGGCTGAGCTATGTCCTAATTTTGTAACAGAGAGGCAATACTCAGGTGCTACAGGAAGGAGTGGTTTCAAATGTAGAAACTGCAAAGCCTGTAAATACAGTAATGATTGCAAAAGCTTTAAAATCTTGGAGGGAAGGAAGGAATTTGTAATCAAAAAAAGTTTGACTTGTAACACAATGTACTGTATTTATGCACTAACATGCCCATGCTCCAAAATGTATATTGGGAGTACTATACATCAGGCGAAGAAACGTGTATTGGAACACATTAGGGCGATTCGACACCACAATAAGCAGTATCCATTAGCGAGACACTTCTTTGAGCATCACATGCAAGACGAACAATTGTTGAAAATGATTGTGATTGATTCAGTTGCGGAGAATATTCGCGGAGGAAACAGACTCTTGACTCTACGTAAATTAGAGTCAAGATATATAATTGATTTTGAGAAACTGGTTCCTTTGGGCATGAATTCGAATGAGGAACTATCAGTACACTTGCATAATTAAATGACATATGAATAATTGCTGTTGTTTGGAAGCTATCAATGAATAGGTTTTAATTGTAATTTTTAAAAAAAATTTAGGGTATTCATCTTGCACTTTATTGTCACTGGCCATCGCACAATTGCACCAGGGATACAGTCGGCTTTAATTACAGTTGTAATATGACTGAAAAATGCATAGAAGATTAAAAAATGTGCCCACTGGGGCAAGATGTAATGAATTGTATGAATATATGCAGAATACAACTATGTTTAACGGCTTTTCATATTTATGAACGGCAATGTTGTAACGTTATGTAAGTTGGGAATGGCACTGTTATAAATTCGTAGATAAATGACATCCCTGACTCTATGTCCACTGGGGCAACATGTAATGGGTTTAGACGTTTTTTGAAAAACTTTATTGACAAGCCGGCAACTAAGAAATAATGCCCGGGCAGTGGTCTTTTCATGAAATCGAGTTAGCATGCATCTTAAAAGAAATTGCCGATGGTGATATATGAATGCATTTAAAATATCACAGAATTTGCATAAGCAATTTTATATAAGTACTTAATTATGCAATTTGTTGAAAATGAAGGAGTATTAAAGATGCAACTCATTGTTTGTAATTCTAAACCACATTAATTGCGTAAAAATAACCATGCTAAGATGGCCCCCACATTGTGTTCACTTTTTCCATTGGGGTGGTATGGTCTGTCATTTATGTTCACTTTGTTGATTATGTAACGTGTGCATTTGAACGCCTGTCACTAAGCGTGACCAAGGCGAAAGCTGAAACGCGTTGCTTTTTCTTTGCTGCAAATAAAACAACTGTTTTGCTGCACTTAGACGGTGTCCGTGGATTCTTTCCTAAACGTGGAGAAATTTTACAGGATGCGGGTACCCTGCACACGGACCGCCCTGCTGACGGCCCCTGCGTTTAACCGGATTCTGTGGACGAATATATATATATATATATATATATATATATATATATATATATATATATATATATATATATATATATATATATATATATTGCAACACAATCCAACTTTGGGTCGTCAGAAAAACGGCAAGCACGCAGGTAATCCGGAATATAGAAATTCTTTTTTGTAAACCCTCTCACTCCAGACAGACACGTTTCGCTATAGAAGCTTCGTCAGTGTCAGTTTGTGTTTGTGATTAGTTGCCATTTTAAAGCCCACCTTTAGCAGGTCGCTTTAATTCATCGACATAAAAGAAGTTTCATACATTAAAAAGGCGGTGGCCATCTTGGAGTGCATATATACACATACATTCACAATAACTTTAAATGGCAATTCAATAAAGTGCTTAAAGTGCGTGATTTAAAACTCATTGACAACAACAAACATTTATCATTTGTGTACATACTATCATTTTTTGAGTCAGGTCCTGATTTTTATAGTGACTTATTCAACAGTTTTTCTGCTCTTATTGCTGTTATATTATTTCGTCCAGGGGTGAATCCCCAAGTGTGATCTTTATCTAAGTGATGTCAACAGTTCTTTTCCTGACTTTTTTTTTTTGTGTAGCCCTGCATGGGCAAATTCAACTTTTTTTTAGAAATGCTAAAGAGCTATATATATATATTACCTACTGGCGGTCGCCAGTAGGTAGTTATAGTTAGGACCTACTTTCCATAGGAAATCCACAACATTCTATTTGGAATAACTTCGGCGCTGGTGGACGAATCTTCGTGAATTTCTCCAAGAAAATGGCCTGCTCCGCTCCTTCCCTGAAAGTTTGGGGGTGATTTGTCAAGTGGGGGCCGAGAAAAAAAGAGGGTCCCAAAATGCAATTTTCCATAGGGACCTTTAGCCAGGGCTACAGCTCGAACGGCTGAACGGAATTACACCAAATTTGGCAGAGAGGTGGAGTTCGGTTTGCAGATTGTGCTTTTTGTTAAATGGTGTAAATCCGTTCAGTAGTTCCTGAGAAAATCAAAAGTAAAATCATATCGATATCTAGAGACGAAGTACAGCATGCGTACCGAAATCCATACAATTACGAGAATGAGCTGCTTGCTGATTGGATGTCAACTGTCTGTCAACACTCCAAACCAGGAAGTGTTGACAGCAATCTTGTGGCTCGGTAGAACCGAGTCACAAGAAAACAGTACAACAAATTTGGAAAAAAAGGAAAGGGGGCAGTGTAGAAAGATCCTGATCTTCTAGGCCTGCTCAGGGGGTCCCACATGGATCTTTAGGCTCCCAATTTAAAAAAGTAAATAAGTAAGAAATCTCGGGGTACGCGTATAGGTAAAAAAAACTAGAAATATGTTTTATTCTTAATTAGCCTCCCGGGGGGCCAAATCTGGGGGGCAATTTGTATCCATAAAGGGAGGCTTGTAAGGCCCCCGCAGCCCCGGGGACCGCCAACCCCTCAAGGTTTAAAAAAAGTATGTTTTCAGCTCCCCCTCCCCCTGTACACGCCCCGGGGACCGCTACCTTCCTGGGGCAATATTATGTAAAATGACCTTTCAGCCCCGTGGAGCTGCAACCCCCGGGGCTTTTTAATGTTGGTAAGGGGTCGCACGGCCCCCCTCCTGGAGCTCTTGATGGTCATGAGGATCACCGCCTCCCAGGGCCGGCTCCTGCAGTGTCTCGGGGTACCTACCCCCTGGACACTGATGTTTGCTATGTTAGGGCGTGAGCGTCGCTGTTCCCACTTTACCACAGCAAACCGCATTCCTATTTGAAAGAGAGAGCATGTTAATCTGGTCTCTTTTTCAAGTAGGAAAGCAGATTGGTTTTCGATAGAGAGAGCAGCATGTAAGCTGCTCTCTCAGACAAAGCAATGCCGGCTCTCGAAGGATGCCTGGAGGATCGTGGGGGCATTGGGGTAAAAAAACAGGGCCATATTATCAAGCCTGGACGATAAAATTATCGCTGCTTTATCGGCAGGAAACTGCCGATAAATTGGCGATAATGGGCTTGATAGTATGCTTTATGGAATTCCATTTGAAGCTCATGTTAGATGTGAAGGACATCTAACATGAGCTTCGATTGGAATTCCATAGAGCATATTATGAAGCCCATTATCGCCACTTTATATGCGGTTTCCTGACGATAAAGCGGCGATAATTTTATCGCCCAGGCTTGATAATATGTCCTACAGTTCTTTTTGAGAACTAACTTTACTGGTGAAAAAAAGAGCTATATTTCTATCATAGTATGTGAAACTTTCCAGGTTTTTTTGTGCACCAGTTGTACTCTCTACGGATGAGCAGGCTTGTTTCCTAGCCTGTGTTTCTTCTTCTTTTTCTTTAAATTCGCTAAGCAAAGCTGTCCTCATTTCAGGTATTAAATTTGTCGCTTTCTTTTCCCTGGCCGTGTGTGTCAATTGCTGCTATACTTTTGTAATATATTAATAATCATATTGTCGAGGTGCCAAACGTTCATTACATACTCCGTCCTCCACCATTTTAGTAGTTTTCCTTTGTTTTTTTTTCATACCTGTTACTTTCATTTTACCCTCCGCCTATCTTGTCTGTGATCGATGAGATGTCCTGTGTTTGTCTTTGGCCTCCGATGTTATCAGACTTGGTGACACGTATACGTAAAAAGTCATTTGAAGCACGTAAGCCACAGCCATAACGCATGCACGTCACCAGAAAGCCATTATTATGCTTTTGCCTTTATCATGGGTGGTAAATGTATGTGGTTAACGACATACTCGTACTCCCATCTTTATCATTGCAGGTTGTTCACCCGCTCAGTGCTTTGGGCACCACTAACTGAGTGACCAAAGAGGCCACGCATGTAGTAGTATAAACAACAAAACAAGTGCCAGTGCTGAACTACAATCACTGCTTAGTCCATCAAGTAATGGTATAAATTGAGCATACCACACCGCTTATTACTTGCGTCAGTAATTTATTTTAGTCAATTCAAGTCTCTGTTTGAATTATTTTCATTCTATTTGATAAAGCAATATTTTTGTGCATATATACATTATATACAGAAAAGACAACAAAACAATGTTTTTACAGGTGCAAAGAGTTTTTTTTACAAATTTACAATATAACAACACATATACATATCACTTTCACTCTTCAGACATACATCTTTCAAACCCGAACAGAAAAGTTTTAAATCTTTGGGAGTAAAGCCCTTTGTCACTGTCTTATTGAATCCTGTACAGTCATGACAGATATTTGTTTAGTCGTTTTTAATTAGTCGTTTAAGAACACTAATTCAGTCCAGGTTTAAATCCTCTCCTATCTGGACAACTATTTATTGAAAACCATACACAGTGACAAAGAGACTGAAGTGGTCGACGCGTTTCGAATCCCTTATTGTGGGATTCTCCTCAGGACCAAAAGAATCTTGTGAAGCCTGCAATGTACAAGTCTCAAGCACGCAGATGTGGACAGTCTGAGCGTCCTGCGATCCGTGATTCACAGTTTGATTTTAAAAGTATTTACCCCAAGCTAGGGGTATAAATGCGAGTCACGATGCGGATAGCCACGGAGGGATTTAGTTAGTGGATTCACAAAGTCATGAAAAACGGCATCTCGGCTCGTTGTTCTCCGTGTCCCTTCATGTAGTAGTGGGCCCCCTTGTACGGTAGTTTGGGAACAACTCTAAAATGGCGTAGAACATTTGCGCCCAGTCTTTTTTATACATAGGGTCACGTGTGTTGTGACGGATGCGCTGGATAGGTGTGGTGTGGGTGTATACCAGCCATGAGAGAGTGTGTGTCGATCTGACAACTAGACCTGCAACTAAGAAATCACTACAATGGAAATCTGGGCTTTGTACTGTTGTTGTGTTTTTCTGGTAGCGGAAGCACAATAGGCTGTACTAACGTATTCAGTCTCGATTAATTTATCACCTCCCCCAGGGGCTTTTAAATGTTGGGAGAGGGGTCAATAATTGTGTTGACTTTTCTTCTTTAGTGTGCAGTGCTATATTATTTTATAAAATGTATAAGTCTTCAAACTAGCTTTACTCTTACGGCGTACGTGCAATATTTCCGTAATTGATTTTTAAAGTAATATACACTTTTTTACAGTTTTAAAAAAGTATTTTTATGATTATCCCAGATAATGTCTTCTGTTAATATGTACATTGAATACTAAATATATGTTTTTGAACAATTAGAATCTTACGTGGAATACGTCTACGGGGCGCCGTATATGACGTCACACAGGATTTTTTTTGGGCAAAAAAGAGAAAAAAACGTGAAGCCTGCTTTATTGTTAATTAGCCTCCAGGGGGGTGGGGGTCAAATCTCTGGGGCAATTTGTTTTTCATAATGGGGGGCCTAGAGGGTCTGCCCTGCGACGGGGATTGCTACCCCCTGGATCTTTAACTATATGTATGCGAGGGGGGCTAATGGCCCCCCAGAGTTCCGAGGACCGCTTTCTCCTCCTCTCGATTCCCTTCCCCCCTCCCCCACCTCCAGGGCCTCTTATTATTAATAAAAACTGTGCAAAGAGGTTGCAAATGTGGTATTTTGGTTTTGTTTCTGTCTTTTAGAGGATCCAAGGTAAATATAAAGTTTTTTTGTACAGCCACTACCTTTCTGCCTGTTACCATAGTAACAGTTCATGGATCAGTTGCGTGAGTACAGAGGTTAGAAGTTCACCACAATATGTTGCTAAATGAAATACTTACTGTGCTGGAGATTTTTTTTTTCATAGGAACCGCTAGTCGTAGAAGAAGTTTGTGGAAAAGTTTTATTAAGGATTCCTTCCTGTTCGGGGAGTATTAGGGTAACGTGCTCCAAGCGGGACTTTACAATGTTTAATGTTCATTGGCTGTAAAGTATTAAAAGTAGAAGGCTTAGCAGTCATTCCTTGCTCGTCTTTGGAACAAGATGGACATTTTATAATGGATAAAGTGTTCCGAACACAAGTTTGCTCCTAATTGGGTGGGAACGGTTCACTGTTGTCAGTGATATTGTGATGCATTTTCCAAAGGAGTATGGGGAAAGAAAGTAGTAGAGGGCAGGTTAGGAAAACTATTAACTGCCCATAAGGTGGTGGAGAGGAATTATGAGGTAAACTATTTTTTTATATATGATTCAAGGGCCATTTATATAATTGCCATGTGGTGTATAAATCACGGCGGAAAAATGACAGTGTTTTGCACTGTTTTCTTTTATCAAGTTTGTAGGTGACATACTTCTTAGTACTACTATTTACTTATAATGTGGTGTTTACTTTCATGATGGGGAGGTGTGGTTGCGCAGCAAAAATTTCAGTCTAGGTTTGAAACAGTTTTTATTAAGCAAATACAAATAAACTTTCTTCAGAAACTGTCGCAGTATATATGAAAGGGGTGACAATTAAAAATGGAATTTCAGAAAATATCAGTTAAGCGTGGCTATATAATTCATTTTTGTGCTACAGTTTGTAAAAGTGTTGCCCCACATTCTTGTTGATGTAAGAGGGCATAAGTAACTTTTAGATAAAGTAGAATAGAAGTGCTACAACAAACACTCCCGCACTACATTATCTCAGATCAAGAGAACAAGTAAAACAGTAAAATCTAAATTGTTTCATATTACATAGAAATGCATGCCTTATTATTTTAAAACTTGTATTCTGTACAATTCAGAAACGTGCTGTTGTAGTGTTTACAAGTTGCAGATTGTTCCGCTAATAAATCACATACTCACCAAAGAATATATAGAATGTTACTCTTATAATATGTAGTACAGGTCCTATATATTCTTTAGGGAGAAGGTGAATAGGAATCGCAAATAAGAATAAAAATTAGAAAATAACATTCAGAAATGTAAGGCTTATTAAATATTTAAAGTAACAAAGTATGCATAGATATATTTTAATATATATAAAAATATCTGATCAAGTTTTAATAAATATTTGATAATTATATTACAGATGGCGCTGAAAAATTTTCCATTCCTGTTCTGTAGCAATAGAACAATCTATTATAATATAACGATTGATACCATTGTTAAAGTAAAAAGAAAAGGAAAATAAAGTTATGTATTTAACAGAACATCCATAATGAAATAGTTTCGAGCGGTAATTATTTACTGAACTTCTTTTCTCCGGGAGGTGAAAAAATTAGATCTTCGTGGCGACGGGTCATAAACTCCTCTGAGATCATGACGTTGAGAATAATATCATGTATATATTCTCACATCATATGATCACAAGGGGAAAATAGACTGAAAGCCGCAAGCCGGTAACGTTGCTTACTCATCGTTACTGTTTGTGACAACGGATTGTGAATTCCGCTGGGATCACTAAGAGTGTTAATGTTATAATATACATATTAAAAGTATGTGATCTCTAGGGGAAAACATAATAACAAGTGTATCATTGTCACGTTGATTGAAAATGTTTAGGGTTTGCGTCGACGGGTTAATAACACCTCTCGAGCGAAGTACAGTATCAATATTATAATATTAAAAGTCACTATATATAAGGTAAAAGGAGCCAGAAAAGGAGTAATATTTGTTATAATATATCTTTTTCTAAGAACAAGCTGCTGACGTTACAGAGAAAAAGGGAAAAACATGCAATAAAATTTTTTTCT
Source organism: Lissotriton vulgaris (assembly GCF_964263255.1). Lineage (NCBI taxonomy): Eukaryota > Metazoa > Chordata > Amphibia > Caudata > Salamandridae > Lissotriton > Lissotriton vulgaris. The sequence continues at coordinate 323,779,025 of NC_141693.1, forward strand.
ACATATAAATGTTTAATTTTGACAAATAGTCACATTTATAACTAAGTACTATGCCTATGCCATCTTGAAACAACTTACAACTCCGGAATATGTTTGTTGACGCAAAAAGAGAATCCAATGCTAGAGAACGGAACCTGCAACAGAGATTTGCGATTCAGAAATAACTCGGGAAAACAAAACTAATTACACAGTAGGTGTGGTTTATATAGTTTTTTGTTGTTTAGTAGTCTAGGGAAGGGAGATGTGGCTCCGCCTATGTACATGGCACGTTTTGCAGTTTACACGTGCTCGCGTTTTAATTGTTTTTCATGTGCACGTGTTTGGAAAAGTTTCAAACTGTGAAGCTGTAAAGGTTTCGATTTTGATAGTAACACGTATAAGGAATTATTATCTACATACGTTGGAGAGTTTAAAAAGTATTACTCGGTAAAATGTGTTCTTTGCATTTACATGATTAAAAGCATCTAAATAGAAGACGTATAAAATAATATTGTTATCATTAGAAGAAAAAAAAGTTTAATATTTGTTATTTTTATGGTTCTTAATTTAGAAAATGCTAGCATTTGTAGATTGTAATCCTACCCTCGGAAAGGTGTGCTGGCGCTTGGGGCTTTGGGAAGGTTATTAAATAATAAATGCCCTTTTCTATGCACCTGTAGACTTGGCTTTTAAACTTTCAATGGCCTAGTCTGTATAATTACACTTCCTCCAAACATTTTGGTACTGCTATTTTAGTATTGCAGTGAGCCATTCAGCAGTATGTGTTTATGTATACACTGTTCTAAAAGTGAAGCTGCTGTACATTTTGCCAGACACTCTCCTTGCAGAATTGTAATAATTTAGCCAGTACCCAAGTAGTCATGGTGCAAAGTGGGCCTTAGGGCATGGACTCTTTCAAACTCCTATGCACTATGCATGCAGTCTTCTATGCATGGGAAACTTGTATTTTATAGCTTTTATTATCCAGTCTGTATTCCTACACTTCCAGCAAACTCTTTGTGGTTGCTCATTCAGTATTGTAGTGAAGTATTCAGCAGAATGCCCTTATGTATGCACTGTGCTAAAATGAAACTCTTCTAAATTCAGACAGACACTCTCCTTGCAGAACTGTAACTATCCAGTCAGTACTCAAGTAATCAAGGTGCAAAGTAGGCCTTAGGCCATGTACTGCTTTAAACCTGTAAAGAGAATGCATGCACTCTTTTATGTAGGTGCACATTTGTTTTTTATACATTCAATTGTCCAGTCTGTATCATTAGACTTTCACAATCACTCTCACTCTACTGTTTCAATATTGTAGTGAGCCATTCAGCATTAGTTCCTTATATATGTACTGTGGTAAAACTGAAGCTCTTATAAATTCAGTCATGCACTCACTGAAAAAACCATAGGTTTCAGCCACATTATAGTTAGGAATTGGCATTTAAAAAACCTTGCAAATTCACTGAAAAAAATCATAGGTTCCACACATGTTATAGTTAGCTGGAGATTTCACTCATACAAAACCATTGAAATTCCCCCGTTATAGTTAGTTCAGCTAACTATAACTCACGCGCCCGCAATGCACTGCTGTTGACATCACATACTACATAACTCATGACATGGTCAGTGACATCACTCATGACATCACTGATGACATCTCAAATGCCATCACTGATGACATCACTGATGACATCATCCTTATGAAAGAGTGGCAGACCTCCTCTTACCCTAGTATAACCATTGATACACACATTCAAAAATGGAGCGTAAAATTTTCTAAAGAATGGAGATACCAATACCAGTTAGAACCACCTAATCAGTAATTCCTAAATCTATATACACATCCACTCATTCACCAATAGTTCTATATAGTCACTCATGCATGTACTCACTAATCATATGTACTCATGCACCTATACATCCTGTTACACACCTACACATATCATTAGAGTTATTCACACATATACTCACACATGGAAATAAACTATCAAACATCCATTTACTTGCATATATAGCTCTACACACACGACTACACTTATTTCTACAGAAACGTACACAAACTTACTCTCTTAAACAATCAGTTATAGAAATACATACTTATTTATACAGCAACTCTTTCAATCTGTCACTGTCATATATCCTTACTTATATACATCAATACTCACATATACTAGTTTAAAACATGTGTACATACTCATAAAGACACTATTGAGGCAGTCATTCACTTACTAACACACCCATACACACAATCATCCACCCATACAGTCCTGGACACATGTTGTCTTCAAAACACATACAAACAATGAGTCAGTCATTCATGGATCTGTGTGGTAAGTAATACCCCCCACCAAACCATACAGATACTCCTTCTGATACTCTAAAAACCAACTAATAACCCATAAAGACATTCATGTAGCTACTCACTAACCCATACCGCCACTTATACACAAAGTGAGACACTGATACACATATTTACATATTTAAAGATTACTCGCTAATACATGTATTCACTAAGATATACCTAATAAGCCAGTTATATAATCAAGTTTACCAAAAAAACATTTAGAAACTTATTTACCCATTTATTCTTCCATCATATATACATATATAAAAAATATTTATTTTCCAGAAAGACAGACATTCACTGGATGATGTCATCAGTGATGTCATTTGAGATGTCATCAGTGATGTCATGAGTGATGTCACTGACCATGTCATGAGTGATGTAGTATGTGAAGTCATCAGCAGTGTATTGCGGGCGCGCGAGTTATGGTTAGCTGAACTAACTATAACGGGGGAATTTCAAGGGTTTTGTATGAGTGAAATCTCCAACTAACTATAACATGTGTGGAACCTATGGGTTTTTCAGTGAATTTGCAAGGTTTTTTAAATGCTAATTCCTAATTATAACATGGCTGAAACCTATATATATATATATATATACTCCATCTCCAAAGTACCCAACGTACAAAGGAGCACCCGGACCTCAGCTGCACACAAGGAGCCTTGAATGGTAAGCACGCCTCCAGCACAACGATATCCTTTAACTGTTCAGACTGCCTTGGATGCCTGACGCGTTTCGAAGTGTCCCCACTTCTTTTCAGAGGCTTTGGCAGTTATGAAGGAGTGCTTGAGGCACCACACCCCTTCTTGCTTAGATGCAAGCCCTGGATGGGACTTCTGGGACTTGTAGTGCCTCACATCGCGCTAATGTTCAGTCGGTAACTTTTCAAACCCACAGATGGGCCTCACTGTGTGGAATTCGTGCAGAATCCATACGCTGCTGTCCAATGTTCTCGGCCCGTAGTCAAGACTGCATGGCCCCCGATTCTTTCATGGTGGTGCTCCTTCCGCGGCAAGGGTCGCCGCGTAAATATTCCAGCTCCAAAGTACCCAACGTACAAAGGAGCACCCGGACCTCAGCTGCACACAAGGAGCCTTGAATGGTAAGCACGCCTCCAGCACGCCCTGGATGGGACTTCTGGGCAAGGGTCGCCGTGTAAATATTCCAGCTCCAAAGTACCCAACGTACAAAAGTTACCGGTTAAAGGATATCGTTGTGCTGGAGGCGTGCGCTTTGGAGCCAAAGGGGCCAAAATGTATAGTGGAGACATCAAAATTATCTGACACAAAACGCCCTGGTTTTGCAAGAGCACCACCTGTGTTTTTGGTCCCGGGCTCGATGACCATCTAGGAAAACCTACCAAACCAAGACATTTCTGAAAACTAGATACCCGGGGGAAGACAGGGTGGTATGGCTTGCGTGGCTCCCCAAATGTTTTCCTACCCAGAGCCCGGGACCAAAAATGCATGTGTTCCCCTGGCAAAACAAGGTCGTTTTGTGATAGATAATTTTGATGTCTCCACAATACGTTTTGGGCCCTTCCCTGCCGTGGGTACTGGGCCCACCTACACTAGTGAGGTACCAGTTTTATCACGAAAATTGGGGAAATGCTGGGTGGTAGGTAATTAGTGTTAGCCCAGCAATCCCACAACTTTCCCACACAGCAATTTGAGAAAAATCTTTTAATTTTTCATCTAGATTTGAGGCTTGCAGGGGATTCTGGGTAGGAAAACTTTTGGGGATCCATGCAAGTCACATTTTCCTGGAATCTCTCGGGTGTCTAGTTTTCAGAAATGTGTGGGTTTGGTAAGTTTCCCTAGATGGCCGCCGAGCCCGGGACCAAAAACACAGATCCCCACTATCTATCACAAAACAACCTAGTTTTCCAAGGGGGCACCTGCCTTTTAGATACCAGGTCCGGCAGTCATTTAGGGAGCTGTAATAAAGCTGGTACCCTGGATGAAGTCAACAGAAATAGGTTTATTGAAGGTTGTGTATGTATCTACAGGAATAATGTCCTATGCACACAGTGCCAGCAGCAACTGACCTGTGGGGATTCTAAGGACACTTGAACAGGATGAAATCTCTAGATCCAAGAACCCCTTTGCACAGAACATAATGACAAGAAGGTCATTACACACCTTCCGCCTTTACACAAGAAGAGCAAAGAAAGAGATCAGAAAGAAGAGGAGTGCTAAGAAAGAAAGAAAGAGGCAAAAGAACATTAACAAGGAACAAAATCATGCAGTTTCACAGGAATCTTTCCAGCGCGAGAACTCCTTCGCAAAGCGGGCAATTCTTTGGAATGATCAATCAACCCAGGGTGAATTTTGCTGCACATGGGAGCGATTCTGTTCAGGTTCCAGATGCGGCCATCATCCAACTTAATAGCATTCTAAAAGAGTTTCTTTACCACATAAGTAGAGAAGAATTTTGAGACTTCAGCACACCTCTGTGGAAGACGTACTCGCACACTGTCTTCTACTCTCACACGAGTGTGAGTGACAGCATGTCTGGCGTCAAAATACTCTTTCCTTTTTGCAATCTTCAAATCCTGCCCTGCTTGCCAGGACATTACACCAGGACCCACACCAGTGGAAACTATGCTAGGACCTGCAGTAAGACAAGCATCCAAACCAACACTCGCACTTTTGTCTTTCATCCATGCTTGGAACATCTAGGTATTGGGCTTCCGCCCACAAAAGAGCTCAAAGGGAACTTTACTCGTGGTAGAATGAGGGTTGAGACGGTAGATGGTTACCACAACCTCAGACTTCCAGTATTTGTTTTGAGCTTTGGCCAGTTGGATGGATTCTTTTAACACTCGGTTAAACCTTTCCACCATGCCATTGGTTTCGGGATGGTAGAGGGTGCATGCTTATGTTTTACCCCCTTTTTTTACAAAAACTCCTCCATCTCTCTCAAGACCAGTTGAACTCCATTGTCGGTAAGAAGGCAGTCCGGGAATCCCTCTCGGGAGAAAACGTCATCAAGGAACTTGGTGACATCCTTAGTTTCAATACTGTGAGTGATCTTAATCTCCAGCCACCTGGAGAACATGCCCATTAATACTAGGACATATGATTGACCGGAGCTACAAGTAATGGGACCTAAAAGATCCAATGCCACACTTTCCAACAATGAATAGGGGCCTCACGCACAACCATAGGTTGGACTCTAGTATTATAGACCTAGTCAGAGGCATTACACTCAGAACAATGTCTCACCATGCGCTTGACTAAGAGATCAATTTCTGGCCACCAAAAATGCAAACAAATACTTTCTTTTTTCTTGGAGACTCCAGCCGTGACCTCACACCCTTTATAAACTTCGTCCTCCCACAAGTCCCCAGAGACATCAAGGGTGTGAATAGGATCAATCCTGACAAGGCGGGAAAGACAATCTGAGACCTTCTTCTGAGCACCAGGAATGTGATGTACAACAAAATCATAGTCTTGGAGTGTGACAATCCACCTGGCGATTCTTGATGATACAGCATCAAGACTCTTTTTAGCGAACACATCCTTCAAAGGTTGATGGTCAGACTGTACTGTGAATGAACTTCCCCAGAGAAATGTTGTAGGTTTCTTAGCAGCCCAAAAGATGCAAAGGGTTTCTTTCTCTATGACAGAGTATTATATTTCAGGCCAGTGCTCTTGACAAAAACATGATAGTTATCTCCTGACCATCCTTCACTTGTTTAAGAGCAGTCCGAGACCCTTGGAGCTAGCATCAGTGATGAGGATGGAAAGAGCGGAAGTGTCAAAACTCTTTGGAGAGAGGGAGCCTCACTCAAAGCCCCCTTTATATCATCAAATTCGGCTTGGCACTGTGGTGACCAGATGAACCTCACTCACTTCTTGAGAAGAGCCCTAAGGGTGAAAGTACGAGACGCAAATTGTGGAACAAACTTGTTGTAATATTTGGCCATACCGAGAAAGGTGACTAACTCATCCCTGGATTGGGGCACAGGAAGGTTCTTGATAGTCATCACTAAATGATCTTTAGGTTTGACACCGTATTTAGATCATTTGTGCCCCAAATAGTCGATTTCTGTGAGTTTAAATTTACTTTTGTTCTCACGTGACTTGAAGCATTTCAGAATGGATCTAAATCTTTCACCATGTAACTCTTGATAAGAGCCATATACCAGTACATCGTCTTGGTAAATCTTGACACCAGGTAACCCATGTAAGACATCTTCCATAGCTCTCTGGAATACAGAGGCTGCAGAATTCAGTCAGAAAGGAAGTCTTGTAAATTTGAAAGTGCCAAATTGTGTTATAAATGCAGTGAGGTTCATTGAGTCAGAGTCAATTTTAATCTGGTGATACGCGGCCCTGAGATCCAATGTGGAGAAGACCTCAGCTCCGCCTAATTGTGTCAGCATTTCTGCAATATTTGGGAAAGGGTACTTGTCAGCTACGGCAGTGCAATTGAGTGTGCTCAAGTCCATACAAAGTCTCACCTCACCAGCGGCTTTACGTGCAAGTACCAGGGGAGCCAACCACTCACTCGCCTCAGTTCTGACAATAATTCCATCTTTTAGTAACTTCTGCAGTTCTTTCTGCATAGACTTCCTCATGGCTAATGGTACACTACGCACCTTGCAAGTAATAGGGGTGGCATCAGGTTTCAAAGAAATCTTATGCTTATAACCAGACAAAAAACCTAGTTTTTCACTGAAAACTTGTTTGAATTCCCTCTGTAGATCGTCGACTTGAACAACCTTGGAAGGCTCGGGTGCACTAAGAGAATCAGGGGGTGATGAACACAGGTCTTTCTTCAAGACTATACAAGGATCCCTACCAGGAATTAACATGACTCCAAGATCTGCCTAGTGAACCCAACCTATTATACTGTCACCCCTGGAGGAGATGTAGATTTTTCCAGCAGTTAGTTTATTTTTGTATTCCATGTCACCCTCAAAGTATCCAAACAACTTGATCGGTTGACCACCATAAGCAAGCGGTCTGATGTCAGGCTTAAACACCTTCACATTACCCAATAAAATTGAGTCCTAAAAACACTTACGAACTAAAGTGATTTTTGCCCCGGAGTCAAAGAGCGTTTTGACTGGATGACCATTTATTCGGACACTGTCAATGGGATTTTTGCACGTGTTCAAAGAAGCGTGAGTCAAGACCTCTCCACAATGCAACTCGTCCGGGTTAGAGTCTGACTCATTTTGAATCCACACTTCCTTCACTCGTTTGTTCTTCTTAAATTCTGACACTCTGCAGGCTTTTGCTACGTGACCAACTCTACCACATTTGAGACATTTTGCATTCAAAGGAGGACACGAATTGTCATTGGCCAGATGACCAGCACTATCACAGCGGTAACATTTCTCAAGTAAAAGGTTTTTTAGACCATGAAGACTGAGATTCATTTTGCTTAAATGTCTTAGGTTGAGACTCATTTTGCTTAAATGTCTTAGGCTTAGTTACAACTTGCACTTTATCATTAGTTGAGTTAAGAGTGCTGTTTTCTTTTTTTATGACTTCCACACAAGCAAGGGAGTGGTCAATGCGTTTTGCGATTAAGATGACTTCATTAAGTTTCGTGTTGTCCTTTTGCCACAGTTCATCTTTCACCTTTTCTATTGCGCAACCTAGCATAAATTGGTCACGTATACGATCCTCAAGTACGCCTTAACACTATCACTGCTGCAGCAATTCCCCCTCTGTGCTGGAAGTGCTTGAAATCCATTGTTCATGACAAGCTCAGCTCGTCATAAGCACACGACCAGTGTACTGCATGACGAGCTGAGCTCGTCATGAGCATCGAAGGGGTTAAAATTTACAAGTAGAGGCCAGCTTGCACAATGGAGTAAAATAAACCTCAACTGACTCTTTAGGTTGTTGTAGGCGTGTCCCAAAGTGATAATGTTCTAGGATGGTGCTGACCTTGGGGAGATAGTGTTTGTCAAGTTTATTCAAGCAAATTTCAAATTCATTGAGGCTGTTGGATTCAGTGTCATCAAGGTCAGGTAGATGTTCAAAAACTTCTTGCCCCTCGGAGCATAGGCAGTGTAAGAGTAAGGCTGACTTCTTTTCTGCACTTAATGACACTCCGCACACCCTAGCATAGTTGAGGAAGACCTTCGTCCATTTTGACCAGCGGATGGAAGGCTCGCCTGGATTTGATACAAAGAAAGGTGGAGGGGTGACGTTTTGCATTTTTACAAAAGGTGTGCCAGTCACCGAAGAAAGTAAGGTGGTGAAAACACGTCAAGAGTTACTGTGTTTGTCACTGTAATATTAGGAGTGGAGGGACATATGAAATGGTGTGCACATCACCTTGAAACTCAATAAAGAAAATTTGCAGATTTGTGGGGAAACAAAGGTCGCAAATAGAAATGGAAGTAGGAGACAGGCAGTATGGCAAGCTGTGCCCGTCAGCGTGAAATACAAGATAAGTATGTGAATTAGATATTGAAATAAGCTGTGCTTGCCGGGGTAAATCACCAGTGTTTATCAACCATGAATTGCGACAATGTGACACAATGTGTAAAGTGCCATAATGAAATGCTGTGCCCATCAGGTTTAGACGGGCCCAATTACAATTTAAATAATTGCTCTGCCCATCAGCGTGAGATGGACTTTGTTATAATTTAAATAAATGTAAAGCAACACAAAGATAAGCTGTGCCCATCAGCCTTAGATGAGCTTGGTCATAAGTCAATTAAAAGGTGTGTCTATTAGTGTAAAATGGGCCTTGTTATAATTTAAACAATGCTGTGCCCATCAGCGTAAGACAGGCTTCATTACAAATTAAATAAATGTTGTACCCATCAGAGTGAGACGGGGCTCACTTTTCCAGATTAGTATCAAAAGTAGTACAAAGCGAGTTGTTGCCTCATCAACTGCTTGGTACCAAGACGCTAGGGCTGGTTTTAATGAGCAGAGGGAAGCGGATAGATGGTTGAAAACAATGCGTTGAGCTTGGTTTCAGTGCGGCGTGAGAGCGGCATTCAGAGTTGCTTAGCAATGCTCCCACACAGTTTTCACAAGCTCCCAGTATTGTCAACATCAAATGCTGTTTGAGTAAGTCAAAGGTTGCTAGGGAACATCAGAGCTGCAGGCGTCATCACAGCGAGGGCCGAGAATCTGCGCAAGGCAATGGAGGCTCGAGATTTGCTCATGAGGAACGGTGATCTCAGTGAGTCTTTTCATTTTAAAATTAAATCGCAAAGCAGTCGAGGAAAAAAAAAATTCACATTACCTTAATCTTGATTCATGATGGAAGAAAGGTAGTCTTACGCCAATGTGAGGTTCCCAAAGTGTGTTAGGACGTCTTGAAATTCAGTAGAGGAAAGTCAGCAAAGAGGGTAGCTGAGGGTTCGGCTCAGGATCGTTGCCAGTGTAATAAAGCTGGTACACTAGATGAAGTCAACAGAAGTAGATTTATTTAAGGTTGTCTATGTATCTACAGGAATAATGTCCTATCCACACAGTGCCAGGAGGAACTGACCTGTGGAAATTCTAAGGACACTTGAACAGGATGAAAGCTCTAGAACCAAGAACCACCTTTACACAGAACACAATGACACTCCGATCATTACGGGAGCCCTACCAAACCCACACATTTCTGAAAACTACACACCGGGGAGAGTCCAGGGAGGTGTGACTTGTGTGGCTCCCCCAAAGTTTTCCCACCCAGAATGACCTGAAAACCTCAAATTTAGCTGAAGAAAAGCACATTTTCCTCACATTTCTGTGTGGGAAAGTTGTGGGATCACCAGTCTGACACAAATTTACTACCACCCAGTGTACCCCCAGGTCTCCCGATAAAAATGGCACCTTACTTGTGTGGGTGGGCCAATACATAAACACACAAGACATAAAATCTCAGCACAATAATAATTATATACAAAATAAGACGATTTCAATGGATATTAAGGGCCTGATTTAGATCTTGGCTGATGAGATGCTCCATCAAAAACGTGACGGCTATCCCGTCCACCGAATTACAAGTGCCATAGGTTATAATGCACTTGTAATACAGTGGACAGGATATATATATCATGTTTGTGATGGAGTATCTCATCCACCAAGATCTAAATCAGGCTCTATGTTCACTAAACATATCCTTCTTAATCTGGAGAAATCAGAAAACTTCCATAGACAAGTGAACATTTAAACATTTAAATACCAATATCATAGTTACAAAAAAAGACCAAGCTAAAGTTCTATTCCAATATTTTTAGAAGTAGCTAACATGTGATAGTAAACATAAAAAACATATTAAAGTGACATGTGCTTTGTCTTAAAATGAGGACTTGAACAATACTCATCTCTGCAAAACCCACTTAATTAAAACAATCAATATAAAGGTGACGAATGACCGACCTATAAATATCTGGACAATTAAATGTCAATTCAGCCAAACTCTGAGGCTGCGCATTGTTAGCAAATCGGACCCCAAGGGTGAGTTTGAGCAGTTGATAAGGTTTCTAGTTGATGCTTCTAGCCCTTATGTTCAATGCCCAATTTAAGAACCCTGTTAGTGTGAAGACTATCGTTTCATTTGTGTCATATCTAAGAATACCCCGCGCTTTGGAGCAATGTCCAAAGCTCAAGTTGCGACACAGTGAAATAAAACACTTGGTGTGTGGTAGGGTGTACCTTGGGTGTATAAGGTTTAGCTGTGTGGGGAGTAATCCTATCCAGAACTGTTTCAAATTTTGACAAGCACTTGTGTGCTAAGAGCTTATCAATCAAACCATTGGCGGGGATTTCGCCAAGCTTTCAGGAGGATATGGTCCCAATATAAGCTCTGAATCTGGGTTCCCCCATTGTTTCTAAGATTTCATGGTTCTTGCCATACCTCAGGCAAATGCAATCAAAGCCACAGCTCCTTGAGCCAGGGCGTGGAACAATTTTTATTGGCATTCTATAGGAATTCAGCTTAGGAGTTGCCCATAAACTAATCCCATACTTTAGGATTCTAAGATGGGCAATATAGTCAACTCTTTGAATGTTCATGTCCCACGATAATGACTTTATAGGGATTCTACTTAGTAAGTTACGTAGTGATGTTAAGAATTTATTTTCCATTCGTGTTGCCAGGATGATATCACTATATCCCCAGAGCTCTGCCCCATATAGAGCCCCACCCAGGGCTACTGCTCTGTAAACCTCAAGGACAGTTGATACCGCCCTACTAGAAGTATGTCTATACTTTTTCAAAATAGCTACAGATTTATACTACTTCAGTGATTTGCTCTGTCTGAGTTGGGGCTTCCAAAATAGTTTCATGGAGAGTTTAACACCTAGATACTCAAAACTCCAAACCCACTTGATCGGTGTCCCATCCACCGCCCTTTTATTTTTAAATGAATGATGGGGGTTTAAGGCCACAAACTTTGTATTTCCAGCATTCATTTCTAGGTCTCTATTCTCACAACACTTATGGAATGTCCCAGACAAAACTTGAAGACCCATAGGGGTGTGCGATATGAATAAAGTGTCATTAGCAAACCTCAACGCGGAGTGTTGATGTTTGCTATTTTTGAGGCATTGTGTTGGCAACTGTTCTCACTCACGCAGGCACGCATCATCGGCTTTAAATCTTGCCGATGACCCGGCAGCACTGTGGCATTTTTCTCCCGCTCTGATCTTGGTCAGAAGCGAGAGTCCCTCTTTTTAAAATTGTAAAATTGTGGTGATTATGGGGCCGATTAGGATGGCGGGCAGACTTTGCCCGCCCACCACCCTTGCGGAAAACGGGACCGTCCGCGAGCTGAGCGGCGGTCCTGCACTGCATATTAGGATGCGCCCACCACAGTGGCGGGCGCATTATGTATTTTTTACATTGTGGCGGGGGGTACTCTCACCACAGGTACCCCCCATGTGCACCCCCACACCCCCTTCACCATGGGGGCCCGCAGGGGGCCTCCGAAGTGAAGACCGCATGCCTTTCCGTAGCGGCATTGACGCCAGAGAAAGGCATCTGTTTAAGCCCATCGTAATATGGCTGGTGGTGTCTGATAGACACCGCCACCATTTTAAACCTTTTTCGCCCCGGTCGCAAGGCGTCTGTGGCGGAAAAGCGGCAGAAGGTCTTTCCATCCACCGCGGTCCCCCCGCCATGCTAATATGGCGGGGGGGAAATGGGTGGCGGTCTGACCTGGATGTCGGGCGGATCGCCACCGTCCGCATGGCGGTGGCGATCCGCTCGACATCCTAATGGGCCCCTGTGTTTTTAAATCTGCCTAATTATTCCTTACCTACACTTTTTCTTTGCTGGGGGCACTCTGAGCTGGCGGAAAGGCTCTGTGGGAACTTCCGCTTTGTGTTGGGGAAATTCAATTAGCGTTCTAGTTGGTCCTGCTGATTTGCACTCACGCACGCATCATCGGCTTTAAATCTTGCCGATGACTGTGGCATTTTCTCCCGCTCTAATCTTGGTCAGAACCGAGAGTCCCTCTTTTTAAAATTGTAAAATTATGGTGATTGGGTTTTTAAAACTGCTGAATTATTCCTTACCTACACTTTTTCTTTGCTGGGGAACTCTGAACTGGCTGAACGACTCTGTGGGAACTTCCGCTTTGTGTTGGGGAAATTCAATTAGCGTTCTAGTTGGTTCTGCTGAGACCAAGGGACCAAGGTACCTCCCTTTACGGGGTTTGGTGTATAACGTTCCTAATATCCCTCCCTTCCAGTCTGATATCTCTCTAGGTGGTATGCCGGGTTCGATGGGGGACTATACAGCCAGTGGTTGGTTGCCACTTATTGTGATGCCCAATAATAAAGGCGTAGGTCTCAGAGTACGATGCCTCTGTCATACCAGCACTTCGTCAATTTCCTTAAAGCAATACGAGGTGTCCCCCATCCCACAACAGCGTGCGAACCTCAACGCTCAATGCTCAACGCCAACAAAATATGAGTCAGAGATAGGATATGGGCAGCTCTGAAGTGAGTAGAGGAACCTTGGTAATGCTAACATTTTAAGCAGGGCGGCCCGGCCTAGTAATGCCAGTGGCAATGACCTCCAATGTCTGACGCCTTCTTTAAATCTCTGCAGGGGGGCAGCAAGATTGTTCTCATTGAAGGTTTTGGGATCTGGGGTGAAGAATATCCCCAAGTAGGTGAAGCCCTCCCTAGTCACTTCTACATCCCATTCCTTGGATAGTCTGGGCGTGGACCATGGGGAACGTAAAGTATGGATTTTGCCCAGTTAATGGCATAGCCGGAGTATTTCCCGAAATGAATAAAGATATTGAGTAGATTGTGAATCGATGCGTACGGGTAAGCTAAATAGAACAGAATATCGTCAGCGTAGAGCAATATTTTATTCTCAGTGTCCTCATCCCATTTGAGCCCGCGTATTATGACATCTCGCCTAGCCCATGCAGCCAGCGGCTCAAGGACAAGTGCGAACAGCAGAGGGATTAAGGGGTAGCCCTGCCTAGTTCCCCTGCGTAGCTTGAATGCCCTCGAGGTATGGCTGTTAACCCGCACCTGTCCCCGCAGGTCCATATACAGCAATCAAACCGAGGCTATGAACTTGGGGTCAAACTAAAGTGTGCGAGCACTTCGAAAAGGTATGGCCATTCTATTGAATCAAATGCTATTGAGGCATCTAATGACATGATCACTGCGTCTTCCTCCAAATAGGGTTGCCTCGCAAGCACATTATGTACCCTGCAAATATTTAATGCTGTGTTGCGACCAGTGACGAAGCCAGACTGGTCCGCTTGGACCAGGGACGGCAACACGGAATTCAAACAGGGGGGCCAATAATTTCTCGAGAACCTTAGCCTCTGCATTTATTAATGAGATTGGCCTATACGATCCGCAACAATGCACTGCTTTCCCGGGTTTACGTATAACCACTATAGATGCCAATCTCTGATCTGGTGGCAATATGCCCTTCTCCAGGCTTTCCGAGTACATAAGGTTAAGGTGGGGGGCTATTTTCACCACCATGGATTTAAGGAATTCTATTGGGATACCATTAGGCCCCATCGCTTTACCTGACTGATCACTATATATAGCTTTGCAGAGTTCCTCATTAGTGATATCTGCCTCCAAAGCACCCCTGTCCGTTTCCGACAGGGAGGGCAAATCACTATCCACAAGTACTTGCTGGGAGTATTCCAACATGTACGTACTGGAGGGCGTGTATACCCTCTCCAGATTGTCTGCGAATATATCTGCAATTTCTAGCTGGTCAGATATTTTCGCGCCCGCTGTGGTGGATAATTCAGCACCCATCTGTGTTCTTGTTCCAGACGCTCGAGCCAAGCCAGCATCTTATCCGCCCTCTCCCCCATCTCATACACTCTGTGACCTGTAGACAGCAATCGCACCCTCACCTTTTCTCGCACTAGGGCTGTATATTCAAGACGTCTAGTAGTTAGGCGGTGCGCTGTGTCATCGCTGGGCGAGGATTTTATGGAATGACTAGTTGTTGTAGGTCACTCTCAATTTCAAGTATGCGCTCTTTGTGACGCCGAATATGGCCCATCTTTAGCGCAAACGCATGTCCTTTCAACACTACTTTATACGCTTCCCAAATTGTCTGTGCTGATTCCACCAACCCAAGGTTTTCTGTGAAATAATGGTCAGTCTGTTCAGTAAGTTATCCCAGGATGTCGGGTATCTTGAGAAGCCACAGGTTTATCACTATGGAGCTACGGTTTTTGGGGCGGTGGAAGGTAAGTTCGACCCACACCGGAAATGGTCTGAGAATCCTCACGGAAGCCCACAGGGATTTTGAAAGTGGCCTACATCCGTCAGAAGTGTAAGAAAGTAGTCTATACAGGACATGCTCTTGTGTGCATTGGAATAGTGGGTATAGTATGTCATTTGTGGTTGCAATGAGCGCCATATGTCTGTGAGTCCCATGGCCTGAGTGAATTCCACCATGAGAGTGTTGGGTCCAGTAGTCGGCCGGTGGGGGTGTCTATCTACTCTATCATCCATAGTCAAGTTAAAGTCACCCCCCCTTAGCAAGTTGCCAACCGGCAAGTCCAACAATAATGTACCTAAGTCGCCAAGCGCTTCTTTTCCCAATGCAGGGGGAGATACACTAATATGACATTCAATACTTTCCCCTCCCAGGTGGTTTGAATTGGATACCCTTTTTTACCGGCAGTCAGTGAAGAGCGTCTAGGTGTGGGGACAGATGAGTTCTAGGGGCGAGATTGAGACTAGTTTAGCCACCATATTTTAAACCACTTGCAGTCAGCTCAAGAGATATTCTGGCAAGCCCAACCATAGGACATTTCCATAATCGCGTCTGGAAGTGATCTGGGCCTGAACTACTGTTTTCCTGGTATCAACTGAAAGGAGAGGTAGAAATGTTTTCAGGGTACATAGCAGACAGAAGCAAGTGCCCGCCAGAACCTGAATTTGCAGTTTCAAGGACAGCGCACTATCAATTAAGATTTCCACATTTTTTAACGAGCTCTGAAGAGTGGCGGGGGAGGTGACCTCCTGGGGACACCACGATCTTCAGACTTCAGAATGTGAGGTGCCAAAGAAGACAATCTCCGATTTGTCAGGGTTACATTTGAGTTGGTTTATGGCCAGCCAGTTGAACACCTTAGAGAGACACATACTTCCAACATGACGGTCCACCCGCCTGATTTAAATGCAGGCAGATCTTTGGTTTGGCTACAGCGGTGACCACTCCATCACTGCCATAGTCAAGCATCTCCGATGGCCTGACAGAGTAAATATATGGCTATATGTCCTCCCACCCAATAAGGATGGGCGGATATGTAGTAATTTTTTACTGTCCGTCACCGCCAGGCAAACCTTGGCAGTGAGAGACAATAAAAAAAAAAACATAGCGAGGGTAGCATTATATTTTTTTATTTTTGAAAAAGAAAATCCTGCTTCTTGATTTTCTTTTGGAAAATAAAAAAGAAAACAGCAATATCAATTGACAGGAACCAGCATGATGGTGGTTCCTGCCAATGCATTATAAATGCCCGCAAGCATGGCGGTCATTTTTAAGTGTGGAGGGAGGCCCTTCCCCCATTAGGATGAATACATTTACTCCATCCCTATTGTGGAATGACGGGCCATCCCTCAAAATATAAATCAGACTGTAAGTTGCTATGCTATTTTCTTGAGCAACATGAAATCTTGCACAACACTCCGGTATGTTTCATTCCAACCACAGTACAGAGGTATTGCAGTCTTAGGTGACCTACATTTGGCAGCTGATATTGACAGTACCAAGGCCCTGATCCAATCAGATCTCTCAGCATCATTTAACACTATTGACCATAAGCTTCTAAAAAATCAGCTGCAGGTGTGGGTATCCCTGGAACTGTTAGAGAGTGGATGTGCTCTCACTGCCTAAAACGTAACACATATTAGATAGAGGCCTTGATCACAGAAGGTAAGAGATGTCTCTTCTGGTTTTCACATGTGCCCCAATCCTTCTGTCGAGGCTCTTGGGGTTCAATTTGGTGCTTCCCTAATGTTGAACTGCCAGCTAGCAGCTGTTGTATCTTCCTGCACTTTTTAACTGAGGAAAATACGCCCTATCTTCTTATTGACTCTAGACTGGATTATTGAACCAGTAGTTATATAGGCATGAAGACATCCCAGATTGACAGCCCCAAGTCAATTTAAAATCAAACCACACACGTATTGAATCTTATCTTCTGCACGAAGAGATCCTTGTTGTGTTAATGCATGATATAGAGTTTCAGTAATATAGACAACAACTTAGCATTTCGTCCTGCAATGTAAATTCTGTAGAATCAGTGGGTCACTGAATAATATGGTATTCCTTTGCCTTGGGGAGAAGTGATTAAAGTTGTTTTCCTGGATTTGGTTAAGGATTTGAGGTCCACGCCATTGTTGCAATGCTCTATTGTGTTTATCAAAGCTCATTTCACAGTATATCAATACTTCTGAATATTGTGAAGCAGGTGTAGAATGCAAATGTGTCTGAAGGAATGGCTTACGAAAGGAGGACCGCAATGAGTATCTTTTTTCAGAGTTTTAACATGGGAGTATGTCTTTGAATGAGTCCCTTCCTAGTGAAGATGATTAGGTATGTAAGGGGTTGTCGAGATGTCGATTATATGTATTTTATAATGAGCGAAGGATCTGGATTAGAAGAGTGTAGATTGTAAAGCTTCCGTATAAAGGTGGTCACTGCCATTGAGATAGTGCAGATGTCTTCCCAATTATCCTCTGAGACATTTCTCAGAGTTCCCTTATTTCAACCGTGACACTGCAGGGGTAGTGTTTAGCCCTCTTCCAACCAGTTACATACATGATGTCAAACATCCACGCGTTTGGAATTCCTTGACGATACGTAGTTTCAAAACCTGAACCTTCCAGGTATATTGCACTCCATCCATAGTTTCAGATGTGCCTTTCTTCAGCTTCATGATACCCCTGAAGCAGCAAAGCAGACTAAAAACAAAAATTACATAACATAGCATAGCATAGGGAGCACTATCGCTGTCCAATGATCAAGCAGGCTTGCAAGGTGGACAGACACTAATTGTTTGTAAAATACTTTCAAGTCACACGCGAAAGGACTTCCAAACGTTCTGACCAGTGTGGACTTTCATGATCTATTGGGCAACATAGAGCTGGCCACTCATCCAGCTCAACCGCTTAGGCATCTTGGTGTCTCCAGAGACAAATAAACCCCCCTTTGCTAAAGTCTTCAAAAGATCCTAATGGGAATGAGGTTCAAGGTAATTTCTTCATTGAGAAATACATTCTTGATCACTGTTTTGTGCATGTATTCACACTACAACTGTAATTTGTGTTTTGTTAGTTGTGTCCCAGAGAGGACACTGACTATAAAACCATCAGAGTTTTTTTTCCAGTTGATATTCTGCCATGTTACCCATCGGTTTCTGTCTACAAGAACCATGGCAATGCATAGTAACCAATGCCTGTTACCGGAGTAAACTGTATGCTCCTTAATAACGACGCTCCAATAATTCTTTGCTGAAATGTGTGGCAAGATAAGGATGAAATATGTCCTCAAAGTCTTCATTAAGTGGGCCCTAAAATCTCGTTGATACTCCCACAAAACACCCACCTATGGGTCAAAAAGCAAGGAAAAGCCATTGTGGCAATACTATCAATAAAGGTTAAATTAAAAAGTCTAACCCACCCATAGTTCATTAATGACACTTAAAATATAAGGATTGTGATCCTACATCAACAGTGTCCTTTGTTCCAACACATCCAAGTAATGTTTAATTAAGTCTTCCTGTATGCATCTATTTTTGCTTCATAAACTTTATAAACTCTGAATGTGGACTTATTGCTTGCTGCTGGACATTCGCAACGCCTAACAAGTTCCATCAGTGGACCAACACCCATAAATGAAAACATTCTGTAGCTATCTTGAACGACAATGTAAATTCTGTTAAGGAAACTGAGGCATAGGTTATGCTTTAACTTTCTTTACTATAACTAACACAGCAGCAAAGGAAAAACTATGATAACAAACATTCTAGTGTGATTGCAACAGGAAACTTTCCACCAAAACAGTCAATAACCATACATAACATAGTATGTAAGAGCATTCCTCTCAGTCAATAGTTCTCTTTCTTGGCACAGCGGTAAGCCATCTGCTCATACTCAAATAATCTTCGACATCTCGGTTATTATTTCTCTTCTGATGCAGTACAATTAAAATAAATAATTAACTAACATTTTTCTACCAGCAATGAGGCATGTAATTCAGCAGAAGACATCTCTATGGCACTGCTGTGCCATTGATAGCCACAAACATGCCATGGGTCTGAGTTCCCATGATACACTCTCATATTCCTGCATGCACCTTTCTACACACAGTTTTGGACTCTTTGGAAATGCTAGATAGTGAACTGTCAGAGTGTTGGACTTGGTAGGTCTAGCGATGGCAAACACTATCTTGGCCAGGGTAAATGATTGCCATGATAAATCCAATGCTCGCATGTCTGAGACCCTTTTGCAGGATATAAGGCATATTTCTTGAAACAGTAACTATTGTCCCACCAAATTCCAAACAGATGTAGAAAAGATTCGACCACTTTCCTGCCACCGGGAAATGACCCGCCAATGTAGAAGACCTGAAGGACCTGACTGTGCAGTATGCTCTGCGTACCTTTGCATGGACAGGTTGGAAATGAAAAACAAGGACAACGTTGGTCCCCACAGGATGAATGTCTCTGCCTAGACACCAACTGCACCAAGCTTCCCAGGTTGAACTATACCTCATATGAAAACCTAATGCCCAACATTGTTGTTTGAAGATGGTAGTTTTTTGTGAAATGCCAAGCAGCAACCATTGTTGCCTTAAATGGGCCAACCCATGAGTACCAGAAGGTTGCCCATTATTATAGGTAGGGTGGCCACCTGGCATGGAAGAACATTCTGGGGTGGGCTGTAAAAATTCAAGACAAAAGCTCAAAATTCAGGACAAAAATCGAGGACTAAAGGTCAATTTTACTAGCACATCGAGGAGAGGCCATACCCCACTGGTTTATCAGCACATTTATTTACTTTTTTTTATATTGCACTATGTATTCGCTGGGCTATGCATGTGATTGCCTTTAAGTATGTTACATTAAGGTGGTGCATTATGTCCTTGTTCAATAGTAAATTGATGCCCTGGTTCACAGTGTTGAGGGTATCGCCCCTACCCAAATCTGCCTAATCTTTCTTGGTGAGAAAGCAACGACAATATATTGATTATGTTTCTAAACATTTTAAAACTTATAGCAAACAGTTTGGGAAACATTAAAGTAAGTAACTTTTAAATGTTTTGCTTGTTCTGTTTGCACAAACGTATCTGGGTCACCTCACCCTCCAACAGATGTAAAACCTAAAATAATTAATGTGGCAGAGCAGACAGTGTGGGTGGGTCCCAAATCTAATGTCAGGATGTGTGCTTCCTCACAACTTGTCTGTAGTCTAACAGCACCAAGAAGACCCAACTGCTATATAAAAGTGTGTGTCAGGGTCACTACATATATCTCAGAACTGGGAGTACAGACAATCAAAGAGACTTAAAGAGCAAGGTGAAGTTGCGATCAGATGGGAGATCTGCAACAATTGATTCAAAGGGCTGTTGCCAAAAACTTGACAAATATAGAAGGGAAGAACAAGGTGGAACAATTCCTAAAATCAAATGGGCCTGCCATGACTATATGAAAGTATTGTGCCCCTGGAGAGTAGTCTCAGCTGAGAGGCCAGAAACAGAAGTGGCACTGTCAAGTGGTTGAACAAGCCGGACCCGCCCACTCTGGCAAACTCTACTGGTGCAATGACTCTTCTGTCATTTTGTGTAGGGTGTCCATGTCTTAGAATGGCTCTGCAGCTGAGCCAAGGTGGAACCAGTGGTCTGGCTTTGCTGATACACCAATTGCTCCTTAAGTGCCAAAGAACATGCTGAATCTTCAAAATATTTTGGATGTAAATTACACAACAAACAAAATGTAAGAACATGATACAGAATTGAAAACATAGAGCGTGCTTCTTTGATATATAGAATTGTTTTAATTTAGTTAGTTAGATCACAGCATCACATTGATGTTTATTTGAAGTGAAAGTTTCCAAACACAACATTTTAAACATGTATTTACCCTCCCTCTTGACAGTGCCATTATTGAACAAAGTGAACCAACTGGTGTGTGTTCCTTATATCATGACCATTATTATGGATGGTGGAACATTACAGGCTACTATGGCATCTACAAGTGATTTTTTTGTACAGGATCCATCTTGAACTGAATTACTTGCTAGTGCTCTCAGATGTCATTATGAATTCAATTAGATACATGAAGTAAATTGATTTCACTTAGATCAAACAAATGTAGTCATCTGGGGAAGCTGAGATTTGAACTCAGGATTCCTGGTCACATGTAGTGCAATTAAGCATCTGACTAGACTCATTTCTTTTACTAATTCCCCTTTAACACCAGAGGACAGTTTTTTATCAAGTCTGTCAGATGAATAAATTGATTGGATAAGGTGCACATATCACCCCAACTGGGGTATCTTGATGCAGTCAGCACAAAAGGGCTAAAACCAAATCTAAAACAGTACCAATGTTACTGCTTTCCTAACTTTGCTGTAGTCAGGATAGGTTCTAACAGAAAATGGCGATTTGTTCCAGAGGGTGGGGGCCACATAGGAGAAAGATCTTCCACCATATCCAGATTGTCGAATGCTAGGGACTGACAGTAACTCCTTCTCACTGGAATGCAAATTCCTAGTGGGGTGATATCATTTAAACCTCTGACAGAGGTACTCTGGACCCTTGCCATGTGGACCTGTAGGTTAAGCAGTACATTTTTAATGTCATCCTATTCTTTTCTGGCAGCTACTGTAGAAATTTTAAAAGGGGAATAGAGGCCGTTCTAGGCGGTAAATTACAAATTAACTACGCTGGAGTGTTTTGTACGACCTGCAATTTTGACAATAGTGACTCATTGGCAGAAGCCAGCGAAACGTTGCCCTAATCAAGCCGGCTCACAACAAGAGCCTGTACCAAGCACTTCCTAGAAGATAGAGGAAGAAATGGTAATGCCTTCTTTAGTAAGGGTAACATGTCAAAACTGGCTTGGGATGGGGGCCTAACTCCGGTGGCCACCAATTTTGAGTCTTCAGGTTTGGGTTTTCCTAAACAGAATAATCTTTGTTTTCCCTGGGTTCTGCTGCAACCAGAGGACATTATCCAACATCCACTCGCCAATCGCCTTCATACTTGCTGAAAAGCAGTTCTTCACTTTCTCAAAATCTTCATCAAAGGACATGACCAGCTGAGTGAGTATTGTCCGCATATGACAGGATATCAAGGCCATATGCTCTGATGACTTTACCAAGGGGTGCTACATAAATATTAAATAAAGTAGATCTCAAGCAGAACCCTTGAGGGACCCCTTTGTCGACCCGCCTGGGCTTGGCTTTGAAAGCTCTCAGTGAGACGCCCTGCATTCTATCTCTCAGGAAATCTTGGAACCAGGTCAGGGCAGACCCATCAATCCCGGCTTCTTGAAGCGTTTGAAGTACCTTAACATGGGACACAGTATTGAATGCTGCGGATAGTCTAAGAGCATGAGCATGTCAGGCGTATCAACGTCCAGTGAGCACCTGATGATGTCCGTCATGCCCACCAAGGCCAATTAGGTGCTATGCTGTGCTCTAAAGCCTGATTGTGAAAGATCCAAGATCTTATTCACTTCACGGAAGGAATGAATAGTGCCCTGTGTTAAATAGGAACAGATTACAGGTTAATCTGACACAATATCTGAAAAAAGGTGCTTAGTAAAGATAAGGGAAGGCAGCACACCATATGCTAACATCACTGGCTTTCTCACCATTACATAGCTATTAAACACAGTGATCAAAGTGCATCAAAAAAGTATGGATACTGTGATCCTGAGTTCAATGGGGGTGGCGTCAGTGAGCGTGGAAGTAAAGTCAAAAGTGTGGCTAAAAAAACAAAATATTCTGTAACTATTTTGTTGATCAGATAGCTGCATATAAAATAACACACTCCTTAAATGACAAATAACTTCAAGTTAAACCAATCAGTGGGAAATGCACTACTTTATGTTAAAAACCTCTAGTGGTAAATGTGATCACTGCAGATATCTGCATGTGCAGCCCGACTACCACAGAACTGAATCCTGTTTGGTGCAGCAGGGAATAGAGCCTTCTGTATTTTCTGTGCTAGGAGGTCCCTGCCTGTCACAGAAAGCAATGCAAATGTATCATTAAACTTGCATTACCCACAATATAAATTAGGCTACCACAAAATGTATAAATAAATGTACGGTTAAAATTGAAAAAGTGCTTCAAAAGTATAGATATTAGTAATATGCAGAATTCTACTGAATGCAAACATTTTTATACGTGTATATTAAAACTATGAACTCCACAGCTCAGCTTGGAACACCATTGCAATACCACTCAAAAAGAATAAATCTTTGTCATCATGAAGCCTAAAGTGACTCCATTTACACCTATAATGGCTTCCAAGTGGACTTTACATTTGCTGATAAACGAATTGCATACATTTACATTTCTTTCAGGCAGCAGGCAGTCTAGCAAGAAGGCGTGTTTCTTGTTTATCTGACTGCCCCTCCTTCGGCATCAAAGCACAGGAGACCCCTTCCTTTTTACTTTAGCTGAGCCACCTCAACTGTCTGGAATTAAACTGTGTCTTTTAGAAAGAAAGTCTTAAATTATGGGCAGATAATCTCAATTGAAACATCAGTCATGGACAACCGAATTTAGGATTAATTTACTGACAGTCCATGGAAATTATGGACCTTAATCATATGGTGTAGCTCTTCTTCCAGGCCCTAAGGATATCGTGGTGATAAGGGAGCATAGCCGGGAGATCACAAGACATTTCAAGAAGTACATGGAAACATACATGCATCCGACAAACTAGATTCACAGTAATCATTTCTGCTAGCCATCTCCTTGTCTCAGGTGCTGCCCTTGCTATCATCATGAAAGGAAGAAATGCATACTTCAGGCCCTTGCTCCAGTTCTGTAAGAAAGTGTCTGCTATAGAACCCTTCAGTCTGACCTTCAGTTGAAGAATTATGGTATTTTTTATTTTCGGTTGGATGCACGGAAATCCCAGGGTGTGGGATGCCCCCATCTGATAGACAGACTCCAGATAAACGGAGGTGAAGGTGCCAATCGCAGGAGTCCTTCAGGAATTATGACTTCCAATCTGATATTCTGTTGGCTTGGCCAGGGATATAAGCTGCTTTCACACATATTTCTTTCACCTGAGATTAGTGCCACAAGCCTATCCATGATGGTGTCGACCAGACCCTTGGATCGGGCTTCCACCAGTTGTTGATGTAGTGGACCTCTGAAATGTTGTCCATCTTCAGTACAATGCAAGGCTGTGGATGTCAAAGGACCCCCCCAGAAGTAGTTCGTAGTTTGTTTGGAGATCCACTTTCTTCTTTAATCAATGTCCCCCCATGGAGTTCTTCCCAAATTCAGCTCCTCAACCCCAATGGCTGGCATCCAACTCGATTTTGATGTCCGGTGCTGATCCAAAGGTCACGCAGCCATGCCTCCATGTGTGGTCCAGCCATTATGCCATCTTCACCCTAGCTTCCCCCAACAGTGTAACCACCGCTGCATAAGATAGATCCTTTTGTAGGTGCTAGACGTTCAGTCTCTGGAGTACCCAATGGTGCAAAGGGCACACAAAAGATTGCCTGTATTTCTGGTGAGAGCTTGTTGGGATATCATTTCCATTGAAACTTCTTTCTTCAATTCTCTCTGTATTGCCTTGATCTGGACATGGGGTGGTTCCAGAGTTCCTCTCTGTGTGTCTATCAGAAAACCAAGGAAATGCATTCTCTTCTTGGGAGTCAACCCTGTCTTCTCCTGATTGATCAGGAACCTCAATTTCTCCCGAAGCTATGGGGCTGATTTATAGCTTGGTGGAGCAATGGAGCACTCTCTCCACTGAACTGAAGGTCCTTCCACCTGGTTTACAGTCGGGCGGACCTTAAGTATGTCTGTAACGGAGACTACACTGACATCCTTCTCCGATGGCCTACAGGGTAAGAACCGTCAGAGATTTGGCCATTTAGTGGTTCACCGAATCAGAATGGGGATCAAATGGCCAGTTTTTACTCTCTGTTAATGCTGTTAAAAAGGTGGCGGTAAGGGAAAGTAAAAACATTTAATTGTTCCCCACACCATAGGAGAAGGTTCCTATGGTGTGGGGGTCATTAGTTTCTGTTTTTTCAAAAAGAAATTCATGCTTTAGGATTTTGTTTTTGAGAAAACAAAACCATGTTAAAAGTTTGACAAACGGTACCATAATTTTGAATCGACAGTCGATCAAACTTTTAACTCTTTGACAGGAACCCCCACAATGGCAGTTCTTGTCCAGTGGATATGTCGAAATTCAAAGTACGGGTACTCCGTCAGGGCGATGTTGTATTTTACCCCTTCACCCTGATGGAGTAAATACTGTACTCTGATGCAAATGGCCATCTGAGCATACTCCCATACTTTGCGCCTGGCTTGAGCCATGAAGATAAGGTCGTCCAAATGAATGATTAACCTTCAACCGTGTGGCCATGACTAGGCAACCACAGGCTGCTGCTTGTTTATCCCCGCAATCACTGCAGCTTGCTGACAGATTCATGAAATGTATTCAACATGCAGTTACGATGCTGGAAGAAGCTTCAAATTAAAGCTGATTAACTTTGATGTCCATGAGGCACAGATGTGACTATTTTGATCATAATTACCAGATGTAAATAAACCCCCAATCAGTCCATATCCTATCTGAAGATATATTCTTCCATCTATATGCTGGAACAAAATCTAGTAGTATAGCGTATGTGACTATCAGGACCAGTTAGGGCCCGCTCTTTTCTGACGTGAATAAATGTAGATCTAAAAATTGGTGGCCAGTCATCCAGTTTCTTGTAGAGCACATCATTTTTAATGCACAGAGCTTTACTATTTTAGAAATATGAAGGATTTAATGTGCAGTCCAATCATGCTCTGTCCCCCAGCACTTTATAAATCAAATGATGAAAACTATCCTTCGAGATGTAATTCAATTTTATATATCTTAGTTTTAGGTCATTTTGAAAATTGCAATTCAGTACACTGAAAATTTTAATAATCGCTGTTATTGTATTGATTTGATTGTTGCCTTTTGTAATGGATTTTAATAACTGTGTGAAATAAAATGCTTACTACTTACTAGGCAACTATAGTCTTGAGGAACTTTGAGAATCACCTTGGAGCAGAAGAAAGACCGAATGGAAGCACTTTGAAGTCCCATACTTGAACTCGCCAAGGAAATTGCAGGAAATGTTGGTGGGGGTGAAAAAATGCTGACTGACAGGTAGGCATCCCTCAGGTAAAGGGAGATCATTGAATAATCCTGCCTGAGGAGATCCCTTAGAAGTTGGATGCCCTAAGTTGGATGCCCTCCATCTTTAAATGTCTCTAGACCTGTCACACATTAAACCCTTGTAAGTTGATGACTGGTCTCACCCATTGTCCTTTTTCTTTACCTACCAAAAAAGGCTACTAACAACCTCTCAGGTGCATATAGGATCATTCTAACGTTCCTTTGGTCTTTATGCTGAGTTTTCCTGATCAATCAGGATTTCCATTTACCCTGAAAAGGTAATAAGTGTCTGTCACACTGCCAGGTGTCATGGTGATCCCCTGCCCTTGTTCTCAGTCCCTTAGGCCTTCTGTACCTTTTTCCCAGTTCCACGTCGCCCACCCTCTTAAGTAGTTTCAGCTCCTCTAACTCTCTTGTAGTAGGATATCTCTACCATTAAGCCACCACTGTGTACTAATATATGTTATACCTTTTACCATTATATTATGTATTTAGCCATGTGACTATAGTGCTCTTGTAAATTAGTTTGTTTTCCAAATGTGCCAAAAGTTATTTTGAGGCTCATTTCTACATTTCTCAAAGTCTCACAAGATTTCCAAATCTCGTGAGACTTCTGCAAATTTCGGCAGCCAAATAGGGTGCAGTTCTATTTAAACCACGACAGAAGCTGACCTAATGCTTTGCCCCGCGATCTGAACCTAAAGAAGGTCTGCAAGTAGAACTTACCTGCAAGGAAGAACATCCACCTACAGTACACCATAACAGCTTCTGAGGTCCTCACTGCCACAGTTTCCAACATATTTGTCACTTCCCACTCCTGGACCAAAAAGGGAAGTAGACACAAAGACTTTCCTTGAGAGATGAAACGTGGACCATGCTAGAACGAGGTACAATTTTACTTTGAAAAGAACAATATAAAACTCTTTACCAGAAACAGACTAGAGTGCAACCTCAAAGACATTCCGCGAAAGCATATGAAAGCGGAATAAACTTCAGCACAACTCAAAACTGTGAGATGAAACACAATGGTAGCAGTGGCGGCTCCTCCGCTAAGGAGGAGGAGCGTTATCCCACTGCTTTTCGCAGTGTAAATAAATGAAAAATAAAATGATAATAACTTAATGTTATAATCATCTTATTTGTTCCTGCTGCAGCAGCTTTGATGGTGAGGTGGGGTAGGACTGCTCTGCTTGCAGAGCAGGGGGAGGAGTGGTGTGTACTCTGTTAGTGCGCATGAATGCTTGGCCAGCCGTCTCGGGACAGCCAAACAGTCATGTGCTCTTTGCATGGTCTCGACGCAGGCTGCAATACAGCCTGGGTGGAGAACATGCCTAGGCTCCCAGTCCCCATATGAGTGCCAAAGTACGGCACTCAGACCAATCACAATGCTGCATTGCAGCGTTTTGATTGGCTTAGGGGAGCCTGGGTGCTTCCGGCTGGAGCACATGGATGACGAGGAGAGACGCAGCAACCAGGTAAGTTTAAATTTTTTTTTTTACACCCACCATGCTGCCCCTCCCACCCCACCCCCCACACACCCCTAATCCGTAACATCCACCACTGAATGCTAGGACAGACTCTACCTACAGAACTTTTTTTTTAGGTACCAATCGTGAAAGTATATCATTGTGTGTTGAGCAACATGTGCACGAAATAGAGGTTCTAAAACGTTATGTAGCTCCTTGCAGATTTAACCATAATTCATGGGGAAAAGGAGAATTACCCGAAGTGCTTTATGCTCCACAAACACAGACCCACTGAGAGCCAAGCACCAAATGCATCACAGGTAGATCTCAGTCCATGCTTGCCAGAAAACGTAGTTAGAGATTACAGCTAAGATCAAGGTCAAGTAAGCCAGCTCACAACCATCTCTTCTATATTAAATGTCGACAGCTGTCCAGACGAAGCATCAATCTCCAAGAAGCAAGACACTCTTCTCAGTTTCTAATCTCTCTGCTTGCAATTCAACACGTCTCAACTATAAAAGGTTGAGACACAGGAGGTGGGTTATTATTGTATCTGAAAAGGCACAATGTGGGCCTTACAAGGTAAGCACCTATGTTACTGGTTTTGACACCCGGGAAGTGGTGCCCCAAAATTCGATCCTGAAGCTCTGGATGTGCTGAAGTATTCACACGTCTGAGGAGATCTCTTGCTATTTATGTAGATGTAATTCATTCCTGACCACCAGTTTTACTTGTAGGGCTTGGGGTTCCACTGCCGCTACCCTTGTTGGTACAACCCCTGTTCCTGGATGGGAAGAATGGTCGGAACCCCCTGTGACCTGACTAGTCCACGCTGTTTGGACCTTGACTCCCTGGGGCTCTTTGGTTATAAACACAGCCAGACAAGTGTCCCCGCCATGCATGGTCCAGCCAAAACCCTTTGCCGTAAAGATTTTTGTAAGTGATAGATGTGACTTACCAGAGTCATACCAAAACAGGTTACCTTTTGGCTCCAGACCAGCCTTGGAAGAGGCCAGCTCCCCGAGCATGGGTCCTGCCTCAAGAGTATTGAGTGTCTGCGTTCCATAAACAGGACCCGGTCTACATTACCCAGCATTTAGATCGCAGCTGGGTAAGGCCAGTGATGACCTCCTGGCCCACCTGGTGTCAGGACTCCTTAGTTGATTGGTCCATTTACAAACCTTTTGTGAGTAGAGCTGCAACATCTCAGAGCTTTTCCTGGCAGGCACGCCAGGACCTATCTGCACCCGCCTAATCATTTTGCCCAAAAAAGGTCACCATCATGAAATCAAGATTTGGGTGCTGAGACCTTACACTCTATGGAGGGTCTCAGGCATTCTCTCCTTAGCATGTTCCTGGTCTCCTTATCCATAGGCTGGCAAAAGTTGTTTAAAGTAATAGGCCACTCTGGGTTTCAGTTTCAACTCCAAGGATCATGGGTGTCTTATGTGTGTGGGACCAAATAAATAAAAAATGGCACTTATCGTGTGTGATATGAGTGGCAAATAAGCAGCAAAAAGAGAGCTATTGGCTGAGAAGAACGCCCTTAGATACTGTCTTATGGATTTTCAGTGGTTATTTTGGTCGTGTGTTTCCTGTTGCAATCACATTGGAATGTTGGGTTTTGTATTTTTCACTAGGCTGCAGTGAATCCCAGTACAGAAAGTTAAAACATAATCTGAGCCTCCGGCTCTGCCACAGAATCTCAAAGGTGTTTTAATTTTAAAAAATACCCTTTCAGTTGGAAGTATAATGTGCTGCTTTGTCTTTATCTATTCTCGGTTTCCATGACCGCTGTTTCTGCTAAATCCAATCCTTGATGACAAAAAATAATTTGTAGTTGGATGGTTGAATGCATCATATTTGAAAAAATCCATTGACCCTCCATGCATACATAGGGCTGATTACAAGTTCGCTGGTGGTGCAGGTAACTTAAATAACGGGCCCATTTGGGATAACAAGATCTGAGTTAAATCTGCAGATTAAAGTACACTTTTTTAACAGTATTGAGTGAGGCAACGAGAGCCAGTCCTGGTGACCATCCTTAATGTCCTGTCTGGAACCTAGGTATCTCTTTTGTATCTCTCTCCTTTAGGAATGGTTACCCCTCTTCCCCCATTTGATTATAGGTTCGGGGCACGGGTACTGTACCTTTATTTGCTCCTAGTTCCCCCTCTTCTTCCTTTGATAATACATCCTATTAGTGCACCTTTAGATTGACCTTTAAGTGCTGAATTATTGCCCTCTCGCACTACCCCCTGAGAAGACTTTGTCTGCTCACCCTTTCTACCCCTGTTGTTAAGTGCAGAAGGGATGTTGTTGGGCCAGTTTTCAGAGCCATACTAGGCTAGACCCCCGGACACCAGAAGTAAACGATCCCAACCACCACAGTTGTAGCCCACTAGCCTTTTCAAACCCAGCTGCTATAAACAGATGAAATCTCTGCATGAAACAACAGGGAGTAATGGGAATCAGAATGACTAATTCCCTCGTAATCCAGCATCAGTAAGCACATTTCTCAGTGTCTGACATTTAATGCCTAGCAACTTCGCCTCCCAACGTTACAGATGTCCCTACTATCAGCGGCTCTGGGAAGTGTACTTAATCGGGCTGGCATCAAAGGCACTATCTAGGATGTCACTCATTTGTATTATCTGCCACATTAAAACATGTTTTTGCTGATGTATGTTCAACACTTATTGAACAGTATTGTTGCTTACACCTACCACCCTTGAAAGTGTCACCACAAGGTTTTTTAATTGTAGGGGACAAGGGGAGTAAATACATGTTAGTGGTAGTTTTGAGCAGTAAAGTCAATATAGTCTTTAAGTCGATTGTCATAATCATTAAAGAAACAATACACAAAATGACTGAGGGAATTCATAATATATAAAAAATACATCCTATTAAAAACATCGTTAAAAGTTAATAAAAAGGTGTAGGTAAAATGTATAGACAATAACACACAATATATAAATATTTACACAACTATTGGCAAATACTATTTACCCCCTCTTTGATTCAAAAGACAAGACATATGACTGATTTGGGTATCAATGCCAACCACCCATACTGGGAGTGAACTTACAATGCCAACCCACTGAGGTTAGAGTCATAAGTTGGGACTTACAAGAATTAGAGTACCCTCATCGCACTGGCTCGGATGCCCCACATCCAGCTCAAAAATATGGCTACAGTAATTACTATAAGCTCATGTGTGTTGGTCTTCAAGATCCGTAGCGCCTCGATACCGGACCTTGTGCCCAAATTCAAGCATATAGGTTTCAACCATTTACTTCTTGTTAACTTGTAAGCTGGGCATACAAATAAAATATGTGCTAATGATTCAATATGAGCTGGACATGTATTACATTTATCATCCGTCAAGGAATACCATCTACTTGTAAATGATTGTATTGGGAGGGAACCCACCCTAAATTGGTGGAACAACTTGCTGTCACTTGGTTTAGTGATTAAGTCCCAATAACATTCAAACTTACGGTGACATGCATCAATAAAACGTTTTGCGATTCCTTATTAGCGATTTTTAAGGAATCGCAAATAAGGAATCGCAAAACGGGATGCATGATTTAAATTGCATAATATTTGCGAATCGGCAAAAATCACAATTTTTACCGCATCTCAAATATTATGCGAATTTCAATTTGCGATTTCGCAATTCCCATTGATTCCTATGGGCCAAAAGGCCCATAGGAATCAATGGGAATAGCGAATTCGCAAATTGAAATTCGCAAACTGTTGATGCATTCCATGGGTGCAGGGGGGTGGTCCTTTGGACCCCCCCTGCACCCCTGAAATGTATTTTGGAGTGCATGTTTCAAACATACATGTCCTAAGGACATGTGTGTCTGTAACATGACAGTGTTTTTAAATGCAAATTAGAGCATTTTAACACATTTTCGCAAATTACCACGAGGTTCAACCTCGTGGTAATTTGCACCCCCTTTTAGCGAATTCGCAATTTTAAAATGAATCATGCATTGCTTTTGAGGAATCGCAAATTTGTGATTCCTTAGAAGCAATCGCATTTTTGGAATTCGCTAAAAATAGCGATTTTCCCAAAAATGCATGATGCATCTCAAAACATGATTTTGCATTCGCAAACGGCCGATTTTAGCGAATCGCACCGTTTGCGCATGCAAAAATCGTTGATGCATGTGCCTGTAAGTATCTTGTTTAAACTCCAAGAATGCTCCGGACAAGGTATGCCCCAAAGTAGATAAAAACTGATTGGTCTTAACCATGTTTCATGTTTTGAGCAGTCTTTGGAAGCCACAAATTCAAATAACTGTAGAGGAAATCAATGCACACATTAAAGGGGTTGTTGTAGGACATGTTACACTTGCCAGCTACAAGAATTTAAAGATCAGTTTTCCTCACATGAGAGAAAACTATACAACGAGTGGTTACTGGCTTCCCTATTGTCCCACAGTAATGTACGAAGGTCAAAGCAGTGACATTTCCTGGGCAGTCACTAACACAAAAAGATGCCCAAGCGTAGGATGACATTATGTAATAGGTCACAGGAACAGAGAATAGAAAGCTTGTCCGTAATAGCTGCATTATTGTGGAGCAGATAACGCCCACACAGCATTCCTACACAGGGTAATTTCAGGCTTCGGTTTAGAAAAGCATGTAGCGAGTGTTCTCTTCAAGGCTGGTAGACAGACAATTTACCATACATTTTTAAGATTAGAAACACAATACAATTAGAAAAAAGCTGTTACAAGAATATTTTATTTTGTCAATTTTCAGTAAACATCAGAACTGTGCTGAGTTCGATAAATAATGCATTATTCAAAACATGTCTTGTAGAAGTATGTGGCAAAACATAATTAAGTTACAAAGACAGAGTATGAGTCTATTAGAATATATAAAAGGCATCAAATAAATAGACTGGCTAATTCAATTATTGGCTTTACAAGAGATCTCCTGCAGAAGAAAATGCAGTTTGGCCTACTTGAGACAATAACCAAACACGAATTGTGGCTAAGTAACAGATACTTTGTACGTTGTAAGTGGCTCTCATTTTTATCACATCAAGAGGATAGAAGTCCCAATAGTGGCCCCAGCAGCTGCAACTACAGCCACTACCACTCTAGCAATAACAGCTGCAACATGAATTGCAAGCACATCAGGAACCAGCTTCCACCAAAGCTGTAAGCACAGCAGGGAGCTCAATAGTGACCACATCATCCGCCATGACAGGGACAACAGAAGAGACAACCACTTTCACCACAGCTAGGTCATAGCTGCAAAAAAAGTTGGCAAAACAGGAGGGGCGACAGAAGTGACAACAACAGTCACAGTGGCACAGAACATAGCAGGAGTCCCAATGTTGTAACCAAAGCAGGGTTAATAGCAGCACCACGGTGCACCAGATGTCACAACAAAATGACCACGGATGCTGCAACCTGTCCTGGGAGACACGACCACAGCTGCCACAAAATTCAGGGCCCATAGCAGTAGCCACTGCAGCCCCCGTGACAAGGATAACAACTCCCACAACAGCCGTCAACAAGGCCAGGACAACAGCAGTGATTACAGTTGTAACCACAGAATGGACAATGGCAGAAGGAATAGCTGCTACAACCAAAGGAAGTATTGACAGTGGCATCAACAGCGAAAGGCATGGGCAAGATGGCGGCTGTGTAGGGTGCACTGTAGTGAGTTCAGAGGCTGGCCCAAGCAAAATCATCTGTTTATCCTCCTCATCCAGCTGCAATCCATTCTAATTGTTGCCCAGATTGGCTGCGCTCTCAAGGGTCGTGCAATAGGGAGGTGACAAGAACGCACTGTCCCTGTTTTGTCGAATTTGGGAGCACTGAGCGATGTCTGGGGCTGAGCATTAGAGGAGACCTTTAGAGATGCTGTCACACTGCCAGGTGGGCCCCATGCTCCATAGCAGCAGACGCGCGCAGTGATGAGGATGGATGGCCCCTCTACTCTCCTTAGTACATCCCGGACGACTGACCGCTGTCTTCTGGGGGTGGGCTCCCTACATGCCTTGGCCTGGGCCTCGGGCAGACAGGTGCGGGCATGTCGCACGAAGTGGATGCCCCAGCGAAGGGAGGTCGGGCGGCCCTCTTCTTTTCCCTGGGCGTCCCAGAGAATGCCCCCGGAGTGCGTGCTCCCTTCCTCGCCACGGCCTAGGCTCCAAGACACGTGACTGGGGTGTGTCGCATGGAGAGGGCACCCATGGCATGATTTACAGTTATCGCAGAGGCACATATGCAACGAGGCATGGTGGCACCACTTCAGGCCTGGCTGCCCGGTGTTGAGGCTTTGGCCTCCACTAAAGAAAAGGAGCATGAGTCAGGCAGTGGCTGTGCCACATGAGTATGTGTGCTGCTACAACTGTGACACAATCACTGCAGGGGAAGATGTATTCAACGAGCTAACCTGGATGGCCGATGAGGAGCTGTGCGGCCTTGGTCTGTACCTACATGAGAGCACTGCAGTGAGTCCCCTATAGTGCTACCCCATGCTTCAGGCCAGCTGAGACTTGTGCCCTGCTTCACAGTCCTCATGGCGCCTTGTGACTGGCCTGTTGGTTGCCTGCAAGGCCTTGGTCTTGCTGGGATCAAAGGGGTTTGGAGGCCCTCCTGTTCATAGCTCTCCTGATGGCCCTGACTACCTGGAACTGATTGCAGACATATTGAGGGATAAAGGCTACTGGCACATTAAAAGCATATCAGGGCAACATGGCGTGCTAATGCCCTCCTGGATGCTGCTTGCCCCTCTTAGTGCCTGATCACCATGGACTTATAATCTTGCACCAGCTATTTCCTCACCCAAGCGCACACTCCGTTTTGCGTCTATGATCAAGTGGGCCCAAGCTGTATTAAAGATTGTACTACCAGACCAGGAGAGGGGCACTTTTCTTGACCTACTCATTCTTGGATCGCCCCTGACACATTGTTCACAGTGTTGGAGGCCATTGGTACTGGTACTGGCTAGAAACTTGCAGACTCGACTTCCCAGCTGAGAGCACTCAATACCTTCTGCGGGCTGTAGCACCACAGATTTTGCCTGGGGTTGGTTCCGACCTGGGTCTGGGCACTGGTGATTGGGACAAAGACGTGCTTCCTGCTCCCCTATGGGGATGATGGATCTCCTACAGGTTTACTCCGCGTAATTTCAGAGTTACATAAAAACTCCACGGTTTTCCACCCACCCCTAGTTATGATTATGACACAAAATTTGAATTGATGTGATTAGTGCCATCCATGAAAGGTCTGGCTGGGAAAACAAGCCCAGCAGGCTGTGGAGAAAAGCTCAACCTACATAATGATAATGAAGGGCTACAAAAGTTAACAAAGGAGGTGGGAAAGACCTTCAACAATATGCTGAATACACTGCAGGGGTGGGCAGTGGCGCCGGTAAACTACGCCACGCTGGGGTTGGCTGCGTTTTTGCCAAACTCTGTGATCCAAGCTTAGCGCCGTGTCGCAAAACTCCATGAACTCCCCCGGTGGAGTGCACTTTACCGCCCAACCCTACTCCCCTGCCACTGGACTGTAAATGCATGTCATTGTGGGAAGTGGAGCGCCAACAAGCCCACCGCCTTCTTAATTCTAAAAAAGGGTTTGAGCTAAAATGAAATAATGATGGTGAAACCTAAGCCTGCCAGGTCCCTGCTGTAGGGCCTAATTGGCCCTGCGCCATCCTCTATTCCTGCTGACCAGGCCCTAGACACCATGAGCCATCTTGAAGCTACCCTTCATGCACATTCCACTCACTTCGAAAAAATGCTTCAAGCCATCCTAGACACTAAAACATCATTGGAGACCAAAATTGACACCATCTCCCTCAATGCAAATTTATTAAGGGCCGATCATCCTAAGTTGGTGGACAGGGTGGACGAAGCGGAGTCTACTCTGACTGCCTTGAGACCCACGATGCAGAAGCTGCAGGTGCAGTTGAAAATGATGAGGGAAGAGGTGGCTTCCTTGCACCGCAAGGCAGAATATATTGGAGAACGCTCTAGGTGCAATAATGTCCACTTGCTAGGATTCCCTGAACGATGTGAGGGCCCCAGTGTGGAGCTCTTTATCATCACCTGGATGATGGAGATCATTTTGGTAGACAAAGTGCCTAAATTATTTTACGTGGAGAGAGCACATTGAATACCAGGCAGACCTCCTCCTTCGGGAGCCTCACCGCATACCATTAGAGCCCTACTTCTCAAATATTGGGACTGTGACTTGCTGCTGCAACAATTTTAAGCAAAGGCCCCAGGCACTATGAAAATGCAATG
This sequence comes from Lissotriton vulgaris, assembly GCF_964263255.1. Lineage (NCBI taxonomy): Eukaryota > Metazoa > Chordata > Amphibia > Caudata > Salamandridae > Lissotriton > Lissotriton vulgaris. Next base: position 323,814,951 of record NC_141693.1, read on the forward strand.
ATAAGGGCTTATCAGCTGAAGTTCAATGTCTCTGTGGCTCCTATGTGATAATCAAACAATGCTTTTGAACTTTAAATATGTACTTACATTCCCAGGGACAGGTAAGGCAGTCGATGTCGAGGCAACCCATATATTTACCCCTCCAGAGGACGTTTGGACTTAGCGACATGCCAATGGTTTTGCTCAGCCTCCTACCAAGGATTCGAATGCCAGGGAATGGTTGGTTCCCCGACTCAGCAACGAAAGCGGAGATCCATCAAGACCCGACCTTCTTGAAATCAGGTAGCAGTGGAACAAGCACATTAAATGCAGAGGGAGATCAATTAAGCAGGTTACTGGTGTGGCTTGTTAAACAGGACCAGCAGCGCACTCCCACTGGAGCCCTTAGATGTGGCAATTGCTCATTGGTAGTAACGCAGCCTGATATTAATGCTACTTTTTGGAACTATTATCATCCCCTGTATGGATCTGAGTGTGCCCCTGCTCCTGATCTGCTCTGCGGGTTCTTGAGTGGGATGCCACTACATTGCCTGTCCCCACTTCAGAGGGCTGGCTTGGATGAACCCATCCAGTTAGACGAGATTAGAATGGCTATAGCCCAAATTGCCCAGAATAAAACACAGGGCGCAGATGGGTTGACAATTGAATATTATTCCACTTTTTCCGCCCTGATTACCCAACACCTCCTTGATGTGTTTAATGAGGCTAAGTCAAATGGCCAACTTCCTGACTCAATACGTGAGGTGTTGATAGTGTTCTTCCCCAAACCATTTATGCATGCAAGCGCAATACTGCGGGATCCAGAAATTGCACATCCATCATCTCATGTTACTCTATGCAGATGATGCACTGGTCTTCCTGTACATGTTTGGGGCCTCCCTTTGGAGCTTGATGGGCTTATTAGATGATTTCAGCGTCCTTTCTGGGCTCAGGGTAAATTGGCCTAAATCCAGTCTCATTCCTTTTATCACCAATTCCGTGCCTTACAGAGATGCCTCACCAGAGTTCCTGCTCAAATGGTGTCATGATACCTTTAAATACTTGGGCATTCACATATTCCACTCCGATGGGGGCCCTTAGAGACTGAAATGTGGGTAGGGCATTACAATCAATTAGTGGATCCCTCTTCTTTTGGCGTTCCTTGCCCCTCTCCTCACTGGTGCGTATGGCGATTGCCAAGATGCTAATGCTACTACCGGTTCCTGTATTGTTTTTTGGAGCACTTCCGGTCGTGTGCTCCAAATGTTTTTTTTACGGCAGTTGAAATGTCTCCAGCCGGACTTGATCTGGGGGGGCGGGACATCAACGAGTCTCTCTCGCCATAGCACAATGACCCATGCTTGAGAATGGACTAGGTGCACCAAATTTTGAACTGTATTATACAGCGGCACAGCTACAATGGCCACTGCACTTTTTGGATGTTTCCCCTTGCCCTGAATGAGCTGTTATCCAAAATGTGATGGGTGAGATTGTCTATCGCAACAAGGATCGAGCCTGATGGTGTGGGTATGTTGGTTGTCAGTTCATGCACAGTAAGCACTCCCACATTCCTTTCTCATCTTCAGTAACACTGGGACAACGGCTGAGCATTTGGGACTTGGCCAGGAGACAAGACCTCATGCCATAGAGGGTGGCAGGGATTGCTAGCTTAAGTAATCTTTTTCATGAGGGAGTCCTTATGGACATCCAGGACATTATGGACATGTGTAACATGGGTGCAGGCCACTTTTTGATGTCCCACTCCATCCAACAAGTAGTGCAGACTACTTTGGAGACCAGGCATGCGGAACCATCCCTATCACCTGTATTACATGCAATTTTCACTCCAGGTGGCACGCGTCATTCGATCTCCACTTTAAATTTACACTGACATCTGGGACTTTAGGAGACACAGGGATGGTGCTGATTAGATGGAATACTGTCCTTCTGTAGCCACGGACAGGCAATGCTTGGGCATGAGCTCTTCGTAATGTGAAGAAGGTGTCCTGGAATCCTAAATTCTGCTTCACACAATTTAATTACACACACTGCGCGTATTTTTCCTTCCAGCACATCAAGCGCATGTTTGCGGAATTCTTGCTGGAGTGTCCACAACTTGGGATTGGTGGAGGCTAGTTTTTACCATATGATATGAGAGTGCCCACTGCTACAATTGACGTTGGTGGAAGTAACAGCCACCATGGTGGAACTGGCGGGGAACACCTTGGAGCCCACATCAGAGTCCTGTCTCCTGGTCCTTCGCCCCAAGGCTAAGGGGGACAAACACTTACCTAGGGTTATAGACCTTGTATTTGTACTTTTCAAAAGGCCAATGGCAATGACGTGGAAGGCGCCTTTGGTTCCGGACACCCAGAAGTGGTAACTCACACTGGTACAGTGGTCACGTACGGGGCTAATACAATGCATTTGATACACAGTAATGGAGTGGGCAGGGTGGGAGTGGGGAGCTGGGACACTTCTATCGCAAATGTTGATACCAGTCCACCTTGAAAGGACCACCCCTAGACTGCCAGGGTGCTACCCATATGTGGGTAATATGGCTACTCATTTACTGCCTTCCTCTACTGCACTGTGGTCCCCATGCTCCTCTTGGTCAGTGCGTGACTGTGTGGGGTTTCCATCGGCACCACTCACTGAAGGACACAGTTTTGGGAATGCTGTGTTCACCAGTGTTGTTATCTGACTTGTTCCTTACTCATTGCTCTCCTGTGTCACACTGTGGACCTCATACACCACTTTTTATAGAGGTTTCAATACCATCTCTACTACACGACAATGTATTGATTGTCTATAATTTTTAATTCCTGATTGGATATGGTTAACTATGATATAATCGCATGGTGTACTATGAATGTGAAAAAAAAGGAGGTAGGACACGCACCACAAAATAAAGTAAAATTTGAAAAGGTGAAAGTTTGTTGTGTGCAGGCTGGGGCTTCGCTCTCTGAACCAGAGCGTTGAAAGCAAATAAGTGATCGCAAATCCCAATAGGAGTTGTCCCCCTGCGCACCGCGTGTTGGTTACCCAATGGTATAATACATTTTGTTGACACCAGGTTAAGTTAAAACTTTAATGAACTTAACCTGGTGTCAACAAAATTTATTATACCATTGGGTAACCAACAAGCGGTGTGCAGGGGTACTATGAATGTGCACAGTATGCTTATGATTATGCCTTTCATGCTTTTATAATGACTCCATCATTGTTGATAGTAAACAATAAAAATAAATGTTTAAATAAAACAATACAACCAACAGCTGCCACCAGTAGCAGCCACAAGAGCCACCATTAATTAGAAAGCAACAATAACAAGTGCTACAATTGCAAGATCTAAATAGTCACTGTGAGAGGCTGGCCTGATATTTGATGTCCACTAATGTAAGTGGGCACCTTGCACCAGTCCAGACAACCCTTATGGTGATTTAAGAGGTCTCAGACAACCATAGAAAGATATCCAAGTGGTAGCTGTGGAGAGCAGCCTTCAGGCTTAGTCTTGAAGGAGTGTAAAGCAGATTGTTTACCAGCACACGTTTTAAAAAAGAACAGAAATGTAAAAACAAAAAGTCACATCTTAGTGGGATGAGAGAAGCAGTAAATGATCTGAGGGGAAGTGAGAAACATAGCGAGTATGAGGGGCCTGGTATTTGATGGGGAAACAGCAAACGAGGGAGAGAGCAAGAAACCACCAGCTCTCTCCCACCAGATGGTGTACTTAAATTTAAAAAAATGGTTCCCTGAATTTGAGCAGTGGAAGGATACAAGTCATCCAATCAAAAGGATGGTAATGAATCTATGCTCCAGTAAAGGAACAAACATGAGAAAAGAAAGGAAAGCCATCAAAAAAGTACTAAGCAAATGAGGTTGATGATAAAGCCAGCCAATAGTAAGCAGTGGAATAACCCAAAATCCACTGTAGAACTGGTACTGTCCACAATAGTTCTTTGACAACAGACGGCTAAAACCTGTCTGTAGGTGAAACCTAAAAATGACAAAATAATAAAGTAATAATGCCACAAAATGTGCCCCATCAGGCTGCTGGAGTTTATTGTGGCATAATTTATTCAACCTTGCCTTGTAATTGGGTAATCCCTGTTACATAATTTCAGTGTTGCAGCAAACAAATGATGGACGGAATGCTGACAATGCAAACATTCTCTCCACTCCCTATGCACTCTCCACTCCCTATGCACTCGGAAATTTCATTGGTTCTATGGGTTGGGTGAGGTGAGATGCGCATTACACCAGCGCGGGTTTCGTTGGTTCTATGGGTGAGGTGAGATGCGCATTGCACCTGCGCGGGTTTCGTTGGTTCTATGGGTGAGGTGAGTGAGTTGCTCCAGCTGAGGTTTCGTGGCTCTATGGGTGAGGTGAGATGCTCCAGCGGGGGTTTAGTTGGTTCTATGGGTGAGGTGAGATGCGCATTGCCCCAGCGTGGGTTTCGTTGGTTCTATGGGTGAGCTGAGATGCGGATTCCCCAGCGTGGGTTTCATTGGTTCTATGGGTGAGCTGAGGTGAGTTGCTCCAGCGTGGGTTTCGTTGGTTCTATGGGTGAGGTGAGGTGAGGTGAAGGGATCACTGCCCAGAGCTGGACTCTTTGGTTTTGCGGGTGAGTGAGTTCAGGTGCTGGCTGCCTCGGAGCAGGTCCCTCCGTGCTCCTGGAGGGCGCTCGACGCCTCTACAACCTGCCTCAGGTCCTTGTCACTTTTCTCCTCACACCAAAGGCGGCGCATTCATGAGGTTGTCTCTTTATTTTTCTCCTGTCCCCTTTCTTCAATTTTCCCCTCTGACGCCCTCTCTTTTTTCGGGAATAATCGCTTTCTTCGCCTGTTTGCTTTGGGGGCTTTTCATCCATGGCCGGTTCAGAAAGGCGTCCCGCCCCCTTTCTGTGCGTCCTTTGAAGCCCCTCGCCTGTCCGCGTCCTGGTCCGGGTCCTGGCCGGCCTGCCACTCGGGGGACCTTTGTATGCCCCCGGCCCCCACCTCCTCCGGAGCACATTTCTGCCCCCTCCCTCCCAAGCCCAGGGTTCGGGTGATCGATTCTCCTAGGAAGGGCCCACGGCAAGGTGCTCAATCCCCCTTTATTCCTACATTCCTTAATTCATCCGCACCGTCCTTCCTTCCTTCTTGATCCATACTTCGGGACCTTATTCTGTCACTCATTCAATGTTTTCAGTCTTTCGTTCTCTCATTCTTTCGTTCTTCTCTTTCTCCTCCCGTATACTTTTCCATTCCCTCTTCCTTTCTTCCGTATATTCTTCCTTCCTTTCACTGTGTATTCAAGGTTCAAGAAGTCTTTATTCGATTGATTCACCATAAAAGACATAAATACAATTACACAAGAACATATAAAACCAATATTAAATATTCGGCATCGAGTTGACTTCATACAGAACTATACAGAGATTTAAAATGGTATCGTGCATGACCATATTATCACAATGCATATAAAAAGTTTAGGCAATCTCCGCTGTTATGTGTTTGATAAACCTGCATCTAATCACACATGCCCACCCAAGGAACTTAGCAACCCCCACAACAATGAGTGGATCCAGATTAGTTTTTAACAGTCTCAAGGCTTCAGCAGCCGATCTGGTACCTAGTAGTCTACATATTGGTTTGAGCCACTTGGTTCTAGGGGCTGAGTATAGTGGGCACACATACAAAAAGTGAGAAAGACTTTCCCCTGTGCCCTGACAGTTAGCACAAAGCCCCAAACTGCCCATTCCCCACTTTTTGGTGAAGTCCCCCAGGGGAAGAGTACCACATCTAAATTGAAAGAAAAGTTTACGGTCCAAAGGTTTGGTGATGGTTTCCCAGTACCTTTCTAACCTAGGTGAATCCTTGTGAACCATAAATTGACCAGAGAGACTGCTCGTGCTCGTATTTAAGAAGATGTTGTGCGTCACCCAATCCCAGTAGCATTTTTTAAGCTCATTTTTTGATGGAAATTTGGCTCTCTCGGGCGAAGACCACAACTCAATGAGGCCCAAAGATAGTAGAGTGGCCCTAAGATCTTTTAGCCAACCAATTTTGGTGGCTCCAGGACTATTTTTTACCTCCAGGCATGCTTCCGCATAGTGGTGTAGATCTGGCGTTGTCCACAGGCGTCGCCAGAATGATAAGGGACGATATTTAGCATAATCGACCACCGAGTGGCAGCCCAGATCAAATAATAAAGGGATTAGAGGAGTTGACTGGGGCAGACCTGTTGCCATCCTTATAAACTTGTTTTGGGCATGTTTCAGGGATTCCAGATTACTTCCACCCCATAGCTCTGCTCCATATAACACCGCTGACAATACCTTCCCTCCATAGATCTTCATCAGCGGTGACATGGGCTTCGTGAATGACCCTTTATGTTCCTTAATCAAGGCTCCGCCCAACTGTTGATGTTTCAGGGTCATGAGCTCAATCTGATGGGTCCAGCTAAGGGTGTCACTGAAAGTAACGCCCAAATAGGTGAAGTGCTTGGTCTGCTCCAGGGGGGTGTCCCCCATTGCAACCCTAGCCTTGACCTGCTTGTGCCCCCTCATCACCATGAATTTGGTTTTGGCTACGTTCACCTCGAGCTCATGTTCGCTGCAGAAACTCTCAAACCTCGACAGTGCAAGCTGGAGGCCCTGTCTGGTTCGTGAAATCAGGAGAGTGTCGTCAGCGAACATGAGCAGGGGGATTTTCATGCCAGCCAAACTCGGAGCATCAGTGGGAAATCCGTCGAAATACTTGGTGACTCTATTAATGTATAGAGAAAACAAGGTTGGTGCCAAAACGCATCCCTGTCTGACACCTTTCGACACAGGGAATTTCTTAGTCACCTCACCAGGTTTGCCCCATCTTACAAAAGCATAGGTCTCTGCATGGAGATTAACTATAATGCGGACCAAAGAGGGGGGCATACCCATTTCTAGAAGGCTATTCCAGAGCCCAACCCTCGGGACAAGGTCAAACGCAGACCGAAGGTCTACGAATGCCGCAAATAAGTTTCCTTTACCCAGGGTGACCGTCTTCCAGTGTAGAAGCATAAAACGAAAAGCCTGATCCAGGGTGCTTACGTGGGGTCTAAACCCTGCTTGGAGAGGAGTGAGTACATTAAATTCCTCAATCCATGCCTGGACCCTGGAAAGGACAAGACGAGAAACTATCTTTTGTACCGCGTCAATAAGGCTGATCGGCCGGTAGTTGGAGGGAACCGACCGATCACCCTTCTTGAAGATGGGCAGAATCTCGGCACCAGCCCATGAATCAGGTACCTTTGCACCCCTAGCCAAAGAGTTTGCCAAATACAGAAGATAAGGAACCCATAAGTCTTGGTCCTGCTGGAAGATATCTGCTGGGATGCAGTCCGGGCCGGGCGCTTTGCCCCTAGGGATGGCATTCAGAACGTTTTCAACCTCTTTGGCAGAAAACACAAGGATATCACAGGTCAGTGGCCAGCCAATGGGAGCATCCCCCTCCCTAACACACCTAAACTGTTCCTCAAAGTGGGACACCCAAGTAAGTTGGTCAACAGAAGCAGGACTAGGACGATCGTCCTGGGACTGTCCCCATTTGAGGAGATGCCAAAATTGCGTGAGGTTCCTAGAGCCGCAGGCATCAACAAGGAGAGCCCAGCGCTCATCATCCCATGCGGCTTTGGCCCTCCGTTTAGCTTCGTTATAAGCCTTCCTGCAGGATTTGATAAGGGCTGGGTTCCTGGATTTTAGTGCTTTAAACAAGTTTGAATGGGAGTTGACACAATTTTCATCAAACCAGTTCGCAGGTTTCCTCGTCTTACCTAAACCCTTTTTGGCTACAATTTTAACAAATAGTGTCTTTAGGGATGCAAACAGGCTGGCATGAACGTCTAAGATTTTGGGATATGTCCGGTTCGGATCATCACACTTCTCTAGTTCCCGTAGGGAACTGGAAACCAGAGTTCTTATTTTACTTCGTGCACTCCCGTCTACAGCAACCTTTGGCCATCGAACCCTCCTCATATCATTAGTTAGTGCCACGGCCTCTTGAACGGGTTTAGAGTGTCGCACAGTCGGCCCGGCAAAACTAAAGTCCTTCAGTTCAGCGATGAGTGGTTCGTGATCACTTTCAGGACGTGGTCTAATTGCCATGTCCGTCACCAAGGGCCACAGGGATATATCGACTAAGATATAATCGATGCGACTACTATGCCTGCCGTTGAAAAATGTTGGGCTGCCCAATCTATCCGATCTTGTACGACCGTTTAGGGCGCGCAGCCCCCAATTCAGACATAGGCCTTTGATAAAAGTAGCACATTGGGACCACTTAGCAATGGGAGGAAGCTCAAGTTGAGGAATACCCCAAATCATGTCCTCGGCCTCAGTTAGCATCCCGTCCTCCCCGCTTAAAGGTTTGAAGCAAGTATTAAGATCGCCCATTACAACCACCTGACCCACTGAATTGGTAGAGCCAAGGAATTCATCTAGACGTGTTAGGGTGGAAGATACACGACCACCCGGGGTTCCTCTGGCATATACATTAAACAGCAGAATATCCAACCCACTATTAAATTTCAAATTTACTATAAGGATATCAGGACAGTCAATATAAATTTCCTTCACAGAGACCCCTACAGTTTGACGAACCCAAACAGTGAGGCCCCCCATAGCTCTACCTCTTTGGCCTCTAACTGCTGGTTTGTTGAAGCTCAGAAAACCTGGAAGAAAAACTGGATGGGTTGACCATGTCTCCTGAAAAGACCAAATATCACCATGACTGATGAAGTCAGCCCAGTCAGGTATACATAAACAGGATTCTATACCCGCCACATTCCAACATCCCAAAGTAGTACCCTTAACACAAGCTTGAACACACGGGACTATTGTATCAGTAGGGAGGTGTTCACAGGGTTGCAGGGAAGATTCAGCGAATGGAGAAACCTCATTGAACACCCCTTTCCTTTTCGTGCTTATTAACCCATCCTGTATTGCTGACACTGCTGGAGAACCTATGGAAAAAGCAACCTGAGGTTGCAGTGTGGCAAGAGACTGTGTTAGGGAGACCAGCTCACTTGGTTGAACTAAATTACCCTCCTCACAACAGCGCAGAGGGCCATTAGAGCTTGCAACAATACATGGGAGGATACCCGAATCACCTCCCACATACGAGTTATACAGGTCTTCGTTACTACTCTCTCTTGTTTGTCAATCATTAGACGACAGCCCAGAGAGAGGATCATACAGGTTTCTCAGTGGGATGTTCCAAAGGTCTTTGGGGTGGGGGTGCCTAATAGTGTAAGGATTCACTGAAAATAGACTGGGAGGCTGCTGTAGCTGTGTAAAGGCAGGCGTTGGTGGAGCCAGGGGCAGCGGGGGATTATTTACAAATGGCAGTTCCAGAAGTGATGGGGGACCAGAGGGCTGGATATAAGGCTTTGCCCACCCCGGCATTTGTACTGGGCAGTTGTAGGTGGATTGGATATAAGAGCGATATAGCGCCTCAGGGTTAAAGTGGGGAACATGGAAACTTGGTGTGAAGTTGGACCATTTAAGGAGGCTTTTGGTGTTTTTGTTAGCTCTACCAGAAGGTTGATTTTTAGTGTTAAACAAAGTTTCGGGGTAGAAATAACTTAGATTCCTTGTGGAAATCCCTCCCTCGTTGTTTCCCACATACCAATCTGTAAGATGAGATACAACCCGATGGTCCCTGAAGTTAATAATCACAATGTCCCCCTCAATATCCTTGGGGCGCACCCCAACCCACTGACATCTTCTGACCGTGACGATATCCCCGTTAAGGTTAGGTGGAAGGGGTCTATTTGTTTTTAGCCAGAAAATGACTTTGTTTTTTAGACTTTCGTCATTTTCTCTTTCCCCTTCATGAAGTGGTGGCACACCTGTCATGACAATAACAAAATTTAGTGAGTCTGGCGGCAGCTCAACATTTCTCTTTGATGGAAATGGTATTTTCTTTTTACCATTTGCGCCAGCAGGTTTACCCATCCTTTTCTTTGCCTGCGATGCTAATCCCTTGGCCAATGATTTACTGACTACCACACTGGGGTTGGCTGTCACGGAAGGTAGCGTTGTAGTGGGTTTCGCCACCACTGTCGGTGCTTTGTTTGAGATGGTGACTGCTTTAGTGGTATTAGTGGTAAGTTGGCTGGTACTTTTAGATGGTTTGCCAGCAGCAAGAGATGAACCAGCAGGTTTGGTAGAGGGGCCCCTGTTCTTATCCAGGCCCGTGGTGTGTGTAGATTCAATGGTCGCCACAAGGTGATCCAGTTTTTCACCCATAATCCTCACACGTTCTAACAAGGGAAGCGTGTAGGATTTAATAAGCTTCTCCAAGATATCAAGGGGCACCTCACTTACCCCTAAGTTACCAACTCTGGGGTAACATGATCACGTGTGATTGGAGGTGGACCTGGCTCAATATTTGAGTTTAATGGGGGTGGTGGTGGAGTGGGGCAGCTATGTCCTTTCCTTTTAACCCCTCCCTTTCTCCTTTTCTTCCTAGGTGGGGAGTGAACAACCCTTGTAGCTTTATCAGACATAGTTCCTGGTTTTAGTCCACTCGTCTCAGGATTGATCTCGCCTGGATCAATACAGACCAGAGACAAGTTGGATAGCAAGGGGGTTGGTTCTACTTCCCTAATGGAAGTCTCAGGGATGTTTGTTTCAATAATGCTTGAGTGATCAATAGGAGGACAAACAAGCTGACCTCCGCTGGTAGCACTACTACAGGGCGGGGAGATAGCAGGAAACCTAAATATACTAGGGGTAAGGTTGAGGTCAGTCGCGTCAGCATCAATAACGCTCAGACCTTGGTCGGGAATTTCTTTAGTAATACTAAAAAGTGGTAGGGGGTTTTTCTTTAACTGCTCAATGGAGCGTCTGCGCTCGGCTCTTTTTTCGGCAAGGAGTAAGTCCATATCTACTTCCTTAGCAGATTTCTTAAAGAATTTATCCAGGGGACCCAGAACAGAGACACTCACACCAGGCGGAGCAGAATGGCTCATGTTCAGGGGGGATAGATCAGTATGAATGGCCGGTGTAATAACTATAGACCACTGCTAACTAACCGCAATGTAAGAATACTGTACTATAGCTCTGCCGACAATAAACAAAATGTAAATACCCTAACCCAGCCCGGCCTCCTTCGGCCCCGGACGGCCACAGACGGTCCCGCCCTTGTCCCGGGCTTCTCCTGCGCGCTCTCCCGCGCTGCGGGAATACTAGTGGCTTAATATGGAGTGTGAACACAATAGGTGGAAGGGGTAGGAGGGGTCGGGGAGAGCGGCCCAGGTGTAGCTGTTCAGGGCTGGCGGGCGCTCCTGGGAAATGCAGTCCCAAAGGAGCTCACGCACTCGCTCGCAGCCCCGAGAAAGTACTTCCCTCGGTATCCCCTTCAAAGCGCTGCAGTCAAACACTCCTCACGCAGCGGGACCCGCGGAGCGGGTTCCGCAAGAAGTAGGCTGATGGCAAGCAAATCCAAACGGGTAAGAACAAAAAACAGCAAGGCGTCCCACTCGCCGACTCAGCGAGAGCAATTGATAAAGGCTCGGTGGAAGGGTAGGAGGGGTCGGGGAGAGCGGCCCAGGTGTAGCTGTTCAGGGCTGGCGGGCGCTCCTGGGAAATGCAGTCCCAAAGGAGCTCACGCACTCGCTCGCAGCCCCGAGAAAGTACTTCCCTCGGTATCCCCTTCAAAGCGCTGCAGTCAAACACTCCTCACGCAGCGGGACCCGCGGAGCGGGTTCCGCAAGAAGTAGGCTGATGGCAAGCAAATCCAAACGGGTAAGAACAAAAAACAGCAAGGCGTCCCACTCGCCGACTCAGCGAGAGCAATTGATAAAGGCTCGGTGGAAGGGTAGGAGGGGTCGGGGAGAGCGGCCCAGGTGTAGCTGTTCAGGGCTGGCGGGCGCTCCTGGGAAATGCAGTCCCAAAGGAGCTCACGCACTCGCTCGCAGCCCCGAGAAAGTACTTCCCTCGGTATTCCCTTCAAAGCGCTGCAGTCAAACACTCCTCATGCAGCGGGACCCGCGGAGCGGGTTCCGCAAGAAGTAGGCTGATGGCAAGCAAATCCAAATGGGTAAGAACAAAAAACAGCAAGGCGTCCCACTCGCCGACTGTGTATTCCCTTCTATTATCTCTCTATTGCTTTCCTCCACGTCCTCCCTTCTTCCTCCTTTCCTCGATTCCCTTCTCCTCCCGCCTCATGTTTTCCTTTCTTTTTTCATTCCTTTATGTATAACACCCTAGTCTTCAGTCTATCATTCTGTCTTACCCATCTCCTAGTTTATTCCCTCAATCACTCCTCTCTCCCCTCCTTCATTCGCGTCCTCCTAGTTCCCCGTCTCTCTCTTGAGACTCGTGAAACAGGCACACGACGCACCCTTCATACCTTAGAAGCAAAGAGCAGGCATGTCCAAAACCAGGGCTTTTCCCAGATTTTTGGGCCATAAGCTTCAGTTTCAGGAAGTAAAATGAATATTTTCTACGGAACTTGGTTTGGGCTTAAGTGGCTTGTAGCGGCAAGACGCCCGTGTGAGAACAAGGCGCTAAATAACTAAACAAAAAATCTATAACGCAAACGAGATATTGTGTTTGTTGCAAGTCAGTGATGTCGGGGAAGGATCAGCCTGCACAGCACTCAGAACCACCATCGCGCCTCTAGCCGCTACGAGCGCGAACTCCGTCCTGAATTGTAACGATGTATAAAGGGCTCGTTACGCCGGAGCACAGCACGTTTCTAAGCGCTACTGGTGCATCAGAACACTAACTGGGAAATATTACGTCAATTGTTTTCTCTCCAGGATTAGCAATGTTGAAAATGTGGGCGTAGGGGTGAGACCTGAACGGCCTGCTTGAAAAGCCGCTATGAGGTGTGGGTCATTTTTCAGGGTTTGCCTGACTACAATCAAGTGTGTGTGTGTGTATGTATATGTATACACATGCAACCAGACCCGTTGTCATAGGTAACACACTCACTTATATATATGTTAACTATGACAACGGGTTGGTTGTATGACTGCGCAGTCTTTGAGGGCGGTCATGGGGGAAGGACACTTCTAGCTCCTAGACCAGGGGAAAAGCGCTCCAGTGTCCGGCATCTAGGCTCACCTTGAAAAATGTCCGACCTTTTTTCGCGTCATGAAAAAATGTAGGACATTTTTCAAGGTGCAGCGTTACTCCGGTTCTCAGATAGTTTATGCTCGCGGCTTCCGGTACTGTCCGCCCGTCGGCGGCTCCGGGATCAGCACGTAAGCCGCGCTAGTGGCGTCCGTGACAACCTCGGGCAAACCTTTCAACCCTCCTCGGATATAACACGCATTTCGAAATCTTTATAAAGCGCGAATGAGGCGTGTTCAATAGTGAACTGGAAACGGCAGCCTTTGCCGCCCCGGCCCCGCTCGCCTTCTGGAGCCAGGTTCCTCTTGGTGAAATATTTAGGCGCTATTGTGGAAGCGCAGACTCTGGATACAAGGGGTGAGCGTCCAAGAGAGGCACACTGTCCCTGGGCAGTTACATTGATGATCGCGCCTCGGCGGGCCCCAGCACTGCACGTAGGCGCTAGACGCCGAGATCGCCAGCAAATCCAACCCCGTCTATCATCTGTGCGAGGTTGGCAAACCTCCTCGAAATATGCTCATCACAGCGCTTGGACACAGCCCCCTGCATAAACAAGCGCTATATAAAATGTATCACTATTATTATTTGTCTCCCCCAGGGAGAAGCCCCTACCTGCAGCAGGACGGCTGGAGCCCGCACCTACGGGGTCCTGCTTGGATTCCATGAACAAACGCAGCGCCTGCAGACACGACGGGCAACAGTAGCGCCTCTGTTCAATTCGATGTTAGAAATAATATACGGCGTGTGCAAATAAGAAAACTGTGCATAAAGGGCTTGTACGCATTAAGGTGTGTTCACTCTGGTATCACAAGACGGCCAAGCATCGGTGTACTGCGGGAAACGTGCACAGGACAGCGAGGGGAGGGGGACGGCGGGAGGAGGGACACGGAGGAAGGCAGGACAGCAGCAAGCAAGGCCCGGCCGGACCAGATTCGGGGGCGTTCCCGGCTTTTGGCTGACGTAGCATGACGTAGCCAAAAGCCAAAAATTCTCGGGAACGCCCCCGAATCTGGTCCGGCCATGACGGACGCCTCTCTGTTCCAATGGCTAGCCTCCATTTATGGAGCTAGCCAATGAAACAGAGGGCGGGATTCCCGAGCCACATACTGTAATCATCAGATTTCTCCTGTGCAAAAGCTGCTTGCGCAGCTTTGCAGTCGAAACCTAAAAAGGCATCTTTACTGCTCAATAACCTTTTGAACCTGAGCAGGATTATTTTGGAGGTGTTGCAGCACACCACCATCCCCTGCACCCCTACTTCCAGCGCCTATGGCCTCGGAGGAGTGAGTCTCCTCCATTTTTGCCCAAGCCAGGGCTCAGTGTCTGGCAGTCCTCTCTCGCCATTTGGGTCATGCTCATGTGGTCCCATTCCTGTTGCCCCAGAAGTCAGTGTCACACAACACCCTACCCCCTCGCCCCCCCCCCCTCCCCGGATCAAGGCTGGACTGATCATGCAGTACATAGGTGGAGAAGGGGCCCCAGCCAGCCCTGAAAACTGCTCTAAGGGAGGGGTCACACACTTTTCTTAAAACATGCAAAAATTTCTGCTGAGGCTATATAACGTCCTGTGTGTATACTGTGCCAGGCTCTGGCGTATTGAAACATTGTAAGAGCCTCTTTTCAGAACTATCCCTGAGACATATTATTTTTATTTGACATACCTACACTATAGTACTGTTAAAGTCAAACAAATCTTTTGGGAACTTTTTGGCAAAAAAAAAACCAACAAATTGGAGCACTGTGCGGGGGGGGGGGGGCATGGGTGAGGGGGGGGGGTCAGTGAAACACCAAGTAGCAAGCCGGCTCAATGAGTTAAATGCTCGCATCGGACACCTGCAGGTTGATAGTTCGAGTGCCAGTATGGCCAATTCAGACTATCAATAATTAAATGGTCGGTTAATTAAGCCCCATTACAATGGAGAATAGTAACAAGTGCTACTTACAGTGCTTAGAGGCAGCAAAAGTACTATTAAGTTAAAAATGCCAATCTCTACAAATTACAATCCTGACCTTATTAATACAGCTCCAGGCCAGAGGTAGGGCTAGGGTGAGGTAACACTAATTTCCTTGCAGACTTTGACTCGTTCCGTGAACAGTGTTTGCTCCTCCTTTTTAGGTTAAGATCAAAACCGTTGGTCACATTCCGTCCTGCACTTCAAACTGCTTAATCTGAGTGTACCTTCCTAAAGTGTAGCTATAAAAGGCTCTTTTGTGTTTCAAACAGATCGTACCGTACTCTGTGCCCAAGAATAGAGAGCCATCTCTGCTCGTCTCACAGATGTACTGAGCTCGAAAGTTCCAGGTGTTAAACTGAAGGGACCCGACTCAAACCAATATCAGATTACACTGTGTTCGCGCAATAAACAGACCACGCAGTTATGGGCGTAAAAGGCCATTTATTAGACCAGAACTGCGCATAACAATAGAACAGTAAACAATAATCAACAAACTCCCCAATCACACATCCCCCCCATTCGTTTCAATCGTTCATGTCAATACTGAGCCCTAGCGGCTCCAAACACCCTCCACTTGCCGTCAATCACCCTTCCGGCCCCCAGACATTGCCAACTTCAAACCATCTTCGATCCGTCCTGCGCCAAGTCTCCCCCCCCAAGGGATGGGTATGCCCGCTCTTGACCCCCTATCCCTTCGAAACCTGCCTACCGCAGCTCTGGCCTAAACTGGCAACGCAAATGACCGGCCCAAGTACCACCTCCAACTGCCGGGTGGGTGGGCATCCTTTCAAGCTCCCTCCCGATGGTGCCAGGCGCAGAAAAGAGGAAGATCCCTTCCTCCCCCGCGCTTAAGTACCCACCCCCTAACTCCTCCCCTTCCCCTGCCTGGACTATCCCCTGCGCGAAAGACCCCGGGGAAAGACTAGTCTGCGACTCTGCTTTCCCCGGGGCCCGGCATCGCGCAATAAACAGACCACGCAGTTATGGGCGTAAAAGGCCATTTATTAGACCAGAACTGCGCATAACAATAGAACAGTAAACAATAATCAACAAACTCCCCAATCACACATCCCCCCCATTCGTTTCAATCGTTCATGTCAATACTGAGCCCTAGCGGCTCCAAACACCCTCCACTTGCCGTCAATCACCCTTCCGGCCCCCAGACATTGCCAACTTCAAACCATCTTCGATCCGTCCTGCGCCAAGTCTCCCCCCCCAAGGGATGGGTATGCCCGCTCTTGACCCCCTATCCCTTCGAAACCTGCCACCCAGTGGACCCCCTGTAGGGCGGTACACTGCCCCACCCCCCCCACCAAGGGGCCGTCCGTCCGTCCCTGCAAAGTCACTCCCTCCGACACCATATCGACTCGTTCCATAACTTGCTCACCACATCCCGCAGTTCCATCATATACCATGCATTCCCCAGTCGAGACAGATGCACACCGTCCTCCCTAAAGGCTAAAGGTTCCTCTAGGTGAATTCCAGGATGCGAAATGACTTTCACCCCCCTGTCCACACAGTAAAGTCTCATTGCCCGATTCAATTTTCTCCGAGCCTTTTCAATGGCCCCGTGTTTCATGGCCCCCCTCCAGACTTTCCGGGGGACCAGCTCCGTCCAGGCAATGCAGGCCCCCGACATCCTCGATTTTAGCACATCCAAGTCCCTCTGCATAAGTTGCAACAGAGCCAGTCCAGACAATTGCACCAGGTCGTTCTCGCCCAAATGAATGATCAACAGATCCGGGCACCCCCTCTGTGGGACCATCTTCGCGAGCCAGGGCAATAGTGCCCCCCATCGCATTCCGCTCTTTCCCCACCATTTCACCTCGTGCAATTGTCCTTTCAGTCCCAGGTTACGGCCGTAAACCTGCTGGTCAGCGTACTTGGATGCCCAGTGCACAAAGGAGTGCCCAACGATCCACGTCACCGTCTTACCACCCGGGCCACCCACGCAACCTACGAAGAAAAAAGATGTTAGAAAAGGCAAAACAGAAAACTGCAAACCAACAAACCTGCCTGGGACCCCAACTACTTCCTCACATACCGCTCACAGCAGCAAGACTTCCAACGACCAATACTCCGGATCCGATCCCAGGACCAACCCAACCGTGCCGCTGCAGTCGCAGCCCCAATACGGAAAGAATACGTACCAAAACCCGCACCATTCATCCCCAGGCGACCCAAAGCCATTCTCAACACCGCCAACAGCTGGCCCGCCGACATCCTCGCACCAGAAGCATGAAGGAAAATCTCGCCCCCCGCGGGCCACCAGCCCCGCAGAAGGAGCGCCATTCTCGCACCGGGCAAACCACCCCACCAGATTCATTCAGCCACACCCACGCACCACGCCCCACTTGATCAGTCTTCGAGCGGCCCAGCCATATCCCCAAACGCCCCGCATCCACCCGTACATCCTCGAACAATCGTCCGGCCCCCCGCCTCGTGCCCAACAACTCAGACACCCGAAACGCCCCAAAAAACATCCACACCATGCACAGGCGAAACAGGCCCACCTCGGCCCTGTCATAGCAACACTCCGGCAACACCCCAACCAGCCGGACCAACAGGTCAAACGTCACCGCCTCCCGCAGGCGTCCCCCTCCCGGCTCCCCTCTCCCGGCCCCACCCCCGCAACATGCGAGCCAGCACCACATCCTTGGTGGGGTCGAAACCCAGAAACAAAACACAATAGAAGGAAATGCCAGCCAATTTACCAGAAATCGTAGCAGCAGTCAGGCCACGGTCCATACAGGAAAGCACATAGCCCCTCACACCACTCAGCACCTCCGACTCCCCACTCACCACACCATCCACCGTCCAGCCCATAAAAGAACAAAATTCAGACCATGCCAGCCGATATGACTTCCTCGTGGACGGGGCCAACGAACCCTCCACCAGACCAATCATCCTCACTCCCCCAAGGCCCAGATGCCGGCCGGCAGCTCGGTCTTGCAGGCGTCCGCTCCCGGTGCCAGATGTCGGAACCGCTGCCACTGCGAACGAGACAAAGCATCCGCAATGTCATTATTCGCCCCAGGGACATGCTTGGCCCGAAACACCACATTCAACTGCAGACAAGCCGACATGAACCTTCGCAACAGCTTCAACACTCGCAGGTCCCTCGCCCCCTGGTTATTCACAAGGTCCACCACCGTCATGTTGTCAACGTGGAAGAGCACCGTCCTGTCCCGAAAGTCTTCCCCCCAAACCACCAGAGCCACCAGTAAAGGGAAGAATTCGAGAAAGGCAATGCTCCTGCCCTGCTTCATCCAGGAGGCCGGCCAGCTCTCCGCGCACCACCGCCCATCCCAAAAGACTCCAAACCCCGCTGACCCAGCCGCGTCAGAAAAGATCTGGCATTGCCACACAGCCCGCTCCTCATCAAACTCCAAAGGCACTCCGTGAAAGTCCCGCAAAAAGGTTATCCAAGTCCTCAAATCCGACCGCACCCCTAGCGAGATCCATGCCGAGCCGCCGACAGAACGTGCGCCCCGCCCGCACTACCCGGCAAGCGAAGTTAAGGAAACCCAGCAGCCTCTGAACCGCCCGCAAAGGAATCCGCCGCTCCCCCACAGCCCACTCCAGACACTCCAAAATCTCCTTCACCTTAGTCGCCGGCAGGCGCGCCAACCAGTCAACTGAGTCCAATTCGATCCCCAGGAACGTGAGGCAACAGCTGGGACCAGCCGTCTTCTCAGGCGCGAGAGGCACTCTGAATTGCACCGCCAAGGCCTGGAAACGCGACAGAGCCCTGCCACAATCCCCCGACCCCGCCCTGCCCAGGAAGAGAAAGTCATCCAGGTAGTGAGCGACCTCGCGGCACCCGCTCACCCGCACCATGACCCACTGCAGAAACGTGCTAAACAGTTCAAACAAAGCACAGGAAATGGCACAACCCATGGGAAGGACCTTGTCGACATAGATGGCACCCCCGAACTGCATGCCCAGGAGCTCGAAATCCGCTGGGTGAATCGGCAAGAGCCGGAAAGCCGACTTGATGTCGCACTTCGCCAGCTCAGCCCCGGGACCACAAGAACGCACCATCCGGACCGCATCGTCCACCGACGCATACAGCACCCTCGAGTCCTCCTCTGCAATGAAGTCGTTGACCGACCCCCCCTCCGGCCAGGACAAGTGGTGAATCATCCTGAACTCCCCCTCCTCTTTCTTCGGCACAACCCCCAGCGGCGAGACGATCAGGTCCGGCAGAGGCCAGTCAACAAAAGGCCCCGCGACTCTCCCTTCCGACACCTCCTTCTGCAACTTCGCAGCCACCACACCCGGCAACTCCTTCGCCGACCTCAAATTTTCGGCCCACCGCCGCTCCCTGGGGCCCTGATAACCCACCCGAAAGCCTTCGGTGAGACCCCAAAAGAGCCGCGCCGCGGCCTCGCGGTCAGGGTAGCACGCGAGCCACGGGGCCATCGCCTCCACCCTAACCGGAGTAGGCGCCCTTCGGGCCAGGCTGTCCTCGCCCCCTGGCGTTCCGCCATTGTTCAGAAGGGGTGGCGAGCGAGAGACACTGAGTGACGGGGTGCTTCCCCCCGCACTTAGAACACTCATGCTTGAACTTGCACGGGTACCTCGAGCAGAAACCCCGACTGTAGCTCCAACACACCCCCGTGATGGCCCCCCCCGGTTTGGCTGGTTGTCCGGACACAATGGTGCTGGGCACAGTTCCTCCCCTCGCCCCGTCGGAAAAGACCGATACAACACCGGTAAACCGCTGGCCGTATGCGTAGAAGCCGACGCCGCCATCCACTGCATCCAAAGCTCCTGATCCACCTCCCCCCAGCTCTTTTCTGGATCGGCGCTGACCCGGGCCCGAAACTCCTCGTCATAGCTTAACCAAGCAAAACCTCCAAACTGCATCTGAGCCTTACGGATAATGTCCATGTATTTGAACAACGCAATCGCCCGGTCAAGATATCTCACACAATAGACGCTAGCATAGATCAGAAAAGCCGAAGTCCAATTCTCCATTGTTATAGGCACCCTAGGCCGCCTTGTCAACTCCCACTCCTCTTCCTTGGAACCCTCTTTAGCTTGAACCTCCCGGTGCAACAACTTAAAAACGTCCACAAACTCGTGTTTCCAAATCTTCTCCCTCATTTTCTCCGACAAATGAGACCCCAACGGCATTGCCAGCCCCATGTAAGGCATTTTCTTCGGAAGCTTCACCCCCTTCTCATCCTTCCCATCACTTTTGTCAGTCTGTACCCCCAGAGTTACCGACTTACCATCCACCGACTTACCATCCTCAGGTGGACCACCCGAAGGCGCCCCCCCCTCCCTCATCGACCCATCTCCCACTCCCACCGACCTGCAGGCCCGCTTCCGCCCCTCCCCACACCGGGGTGCGTCATCCCAAATTGCCCACCAGGCACTCTCACCTGTTAGTGCCTCCGTCCGTTCCCGGGGCCGTCCTCTGGACTCCTTTCCACGGGCCTTCCCAGGTCCAGTCTTCTTCCGCGATCCGGGGTCGACCTGCAAGACACCAAGGTCATCCCCCCCCGCTGCGCGGCCTACGCCTTCCAGGTCATCCCTCACCTCCCCTTCTTCCAACTCCTCGCTCTCAGCACTGTAATCCAGTTCAAGCACCTGATCCTGATCCACACCGTCACTTGAGACACACTTCACAGCACGCTTCACTCCCTTGGCTCCACACTCGCGGCCACGCGATCCAGTGGCGCCACCAGTATTCGTTGCCCGATCCCGCGGGGGAGGGACAGCCGCCGCGGACTGCCCTGCTACTTCCGGCCTGCGTCTCGGAGCCGTGTTGCGCCCCGCAAGGCCCCCCCTGGCTCTGCCGACAACCGCCGACTTGGATCCCCTCCCGCCCCCCAGGTCGCTCGAACCTGGCAGGGCCCCGGCACCATCGGGCCTCAAAGCCGTGCTGGCCGTCCCTACCCCAGCCGCACCCCCAGTAAGGTGGGCGGCCGGGCCTGACCTCCTCAATCTCGCCTGCCGAATCTCCTCCTCCTGCCTCTCCGCCTCCCTCTCCTCCTCCGAGGTGGGGGTGGGAGGCCCCTCAATGTCGGGGCCCCACACCGAACCCACTCGGGCCCTCGTCTCCTCGGCCCACCTGACCTCCTGAATCTGTTCTAAGATACGCTCCCCTCTGGACCTCTCCTCCCAGGAGACGGAACCCCAAATCGGAGGGGGGAGCGGTTGTCCGCGGCCAAAAAATTCGCCCCCCCGGGGGAAGAAACCCACCTGATGGAAACCTTGAACCCAACCCGGGCCGCCAATGGGAACCAGAGTGGGAGAGGCACTCCTGCCCACCGCAAACCCAGGCACCAACGGCCGAACCGCGGCCGGGGTGCCCGCCCCAGAGCCCCGGGACAAGTCAATCGCCCCCCCCCAGACACCCGCAGATCCAGCCCAGGCCCATCCCCACTAAAAGAGGCTTCCTCCAGGCGGGCAAAAGGCCCGGGGGCCCCGCCGCCACCCACCGACCCGTCCAGGCCGGGCGCGGGCCCGGCCTGGGAGTCACCTAGCTCCACCCCCTGCGCAGCACAGTCCGGCGCCAACAGAGGACCATGGAGCGGAAGTTCCTCGGGCGTGGTCCGCGGAGCCGCCCCCGAGGCCCCAGGCAAAAACTCCAACTGGGGGAAGGGGCGCGCGGAAGTCGTCCTGCGCTTCCCGCCCCGCGCAGTATTCTTGGGGACACCCCCCCCCCTCCCGACCCCCGGGCCACCCTCCCGAACCTGGTCGTCCTCCAAGCAAGCGAAAACCGCTGCATGCACCCCGGCCGAGGCAGCCCTCGTGCCTCTGGTGGCCCCTACCCAGGCCTGGTCCATGACCCCGGGCCTAATCAGGTCCTCGCGGCCGGCCCTAGCGAGCAGTAACAAGGCCTCACGGACCTGTTCCGCAGGAACACCAGACATCCTACCCGAATCAGCAACAAGAACAGAAAACAAGATAAACCCCAGCTGCCGTAGGAACAGCCCCGAGCACAATTCCAAAAGTAGCACTAGGCCTCACTACACACTAACTACAACTCCTTTCGAGCTCCCTCCCGATGGTGCCAGGCGCAGAAAAGAGGAAGATCCCTTCCTCCCCCGCGCTTAAGTACCCACCCCCTAACTCCTCCCCTTCCCCTGCCTGGACTATCCCCTGCGCGAAAGACCCCGGGGACAGACTAGTCTGCGACTCTGCTTTCCCCGGGGCCCGGCATTACACACCATGGCACTTGATAGGGCGCACTAGCCACGTGGCATCGATAACAATTATGCTCTGTTGCTCTTTCAATTACATTCCCTTGTAATCAGGTTTTAAAACAAGAAACAAAAGCAGTCAGCCGTACCCAAAGTAAAAGCACGCTATGCATAAAGAAATAAAATCGGCTGGTCGGCAGCTATACTAAAGTGAAGGTGCCGTGCCACACATTAGTATTAAATTAAAGAAACAAGTAGTCCCCGATTAATACACACGTTTTACTCAGTGAAACAACAAACAGCACCGTGAGGGAGTCTCTGGAGGTTGTGCAGCCCAAACAGAGAGCATGTCAGTGCAGCAACGGTAAGTTCGAAACCGAGACCATATGTCCTTGGGACGGGCTGAGGGGGGTGTAGTCTCTGCAAATTGGTCAGTCATATCCTGGCAATACGCTGCCTTACGGAGTCAATATTTTGACAGTAGTATCCGCGTTTGCATTCATTGGATGACGCAGAGCCTCTTAGCCTGCACAAACAAATAGTTGCAAGCCGTCGACAACCAGTAAGTCTGTCACACTTTGGATGAATTCCTGCCAGTAAAACTTATTCGTGGACAGGCCTACACCACATGCAGGAAATCAGCCAACTGAGGGGCATATTATCAAGGGGGTTTATCTCCGCTTTTTTGGCTTTAAAAGCCAAGAAAGCGGAGATAAAATTATCTCCCTATTACCTAGCTGTCGCTAACACCAGTTAGCGACAGCTAGTAGGAGATAGCGACCATCTTGGGCCCCACTTTGCATGTCAGTGATATTTATCACTAATGACATGCAAAGTGGGCGTGCCAAGATGTTAACGACTGAAAACTGTCGCTAACATCGCTATCTCCTATTACCAACTTTTGGAGCAGTTCTTAGCCATGTTGTCCAATGGGAGGTGGATAACATGGCTAAGAGCATTAGCTCGGTAATGCATGAATATCGCTGACTTTTCAGCGATATTCATGCATTGCGGCGATTTTTATCGCATTTGCGATAAACCTTGGTAATACCAAGGTTTATTTGCGGTAAAAATCGCCGCAGCTCAGCGGTAAATTTTTGTCTCTAACCAAGCAATAGCGATAATTATCGCTATTGCTTGGTAATATGCCCCTTAGTTCCACACCTCACACATTTACTCCCCTCCCCCACACCGAATCTAGCTATACTCTCGAGGGTATACTTTTAGTATTTATGGAAGTATTTAAATTGTATTACCTAGTGTCTGTAGTATAAAGGAGTGCTCTTTATTTGAGCACAACAACATTCCAAGGTTTTATCCGTGAGCGTATGCCCCCCCCCCCCCAGTGATGGAAGCCCTGCGTGTGCCCGGTGAGTGGGGTTGGGAGGGTGCGTGTTTGCGCGTTTGTGTGTGATTGTAAGCCCTGTGTTTGTGTGTGATTGTAAGCCCTGCGTGTGGGGGTGGGTGCGGGGGTGCGGGGGCGGGTGAGTGTATGCGCGTGGGAATGTGTGTGCGCATGCGTGACTTTGCCTGTGTGTGATTGCGAGAGCATGTGAATGGCAGGCAGGGGATGTGCACGGCGTCGTGCGCGCCCTCGAGGAGGAATCTGAGACAGCAGAGGCGCGAGCCCGAACGCTGTCCCAGATTCCTCCGAACACGCCGACAAAAGGTCCTTCGCTAGCTTCGCTACGCTCGACCTAAAAAGCTGTTACAAGAATATTTTATTTTGTCAATTTTCAGTAAACATCAGAACTGTGCTGACTTCGATAAATAATGTATTATTCAAAACATGTTTTGTAGAAGTATGTGGCAAAACATAATTAAGTTACAAAGACAGAGTATAAGTCTATTAGAATATATAAAAGGCATCAAATAAAGAGACTGGTTAATTCAATTATTGGCTTTACAAGAGATCTCCTGTAGAAGAAAATTCAGTTTGGCCTACTTGAGACAATAACCAAACACGAATTGTGGCTAAGTAACAGATACTTTGTACGTTGTAAGTGGCTCTCATTTTTATCACATCAAGAGGATAGAAGTCCCAATAGTGGCCCCAGCAGCTGCAACTACAGCCACTACCACTCTAGCAATAACAGCTGCAACATGAATTGCAAGCACATCAGGAACCAGCTTCCACCAAAGCTGTAAGCACAGCAGGGAGCTCAATAGTGACCACATCATCCACCATGACAGGGACAACAGGATGTGGTAAATTGACAGCGATTAGATTAAGCATTAGCAGAAGATATCTGAGTTCTAGCCGTTAACTTGACATTTAGCGGACTCCATTTTGTATTCACGACAGCCATTTGTCTGCTACATGCTGCCTCGTGTCGACCATGTGCTTTGTCCTATCTTCCTGTCTACGGCGCTTGAAATCTGCCCGGCAACAAGTTATATTTAGCATCCCTCACTTTCGCTCATGTCAAGTAGGGTCCACATCTGTTAGTGATTAGTTTCAGATAGGAATGTGTTTGTCGACCCCCAAAACTGTTAGCTCCTCCCACTGATCGATTGTGCCTCTCGATATTACCTTATATGTATATAAACTGTGTTCTTGTGTTTGTACCGCCTTCTTTTGAGCCCCTGTGCGGGTATAAATAAACCATGCTTTCTTAGCTCGTGGTGCTACTTCTTGCAATACCGAAGGGTACTGTTTGAACCGTAGCACCACCTCATGAGGTGTAATAAATGTTTATTTTTCCATTCCAGTTTCTGTGCCAACTTCTTCCTATTGGTCTGAGGACTTTGTGCAAAGAAGGGCGAACCCCTTGCACTAGCAGGTCTGGCTGAGGCCTGCTCCAACAAGGAGAGACAACCACTTTCACCACAGCTAGGGTCATAGCTGTAAGGAAAGTTGGCAAAACAGGAGGGGCGACAGCAGTGACAACAACAGTCACAGTGGCACAGAACATAGCAGGAGTTCCAATGTTGTAACCAAAGCAGGGTTAATAGCAGCACCACGGTGCACCAGATGTCACTACAAAATGACCACGGATGCTACAACACCTGTCCTGGGAGACACGACTACAGCTGCCACAAAATGCAGGGCCCATAGCAGTAGCCACTGCAGCCCCGTGACAAGGATAACAACTCCCACAACAGCCGTCAACAAGGCCTGGACAACAGCAGTGTTTACAGTTGTAACCACAGAATGGACAGTGGCAGAAGGAATAGCTGCTACAACCAAAGGAAGTATTGACAGTGGCATCAACAGCGAAAGGCATGGGCAAGATGGCGGCTGCATCGGGTGCACTGTAGTGAGTTCTGAGGCTAACCCAAGCAAAATCATCTGTTTATCCTCCTCATCCAGCTGCAATTTGTTCTAATTGTTGCCCAGATTGGCTGCGCTCTCAAGGGTCGTGCAATTGGGAGGTGACAAGTGCGCACTGCCCCTGTGTTGTCGAATTTGGGAGCACTGATCGATGTCTGGGGCTGAGCATTAGAGGAGACCTTTAGAGATGCTGTCCCGCTGCCAGGTGGGCCCCATGCTACATAGCAGCAGACGCGCGCAGTGATGAGGATGGATGGCCCCTCTACTCTCCTTAGTACATCCCGGACGACTGACCGCTGTCTTCTGGGGGTGGGCTCCCTACATGCCTTGGCCTGGGCCTCGGGCAGACAGGTGCGGGCATGTCGCACGAAGTGGATGCCCCAGCGAAGGGAGGTCGGGCGGCCCTCTTCTTTTCCCTGGGCGTCCCAGAGAATGCCCCCGGAGTGCGTGCTCCCTTCCTCGCCACGGCCTAGGCTCTAAGACACGTGACTGGGGTGTGTCGCATGGAGAGGGCACCCATGGCATGATTTACAGTTATCGCAGAGGCACATATGCAACGAGGCATGGTGGCACCACTTCAGGCCTGGCTGCCCGGTGTTGAGGCTTTGGCCTCCACTAAAGAAAAGGAGCATGAGTCAGGCAGTGGCTGTGCCACATGAGTATGTGTGCTGCTACAACTGTGACACAATCACTGCAGGGGAAGATGTATTCAACGAGCTAACCTGGATGGCCGATGAGGAGCTGTGCGGCCTTGGTCTGTACCTACATGAGAGCACTGCAGTGAGTCCCCTATAGTGCTACACCATGCTTCAGGCCCGCTGAGACTCGTGCCCTGCTTCACAGTCCTCATGGCGCCTTGTGACTGGCCTGTTGGTTGCCTGCATGGCCTTGGTCTTGCAAGGATCAAAGGGGTTTGGAGGCCCTCCTGTTCATAGCTCTCCTGATGGCCCTGACTACCTGGAACTGATTGCAGACATATTGAGGGATGAAGGCTACTGGCACCTTAAAAGCATATCAGGGCAACATGGCGTGCTAATGCCCTCCTGGATGCTGCCTGCCCCTCTTAGTGCCTGATCACCATGGACTTATAATCTTGCACCAGCTATTTCCTCACGCAAGCGCACACTCCGTTTTGCGTCTATGATCAAGTGGGCCCCAGCTGTATTAAAGATTGTACTACCAGATCAGGAGAGGGGCACTTTTCTTGACCTACTCATTCTTGGATCGCCCCTGACACATTGTTCACAGTGTTGGAGGCCATTGCTACTAGTACTGGCTAGAAACTTGCAGAGTCGACTTCCCAGCTGAGAGCGCTTAATACCTTCTGCGGGCTGTAGCACCACAGATTTTGCCTGGGGTTGGTTCCGACCTGGGTCTGGGCACTGGTGATTGGGACAAAGACGTGCTTTCTGCTCCCCTATGGGGATTGTGGAACTCCATACAGTTTTACTCCGCGTAATTTCAGAGTTACATAAAAACTCCACGGAGTTCCACCCACCCCTAGTTATGATTATGATACAACATTTGAATTGCTGTGAATAATGCCATCCATGAAAGGTCTGGCTGGGAAAACAAGCACAGCAGGCTGTGGAGAAAAGCTCAACCTACATAATGATAATGAAGGGCTACAAAAGTTAACAAAGGAGGTGGGAAAGACCTTCAACAATATGCTGAATAGACTGCAGGGGTGGCCAGTGGCGCTGGTAAACTATGCCACGCTGGGGTTGGCTGCGTTTTTGCCAAACTCTGTGATCCAAGCTTAGCACCGAGTAGCAAAACTCCATGAACTCCCCCGGTGGAGTGCACTTTACCGCCCAACCCTACTCCCCTGCCACTGGACTGTACATGCACGCCATTGTGGGAAGTGGAGCGCCAACAAGCCCTCCACCTTCTTAATTCTAAAAAAGGGTTTGAGCTAAAATGAAATAATGATGGTGAAACCTAAGCCTGCCAGGTCCCTGCCGTAGTGCCTAATTGGCCCTGCACCATCCTCAATTCCTGCTGACCAGGCCCTAGACACCATGAGCCATCTTGAAGCTACTCTTCATGCACATTCCACTCACTTCGAAAAAGTGCTTCAAGCCATCCTAGACACTAAAACATCATTGAAGACCAAAATTGACACCATCTCCCTCAATGCAAATTTATTAAGGGCCGATCATCCTAAGTTGGTGGACAGGGTGGACGAAGCGGAGTCTACTCAGACCGCCTTGAGACCCACGATGCAGAAACTGCAGGTGCAGTTGAAAATGATGAGTGAAGAGGTGGCTTCCTTGCACCGCAAGGCAGAAGATATCGGCTAACGCTCTAGGTGCAATAATGTCCACTTGCTAGGATTCCCTAAACGATGTGAGGGCCCCAGTGTGGAGCTCTTTATCATCACCTGGATGATGGAGATCATTTTGGTAGACAAAGTGCCTAAATTATTTTACGTGGAGAGAGCACATTGAATACCAGGCAGTCCTCCTCCTCCGGGAGCCTCACCGCATCCCATTAGAGCCCTACTTCTTAAATATTGGGACTGTGACTTGCTGCTGCAACAATTTTAAGCAAAGGGCCCCTGACACTATGAAAATGCAATGATAAGGGCTTATCAGCTGAAGTTCAATGTCTCTGTGGCTCCTATGTGAGAATCAAACAATGCCTTTGAACTTTAAATATGTACTTACATTCCCAGGGACAGGTAAGGTGGTCGATGTCGAGGCAACCCATATATTTACCCCTCCAGAGAACGTATGGACTTAGCTACATGCCAATGGTTTTGCTCAGCATCCTACCAAGGATTCGTATGCCAGGGAATGTTGGTTCCCCGACTCAGCAACGAAAGCGGAGATCCATCAAGACCCCAACTCTTGGAATCAGGTAGCAGTGGAACAAGCACATTAAATGCAGAGGGTGATCAATTAAGCAGGTTACTGGTGTGGCTTGTTAAACGGGACCAGCAGCGCACTCCCACTGGAGCCCTTAGATTTGACAATGGCTCATTGGTAGTAGCGCAGCCTGATATTAATGCTGCTTTTTGGAACTATTATCATACCCTGTATGGATCCGAGTGTGCCCCTGCTCCTGATCTGCTGTGTGGGTTCTTGAGTGGGATGCCACTACATTGCCTGTCCCCACTTCAGAGGGCTGGCTTGGATGAACCCATCCAGTTAGACAAGATTAGAATGGCTATTGCCCAAATTGCCCAGAATAAAACACCGGGCGCAGATGGGTTGACAATTGAATATTATTCCACTTTTTCCGCCCTGATTACCCAACACCTCCTTGATGTGTTTAATGAGGCTAAGTCAAATGGCCAGCTTCCTGACTCAATATGTGAGGTGTTGATAGTGTTCTTCTCCAAACCATTTATGCATGCAAGCGCAATACTGGGGGATTCGGAAATTGCACATCTATCATATCATGTTACTTTATGCAGATGATGCACTGGTCTTCCTGTACATGTTTGGGGCCTCCCTTTGGAGCTTGATGCGCTTATTAGATGATTTCAGCGTGCTTTCTGGACTCAGGGTAAATTGGCCTAAATCCAGTCTCTTTCCTTTTATCACCAAATCCTGTGCCTTACAGAGATGCCTCACCAGAGCTCCTGCTCAAATGGTGTCATGATACCTTTAAATACTTGGGCATTCACATATTCCACTCCGATGGGGGCCCTTAGAGACTGAAATGTGGGTAGGGCATTACAATCAATTAGTGGATCCCTCTTCTTTTGGCGTTCCTTGCCCCTCTCCTCGCTGGTGCGTGTGGCGATTGCCAAGATGCTCATGCTACCACCGGTTCCTGTATTGTTTTTTGGAGCACTTCCGGTCGTGTGCTCCAAATGTTTTTTTTTACAGCAGTTGAAATGTCTCCAGCCGGACTTGATCTGGGGGGACGGGACATCAACAAGTCTCTCTTGCCATAGCACAATGACCCATGCTTGAGAATGGACTAGGTGCACCAAATTTTGAACTGTATTATACAGCGGCACAGCTCCAATGGCCACTGCACTTTTTGGATGTTTCCCCTTGCCCTGAATGAGCTGTTATCCAAAAGGTGATGGGTGAGATTGTCTATCGCAACAAGGATCGAGCCTGATGGTGTGGGTATGTTGGTTGTCAATTCGTGCACATTAAGCACTTCCACATTCCTTTCTCATCTTCAGTAACACTGGGACAACGGCTGAGCATTTGGGACTTGGCCAGGAGACAAGACCTCACGCCATAGAGGGTGGCAGGGATTGCTAGCTTAAGTAATCTTTTTCATGAGGGAGTCCTTATGGACATCCAGGACATTATGGACATGTGTAACATGGGTGCAGGCCACTTTTTGATGTCCCACTCCATCCAACAAGTAGTGCGGACTAGTTTGGAGACCAGGCATGCGGAATCATCCCTATCACCTGTATTACATGCAATTCTCACTCAAGGTGGCACGCGTCATTCGATCACCACTTTAAATTTACACTGACATCTGGGACTTTAGGAGACACAGGGATGGTGCTGATTAGATGGAATACTGTCCTTCTGTAGCCACTGACAGGCAAGGCTTGGGCATGAGCTCTTCATAATGTGAAGAAGGTGTCCTGGAATGCTAAATTCTGCTTCACCTAATTTGATTACACACACTGCGCTTATTTTTCCTTCCAGCACATCAAGCGCATGTTTGCGGAATTCTCGCTTGAGTGTCCACAACTTGGGATTGGTTGAGGCTAGTTGTTACCATATGATATGAGAGTGCCCACTGCTACAAGTGACGTTGGTGGAAGTAACAGCCACCATGGTGGAACTGGCGGGGAACACCTTGGAGCCCACATCAAAGTCCTGTCTCCTGGTCCTTCGCCCAAGGCTAAGGGAGACAAATACTTACCTATGGTTATAGACATTGTATTTGTACTTTTCAAAAGGCCAATGGCAATGACGTGGAAGGCGCCCTTGGTTCCGGACACCCAGAAGTGGTTACTCACACTGTTACAGTGGTCACGTATGGGGCTAATACAGTGCATTTGATACACAGTAATGGAGTGGGCAGGGTGGGAGTGGGGAGCTGGGACACTTCTATCGCAAATGTTGACACCTGTCCACCTTGAAGGGACCACCCCTAGACTGCCAGGGGGATACCCATATGTGGGAAATATGGCTACTCATTACTGCCTTCCTCTACTGCATGGTGGTCCCCATGCTCCTCTTGGTCAGTGTGTGACTGTGTGGGGTTTCCATCAGCACCACTCACTGAAGGACACAGTTTTGGGGATGCTGTGTTCACTGGTGTTGTTATCTGACTTGTTGCTTACTCATTGCTCTCCTGTGTCACACTGTTGACCTCATACACCACTTTTTATGGAAGTTTCAATACCATCTCTACTCCACGACAATGTATTGATTGTCTATAATTTTTAATTCCTGATTGGATATGGTTAACTATGATATAATCACATGGTGTACTATGAATGTGCACAGTATGCTTATGATTATGCCTTTCATGCTTTTATAATGACTCCATCATTGTTGATAGTAAACAATAAAAATAAATGTTTTAAAAAAAACAGTAGAACCAATGGCTGCCAGCAGTAGCAGCCACAAGAGCCACATTAATTAGAAAGCAACAATAACAAGTGCTACAATTGCAAGATCTAAATAGTCACTTTGAGAGGCTGGCCTAATATTTGATGTCCACTAATGTAAGTGGGCACCTTGTACCAGTCCAGACAACCTTTATGGTGATTTAAGAGGTCTCAGACAACCATAGAAAGCTATCCAAGTGGTAGCTGTGGAGAGCAGCCTTCCTTCAGGCTTAGTCTTGAAGGAGTGTAAAGTAGATTGTTTACCAGCACACATTTAAAAAAAGAACAGAAATGTAAAAAAAAAAGTCACATCTTAGTGGGATGAGAGAAGCAGTAAATGATCTGAGGGGAAGTGAGAAACATAGCGAGTATGAGGGTCCTGGTATTTGATGGGGAAACAGCAAACGAGGGAGAGAGCAAGAAACCACCAGCTCTCTCCCACCAGATGGTGTACTTAAATTTAAAAAAATGGTTCCCTGAATTTGAGCAGTGGAAGGATACAAGTCATCCAATCAAAAGGATGGTAATGAATCTATGCTCCAGTAAAGGAACAAACATGAGAAAAGAAAGGAAAGACATCAAAAAAGTACTAAGCAAATGAGGTTGATGATAAAGCCAGCCAATAGTAAGCAGTGGAATAACCCCAAATCCACTGTGGAACTGGTACTGTCCACAATAGTTCTTTGACAACAGACGGCTAAAACCTGTCTGTAGGTGAGACCTAAAAATGACAAAATAATAAAGTAATAATGCCACAAAATGTGCCCCATCAGGCTGCTGGAGTTTATTGTGGCATAATTTGTTCAACCTTGCCTTGTAATTGGGTAATCCCTGTTACATAATTTCATTGTTACAGCAAACAAATGATGGACGGAATGCTGACAATGCAAACATTCTCCCCGAGTCAAAAGATCTGGGTTAAATCCATTGTTCTTTTACCCACTACACCACCCCAGTTTGGACCCAGCCATATGCAAATCAGTCTTGAACCTGTGCCCCATGAGAACAGTGCAGACTGAACTGCCAGGCCAGATCCTCCCTGGACCAGAAACAAACATCCTGGGACCAGTTTCAGACATAATTTCAGTGACGCTGCTTTTTATTAACGGTGGGCGGCCAGCTACGCTCCGTCTGCGGAGTGTGCGTAGTGCCGCCTACTCCGCATTTTGCGGAGCTGGCGGAGCCAGGCGGCACTACGCACGCTCCGCAGACGGAGCGTAGCTGGCCGCCACCCGCCTCCCTCCCGCCCTCCCTAAATACTTTGAAATAAAAGAATCAAATAATTTAAAAAGCACTTACCTTGCCGCCGCTGCCCGCCGCGTCCCCGGGGCTCACTATCTTCCGTCTTCCGTCATCTATACTAATGCGCATGCGCGGGCGGCCGCGCATGCGCATTTTCACGAGAAAATGCGCATTCGCGGCCGCCCGCGCATGCGCATTAGTATAGATGACGGAAGATAGTGAGCCCCGGGGACGCGGCGGGCAGCGGCGGCAAGGTAAGTGCTTTTTAAATTATTTGATTCTTTTATTTCAAAGTAGTTAGGGAGGGCGGGAGGGAGGCGGGTGGCGGGGCTGGCGGCCAGTGGTGTTTGCGGAGTGGGGCTACGCGGAGTGCGGAGGTGGGCGTAGTTTCTCGCCCACTTCGCGTAGCTCCGCGAAGCCCCACTCCGCGAACTCCGACCAGGGTTACTTTTTATCTCCAAGGTGATGCACTTCTGTTTTGTTGTTCACAATCCATTCAAATAGCGGTGCGAGACGAATGCACCACTTGAGTCCCCAAACAAAGTCATGCTCATGATGCAGAAGGCAAGTCAAGATCTTGCTGGATATGGACCTTGTTTGGAGGTTGCAGATGTCTCATATGCTTTACCTGTTGCCTGTTTGCTAGGGCTTGATGAATGTGCTACACCACAGTCAAACTTTTCACTCCACCACTACCAATTATTGTCAGCTAATTTAGACATTTCTTTGATGTTGTATTTGCTTAGAGGCAGTAAATTTAAAGGTGGTATGGGCTGTGCTAGCCACTAATCCCTGCCCCTTCAAGGCTGTGCCCCCTTTTCACACGGTGAAAACATTTACCATGTTGGCAGATCTGTCTGTGAATACCCACATCACCTGAGTGAGCAAAGCCAAGCATGGTAGGGATTTCAATGTGTTTGAAATGCTTCAAGTGCAAAATTAGAAAATGAGAACATGGGCAAATTCAGAAGCAACTGAAGGCAAAATGTTAGTTTGGGTCACATGTCCTTTAATCATGGATATCAACTTCTGGAGTGTAAGGAGACAAAAACATATTTTAACATTTGCACAACTGAAGTAATCTACCAGTGAGGGAAGCCTGGGGGACCATACAGAAAATAGCACTTTCCTGATTTATTTATAAATGTTACCAGAACATCATAGTAATCTTTAACCTCGTCTTTCAGAAACACATCTCTTGTAAAAGGTTTACCCACATTTAGGTCTCTTGAGTGTAGAGAAATCAGGTTTGCATGGATTTTCAAAGAAGTTGGGCTACCCCCTATTGCAAAGTGGGACAATTAGGAGACAAGCACTTTCAGAAGCAACGGAAGTCGAAATGTTGGATAGGGGTACTTGGTCATGAAGATCAACCCGTGCTTCACAGAAAACATATTAAAACTGTATATTTCTAACTTCTCTGCACCCCTAAGAAATATACCTGTGTGTGCCAGACGTCACTAGCTCTGACTGGCAGACTGTTAGTCCATACAAAAACGGAGTGTCAGGATGCAAAAGGTCATCCACGTACAGCGAGATATAGTGTATCCGGCCACAAAGCCCCAGGCCCTGGAACTCCCTCCCCATTCTGGCTCGCGTCGCCAGAGGTTCGATGGCAAGGGCAAATAGCAATGGGGAAAGTGGGCAGCCCTGCCTGGTGTCACGCCCCACTGGGTACGAGAAGGAAATGACTCTACCCACTCTCACCCTGGCGCTCGCCGAGGCATACAAAATCTCAGTCCAGCGGACATAGCCCTCACCAAGTCCGAAGGCTCTCAGGACTGAAAACAAATAAGGCCACTCCAAGCTGTCAAATGCTTTTGCAAAGTCCACCGAGAGGACTATTGCTTGATCTTCCTCGCCATAATCCCCACTCAATATACATATCAGCCTGCGTACGCTACCAGCAGTGTTGCGAGTAGGGATAAAGCCAGCCTGATCAGGGTGGACCAACCGTGTCATGAGGGGGAGGAGTCGAGTAGCCAGCACCCGACTCAAAATCTTATAATCAGTGGTGAGCATAGATAGCGGCCGATACACTGCCGGATCCGTAAGGTCCTTCCCCGACTTAAGGAGGGGAGTAATAATGGCCGCCCTAGTCGAGGCTGGCAGAACTCCCAACTGCTTGGCCTCTTTATACATTGACAGCAATCTAGGAGCCAGGACATCAGTATAAGCCGAATAAAACTCAATGGGTAGCCCATCACTGCCCGAAGTTTTGTTACGCACCAATTGTTTAATGGCGCAACGAATTTCAGCAATTGAAATATCCTGCCCGAGGGAATCTGCTTGTTCCGCCTCCACAGTAGGCAGCTCGAAGTCTCCCAAGAACACCTGTATGTCTCTCTCCCCGGCTTGCAAGCGGCTCGTATATAAGTCAGCATAGAAGGAACTAAACCGATCATTTATTTGATGTTGCGTATATTCCAGTCTCCCGATGCGGAAGTCAGTGCTAGAACAGGGACGCACCTAGGGAGGGGGTTGGCCAACTATGCCAGTAAGGTTCCCACCCTATCCCGT
Organism: Lissotriton vulgaris; assembly: GCF_964263255.1. NCBI lineage: Eukaryota > Metazoa > Chordata > Amphibia > Caudata > Salamandridae > Lissotriton > Lissotriton vulgaris. The sequence continues at coordinate 323,849,731 of NC_141693.1, forward strand.
TCCGCGTGTGTGCGGGCCAAATAAGCGTTATGGTCAAAGCACCGTAAGTGCTCCACAACCGCTGCCACCGCCTCCTTCAAGGTCCAGACCGTGTCTCGCGCCTCAGGGTTAGTGGAGTGGTCACGCTCAGCTTCCCTAAAGGACGTCTCCGCAGCCTCTATTTCTTGCAGTAAGAGCTTCCGCACTCCCACCCATTTAGTGATGCAAAACCCTCGGGTCACCACCTTGAAAGCATCCCACTCCAAGGCCGTTGTCGTAGCCGTGCCCTCATTCTCAGCAAAGTATGCCTCAATTCCCCTACCCAGCTCGACGTGGAAGACTGGGTCTTCCAACAACTCCGGGCGCAACCTCCAGGTCGTGATAGCAGAGCACTCCGTGGCCCAGCAGAAACTCACTAACAGTGGATTGTGGTCCGAGATGGTGCGCGATAAATATTCACTATTAGCTACCATAGCAGCCAGTCTGAGGCTACACAAAACCGCGTCAAGCCGCACATGCAGATCGTGTAAAGCGGAGAAGTAAGAAAAATCCCATTCAGCCAGGTGTTTGGCTCGCCAAACATCCACAAGGCCCCAATGATCCTGCCAGTGGGCCCGAACCTTTGCTAACTTATAAATCGGGGCACCCGGTAGCGGGGGGTGAGATCTATCCATGACCACATCCACAATGGAATTAAAGTCTCTACCCATCAGTACCGGGCTTGTAAGGTAAGTCGCCAGGGCATCAGATAAGCGTTTGAAGAAGGGCGCCAGCTCCACGTTAGGGGCATAGATACTGCAGAGTCACCTCTCGTCCATGTAGGCGCCCCTTAACCGCTACATGGCAGCACTCTGAATCTATTAACTGATCAGTCATATGAAAGGGGACCCCAGTCCTAACCCAGATCCACACCCCTCGCGCAAAAGCGGAATAAGTAGTGTAATAAAGCTGCACCCGCCACCTACGCTGCAGCGCCAGCCTCTCTGCCCTAGTCAAGTGTGTTTCTTGCAGAAATGCTATCTGCGCGCCGCTGCGAACCAAGTAGGAATGTACTTTATATCTGTGCTGCATGGAATGCAATCCCCGCACTTTCCAGGTCACACATTTCACATCAGGTAACGGACCCATAGTACAGGCACAGAAAACGCAGAAACTCTTCATTTCCCCTAGACGCGGCGGCAGGTGCCTCCCCCCATTCAAACCACTCCCTTCCCCCAACAGTCCTGCCCCACCCGCAATTACACCCTCCCCCCCAAGAACAGGCACTAACATAGTGAATCCCATCCAAACCAGCCCAACTATTGCCTCAACGATGCTAAGGCTGTCTAACTGAGGACCATCCGGTGGGGGCTGGATAGAGCCTGGTGAGTAACCAGCAACTAGTCAATGTAGCTCCCAATTACCGCCCTAGGAGTCCCCCAAGAAACATAACCATCCCGCTGCCCCCCGCATAATTCCACGTTCTCCGTTTACTGAGGCGCTGCACTGGTATGTCCGAAACCCGGAAGATATCTAAACAGTGTCACAGTGCTCACCCCAATATTCACTGTCCTACATCCAGTCATAGCAGGCCCCGATCTCCCGCGCAGCACACAGAGTTTACTCATCCAGCAGTCCATCCGCCATTCCCGGGGTAACCAGCGGCAGGTGTACATTGTATGATGTCAAAGAGTACGCCTTCGATTGACCTCTGTCAGTGTCCGGGTCTGAGCCTCTCGGCGAGGTCAGCAGCAAATATCCGGATATCGCCGTTGCCGCTTCTAGTGCCCCTCTGCGCTCCGACTCTGTTTGTGATGTCGACGGTTTCCGCAATCCCCGCCGCCGATGCCTTATACGTTGTGACCTGTGGGACTGGGATTCTGCAGACAATTCCCGTGCGCTCCGCTCCGGTCCATCTTTGCTAGCTCTGTAGGACTCCAGCCAAACCCACGCATCCTCCGCTGTGTCATGAAAGTAGGTTTTCCCATCCAGGATTATGCGCAATTTGTCCGGGAAGAACAGGGAGTATTGGATCCCCTCTGCTCGCAGTTCTTTCTTGATTGCCTGGAAGGACGCGCGGCGCCGCTGTGTTTCATAGGAATAGTCTGGGAACAGAGTGACCGTACTATTAGCGACCTGGAAAGGGCCATCCATACGAGCATTCCGGAGAAGCAAGTCTCTGTCCCTGAAATGCAACAGGTGCGCCACCACCGGCCAGGGGGGGGGGGGGGCGCCCCTGCTGCGGAGGCCTCGCAGGGACACGGTGTGCACTTTCCAGAGTGTAGAATGCAGATAAACCCTCAGGGCCACCACCGTTCTCAGCCAGTCTTCCAGGTAGCTCACCATATCTGATCCCTCCGTTTTCTCCGGCATGCCCACCACTCGGATGTTGTTCCGCCTGTTCCTCCCTTCTGCGTCCTCAGCGCGCTTTTCCAGTGCTGCGATCTGGTCCAAAGCACCGGCCACAATTGCAGCCAATGCGGTCTGTGCTGGCGGACCTCCCGGGCTACTTCCTCCACGTGTTTCACCCTGTCCGATAGTTTTGAGTGATCTGCCCGCATTAGGCCCAACCCCGTCACCACCTGCTTAATGTCCTGCTGTAGGGCAGTGCGAGAGTCCACAATGGCAGCCAGGATCTTATCGAGTTGTTGCTGCAGCCCTGGTTCCTGAGGCGATCCATGCCTCACCTGCTCAGCCTGGGGTGGGGACTCGACGTCGGAGGGCTGGGGGTCCTCGTCCTTTCTCCCTTGGGGCTTGCCCATGGTGTCAACTGCTAGAACCCACTCAAAGGGCCCGCCCTGTTGGAGTACCCAAAATATAGTAGGCGGAAGCAAGGGCCAGTTCCCAGGCTAGAGGCTTCAGAGGAGCGCCCCTCCGCCGCTCGAACCGTCCCCCATTAATAACTCTTCTATCCGTTCCCACAGTCAGCGCCTATATCTCCCTGTGCCATCAGCGTAAGTCCCGGCAGAACAACAACAGTAGGCCCATCCAATCCCAAGGCCTTCCGAGCGTGGCGGCAGTGCCTCCCTCAGCAGCTCAAAGCTCAATGACTCATGCTTTCTCAGCAGACCCTCACAGTTGCAGTGCTCCAAAAGCCAGCCTGCTGCAGAGCCAGGGTGAGCCACCGCTACTCCCAGTGAGGTTCCCCGCTTCAACAGCGTGCTCTGAGCGTGAATCCGCACAATGGAATGGAGTCCAGTGTCTCCCAGGTTTGGGTCTCCCTGCCGACCACACCTCGTGCCACCAAGTCGTCTATATTTGCTCTAGGCTCACCCCAATGTCTCTGGGCCAAGCCGCTCTCACCTCTCCGGAGTGGTCAGCAAGGGGTCCAGCTACCGGCTGCTGTCCTTTGGTAATCAGCCCCGCAGCCCCAGTGTCCGCCATCCCAGCTCTCATTCGGTGGCCTGCCCCTGGGTCTCAACTGCCGGCTCAACCACCTCCGATACTCCGGACTGCCCCAGGGAGGAGGGCCTGGGCCTCGGTATCAGCAGCCTGAGCCCCCACGGAGTGGTCGCAGCCGCGGCCGATCCAAAGCGCCCGCTAATCCGGGCTGCCATCCGCTCTACAGCCGCTAAGCTCACCGCACTTCTGACACCGTCTCCTGTCCGGTGCCGATTCGCTCCACGACACAGGCCAGGACAGCAGGTCTCAGCTCGGTGGTCTCGGAGCTCCCATCCAGGTGGGTCACCTCCACTGCCACAGCGGGTCCCCACCCCTTGCTGCTTGCGCCGTTCAGCTCCACAAGGCGAGACAACTCGCCACCCAGTCAAGATTGGCAGCGCTCCTCACCCGAGGTGCGGCCCAAGGGCCTTCTGCCATTTTGAGGCCACCGACAACAACCAGCACGAACCCGGGGACCGCTCCGATATCCCGGCCCACGTTGTTTCATGAAGCAAGAACACTCCAGGCCAGCTCACTTCAGTTTCCCCCGTCCCCAGGTGGTGTGTGGGGGGGTCTAGGGGTCGATTTCACAGAAGAAATGCTGTGTTCCTTAGCAGAGCTCGACGCTCACGCTGCTCTCTGCCTCGGCATCCAAGCTATGACGCACAAGAGGTACATCTCATGCCATGCAGATGGAAAATGGGAGCACGCAGACAAAGGAACAAGCTAACCGCATGGCTGGGAACAGTAGCATGCATGACAAAACAACACAACTTAAGCAGAAATAAGGTAAGACATGCTATCGCTGTGGACTGGAATTCCTGCATGTTGGTGCTAACCCTGCTATGGGACTCAAATTTCAGAAATACAACGGAGAAAAGTTCAAAGTGGAGCAAGGGCGACCTGCCAAACCACGAACAACATCAAGCATATACGCACGGCACATGGAAACATAAAACCTCAGCCCGTCAGATGACTCTGATGGCGCAAATGCACGTGATATTGCGGAACGACTATCCCTAATGTCAGATGTCCCAGCACAAGATGGCATACTCAAACAACAGCTAAAGAAGATAACAATGGTAGACACTGAGGTTGGAAGTCACACAACAAGATTTTTACTAGACAGTGGTGCCACATTCAACATCATGTGCATACAAAATATGTAAAGATGAAACATAAGCCTCGGTTGTCACCGACCACTGTTGATGTCTTCACATGGGGTGCGTGGAAACCAGTGGTGAGCATAGGGAAATTTGTAGAGACACTAACGTACAAGGAAACGTCTGTAAAAAAAGAAGTGCATGTCCTATGTGGAGACATACCAGTGCCATGTTTACTAAGCAATGGTACTGCTCAGGTGATGGGCCTCCTAGCAATGACATATCACATGTCCAAGCATCACAGCATTCTGAGAGAACACCCTGCAATACTAAAAGGGCTAGGGAAGCTGAAAGATACGCAAATAACACTGCTTATCAATGAAGCAGTCAAGCCAGTAGCTCAACATCACAGAACAGTTCCTGTACACTTACAACCGCAGGTGGAAGAAGAACTAAGCAGCCTACTGGCACAAGATATCATAGAGCCTGCAGATGGACCAATTCCATGGCTATCTCCGATAGTGACGGTACCGAAGAAAAACACAACAAAAATGTGCATCTGTGTCGACATGCGCATACCAATCACGGCAATTGAAAGAGAAAGGCACTCAGACCCTCATTTGAACGACATGATCAGCTGCCTCATCCAAAGTCTGCATATTCTCAAAACTAGATCTGTTCAAGGGTTACCATCAACTGGAACTTGATCTACAAACACACTACATCACAACTTTCTCCACTCACCTGAGTCTCTTTTGCTAGAAGCGACTACGTTTCGGAATATCATCAACAGAGGAAATCTTTCAAAAGATGGTGAGGTGGGTGATCAGGGCCTTAAAAACAGTCTAAACTGCAGCAGCGGCATCTTGGTATTCGATTGCTCGAATGAGGAGCATGACAAGTCACTACGAGAAGTATGCAGCCAGCTAGAACTCGCTGGCCTGAATCTGTATGAAGACAAATATAAGCTGGGGAAGGAAGAACCAGTGTTCTTTGGCCACATCTTCTCCCGTAAAGGAATGAGACCGGATCCCTGCAAAGTAGAAACACTGCACAAACAAGGCCACCAGCAGACGTAGCAGAGGTGAGGTCATTCCTTGGGCTGGGGAGCTACTGTGCTCACTGCAACAAGGATTTTACTGCAATAATCATTCCACTGAGTGAACTAACAAAACAGGACCCGTCATTACTCTGGGCCACGGAGTGCGATAGGGCATTTGAAGACATCAGGCATGCAGCCACAGCGGTGGGCCACCTCGCCTACTTCCAAGTATCCCTACGCACCAAGCTCACTGTTGACGCCAGCCCAGTGGGGATCGGAGCCATTCTCGCACAACACATGCCAGGAAGAGACTAACCCAGACAGATTGTTGCATATGCAATTAGATATAGAAAGGGCATACTCACAACCAGAGAAAGAGAGCCTGGCAGTAGTGTGGGCATATGAACACTCGTTGAACAACAACACAATATTTCTCAACTCAAATTCATCATCTTAGAAACCGTGCAAAAAATCGAAGGAAGAGACAACACCAAGCACTTATTAAGACGAGAAAATTTTGGGATTCAAAGACTCTGCACACAAAAACCTACAGGTTTGAATGACAGAATTGAACTGGCATGTTACCTTTAAAATTGCTCCAAGGACTAATTGTAATTACTGTGCTAGCCCGCACAATACACTGTTCATTTACTCCTACTTAATGTTGTCTTAAGTTATAATTATTTTTACTGAACTCACATTAATCACCACTTTTTCTACATAATAACTTCCTAGATAGCACACACACATAGGGCATACACAGGCACAACCTACGACTCCAGGGTTCAAATCCCCATAGGGACATACACTTACTACCAATTTTTTTTCTCTTCAACCGTACAGTTATAAGTTTTCACCCTTGAAGCATAATTTCATGAAATTTCTGTTTATAACAGAATGCGTTTAACGCATTTGTCCAACCAGACTCTTTTCTAAATATTCACATTACCCCGATGCACCGAGACACGTAGTCTGTCTTCCAGTTTCATGATCACATGATCGGAACTCTTTTTGAATTTCCAAAACGCGGCGAGTATCATTCTGGGCTGGCGTCAGGAAAGAAGTTTGCGTAACGAAACGCTACGACCATCATCCAAAGGTTAGTGCACAAACCCCCCCGTTTTTTAACCGTCATTGAACCCTCACTATACAGGAATACATGGAAGACTAAAACCGAAACATTTGTATACATTTTTTTCGCAGATTCACACGAATAACTTCATGAAAGACATGTAAGTGACTCAACGCTTTTTCACTTACATTCCAATGAACCCTCGCTAATAGCCGTAAATAATATCATAGTTAGGTTCTTTTCTTAACCACAACAAACACACCGGATGTCTTTAATTATACACAATCACTAGTTTTCAGATGTTTATTAGCTTTCTCTTATGTTTTCCTCAACTGCATTAATATCATGTTTGAAACAGAAATAACAATACTCTAACGTACTGTTTATATGTATACTTTGTAGTGTCTGCTCCCTGATGAAGGGCATCCATTAATGCCCGAAATGCATTGGAACTTGCCATAGGACATTGTCTGAAGTTAAGCATGTCACCATGAACTGAATATTACGATTGATAACAAGACACAGAGAATGTATTAAGTACAATAAATACAAACGAAATGAACTTACGAAACAAATGTTTGAAAGCCTTTTTCTGGTAAAAAGGCGAAGTTATTGAGTGCCATAAGGGATTGAGCTAGTGATCCACTAGCCCCACTGCTATTTCATATGAACACTACCACATGTCCATCTATGGGAAGCCATTCACCATTGTGACAGACCACCCAAAACTAGTGGCGATATATGGCAACCTTAACGCACAAAATTCCAACACGCCTTGAAAGATGGGGGATACGCCTCATGAACTACGACTTCAAAATAGTGCACAAGCCAGGAAAAGAGTATAACCCTGTCAATTACATGTCACAGCATCTCCTACCATGTGCACCAGAGACCACGTCCATGGCTGAGGCGTACCTCAACTTTGAGCTGCGATAAAACACACCTGCCCCAGTTACAATTGATACAAGAAACAATGGATGATGCCATGCTACAAGCAGTCAAAAGCACACAGCAACAGAGGTGGCGACATGTAACCTACAGCTGTCCAATAAGTGAAGGAGTAAGAAGAGAAGAAATGTTGGCATTCAAACAAATACAAGAGCTATTGTAAATGGAATGAGGAATTGTACTTTGGGGAACAAGGATAGTGATACCAAAAACACTACGGCAAGAGACCGTAAGCCTGGCCCTCGAGTCTCACAGGGGCATAGTGGCAAAGCAAGAAATGCTAAGGGAAAAGGTATGGCTTCCAGGACTTGATCATTGGTGGCAGACATAATCATGAACTGTCACTTATGCCAGATAATAGGAAGGCCAGCAAAGCAGGAATAACTACCCACATCTGACCTCCCCAGGGTGGTGTGGATGACAATGGCTGCTGACTTCTATGGGCCGCTGGACACCGGAGGCTAGTAGTCATCAACTAACACTCCTGGGTCCCCATAGTATGACAAGTGTCATCAACATCAACAACGGCCACCCTGCCAATACTAGATGACATATTTGCACACAAGGCACCCCGCAGATACTGAAGATAGACAATGAACCACCATTTACAGCAGAAGAATTTCACAGGGTGATGGCGTGCTGGGAATACATCACAGGAAAATAACACCACTGTGGCATGATAGAAAACTTAATGGGTAACATTTAAAAGTCAGTCCATATTGTCACAGATTTCAGTGGGCCAAACACTGCCAAATACTTTGAGACTACCACAGCAACTTGCAAGGTTCCACAAGAAGATGCCGGGCAGGACAAATGCAGGGGAGAACAAGCAGAACAAGGCAAAAGCCCCTTCTGAACACAGCAACATTGCCGAAAGAGATCAAGATGCAAAGACGAAGATGAAACAGTACGCCGACACACGGAGTCATGCCACAGGATCTGAATTGAAGCACGGTGATCTTGTACTATTGTGCCAACAGTGAACAAGGAAGTCGGACAGCCCTTTCTCGAGTGAACCACTAACGATAACAAACGTGAGAGGGCCCATGATAAAGGCGGCATCAGGAGTTTACCACATCACCAGTAATAGCTCACACTTCAAAGGATTCAGAACAACAGATGATGAAGAAGGAGAGACAGCACCAAGGAACAAAGCAAGGATTACAAAAGACAAAGTTGAGAAAGGCATCGAAGGAGTACCTCACAGCAGAGAAGGACTGGACAGAGCCGGAGCAACAGGGGAGGTACCAAGTGAGGAAACAGAAATATCCCACCCAAAGAGAGTGAGCAAAAGACCAAAAAGGCTCATTGAAGAACTGTAATGATGGGACAGAAGGTCGCCAATGTCAGAGACAAAGTGAACACTGATCATCGTTGTTTGTCATTACTGTGTGTGTTTTATTTCGGGGTTGTTTTTCTTTTCTTGTTCTTTTCATTTGTTTCTTCTCAGCATTGTTTTTTTTCCCCACAAAAGAGGGAGATGTTGGAGCGATGTGCAGGTGGGCACTCAGACCCTGCACAGGACACAAAGGGAGGGAGCTAGCCACTAGGCACCACTTCTGGTCAGGGAAGGGGGATGGGGTATTATTCTACCTATCCAGGTGGAAGATGGTAGTGCCTGCGTGCACTGCCATGCTACAGAAGAATAAAGCAAAATTGATACACATACCTGCCTCGTGTGTGCTGGGGCTAAGCAGGACACAACAATAATGCCTGACAGTTCACACCACACACATACTATAGGTGTCTTAATCAGGATTTCATTGAATCTCTAGCAACACTCTTCGCTCAACAAAACCATCTTTCATCTTCGTTTGAGACACACTTACTACTTGTCACCCTCAGACAACATAATTAAACAGAACCCATACACTAAAACGTAAAGCTGACAAAAGAATGCTAAACCAACAGCACTGTCACAGAGCACACCAACATACAAAATAGAACCACTCCTGTAAATTCCGTTTTATTTTTAATCTCACCGTTATGCACACAATAATCACATTAATCACCTACCTGGATTCGAATGCATAGATAGAAAAACGTTTACTCCAGCAAGGGAAAGGAGTCAGATAAAAACCAGAAAAGTCCTTCAGTACAACCACTGATACACATAAGTCACTACAAAGACCTCCCAGAGTGAATGTGCTTTAACTTCACTTTAATGTACACAAATCAGTTCTAAACTAATATTCTCCATTACACTCACATGACCAAATACGAACATGCACAAATGATTTGTGCCTTCCTGGATAGGAAGAAATGGTGATCAGAGAGTATGTTTTGAGTGGAAGGATCCCAAACATACATAGGTCTGCAAATAATTTCTAGCCTTCATGAGACATAATCAATTGCTCCTCCTAACATTCTTTTGGCCCTTTGCCTATTTGGAACATAACCCAAGACACTAGTTAAATATAGAAACACCATATATTTTTGATTGGGCATGTTCCAAAGCATACAGTGGTGAATGGCAGTTCTTTTTCCTGTTCATTAACCGAGCAAAGAAGTGCAATGAATGTGCCATTCTTGTGTTTCTGTCTGGCATTACCAAAAAGCAGAGTTTTCTGTTTCAAGGAAGGTGGGTAAATATATTGGTCCATATACTGGACTCCTGGATCTCAGAGTAAAGGCTCTGATCTTCTTGCATCTCAGGCCTGTGCCATATTCCCTCTCTTAGACAGAGCTCGCAATGTTTCCCTCGCAATGCTCTGTGGGCCGTGGTCTACCTCCATCTCGAGTTTGTGGCTTTATTTCATCCAACATATGTTTTGGCCCACTCTCTCTTTTCTTTTATGTCCTGCTTCCCTGACATACATTATTATTGTGTCTCAATACCATTGCTAATATAACTTGTGTCATAGTCCAGTCCCTCATCTCACTCAACTCTCTCATTTAACTTGTGCCTTCCAGTGCTTAATTTGAGCTGGTGGTTTCCGGTGCTCGGCACCCACACTTAGGGGCTCATTAGGATGGTGGACGGACCTGCCTCCGTCCGCCATCCCCGAGGTGGAGGGGCCATCCGCAGGGGCAGCGGCGGTCCCTCCGGTGCAATTAGGATGTGACCGCCACCCTGGCGGTCACATCCTGTATCTTTAACCTTGAAGCAGCACCCGCCACAAGGTTAAAAATGCATGTTTTAAATTTACATGCACAAAGCGGCAGGCACCTCGCGGTGCCTGCTGCTTTGTGCATGTAGTGCTGGGGGGTACCATAGGTACCCCCCATGTGCACCCCCCCCTTCACCCTGGGGGCCCGCAAGGGGCCCCCGGGAGCAAAGTTCCACATGCTTTTCCACAGCGGAAAAGCCACAGCGGAAAAACATGTTCCAACACACATCCTAATTTGGCTGACGGTGTCTTGCAGACACCGCCACCAAATAGCGCCCAACAACCCGCAGATCAGCGGCGGACGGACCTGCCGTCCGCTGCTGTTCCCACGACCATCCCACCGCCATCCTAATCTGGCGGTGGGTGTTTCCTGTGGCCGCGGCGGTGAATCCGCATCCTCCGGGCCGGCGGAGGCTTCCGCCGGCCCGGAGGATGCGGATTCACCGCCATCCTAATGAGGCCTTTAATTTTCAACATCTGTGCTTGTGCCATAAGGTGGCGCTGTCTGGCTAATTTAGAGATGACCACCACAACAACTGTTAAATATTAATTCAATATACATTAAAAATGACTAATACCTGCTGCCCAAGCCATTCTTATAGCTCTGGGCACTGGAATAGTCCGAATTGTCACACTTGTAGGAGTGTGATGGTTAGTAGTTGTGTTGTTACTATCATTGGCAGCAGGGGCGACTCCTCACTATCCAAACTGTCCACAGATATAGGAAACAAATGGTACTAAACTTAATTTATTACCATTTTATGTTTTCCACATCCCGCCCGGAGCCGAGCACCAGGACGGAGGGGTGGAAGGGGGGTCGGGGCTTTCTGGTTGCAGCAGACGGCAGTGATAGGCAGGCACGGAGGTTTAAACTACGAATATCTTTTTGGCCGGACGGCCGTCTTTCGACAGTCATCCCAACATGCGTAGTTTAAATCTATTTAACCAGCTGTCTTAAGACAGCTGGGTTAGAGATCACATAGGGCTCCAGTGCCCTCGGGAGCAGCAAGAGAGGTCGCTCCACCAGGATTGGTTACTGCATCTTCCTGGGCCTACTGCATTAGAGCCTGCTTGCCTGCCTGGACACAAGCAAGGAGGATGTCGCACCAGGATCGAAGTTAAGTCTATATATGTTGCTTTATTTGTTAATAACTTATTTTGTTTCCTTTCCACCCCACTACTCTCCATACATGCCAGTCGCTACTGATTGGCAGCAGGGCAGGAACAATGTGAGGTGCAAGCTGCAGTGCCTCTTGAGGGGAGCCCTGGCACTTTTTTGTGCAAGTTAAGCACTGCTACTTGCAACATATTGTGCAATAGTTCTCTCTATCATCCAGTATGTGCTTGAATTCCCTGTCTCATTCATCACATACCTCAGTTCCCTCTCTTCTCTGTCTTATGCCTTCTGTGCCCCCAGTAATTCTTTGTGTGCCTTTGGTCTATTTTCTCATCTGCCCTGTACTCTAGCCCTCTTTCTTCCCACCTGTGTGCCTCAGTTACTTATCCCACACTTCTTAGGTCTTAATTGCCCCTCTCAACCGTCTTCTTCCTATCTCACAGTCACATCCAGGTTGTGCCTCGCTCCCCTCTCTCTTCTGCCTGGTACCTCAGTCCCCTTTCTGGTCTGTCTTCTATGTTTGTTCCATTGTCTCATCCATACTGTGTCATAGTTCCCTTTCACATCAACCATGTACCTTGGCTCAGCCCTCATCGTGTTCTGCAGTCAGGGCTTTAAGTGGGCCGGGTCTCACCGATGCGGAGCACTGGCAGTTTTTTAAAGGGGGCCTCTAAACGGGTCTCTATCAGGTTCTGTTTGGTGCCCTGGCACAAGCGGTCCGTTGTTTTCCAGACTGCAGTGACAACAGGCACATCGATGAGTGCTGCTCGCAGTGCTCACTTCTCACTAGTGGAGAAGTTACGGCATGACGTCATGTCAGGTGAGCGTTGTAGGGGAAGTGAAATCCTTTAAAGAGAGTCATTTTCTCTCTGGATTTCTCTTCTCTTTTTGAAACTCAGGAGCTGCAACATTGTTGTGGTGTCACCAGGGCTTTCAGTGGAAGGTTTTTCAATATTATATACTAGCCATAGTTGCTGCTTATTTATCTTATGCAACTAGCAACCATTGACAAGGCCAATAGCGCTGACTTGTCGGTATGATGTTACTTGTTTTATCATATCTGGATGCAATGACAAAAACAGCAAAATACAAGTCGGGCGGCACACTATGCTAAGCACAGATTTTTAGCATACATGTTTTTAAGCCACGCCCTTAATTACAGTGGCCACGCCCCTATGAGAGACCCCCCTCCCAGTTTTTTCATCCCACTTAAAGCCCTGGCTGCAGTTCCTTTTCATATCTATCTTGTGCCTCAGTCGCCTCCCTCGTATTCTTCTCCCTGAACTGTCTTGGGCTTCTCCCTTTTCACTCATGTGTCCTGGTCATTCTCTTCTCTACCTTATGTCTCAGTCCCCTCCCTCATCCACACTGCATGTCACTCTTTTCTTTCATCTAACGTGTTCATCTCCCTTCTTTCTTGTGTTACACAATGTAACGTGTATTTGTTAAGCATATGATTGCACACTCGGGCATGTTTATTATTGCTTGGTGGTACTAATTTTATCACCTTCCATAAGATGAAAGGCTGAGTAAACCACTAGGACTCAACTCTGCACAATGAAGTCAAATACAAATTCCTTGAGTGGATTCCTCAGTCCCAATATCCATTGGGACTGAGCCATGAGACCGAGCTAATTTCTAAGGAATTGCTACCCTTTCATATGCTCCTTGTGCCTTGGCCTTCGTGCTCCTCCATTTTGGACCTCTCTCTCCACTCTCGCCCATCTCCCACAGTGTTAATCTTTTTCATATGTCCTGTGCCTTAGTTCTTTCATGAGTCTCATGCCTCAGCTCACTCTCTCGTCTATCAAGTGCCTGGCCCCCCCTTCTTAGTCATCTGTCTTGGTCTCTCTTCTCACCTGTTGCTTACTTTGCTGCCACCTCATATCTGGCTGGTGCCCCTCTCTCCTCTCATATATAGTTTGTCATGAAGTTGCTGCCTTGGACTCCTGCTTCATCTGTCATGTGCCAAAGCTTTCTCTCAACCAATCACTTTTGTAGCTTGGCCTTCTCTCTCATTTATCATGCACCATCATCCCCTATTTTAGCAAAGGCGTGTTTTTGTTGCCCTCAGCCTCTCTCTTAGTTATTTTTAGTCTTTCGTCCTCTCTTCCACCTAGCTGCGTGGTCACTTCTCTCTGATGTGTTTAGCCTTGTTTTCCTCTCTCATCCAACATTTGGCTTGTACCACACTTTCATCAACATTGTTCGTCAGGTCGTTTTCTCATTCACAGTGTGTCTTGGTTCCTTCTCATATTTTTGTCATCACATGGCCTTTTCTCTCATTGTACTTTGCATCACCCCCTCTAACATCTGGCTTGTTTCTCCCTCCCTCTTGGCTGTTTGATGGCTCACTCTCCACTCTCATCCACCTTGTGTCTTGTCCTATGCTCTCATGCATATTGTGCCTCATGGTCCTTACTCATTGGTCAAGGATGTTCCTTCTTCTACGTTGTGCTGGCCCCGCCTCTCATCTGTCCTTTCCTTTAGGCCCCACCCTTGTTCATTGTGGGCCTTATAAATAAAAAGTGTTGCATCGTTGGTTGAAAACAGTAACACTTTTAATTGCGCCCTCCTTGTGACACCTTGGATGCACCGTATTTACAGTACGGCGCTCCATGTCGCAAGGATTGAACAGATATGTCAGGAATCCTGATGTATCTGGTGGCACAGTAATGGTGCATTGCTGGAGTGTGTTACACATGGGCCAGTCCCATGTAAAAGGGCCTGCGTCAGCCCTTAAGCCTGCTGTGAAGCAGGCATAAGGATTTGACGCAGTGAACTCGTAGAAGTAGTGTAGTGAAATCTCATATATTTCACTCCACCACTTCTACAGGCTTTTTTTTACGCTGGAACACCCACCTTTCATGTATTATACCTGACGCAGGGATAATGTAGCGCAAGGGTTTACAAAGTGATGCATCTGCCTAGATGCATCACTGTGTAAATATGGCTCAATGTGGCACATTTTTTATGCTGCTGCAGCGTCACATAAAGAGACGCAATGGCGACGTAGCCCTTCATAAATAAGGGACTGTTTGCTTTGTCTCCTTTCTCATCCATCATGTGCAACTGGCCCCTTTCACATCAATTTTGAGCCTCTGTCCCCCTATGTTTCTCCCCTCTCCCCCGTCTAGCAGCCTGCTCTAGTTTTGCTTAGCCATTTATCCATTTATAGAGCGCATGGTTACACCACTGGTGTGTCACCGCGCTGGAACAGGCACTCCGAACAGGTATGGAACAACATTATTTGCATAGCACAGCTGGTCATTCACTCTGGTCATCGTGCTAAATTTAGTATACTGTTAGGAATAACCATGTCTTCAGTTGTTTGCGAAATTTAGTTTCGCATGGTTCTGTTCTGAGGGCCATTGGTAGAGTGTTCCACGCTTTTGCTGTGAGGTATCTGAAGGAGCGTGCCCCCATTTTGGCTTTAGATATTCTTGGTACAGTCACCAATGCCCTACCCTTAAATCTTAGGTTTCGGCAAGGTGTGTACTGTGTTAATCTAATCCATGCATTGGCATGTGACTCGCTCCCTTCACTCATCTGGCGTGTTTTTCACTCCACTCCCATCCACCATCTACATTGATCCTCATTCATCCAGCTTCAACCTCCTCTCTGATCTGACATGTCTAGAACATCCTTCTCTCATCGGACTTTGTCCCTTTCTCACCTGTCTTGGGCCAGTGTGTACTTTGTGTTTTGGTTGTCTATCTCATACCAAACACTCTTTAACCCATACTATGCCATTATCCTCTCTCATACACTGTGTCCATGCATTCTGCCTTACCACCCTCTCATTCATCTTGAGGATCATTCCTCTCTTGCATGCACTTTGTGCCTCATTCACACCACTCAACATTTTTGTGACTTGGTCCTCTTTCTATTTCATTGTGCACCTGGTTGCTGTGCTTTCTCTTCTAGCCTCTACCCATCTTACACAAGGTCGGACTGGGAAAGAACATAGTCCCGGGAGCCAATATAAAAGTTGTCCCCATTCGAAAATTAGATTGCTAAAATATTGACCCATAATTGCAAATCAGTTCAGTTTTGAACTTGTAAAAACACACAGTATAAGTCTTTTTGCAAGGTGTGGGAGTCTGCCAACATTTGAGCTTGATGAAGTCGAAATTTGGAGTAATACTAGTGTGAGAAGTTGGCCTGGAATATGATGATCACTAATTCTAGTGAGCACCTTGCACCAGTCCAACCGGCCCTTATGATGATTGGTTGTAAGTCAACCTTATAGACCAGCAATCCTAGGGGTAGCATGGACAAAAGCAGTCTTAGGCTAAACTCAAGAGGGCATGTGAAGCTAGCTGTTTTACCATATGCAATCCTTTAAATACCAAATGAAAGGACACCACACAAGTTATATATTACAAAATATATGTATTTATTTCTAGAATAATCCCCTATACTCTTTATGAGCACAGAAGCACAAGCGTTAAACAAAGAACTCAATATAACATACAATAAGCTGCACAATTATGGATAGGCCGGGTGACCACTCAAACCATATATTAAAAAAGTGGTATAAGTACCACATCACGAACAATGGTAAGATCTAGGGCCTTGGGAATCGCTGGGCCTACACTGGACTAACGAAGGTTAGGACATAGGAGGCCCACAGGATGCGGGTGCATTGTCTATAGGAAACCGTGTTTACCATACAAGCAATTGTGCGTAAAAATCAGAAAGTTATAGGTTTGGGAGTCTTCCGACTGGACTAGAACTTAGCCACTTGAAACTAGTACACTAGGGATGTAAATCACTGCAGGGGCACTGGAGTACCCTCGTTACCTCACCCACAGGAAGCGGGTGCATAGGTGCCAAAGTGCATCGGGTTTCTTCGTGGAGTTCTATGGAGCCTGGAGGAAAAGATGCTGCAGGCGACCAGGAGAGAAGAGTCCGGTTGGATCCAAGGGTGGATCGAAGATGTAGAGTATCTGAAAGCAGAGGGGACAGAGTCTAGGTCACTAGCCAGTGACCAGGATGGAACCAGGAAGGAACCAGGCAAATGTTGGGTTGCGATCAGGTGCTGTCGAGTAGTTTGTCTCCACTGCCACATGGACCAGGAAAGATCGAGGATAGCCAGCTGGTGAACACGAGCTGTACTACAAAGGCTCTTGCTGTCTGCGGTGTCGGTTCTCAAATCAGAGTCATAAAGCCTTGGCAAATGCAACCCACACAGGACTCGAAGATGTCTTCTGGATCGGACCGGGAAGGTCAGATCGGTGGCTCCTTTTCAGTGAAGCTAGGGCCAGTCTGGAGCAACCAGACCAGCAGTTTAAATTTGAAGGTTCGTCGTCTCAGAGGCCTCTAGCCAACAGGCAAATGACCGGACAACGCGTCAAGCAGGAAAATTGCAAAAGGGCCCCACGCAGCACTCGGTGAGTGTGGAGAGGTGTCCTTCGGTGCACAGGCTGCTCGGGGCTGGGGCTTCTCAATCCCCAAAGCACAGCCTCGAGGGTGTCTCGGAGGCTGCACAGGAAGCACTTTGCTGGCTTTCCAAGATGGCCAGTCCCAAGTCTCATGTCGCCTCCACGGGTCTCAGCTTTGCTAGGATTGTGGATAGGGCGATTGGAAGTCTGGGAGTCCAGGTCTTGTTGGTTACTGTTGTTCGAGGTCCGGCGGGAGCAACGGCAAAGAAAACATTTGAGCGCTGATGGTGCCTGCTTGCACAGGGTGGCCACTCCTTGACCACAAGGGAGATTCTTCAGTCTTCTACGTTGAGTAGGATGTCGAAGGGTCCTGAGTTTCATTTCAAAGTTTCAGTCAGGATGATCTGATGTGCTATGGCACAGCTCTTACCTTTATTCCAAATCAAGGGGCTGGATCACCTGCTAGGTTCCTCCTATGGGTGGGACCCAGGAAGGGGGTGGTTACACCCCTTTCCCTTTGTCCAGTTTAACACCAGAGCTGGGGCTGGAGTGCCCCAGCACCGGTTTGAACTGGACTTTGCATGGGACACCTTGTGTGCCCCAGGCAGTGTCTAGTTTCATTCAGCCCTCCCTGGCCAAATCCACTATCTCCTGTCTGGGGTGGTGTAACACCTCCCTGTGACAGGAAACCTTTTGTCCAAGCCTCCCCTGCCGGAGTTTCGGTCAGCAGCAGGAGGCCAGACTCGTTTCTGTGCCAGCAGCATCCATTTTGTGATGCTGAGGCTCTGGTTAGATTTAACCGCGTTTAAGGAAAGTAACATGTCTTCTCCCTCTAGAAGGGTGGAATGCTACCCCCGTCGCCAGGACTGGCGAGGGGGTAGTATTCCAAAGCGTATGACACCTTACACGACATGTTTTGATAAAGCCAAACCAAAGTTAGCAAGTAACCGTGAGGATTATAATGCACTTAAGAGTATATGGTATGGCAATATCCCAGAACAGCTAAGGGACATGGTTCCGAAAGCTGCAGACAAGCTCAGCTCATGCTAGAGCCCCATCTCACATAAAACCAAGCACTCTGCCTCCAGGACTGTTAAGGCCTGCATAGGAGTGACTTATAGGTGTATATGTGTCCGCATATAGGTTTAGACATAGGTATGCTATATCTAAGCAAAGGGTGATTACACCACCTTGCCCCAGCTGAGTGATCAGCCAGTTGTGTCAGTTTGGATGGCCAGCCAGGGGTGGCAAAAGATATGCTGCAGCCCCTGGTAGGTCTTGGAGGCACCTATGTCCTTGGTACATAAAGTACACTGTACAGGGGCTGATAAGGTGACCCGATATCCAATTAGAGATGTACCTAAGGTACATGGAGTCCATGTTACAGAGAGAGCAGATAGCCTGGGGCCCGGATTAGCATGATCCCAGGCCAACTAAGTCGAAAACCAGCTAAACACTAGGCAAAAAAATCTGGGGTAACCATAGTCAGGTATCCACCTTCCTACATAACCCCCTCCCCCCAAACGAAAGGAGATAAGGCTATCCTTGACCAGGTAAGCCTATATTGCCTAAGTGGCCATATAAGGAAGTACCTGCACTAGCTTGGTTACCCCCTGTCTCATGGTCCACTAAGCAATCCCTCACCCTAAGGGTATCAGAGGGTCTCCGCCATAGGGAATCTCTACCTGTGGTGTGTTTTGGCAAAGTAAAAGGCTGGTGTGGGAATGGAGTATCGAAGTGAGGCTCCACTAATGTAGGGCTCAGCTTCCTCCAATCACTATCCACCATGGATGCCTTTCTTTCCAGGACTGAGTTGCACTGTGCTCTCAGGGTCAACCTCTGGCTGCCTACAGCTGGAGGCTGGGTCCCTTTTGTTGGCTTACTGGAGGGACAGGTCAGCTTTGGGGCCTTTGGGTCCCAGGTTTGACTGTGCCCAACAGAATCCATCTGGGAGAGGCTCCTAACTAAGTGTAAGGGAGGTCCCTCAGGAGTTTTTAACTTTTACACCTTGCTAGGGCTGCTAGCTTTGGTTCCCCTAATCTGATGATGGGGTGGTTCTTTTGGACAGGCGGGCCTTTGGGGTCCACCACTGGCCTCCCTGACCTCTAGAGCCCTGGGCTGACTGAGGCAGGGTAGAGAGGAACGGAGCCAGAATCAGTAATTGGGTTGAAAAAACAAGAAAACATTATTTGACATTTGTAAATACCCTAGATCAACCGTGATTCTAGAATAGAGTGTGGCAAAAATGAGCAGAGTGCCGAGGTCTACAGAAAGAAGAACCGAAATTCAAAGTGTTACCAAGAAGAAACCGTATCCCAAAGATATTTCAAAATCACAAGCCTGTGAAAAATCACAATGTGCCCAAAGATAAAATTACTAGTTTACACAGGTTCGTATCCGGAGAGTTTAAAAAACGTAAACCCGTCGTGTTCAATAGTGTAAAAGCAAGGGGGAACTCCCCCGTGAATTACTTACTCGATAGATTGAAGAAATGTCTCGCGGAAGACCAGCGGGACGGCGGTGCATTTAGTCAATATGCGCGTCTGAGTTAAGTATCTAAGATAGTAAACAGGGAAGAGGGTGCGTGACGCGTGGGTAGTGAAAGTAAAAGAAGGACCATGCAGAGATGAGTGAAACAGAGAAAAACGGTCGCCATGATGGACTGGAGTAAGGTCATGCAATTACAAGTGGACAACAATATAAACAAGAACATATAGAAAAATGCAGTTAATAAACAGAAACGGTGTGATTACAGATAACATAAAAATTCAATGCGATCATTCAGCCCGTTGGGAACCATGGTAGCAAGAAATCGGATCCAAAAGTTTTCACGCTTCAATAGGTTAGGCTTATTGTTCGAGCTGGGTTGAACTTGTTCCAAAACTTGGAATTTAAGTTGAGACACTGTATGTCTGAATTCAGTAAAGTGAGAAGCCACACTAGATTTCTGGTTATTGGTCCGAATGTTACTTTTGTGCTCTAGAATCCTAGTGCGGATTTTTCTCTCGGTGTGACCTACATAACATTTGCCACATGGACATTTGAGAAGGTAAATGACGTTGTTGGAATTACAGGTGGCATTTACTTTAAGTCTGATGGAGTGTCCTTTCATAGGATGGCATATAGTGCTTCCAGAGATACAATTGTTGCAATTTGAGCAGTTGTGACATGGTCTCAGACCCTTGTATATCATAGGTTTATCATCCTGGTTAGGGTTACATAGAAGTTCTTTCAGGTTTCTCCCTCTTGTGTAAGCAAAAATAGGTGGTTGTTTGAAGAGACCCATAAAGTCAGGTTCTAGTGTCAAGATGGGCCAATGTTTGCGAATAATGGATTGAAATCTGTTCGAGATGTTAGAGTATTTAGACACCACGACCAGCCGGTCTGATGGATCTTTAACTTTGGGTTGCAGCAAGGCAGACCTACTAGTTTTCTCACATCTTGAAATTGCTAAATCCAGTATCGGAGGAGGGTATCCTCTGTTTTTGAGTCGTTCAAGGGTGTTTTTCATCTGCCTTTCAATCTATCGAGTAAGTAATTCACGGGGGAGTTCCCCCTTGCTTTTACACTATTGAACACGACGGGTTTACGTTTTTTAAACTCTCCGGATACGAACCTGTGTAAACTAGTAATTTTATCTTTGGGCACATTGTGATTTTTCACAGGCTTGTGATTTTGAAATATCTTTGGGATACGGTTTCTTCTTGGTAACACTTTGAATTTCGGTTCTTCTTTCTGTAGACCTCGGCACTCTGCTCATTTTTGCCACACTCTATTCTAGAATCACGGTTGATCTAGGGTATTTACAAATGTCAAATAATGTTTTCTTGTTTTTTCAACCCAATTACTGATTCTGGCTCCGTTCCGTTTTTTATTGTAGAGTTCTCCCTTGACAAAGGGCCCAGGCCCGAAATGCATCGGGATCTTTTTTTGAGGATTATAAATATGGATATATGAAGTGTGCCATAACACAATCTTGATTTGACATACAAAGATGAACATATATATGAGCACAAGAATATACTCAGCTTGAAACAATAAAATGTGAAATCTCACATACTAACTTGTTGATGAAACTTGTTGATGAAATTATTGATGGAATTAGACTACGGTCCATTCTGGTTGTGCACTAGAGCGTTCCCCTCCCAGTAGGGGGACCCTTGACTCATTGCTTACTTCACGCTGCCTGGCCAGACAGCGTTCTACTCTAGTCGCACCCTACAACTCTCCACTTTGACATTACCATTTAGAATAAACACGCTGTGCGAGCTCCCTCTCCCTTGACGCAGGGTAGAGAGGGGCAGGTTACCTGCTCCAGACTGGGTCCCACCTTGGAAGGGTCCACTGACATCAGGGGCTCTGCCAGGCTAGGCCTGACTACCTCTGGGGCAGTTTCTTCACAAGGGGTAAGATCAGTTCCCTGAGGAGGCTGATCCTTTCCTAAAGTCTGGTGGAAGGGAGATTTCTCTTCCTCCTCAATGCTCTCTGTTTGTGTGGAGTGATCCATAGTTTCAGGCTTCACAACACATGAATCTGTTTGAGTTTGGGCTGTGGCCATCACAGCCCCACCAACCTTTTCAGGAAGGGACTCAGTTTGGGTTTGGTCTGTTACCATCACAGCCCTGTCAACCTGTTCAGGGAAGGAATCTGCTTGAGATTGGGCTGAGACTGGCACAGCCCTCCTGTCCTGTTCAGGGGGACATTTTGGATTGGGGCTGTGGCTATCACAGCCCCACTAACCTTTCCATGGAGATTTACCATTTTAGAATGGGTTTCTTGTTCTACCTCAGCCCAGGCTGAGATCTCTAGATCATTCACCAGTAGACAATCTACAGGCAAGTTTGATGACACTGCCACTCTCTTGGGGCCAGTGACACCTCCCCAGCTGAGATTTACCACTGCCATGGGATGATCTTTCTGCACTCCATCAATGTTGGTCACCTGGTATGTGGCTCCAGGCAAAAGTTGCCTCGAGGGGACTAGACTCTCAGTCACCATAGTGATGCTAGCCCCTGTGTCTCTATAGGCCTCAATTTTAGACCATTGGTGAGGGGCTCCTGTCTGTACTTGCCCAAAGTGTTGGGACAAGCAGTGAAGTTGGCAAACCCCATGCCATTTTCACAAACAAGAGTAGCTGTGGTAGGGGACCTGGTTAAGCCACAGTCTACCTGAGTTCCCCAAGTAAACCCAGCCAAATTCTTGGGGGCACTCCCACCACCTGGGGGATTACTACTAGTAGTAACAGGAGGTGTTGGAGTATTACTTGGAGGAATATTCTCCTTATTGCTGACTTTAGGGCAACTGCTGTCAGTCTTCCAATGGCCAGGCTTTTTACAAGCATGGCAATAAGGTTTCTTTTGGGTAGAGAAAGTGTCTTGGGACTCACCCCCATCCTTGGAGTTTTGGGGCCCTGTGGAAGTCTTGTCTTTAGATTTATCCCCACCTTTCTCTGGAGGCTTGGTAGATTCCTTCTTCTGGTCATTACCCTGATTTCTAGGCCTAATCCTGGTTCTGACCCATTTGTCTGCCCTCTTACCCAATTCTTGTGGAGAGGTCAGATCTGAGTCCACCAGGTGCTGGTGTAAAAGCTGGTTTTGACAATTACTAAGGATCTTCTCCCTCATAATCAAATTATACAATCCTGTATAGTCATGCACTTTGCTGCCAAGCAACCAAACTTCCAGAGCCTTAGTAGCACAATCTACAAAACCAGTCCATTCTTGAGTCTGTGTCTTCTGGGTATCTCTGAACATTAACCTGTACTGTTCAGTGGTTAAGCCAAACCCATCAATTAGAGCACTCTTCAGGACAGTGTAGTTTTTAGCATCCTCCTGTCTAACAGTGAGGAGCTTGTCTCTTCCTTTTTCTGAAAAGGAAAGCCGCAAGATTGCTGCCCACTGTTCTTGGGGAACCTGCTGTACCATGCAGGCCCTCTCCAGAGCAGTTATCCATTTGTGGATGTCATCCCCATCTTTGTAGGGGGGAACAATCTTACTCAGGTTTCTATGATCATATGACCTGTCTTTATCCTTAGGGATACTGCTGCCACCAGTGGAATCTAATCCACTTAATCTTTGCTCCTTTGCTAAAGCAAGTTTAGCCTGGGACAGGGCTACCTCTTCCTTCTCAATTTGAAGTTGGACAGCTCTCATCCTAGCCTCATGTCCTCTTCTCTGGGGGAAGACATTCCCCTTTGAGATCCCCTAGAGGCATTAGACTGGTTAGACTCCCTGGAAGGAGATGTATCCCTTCTATTGCCAGGGAGAAGTCTACTATTAGGTCTGGGAAGGTGTGCCACCTCTCCATCCCCATGTAGACTTACATTGGCCCTGCTAAGTCTTGTGACCTGAACTTGAACATTCTCCGGATCATCTGACTCATGCCCATCTACCTCCTCATCTTCTGGAGTGATGGTGTCATCTTCTCTGAATACCCCTTCTCCTGTCTTAACTGGAAGGACTTCCTCAGTCTTCTCAACATCAGCTCTCTCTAGGATAGCTATTAGAATAGGGATGGTGGGGTTATGACCCCTTTTCACCCCCCTTGCAGTGCACAAGGCACTCAAGTCTCTGAAGCTGAGGTTTTCATAACAGGATGGTGCCTTGGGAGGGTCACCCACAGGTAGAAAATTGGATGGTTCACCTGTGCCTGGCATGACTAGTGAGGTGTAAGTGGTGCACCTACCTACACTATGTGTTTACCTGCTTGAACCTCTCTAGAGGTTGTAGTCAGGGTGTGATAAGCCCTTTGGTCTACAACCACTAAGTTCAGTAGAACTTAAGTATGTAAAGCTTTGTTTATATGTACCTAAGGTACTTGATGTGATCTTTCAAATGATATTGTCAAAGATTACAATTGGTAAAATAAACAGCAAGCTCAAATCCCAACCGCTGCACACCAATGGGAGAAGTTGACCTGGTATTTGATGATCACTAATTCTAGTGAGCACCTTGCACCAGTCCAAACGACCCTTATGATGATTGGTTTTAAGTCAACCTTATAGACCAGCTATCCTAGGGGTAGCATGGACAAAAGCAGTCTTAGGCTAAACTCAAGAGGACATGTGAAGCCAGCTGTTTTAACATATGCAATCCTTTAAATACCAAATGAAAGGACACCAAACAAGTTATATATTACAAAATATATGTATTTATTTCTAGAATAATCCCCTATACTCTTTATGAGCACAGAAGCACAAGCTTTAAACAAAGAACTCAATATACCATACAATAAGCTGCACAATTATGGATAGGCCGGGTGGCCACTCAAACCATATATTAAAAAAGTGGTATAAGTACCACGTCACGAACAATGGTAAGGCCTAGGGCCTTGGGAATCGCTGGGCCTATACTGGACTAACGAAGGTTAGGACAAAGGAGGCCCACAGGGTGCGGGTTCAGTGTCTATAGGCAACCGCGTTTACCATACAAGTCAATGGTGCGTAAAAATCAGAAAGTTATAGGTTTAGGAGTCTTCCGACTGGACTAGAACTTAGCCACTTGAAACTAGGACACTAGGGATGTAAATCACTACAGGGGCACCGGAGTACACTCGTTACCTCACCCACAGGAAGCGGGTGCATATGTGCCAAAGTGCGTCAGGTTTCTTCGTGGAGTTCTATGGAGCCTGGAGGAAAAGATGCTGCAGGCGATCAGGAGTGAAGAGTCCGGTTGGATCCAACGGTGTATCGAAGATGTAGAGTATCTGAAAGCAGAGGGGACAGAGTCTAGGTCACTAGCCAGTGGCCAGGATGGAACCAGGAAGGAACCAGGCAATGTTGGGTTGCAATTAGGTGCTGTCGAGTAGTTTGTCTCCACTGCCACGTGGCCCAGGAAGGATCGAGGATGACCAGCTGGTGAACACAAGCTGTCCCACAAAGGCTCTTGCTGTCTGCGGTGTCGGTTCTCAAATTGAAGTCACCAAGCCTTGGCAAATGCAACCCACGCAGGACTCAAAGATGTCTTCTGGATCGGACCGGGAAGGTCAGATCGGTGGCTCCTTTTCAGTGGAGCTAGGGCCAGTCTGGAACAACCAGACCAGCAGTTTAAATTTGAAAGTTTGTTGTCTCAGAGGCCAATAGCTAATGGGCAAGTGACCAGAAAACGCGTCGAGCAGGAAAAGTGCAAAAGGGCCCCACACAGCACTCGGTGAGTGTGGAGAGGTGATCTTCGGTGCACAGGCTGCTCGGTGCTGGGGCTTCTCAATCCCCAAAGCACAGCCTCGAGGGTGCCTCAGGGGCTGCACAGGAAGCACTTGCTGGCTTTCCACATCTCATGTCGCATCCACGGGTCTCAGCTTTGCTAGGACTGTGGATTGGGCTGTTGGAAATCTGGGAGTCCAGGTCTCGTGGGTCTCTGTCATTCAAGCTCCGGCGGGAGCAACGACAAAGAAAACCTTTGAGCGCTGATTGTGCCTGCTTGCACAGGGTGGCCACTCCTTGACCACAAGGGAGATTATTCAGTCTTCTACGCTGAGTAGGATGTTTAAGGGTCCAGAGTTTTGTTTCAAAGTTTCAGTCAGGATGATCTGATGTGCTATGGCACAGCTCTTACCTTTATTCCAAATCAAGGGGCTGAATCACCTTCTAGGTCCCTCCTATGGGTGGGACCCAGGAAGGGGGTGGTTACACCCCTTTCCCTTTGTCCAGTTTCACGCCAGAGCTGGGGCTCGAGTGCCCCAGCACCGGTTTGAACTGGACTTTGCATTGGACTCCTTGTGTGCCCCAGGCAGTGTCTGGTTTCATTCAGCCCTCCCTGCCCCAATCCACTATCTCCTGTCTGGGGTGGTGTAATACCTCCCTGTGACAGGAAACCTTTTGTCCAAGCCTCCCCTGCCGGAGTTTCGGTCAGCAGCAGGAGGCCAGACTCGTGTCTGTGGCGGCAGCATCCATTTTGTGATGCTGAGGCTCTGGTTAGATTTAACAGTGTTTAAGGAAAGTAACATGTCTTCTCCCTCTAGAAGGGTGGAATGCTACCCCCGTCGCCAGGACAGGCGAGGGGGTAGTATTCCAAAGCGTATGACACCTTACACGACATGTTTTGATAAAGCCAAACCAAAGTTAGCAAGTAACCGTGAGGATTATAATGCACTTAAGAGTATATGGTTTGGCAATATCCCAGAACAGCTAAGGGACATGGTTCCGAAAGCTGCAGAGAAGCTCAGATCATGCTAGAGCCCCATCTCACATAAAACCAAGCACTCTGCCTCCAGGACTGTGTCCAGATATAGGTTTAGACATAGGTATACTATATCAAAGCAAAGGGTGATAACTCCACCTTGCCCCAGATGAGTGATCAGCCAGTTGTGTCAGTTTGGATGGCCAGCCAGGGGTGGCAAAAGATATGCTGTAGCCCCTGGTAGGCCTTGGAGGCACCTATGCCCTGGGTACCTATAGTACACTGTACAGGGGCTGATAAGGTGACCCGATATCCAATTAGAGATGGACCTAAGGTACATGGAGTCCATTTTACAGAGAGAGCAGATAGCCTGGGGCCCTGATTAGCAGGATCCCAGGCCAACTAAGTCGAAAACCAGCTAAACACTAGGCCAAAAAATCTGGGGTAACCATAGTCAGGTATCCACCTTACTACAACTAGGTAAATCAACAGTAGAAAAAGATCCCCCGGACCATAACACAGACCCAAAAACAGCCAATAAACTGGCCCACGCACGCACCTGTCAGATCAGCCCTCTGGGCAAGGCCATATTGACCCTGCTCTTATATCGATCAGGTACCTTCTTAACACTCTCATTGATACTGTGCCTCAACTGAATATATTGTGGTTTCCTGGATTTAGTCTGGTTTGCAGATTGAAGTGCTTGCTGTGGTGTTTGGAGCAGAATGCTGTGTCTACTGTTGAATGTCAAGTGGTCTGTTTTAATTTGGATTGCTTGGTCAGAGTCTTCTGCTACACTGTGAACCCTATTCTGAATTTAGTGTGGTTTGTTGAGCCTGGTTTGAGAAGTTGACTGTGGTCTTCCAAGTCTACTCATCAATCACTGAAGGGGTGTTCAACTGAGTCCAGTGCAACCTGCTAAGTCTAATGCAGTTATCTGAGTCCAATCCTCTTAGGTAGGTTTAGTTTGGTCTTCTGAATCTGTTGCAGTCAGTCTATTAACGCCCAATGACCGCCTCCTCTGATTCTCTCACTACCACCGGGCAAAAGTGCCCCTCATCTCTCCAATCATAAGATATTGCTAAACACAATGCCCCCCTTCCCACCATCGAGGTCAGCGCCCGGTGCGGCCGCACCGGTCACACTGCCCTAAAGCTGGTAGTGAATGTGCTATATTGCTTTTGTCCAATCCTTCAAAGTGTTACATTTAACCACTTCCTTTGTGTAGCCACTGGGTAGCTGCGCGCTCTACAAATGCTAAATAATAATAGTAATAACAATTTTGCAGTCTGAATAATACTGCTCAGATATTTCTGGACAATTTCTCTATGCACATTTCACTCTTATTGAAATTCTTCAGCAGAAGTATAGTTCATGCTTTTCCTTGTTGAGAAATCATTGCTGTGATGCTCCTATTATCAAATTCGGGGCAAGTAGCAGCCAGAAAGTGAGAGGCTGACAGCAATCTCCAAAAAGTCTTTAATTCATGCAATATATTGTGGTAACACTTCAGCATTCATCTTCTACTGGGCACCCTGTCAGCCTGTCTGGGCATTCATTCATGTGTAGTCTTAAACCTATTTAACTGCTGAATGTACTGCAGTCTGCTTGATCTAGCATGGGCTGCTGACTCTACTGCAGTCTGCTGAGTCTAGTGTGGTCTGCAAGATTAGTGTAGTCTGCTCAGCCTCACTCAGTGTAGTGTAGTCACGTGCGTCCAGTGCAGTCTACAGAGTACAGTGTGGAGTGGTCGGTAGAGTCTGGTGGTTGTTGCTGAGGTTTGTGTGATTTGCTGAGTCTAGTGTGCTCTGCTAGGTATGTTGTGGTTTGCTGAGCCTAGTGCTCTTTTCTGTGGTTGGTTTATCTGGTGAATGCAGTGACGTCTCATACATCTAGTATAGTCTGCAGTGTCTACTGCAGCCTACAGGGTCATATGTGTTCTACAGGTTCCTGTTTATTTTGGGGATCTGAATGTGCTCTGCAGAATCAAGTGATGGATATAGTCTATTGTTAACACACTAAATGTACAGTGTCCACCCCCTCCACCTCCGGCAAGTCCCTACACTGCTCCAGTTCAGGAAGGACCTCAAGACCTGGCTCTTCGGATGACCCCAGCACTCAACGGGGTTGCCCACCTCACTCCCCCCAGCAGGGCCGGTTCAGGATTTGCGAGGCCCTGCTCCAAAAGGGAATGTGCGAGGCCCCTCTAATTTAAATAAATGACCCCTTGAAATGAGGCCATTCAGAGACACTGCGGGAGACCCATTGTCCAGCATTTTAGCGCCCCACAGTTTTAACTTTCAACCCAAAAGCAATTCTCACACCCTCAGCACGATAAGTGTGAGAATTGCTTGCGAATTAAAAGGTAAAACTGTGGGGGTTGTAATATGCTGGACAATGGGTGTCCCGCAGTGACTCTGAATGGGTCTCCTTGCAATTGGGACAAGAGGAAGATTCTCCCTCCCCTAGGCCTCCAGACACCATCCCTGAGAGGCCCAGGGAGGGGGGGATCCCCTGGACCCTAATTGCAAGGAGACACCATTCTTCCAAATTGAATGCTAGGGAAGCAACAGGACACACCACCGGTGCGGGGGGCCCATGCTGGTGGGCTGAGCGTGAGGCTATGGGCAGCTGCCCGCACTGCCCATGCCTAGTGCTGGCCCTGACCCCCTGCGCCTTGAGACCCTCGCGGGTGAGTAGCTACGTTGACAAACCTCTGATTGATTGATTGACCCACCTGTACCAGTGTCTCATGTGATCTACAGAGTCTTGGGTGGCTTGGTAAGTCTAATGGTTCTAACAAA
The DNA here is from genome assembly GCF_964263255.1 of Lissotriton vulgaris. Lineage (NCBI taxonomy): Eukaryota > Metazoa > Chordata > Amphibia > Caudata > Salamandridae > Lissotriton > Lissotriton vulgaris. The sequence continues at coordinate 323,878,769 of NC_141693.1, forward strand.
GTGTGGTACACTCCTAGTGGTCACACCAGTTTGGATGGTTTATCATATTTAAAATATGGTCCTGGGGCGTGTCCGAGATGGCGACGGAGTAGGACGTTCCTCCAGGTCCCTCCGGCGCTACGACACTCAAAGCATTGCTTGGCACCCTCTCTGGGCTCTTAATCACCGGTGGGACGACTGGGGGAGCTCCGCGCTGCTGCGTGGATTTGATTGGTGCCTTTCCGGTGTCTCCCGGTGCTCGGAGCGAGGTAAAGCGTCCGCGGCCTGCTTGCTGCTCATCCGGCGTGGCTGCCCCGGAGCGTCGACTGCGGCGGAGGAGACGCTGTACTGCCCTTGCCGCCTGCGTTCTCCTATCCATGGCCCGGCGGTGAGGTTGCTGCCCCTGTGCATCAAGCGACTGGAGTGCGGGGGCTGGCGGAAGGAGCCACCTGAGGCCGGGGGATGTGAGGCCTGGTCGGCGTAGAGATTGCCGAGTCGGGCGTTGCTGTGCCCCCCCGCCGAGATTAGCCGCTTGTACTTTGCTGCGGCGGGTGAGTGGGGCATGTGACTGAGGCCCTCTGGATCACTGCCGCCTCGATTTGCCCGCTGAGAACTGTGACCTACCTGGGGTGGGCCCCCGTGTGCGGCGTAGCCCGTGTGCTGCCTTGAGTTCCAGGCTTCTGTGGTGCCGCTGGTTCCTGGAAGTGTGGCGCGGCCTGGACGAGGGTGTGCCTGCGTAGAGGATTGGAGCTTTGGCGGGGCACCTGCCATACGAGGCTGTGAGCAGTACTTGCTGGGGCGAACTTTAGCCCGGGGATTCCTGGCCTGCTGAGCCTTTCCCCTCTTGGACCTGCAGTGCTGCCCACTGGAGTGGGGTTAGGCTGGGTGCTCCGGACTCACTGCTAGCGCCCACCTGCCCCTGAGGGGGACTCTTAAAGCTTCTGCTGCCTGCCCACCCTCGGGATGGCCGAGAGGGGGCGCTGAGCCCGAGCCGCCACCTGTGTGGCCCACTGCGGCGCGGACCCAGACCTGCGGCCGGCGGTGCATAGCGGTCCCTGCCTCTCTTTCTGGGGGGATTGAGGCCTTCTCGACTTGGACCGCTCCGGCTGCCGCGGAGGGTCCGCCCCCTCCCGCCCCCAACTGGCCCCTCTGTGGGGTGAACTGCTTCTGCCGCGTCAACGCATCGCTCGCAGAGGGAATTTGCGTGGCTCTACTGAGGTCTGGCCGCCCCTCAGATCATCATTGGAGTGGTACCCGGCGGCTGTGGATGTCGGTGCCCCTCTCCCCATTGACCAGTACTACTGCAGCTGCCATACTGATGTCTGGATTGCCCGACACGTGAGAAGTACTGAAGTTCCTTGCCTGACTAGAGGGGGCCCCACGTGCCCTGTCCTGTGGGGTGCTTCCCGTGAGGTGTGTGGTCCGCTCTGCCTTGGATCCTGACCGGTGTGGTCTACTGGGGGCTGCAAGATTACCAACAGGCTTCGAAAAGAGAAGGACAAGCCGGGCAAGGATGGCCAGCCTAGAGGGACCCCGTTGTCGACCTCTCCGGGACCCAGCTCCTCGCCTAAACAGAAGGACGATGATGGGCGGGCTACCAAGGCCTTTATGTTGGAGCCATAAAAGAAGACATCTCGGAACTCCGCTCCCAGCTTGCTTCTGATCTCCGCGAGGTGAGGAGGGACGTGGATGGCATAGGTGAGCGGGTGGCCACACTCGAGGAACACGATCTGGCTCTAGCTGGCGATGTGCATCAACTACAGCAAGATGTGCTCAGACTCACGGAGCGGAATCTAGACCTCCAGGTTCACACTGAGGACTTAGAGAACCGGTCCCGCCGAAATAACATCCGCATACGGGCAGTACCATGGGAGGGCGAGGCTGGAGACCTGCGGGGCTATGTGGAGGCTCTATTTCTGCAGATCCTGGGTGAAGATGACCTCCGAGAAATCCGTATGGACAGGGTCCATAGAGTGGGTTTGCTGAGGGGAGCGGGAGCGCCGCCTCCAGACATCATAGTGTGCGTCCACAACTTCCAACTGAGGGAGCGGATACTGCAGAAAGCTCGAGGGATTCCCACCCTGCAATTTCGGGACCATCATCCCCAGCTGTTCCAGGATCTGGCTGCCTCAACGCTCCAGAAGCGGCGTGACTTCCGACCAGTGACGGCCTTCCTGCGTGATCAAAATGTGGCCTACTCTTGGGGCCATCTATTCAGGCTTATTTTCTGGTGGTAAAATAGGCTGGTCCAAATCAGGTCCTTACAAGCTGCCAAGGACCTCCTTGGCTTGGATGACACCACTTCCTCCCCGAGGGGTGGGAGCTCCCCGTTGCGACGGTGGCGGCGCTCCCCGTCCTGGCAAAGAGTGGGGAGCTCGACGGCGCCGGGGAGGCCGGACCCCGCAGTGGGCCTGCAGGAGCGAGGGGCAGCGGTCGCCGCAGTGGCATCTGTGACGGTGGCACCTTCGCAGCACAGCTCATCGGCGGCCTGATCCCGAGAGGGGCAACTGTTTGGCATCGGGGGGACACTCCCCCCCCCTTCAGGTACCGTGGGATAATATGTACTCTGTGGGAGGACACCACAGTCCAGAGAACTGGAGGAACATTGACTGTGGACTTGACCCACGTGCTTTGAAGGTACCTATAGTGGCACGCCTCTTGGGTCTTTCGGTTCCTTCTCTCTTTTTGGTTTGTGTGTTTTTGTTTTTGGGTTGGGGGGTAGGGGGGAGGCCTGTTGGGGGGCTGGGAGGGAGTTGTGGTAACCGAGGTATGTATGTCTGCGTGTATTCCATCTTGCTTTCTATGGTATGTGTGTGGCCTGCTCACCAGGGTGGACTTTTTGATATGCCGAGTGGCTTCAGCGGTGTGGGGTTTGCCCTGCTGATGGTGGTGTCTCGGTGGCCTGGTGGTGGGGGGATGAGGGGTGTCAAGTGGCATCCACGTTTACTCGAGGCTGGCTGCGGGATGAAGAGGGACGGGATGAGGGAGTGGGGACGGGACTTTGCGCGCTGGCTGCACTACGCTGTCACATGTGTGGTGTTGAGAGGTGACGGACATGGCTCGGTGTGTATGGACTTGCTGTGTGCCCGCCTTGAGTTGACGGGTCCTGAGCGGATTGCTGTGGGCCGTCTGGGAGAGCGAAGGGGGCTTCCTGATATGTAATGCCTCTAGTCATAGACACACGGAACGTGAAAGGCTTGAACTCCCCGCAGAAACGTCAAAAAGTCGGGAAGTACATAGTTGACCATCATTTAGACGTGGTGGGCCTCCAGGAGACGCACCTCGCTCGTAAAGACGAAACCCGTCTCAAGCATAAACAATTCCCCCTTATTTATCGATCCTCCGCTGCTACGAAGCATAGAGGGGTGGCCCGATTGTTCCGCTCCACTCTCCATTTTCAACCTCTGGGGGTCCGAAGTGACAGGGAGGGGCATTGGCTCATGGTCAAGGGTGTGCTCCTTGGCAGATCTTGCACATTCTTGGTCCTCTACGCCCCTAATATTGGTCAAAATGGGTTATTGCGGGACCTACTACGGGAGGTGGGGGACTTTGTGGAGGGTGAACTCGTTGTCCTAGGGGTTTCAACTTCATCTGGGACAGAGACTTGGACTGCTCCCACTGCCAGAGATCCGACGCCGGCCTCTTTGCCGCGGACACTCAGGACATGTTTGTGGACTTAGGCCTTCTGGATGGGTGGCGTGCTCTTCACCCTAGGCTAGGGATTACACCTTCTTTTCCCATGTCCATCACTCTTATTCTCAGTTGGACCATATCTTTTTGAGCCAATCCCTGCGCGGTGATCTTCGGGAGGCCAGCATATTTCCCCTGTTGGTGTCGGACCACAGTCTGCTGGCGCTCTGCCTGACATGGTCCCCGGGATCGACTGTCCACCTCAGATGGTATTTCCCACCATCATTGACCCGGGACGACACATCCTTTAAAGAACTGCGAAAGGCTGTCCGTGAATTTTTTTACCTCAATCGCGAGGGAGACACCTCTATCTTTACTTTATGGGACGCCTTCAAGGCCACCATACGTGGTAAGTGCATCGCCCTCAACTCCGCTCTTAACAAGTTACGGCGAGCAGAAAGGGACGAACTAGAACGCAAACTCTCCACTCTTGAACAGGCGCATAAACAGAATCCCTCTAGGATAACGTTGCGGCCCCTGACGGCTGCCAGGAGCAAACTTAGAGCCCACTACAATAATCGAGCGGAGTTTACTATATTGAAGCTGAGGCGCCTTTCCTACTCCCAGGGGAACAAGGTCGGGAAACATCTGGGCCGCCAACTCAGGGACAAGAGGGAGAAGGATTACATAGGTGATATTCAGTACCCGTCGGGCACTGTGACACACCAAGACGGGGCTAAGGCGGACCTTTTTGGGGACTTCTATGCCGCTCTCTACTCGGCGGAGGCCCTGTCCACCGAAGATCAGGAGGAGTACCTGCGGGCGCACCCGCTACCCCAGGTCTCCGCGGAGTGGAACGACCTTCTCGTGGCCCCCTTTACAGAGGAAGAGGTACGGGCGGCTATTAAAGCGCTGAAACCTCAGAAAGCGCCAGGGCCGGATGGGTTCACCGCCCTATTCTACCAAACCTTTGCCTCAGACATTTGTGGATTCTTGGTGCGGTTGTTCAATACCATGGGGGAGACTTCAGGCTCCATGGTGGAAGCCGTCATATCGGTTATCCCTAAATCCGGGAAGGACCCTACCGTATGCGCCTCATATAGGCCCATAGCACTGCTTAATCTGGACGCCAAACTGTACTCCACCATTCTAGCCCATAGACACCAGGACTTAATGCCGGCCCTCATACACCCGGACCAGTCCGGCTTCATTAAGGGCCATCAAGCACACGACAATACCAGGAGGGTGATCCACCTCATTGAGCCAACCGCTTTAAGATCCCGGCGGTCCTGGTAGGCCTCGATGCCGAGAAGGCCTTTGATCGAGTGGATTGGAACTTCATGTTCCGGACCCTGTCGGCGTTTGGTTTTTCGGCTAGGTTCCTCACGATGTTAGAAGCAAACTACAGTAGCCCACGCTCTAGAGTCACGGTGAACGGACACTGCTCTGCTTTCTTCCCACACTCCCGCGGCACTTGGCAGGGCTGTCCCCTTTCGCCCCTGCTCTTCGCCTTGAGCATTGAGCTGCTCGCGTTGGCGGTGCGGGAGAACCCAGACATTCGGGGCCTGCCCTTCACGGGGGAACAACATAAGATCTCTCTCTTTGGGGACGATGTTCTGCTGTCCCTAGCAGATCCTGCTCACTCCCTTCCCTATGTCCAGGACGTCCTACTGCGTTTCGAGAAAGTGGCGGGCTTTAAGGTCAACTACAATAAATCTTATATCCTTAACCTCACGCTCTCCTCGGCTGAAGTGGACCGTCTATGGCCACTGTCGCCCCTGCCATGGTCCCTCACCTCCATAGTGTATTTAGGGGTCCACTTGACCCACCACTATTGGGAAATTGTTTGCCGCCAATTTTCCCCCACTCCTGACGAAGATTCAGAACGATCTGGTCCGTTGGAAGCCTATGTTTATCTCTTGGCTGGGCGGGTCCACGCGATCAAAATGTCCCTATTACCTAAATTGTTGTATCTTTTCCAGGCCTTGCCTATCGTCCTTGAGTGCGATTTCTTCCGTCGTCTTAAATCCATGATGCTCCGCTTCATCTGGCAGGGAGGTCGGGCTCGATTCTCCTTCGCCACCCTCCGGCGCCCACAGAAGGAGGGGGGGTGGTGGGCCTCCCGGATATGCACCTATATTATAAGGCGGCACAGCTGCGGGTACTAGTAGAGTGGTCCCAGCCCCTCTCCGAGAAGCATTGGTTGCATATGGATCGATCGGTGGCAGGGAGGACGATTTGGGACTTAGTGTGGAAAGCCAAAGGGGATAGACCCAAAAATGCGTACATCAGTACTCCCACGAGCACCACCCTGAGGGTTTGGGACTCGGTCTCCCACGATGAACGCTGGACGTCGTTCCCGTCCCCATTCACGCCGATTCACTTTAACCCGGCTTTTCCCCCTGCAGAGCGAGAGGGTCCTTTGACGCCTGGAGAGACGCGGGCTGCTACGCCCTTACACATTTGTTCCATGGATTTGCCCCACTCACATTTGCCAACTGTATGCAGGACTACTCGGTCTCGCACCTGGAGCAATTCCACCACACCCAGCTACTCCACTGGGTGCTGTCGCCGGCGGTTAGAGATGCAGCCACCAGGCCGCCCACTCCTTTTGAGGCTTTCCTCGCTAAAACTTCCACCATGCGAGGAACCATCTCCTTTCTGTATGGCCTCCTTCTCTCTACTTCTATTTCTCCTAGACCGCGTTACATGGGCCTCTGGGAGGAACTCCTTGGACGCACCATATCGGACGAGGAATGGTCCCATCTGTGGCATGACATAGCGAAACATAACCATTCCTTAGACCTTAGGGAGGCCCACCTTAGGACCATGATGGACAGGTACCTGTACCCGGCCAAATTATGGAGAATTTTTCCGGATTCTTCGGATAGATGCTGGAGAGGCTACGGGCTGCTGGGTGATTTCCACCATATCTGGTGGGACTGCCCGATCATCCGTCCCTACTGGGCTGAAATTCTGTCCCACATCAGGGAGATTCTGGGCTATCCTATCAAGGACTCATTGGACCATGTTCTTCTAGGCCTTCGGGACCCCGACCTTGAGCATCAGACGCAGGCTGACAAAAAGATTCTTTGGCTATGTACGGGGGCGGCCAAACTGACATTAGCAGCAGCTTGGAAGAAAAAGGAGGCCCCAGCGCTCTCTCTGTGGCACACGAGGTTGTGGAAGCTGTTGAGTATGGAACGGATGGCAGATATCTTTCGGGGCGATTTTAAGAACTTTTCCTTTCGATGGGGTCCTCTGGTCCGCTTTCTCTCTAGCGGCTTGCCCTCTGCGGTATATCTGCCCTCATAACGGGCCCTTCACCTATTCCAGTCCTGATTGGTCCTGCCTGACTGACTGTATGTGTGCGTGTAGGTTACCACCACTGAGGTAAGGGGTGGGAGCGGGGTGGGTAGGGGTGTTGTGGGTTGGGTTTTGGCGACACCCGCAGCGCAGTTTAGCGGGGCGGTGGAGGAGGCGAAATATAGACGCCCTTGCTGGCTTATCGGCGCCTTAGGAGGTACGCCCGCTCTGGCCTGTAGTCCCCCGGATGCCTTGCCTTCCTGTTTATAGCCTGGACTACATTCACAAAATTGTTGTATAGCTTGAGGGCGTTCTTCGTCGAGATGCACGTGTTCGCCGTGTTCACTGCCATCCATGTGCCTGATACCGTACCCCCCTGCGAGGGAAGTTGAGCGGGATTGTCGCTTTTCTTTTATGGTTCTTATCAAACTGTTAATAAAAACAACTTTTACAAAAAAATATGGTCCTGTTCTCCTCTTAGTCTTGGTTTATAGGACAATAGCTTAACATGTGACAGGCATTGCAGCTCCAATGATTTTATTCAGCGCATGGCAAATCTCCGTATTATAAAAATAAAAAAACAAAAACCCATTTATGGGAATTCATAATGTTTTGGGTAATTTCACTAACTTGAACTTTTAAAACGAGTCCATTTGCAATAGATGACACTGCAATTAAATGCATTGAGTTAGAAATTAATATGTGGTAGGTCTCGCCATAGACAGAGCACAGCAAATTCAAAACAACAGTACTAACACTTGTAAGAGTGGGCCAGGTCTGCACAGCTATGATATAATTAAATTGTGTTGCAATATCAGAATTTGACATTAAGCCAAGATTTAGCATCATTGCCTCTCCGTGTGCAACGGTACCTGTGTTACAGGTAGGATTGTTTTTGTGCAGGAAGGGTCACCATCCTGCACGAAAACAATCCTTAGAGGTATTTTCCTCTTTGTAAGTGAGCTGCAGGATGCAGGACATTTAGAAAGTGAAACAACAAGGATAAATAAAGCGCCTTCTCCTTGTTGTGCTTCAATCAGGCAGGCGTACAATTTTGTTGCATTCCCAGGTCTACCAGTGTTGGTAAATCTGGAAATGCATCCGAAAATTTGTTGGGATGCGTGGGATCACCCACGCTCCACCCATGTAACGCATTCCATGCAGTGTAACGCAAGTCAGCGACTTGCGCTACCTTGCGTTACACCGGATTTACCAAGCTATGCAAGGTGTCTCTGCGAGGCATGGTAAATCTCATTCTAGGTTTTGCGTCACAAGTCACTAGGGCGACGCAAAACCTTGATAAATGGCCTTAATGCTTTCATACATACTAATTCAAAAGGTACAATCACTCAGTCTGGAACAGAACGCCTGAAATGTAGCAGGGTTGTACAACACACCTTATGCACGTGTTTGAGTCTTGGGAGTGATCATAAATCGAAAACACTCCCTAATTTCTTTGAATGGTTCCTTACCTCCCGCTTGGTGGCCATCAATTACTTAGACCTCACGAAAGTACCTTGTGCACCAAAAACATTAATGTCAGCAGACAGACTTTATTCCATTCAACAAGGACAGCACCAGCAGGACTAAAAGGGTATAATGTGAGCTATGCCTAAATGCACAGTGACCCGTAATGCTGTCAATAGTTTGAGCCACTTACAACTAGCATCAAGACCACCCCAGGCCTATGGCTAGCCATTATCGAGATCATTAAACAACCATCTAATTAAAGATATTTTCTAAACATCTGGTCAACTCCCAGTATAATTCATCCCATTTAGTAGCCAGACCATCTGAGTATTCCATGAATAAAAGTAGGAGAATACTTCTCCGCCGCCGCCCCATAAAATTCTCTTATCGTTCTTCAACCTGTCTACATTGTGCTGGCATAAAGAGGGAACCAGTCAGATTAAGGTTTAGGAAAGTTAATCTTATCCCATAACCAGTTTCCAGACCATCTCTGAGAACACTTTTTGCTTGAGTTGTGTCCAGTCTCTGACTGCAAGAGTCAAAAGTCACACTGAGCACCATTGGGCACTTACAACTAGGGTAGAATACATTTACCACCTGCCCAAAGCGGGTGGTACATTTATGTGGTAAACCCATATGGATTAGGAGATTTCGTGTGGGTATGCGACTGGAAATAATCAGTCCTGCATGGTAATTCCCCATTCCATGGGGTTTTACTCTTAATTGCACACAATCAGGGCCACAGTCTGCCTCACTTCAAAGGTGACAAAGAGCTAAACTAAACATGTACTTTCTGAATCAAGTTCCATATATATTTAATTACCGTTTACATAGCACTCAATGCAAATTGAACTGTTTTCATAACTCAAGTGTTTATTAATCCCCGACTCAATAAAATTCCTGTTATCAACCTTAAGAAATGAAAGATTAAATTACAACCTGCAAGGATTCAAAATGGCTTGCTGTAGATACATGCAGCTTTTCTGTATTAACCTCTAACGTATCTTACAGATAATACCTACTGTTTACTTGCATTGCTCTGCCACATGCATTTTAATCCCCCAGGCTATTTTATGATGACTCACGCCTTTGACCAGATATTACACATCATTTTGTGTAGCAAGAGCATTAATTCCCTGAGATATATTACCAGTGCCATACAGTTGCTGGACCGACACAGCCATCTACAGTAGGTGCCTTTATCCCTTAAGATATCTTGAAATGCAGTCTATTTGTGACAAATAAAGTAAGTCAAAACAGCTTTACTGTCATATGATTTTTTTGTTGTCAATTTGCTTTGGGCACACTTTTAGATACTGTTCGAACATAAGCAGATTATTACTGATTCTGCTCTTCATGGATCCACCCCTGATGACGCTGCGATGGTTGACTCCCAAACCATCCCTGAGACCCAGGGCCTGCAGCTTTTTGCTTCCCAGAGTATGTTTTTCCCATTTCATGCATGGTCGCTGCTCACTCAAAATCCTTGACTGTCGCTTCCTTTTTTCAAAAGGCATCATTGGCAAAGTGTGGCAACTCCACACACATTCAGCAACTGCTTAGCAAGGCAGTAAATCAAAATACTTAAAATGTATTAACTACTACATATTACCTCGCTTATCTCTTGCATAAACTTATGGAGAGATTTTACGCTGCGTTTGCGTCACAAAAGTGACGCAAATCGGTGCAAAATATTTTTTCCCATTTACATACCAGTGCTAAACTTTTTTAGTGCTGCGAATAATGTGAAAGAAAAGCAAAGGAGCGCATATCACTGCTTTGCATTGCGTAGCACCAAGGGGGTGTACCGGTGGAGCATGGGCATTCCCACGCAACCACCCAAGGTTTCTGACGCTAAACCCTATTTAATAAATAAAATAAACAGGGTACCCTTCTTGTACAAAAGCTAGGCTCGACTCACAGAGACACCCTTGGGCTATGGTGCAAAGGTGTCTCCGTGGTACATGGCAGCTAATTTCAGTACCGGCACCAGGGAAAGGGGGGAGAGAGCCATCTTTCTGCAACTATGGCGCTCTTCTCCTCTCTCCTTTTCACGCAGTGCAGAGCAGAATATGTGCCTGCTGCACTGCGCGAGTACGCTGTAAATCTGGTCCTTAGTGCATACTTTTATATGTATGACCATGACACTGTGGGCCTGCTTCAAAATGTAAATTTACACTTTTGTGGAAATTTTAGATTTTTTGCTATTCACAAAGGTATTTTATGAGTAGTATCTTTACGACCCGGAGTCTCCACACATGAAAAATAAGGCTGTCCTATCTTCTCATGTGCAGGAACTCTGCACTCGTAAAGTTACTACTGGTAAAATACTTCTGTGAATAGCAAACAATCACAAACGTGCAAATTTACTATTGTGGATCAGGCCCTCAGATTCTCTTCAATCTCAAGCTAGCTCCACCTTGGTCCAGCTCATCCTGGCCTTGTGGCAATAAGTTGGTGGAAGCCCTCCAGCTTTTAAAAGTTAAACCAATCAAAGGCCGAGGTATTACTATCTGTATCTGCTGCTGCTTCATCCAACTGAAGTGCCATTAAGTTGCCCCTGTCTATGACATTAAAACCCTGTCCTACAAAAGCTGCTGACTATCTAGGCATTATTCTGGGTGAAATACTTACTCATAAACTGCAGATGGTTACAGTAACTAATTCATGTGTCTTCCATCTAAATAGTCTTTGCTGTATTTTGCCTTTTCAGGACCCATAACTTTTTGCTCGAGTGGTCTCGCTCAGGCTCAAGCTTGCATCCAGTCTAGGCTAGCCCTTGGCATCAAAGTCTTCTCAGGATCTTCCACGAATTCTTTCACTTGCATATTGCTAATTCAAAACGCGGCTGCTAGGTCTCTTACACACAGCAAACTATGGGAGCATATATCTCCTTCAATAAGTTGTCTGCATTTGCTCTGATTCTGGAACTACATTCAATTTAAAATGTTATTGATCATTCATAAAGCAGTCTATAGTTTTTTCCCCCTTCATTTTGGCCCCAGATTTCATGGACACGTCCCATCATGCTACTTGAGATCTTAACTGTTATTTCTTCACATACAAACCTCTCTTCCAAAGTTCGATCTGGTGACAAAGCCTTTTATGGTCGCCAGTAGGTTTTGGAACTCAATTTCATTGTTCCTCCGGTTCAAGTCCGCTTTCCTCGCCTTCAGAAAGCAGTGCTATATGAGATTTTTGACCATTAAGCTTCTTTGTACTCAGAATACTCTATATTCATAATGTCTTGGCACCAAGAAGCTTTTGCGTCAGTGAGTTCTACAAGTACATCATACCATCGTCTATGGTCAGCTTCCAAAAATTGACTTTCTCCACGCCCACAAAATACAGAGTGTGGGAGAAGACAAACAAATAAATACAACTCAAATATGTAAAATAGCAGGAAAGGTTAAAACCCTATTCACCACTTACACCCTAAACGCTAACTATGGGCCTGATAAGGATGTTGTGAAGACCGCCACTGACAGGCTGTAGGTGGGGGTCAATCCGACATCCATAGTATCGGTCTGACCACCGGATTACAATGACTGTGGTCAGAGCGATTTGGGCTGGGGGAAAGACCGCCGGCTCTGAAAGGCCAAAGAAGCCTGTGGATTGGGGGTTGGAGCCTAATCCCTACAAAGAGGGCAGTGTCTAAATAGGCACCGCCGTAGGGATTAGGATGTCCATTTCCTTCTATTTTTTTGGCTGCAGCATCTCTCTTCTTTGCAGCCACCTTAATTGGCCAGTCCCGGCCAAACGTCATTTACAATCTTTTCTGTGCAGCAGGGACCAAGCACAGATTCATTAAACGTAATCAGTGCCCATCCACGGCTCCTGATGTGATAGTACTAGTTCTTCCCTCTCCACAAACTCGACCCAATCCGAAGGAAATGGAGCGGTTTACATTAGCACTAATTACATTTTAAACGCTTCCAGCCCCACTCAAAAACAGGCAGCAAGCACATGAGCCTTAATATGAAGCCAACACTGAAAACACTGAGCTGTCCTTCTCAGCAGCAGACCCTCCTATTTATGCCAATGTAAACAGATACCACGGTACTATAATCGGATAATAGCACTCGGTTTTCAATAATGGACGAAGCGCTATCTCATACCTCCCATATAAATTGCATCGGACATGGGACAGTGTGAGAAACATGATCAATCTGAATCACAAAATGCTTGCAAAAAATCATGTCAATGGACATAAATGAGTGAGGTACAATGGGGCAGATTTTCAAGCCACTTGCGCCTCATTTACGCCGCATTTGTGCCTCATTTACGTCACTTTTGTGATGCAGCGGCGGCGCAAATCCTGCGCCACGGTGCGGGGTATTTAAAACGCGACGCATCTGGGAGATGCATCACGTTGTAAAGCCCTGCACCACATGTAGGCGTTCCGGTGCAGGGGGGGGGGGCGCAGAAACGCCTCCTAAAAGTGGCTGAGTGAAATCTACAAAATTTCACTCAGTACTTTTAGGCCCATGCTGCGTCAAAACCCTGCGCCTGCCTTAAGCAGGCGTAAGGATTGACGCAGCATTAACTTGATAGGGCCCCCAGAGCTTGCGACGCAACTCCAGCAATGCGCCATCTGTGCTGTTTTTGACCCATGGTGCGCCGCATTGTAAATGCGGCGCATCCATGATGTCGGAGCTGTGGCACACAATAATTGGCGCATCCCTGCTGATATGCAGGGTTGCGCCAGTTATTGTAAATATGCCCCTATATCTTTTTTCTCCTCCCACCCATCCCAGCTTATTTTCCACCTTCCTACAGGTGTGGACGGCACAGGTAAGAGCGATGGGACGGGGCAGGGGTGGGGGGGTTAAGTTGGCAGACGGCCGGATAGGTAAAATTAAATGAATAATTATAAAACCACTTACCTTACGCTCGCAGGATCGCCAACTCACCTCACTGGCCTCTCGCCTCTCAGATGGCATGTGACCCTTGAGATGTTTTGAATGCGTGACAGCAGGCCCAGTTTATTTCATTTTCTGAATGCGGCTTGAATTTTCCCCATAAATGAGTGAAACAAATGCAATTTTTTTGTGTCTGTGTTGTATGAATAATTGTGAAGTTAGAAAAAAATGCCATGACATTATACATTTTTGGTTTGCAAGCTTCACTTTTAACGTTGCTGCACGGCCATGCTGCTGTACGACATGGCTAAAAGACATTGCCAAAGCCAATAGCTCTCATATAGGCGACACTTGTTGCCTTTGTCAGTGTTTGTTTTTTGTAGTTAGTATAGCATGAATATGATTTGAGGGCTTTAGAGTGCTTTTCATGTGCACTAGATTATATTGCATGGTCAGATAGATTTTTGGGCACATGGACATACAAGGCTTTATTTTGATGCTCCGGTGGTGCAAGTCTCTCAATCATATCTATGACGTGATGCAAAGCCACCCTGCGTGCTATGCAGGGCCTCATAGATACGCAGTAAAGGCGCTGCCTTGCCTTACTCTGTATCAAGGAGGCAATCCTTGGGCGTTGTAGCAGTTGTTCCCACGCAACACGCATGGATTTTGACACTGCCCCAGATTTACAAAATCACATGTACCTGGGTCAGCGCCAAAACCTTATGCCTCCCCTGAGCAGGCGTTACAAGTAGAAATGTTTCCATTTCTCCTAGTTTTTTCTTCTTTCTATTCTGTATCCCACATAGAAGGAGGAAAACGCCTTTCAAGATGGTTTTTGTGCACAAAAGTGCCCCTTCCTGTACAAATACAATCCTGCCTGGGATGGAGGCAACCTTGCACCACGGTGGGATGGGTTCCTACATTGGCGCTAGGCAGCAAATTGTGCAGCCAACTCCTGCCCTTTCACATTGGCGTAGGGCAGTGCAGCAAGAAGACTTGCAGTGCTGCTCTACGCCAATTCCCCGTAAATGAGGCCATAAGTGACTCGCCCTGAATTACGTTAAGTGGACGCAGTATTTGAACCTCACTCTGTAGTTATAAAGTCGACTGCTGTGCCTGTGAGGCCACATCGCCTAGCAGTCCTATTTGATCCCGTTTAGAAAAACAGCTCATTACAAAACATTTGTCATAATAAATGTATACTCATTACTTGTGGCCTTACAAGTATATAATCATATGCTATACAGTATAGCATATGATTATTTGCTCACGGATTTCATTTCACGCTGTGAACTTTACTGAAAGTTCTTTAGAAACCGTCTTTTTTACCATTACAGTGGCAATTTTAAGCAAAACCACTAGATGGCAATCATGCATTACATATCATATTTGCTAGGCATATTAATTTATCTTTTTCACCAAATAGCTTACATTTATCGATGATGATTAATAAAAATAAAAAAGAGGGCAGTTTAGACAAATACCTAACAAGCATTGGCAAAGCCAATAGGGCTTGCCTATGCAAGAGCTATTAGCTTTGCCAATATGTTTTAGCAATGTTGCACACTAGAGTGGCTGCTGTTATGCATAGCTAAAAGTTAGTGGGGTAAAGGAGTGTGACGCAGAGTGGAGTGTCGTAAAATGGAGTATAGTGGAGTGTTATGGAGTGATGTAGAGTGGCATGGAGTGGCGTACAGTAGAGATAAGTGGCATCGAGAGGAGTGAAATGTAGTGTCATGGAGTAGTGTACAATGTTTTGTAGTAAGTAGAGTGTAGTAGAGTGGAGGGGCTTAGAGTTCAATGGTGCAGAGTGGAATACAGTGTCAGAGTTGAGTAGATGTCATAGAGTGGAGTGGCATAGAGTGTCTTGGAGTGGAGTACAGCAGAGTAGAGTGGCATAGAGGGTATTGCGTAGAGTGGAGTAGAGTGTTCTAGAGTAGAGTTGCATA
The DNA here is from genome assembly GCF_964263255.1 of Lissotriton vulgaris. NCBI lineage: Eukaryota > Metazoa > Chordata > Amphibia > Caudata > Salamandridae > Lissotriton > Lissotriton vulgaris. The sequence goes on from NC_141693.1 coordinate 323,893,968, forward strand.
GAGCAGAGTAGATTTTCATAGAGTGGAGTAGAGTATTGTAGAGTTGTGTGACATTGAGTGCAGTGGCATAGAATGTCATTGAGCAGAGTGGCATAGAGCGTCATAGAGCATAGAGTGAAGTGTAGTAGAGTGAGGTAGTGTGTCATAGAATAGAGTGGAGTAAAGTGGCACTGAGTGGCATAGAGGGATTCACGCATTGTGCTGTAGAGTGGAGTAGTGTCTTAGAATGGCGTAGAGTGGAGTGGAGTGGCATGGGGTGGGTAGAGTGTCAGTGGAGCAGTGTTAAATGAAGTAGAGCATCATAGAGTGGAATATTGTGGAGAGGAGTGTCGTAGAGTGGAGTATAGTGGCCTAGAGTGAAGTGGCGTAAAGTACAGTGGTGCAGAATAGATTGGCAGAGTGCAGTAGTGTAGAGTGCATTGGTTCTGAGTAAAGTGGGGTAGAACGTATTGGTGTAGAGTGCAGTGATGTAGAGTGGTGCAGAGTAGATTGTAGTGGAATAGAGTGCAATGGCATAGAGTGGCATAGAGTGGAGTGGTGCAGAGTAGAGTGGAGTAATGCAGAGTAGAGTGCAAGAGGTGTGGAGTAGTGCCGAGTGGCATTGAGTAGAGTTGTCTGGAGCACAGTGGTATAGAGTGTAATGGCATAGAGTTTAGTGGCATAGAGTGCAGAGATGTAGAGTGCGGTAGAGTGGAGTGGTGCGGCATAGAGTGCAGGGGAAAAGAGTGGTGCAGAGTAGAGTGTTGTAGAGTTCAGTGACGTATAGTGCAATGGCGCAGCGTGACATAGTGTGCAGTGGTGTAGATTGCAGTGGCATAGAGGAGAATGTTGTAGAGTATAGTGGCGTAAAGTGCAGTTGTGCAAATTAGTTGGCGTAGGTGCAGTGGTGTGAGTGCATTGATTTTAAGTAAAGTGCTGTAGAGTGAATTGGAATAGAGTACAGTGGTTTACAGTAGAGTGGCATAGAGTGGAGTAGAGTGGCCTAGAGTGCACTAGCATAGAGTGCAGTAATGTAGGGTACATTGTTTCAGAGAAGAGTGAAGTAGTGTAGAGTGAGTACTATAGAGTGGAGTGGTATAGAGTATTGGCGTGGAGAGCATTTGCGTAGAGGGCAGTTTTGCAGAGTAGGGTGGCATAGAGTTGAGTGGAACAGAATGGAGGGGCCTAGACCGGAGTGGTGTAGAGTGCAGTGGTAAAGAGTGCAGTGCTACAAAGTAGAGTTGGGTTGAGTGCACTGGCCTAGAGTGTCACAGATTAGAGTAGAGAGGCGTAGAATGAAGTGGCATAGAGGGCAGTGTCAGAGTGCAGTGGGGCACAGTACATTAGAGTGGCATATGGTGTAGTGGTGTAGAGTGCATTGGCGTAGAGTGGTGCAGAGTACAGTGTAGTGGCATAAAGTAAAGTGGCACAGAGTAGAGTGGCATAGAGTAGAGTGACAGAGTTCAGTGGCACAAAGTTCACTGGCATGGAGTTTACTGGCAAAGAGTGCAGTGCTGCAGAATAGAGTGTCTTTGAATGCTTTGGTGTAGAGTAGAGTGCTGTAAAGAGATGCAGAGTAAAGTGACGTAGAATGCAATGGTGTAGAGTAGAGTGGCGTAGATTATTGTGAGTGCTGCAGATGAGATTGCCATAGAGTGCAGTGGCATATAGTGTATTGGTTTTGAGTAAAGTGGTGTAGTGTGCATTGAAGTAGAGTCCAGTGGTATGAAGTGCAGCAGTGTAAAATAGAGTGGCATAGTGTGGAGTGGCATAGTGTGGAGTGGCGCAGTGTGGAGTAGAGTGGCATAGACTGCAGTGGCATAGAGTAGATTGTTTGAGAGTGAAGTGGCATATAGTGCAGTGGTTTTGAGTAGAGTGTCATAGAGTGCAGTGGTGCAGAGTAGATTAGAGTGGCTTAGAGTAGCTTGGCATAGAGTTGGGAAGTGATAGTGTAATGTCCTACTGAAAAGAGAAAAGGGCAGGAATTGCAGCGAAGAGAGAAGGTGTTTTAGAAATTGCGATAGTGGGTAATTCATAACTTCATAAAGTAATTAGTTAAACTTCATGAGCTTAAACTTCATGAACCCTGTGAAGTATTGCTTAAAAAGACAAGCACTGGCAAAACCAATAGGTCTTGCGTATGAGAGCTATTGGCTTTAGAAGTGTTTTGGAGCCATGCTGTGCAGCAGAGCGGATCCTTTGCAGTGTGACTAACACTAATTTAAGAATGCCATATCTCACAACCAGGGCTAATGATTTTTTTTAAGTGCATTAGCCCCAGATACATCATATTCTTTTTTTACATTATTTTTAGCTATGTCGCAAAGTAGTTACACTGCTATAAAACATGGCTACAAATCATTGCCAAAATCGGTAATGCCCATGTTCTACAAATACAAAGGCAGAGCCAATAGTCTGTTATGCGAGGCCTACTGGCTTTGCCAGGGCATGTTAGGTCTCGGTGCGAAACCCTTGTGATTCTGAACAAATCAGCTCATCTCCCCATGTGTGAAAAAGAAAGAAATATACGTGGCAAAAAATCCTATCACATAAAGAAAGCATTGCAGCCATGTCTCAGTGAAAATACATTTGAAAGCACATAACATCTGTTGTCACAGTAAACATCCATTTGAAAGGAGAAGAGAGCTTTTTTTGAAGTGCATGTGGCACAGTAAAACATAGCTACAAATGGTAAGCGGTTCAACAAGTACTACTGGGAAGAAGAAAAAACAAGCATTTGCAATGCAATAGGTCTCGCATTAGGAAAGTTTGAGTTATTTGTCTTGTACATGACAAATTTGTTATTTATGTGTTATTTTTGAAAATTGTGAAATTAATAGCTCTGTCATTTACAATGCTAATACTTTTATTTTTTGACAATGCGACACCTATAGCATTTTTAATGCAACATGTTTTGTATTTACGTGACTCAGAAGTATTGATTTTACAAATAATGTTTTTTTTTAAAATAATTAATACTTAAACAAAAGTTATTGTAATTTATAATGGCAATAGCTTAAACTTTTGTAATTAACTTTTGGGAAGATTATGTTCAGTGTATTTTATTGTGACTAAAATATAATAACAGAAGGGAAATATAAAAAAAAATGGTGACATTTGTAATAAAGCTTGAAACAGTGAGAGAACATATTTGAACCAGTTGTTGTTGAATGTTTGCACAGATTGATACTGTGGTGGTGCTGAGTGATGTTGTGGTGGCGACAAGTGATGCGGTGGCGTTCAGTGATGCTGTGGTAGCGCATAGTGATGTTGTGGTGCCCCTGAGTGATGCTGTGGTGCCCCTGAGTGATGCTGTTGTTGTGCGATAGAGTGAGGGCGATAGATAGCTAGAGGTAGGGGAAAGATAGATGGTGGAGTTGGAGGGTGGAGTTGGATTTTGAGGGTGGAGTTGGAGTCTGTAGTTGTAGTTTGCGGGTCGATTTTGAGGCTGGAGTTGTAGTTGGAGGGTGGATTTGTAGGGTGTATTTGGATGTTGGAGTTGGAGGGTGGAATTGGATGGTGTTTTTGGAGGGTGGTGTTGGAGGGTGGATTTGTAGTTGGAGGGTGGATTTGGAGTGTTGAGTTGGAGGGTGTAGTTGGATGGTGGAGTTGGATGGTGGATTTGGAGTGTTGAGTTTGAGGATGTAGTTGGATGGTGGCGTTAGAGGGTGTAGTCGGAGGGTGGATTTGGAGGGTGTAGTAGTACTTGGATGGTGGATTTTGAGGGTGGAGTTGGAGGGTAGAGTGGTGGGCGGGTAGAGTGATGGGCCGGTAGAGTGGTGGGTGGGTAGAGTGGTGGGTGCTAGAGTGTGGGCGCTAGAGTGTGGGCGCTAGAGTGGTGGTGGATAGGGTGGTGGCGGATAGGGTGGTGGCGGATAGGGTGGTGGCGCATAGAGTGGTAGAGTGTTTGTTGGAGAGAGTGGTAGAGTGGTGGCGGTAGAAGGCTGTACTGTGTGTGAGAGAGTGTGTGTGTGAGAGAGAGAGTGTGTGTGTGTGAGAAAGAGAGTGTGTGTGTGAGAAAGAGAGTGTGTGTGTGAGAGAGAGAGTGTGTGTGTGTGAGAGAGAGTGTGTGTGTGTGAGAGTGTGTGTGTGTGAGAGAGAGAGAGTGTGTGAGAGAGAGTGTGTGTGAGAGAGAGTGTGTGTGTGAGAGAGTGAAGTTTAGGCTTTAGGAATGGGTTGGGGTAAAGGGAGGTAAGGGACATTTTTAGACTTAAGCGGAGGGTAGCGGTAAGGGTAAATGTAGTATTATGGGTGGGTAGCAGTAAAGGGAGGTGGGGTAGAGCTATGGTTCAGAAGGAGGTAAAGGGAGGTTAGGAGTAAACAATGAAGGGGTTTGCCACAAAAATGAAAAACTCAGATATATAAATATTATATATGTGTGTATATATAAAACCCAAAAAATGTGTGGTACCCTCCCACAATGTAATGCAACCCGTGTAAAAGTGGTAAAGGCATGCGTTGCAATGTCTGCTCTTCCTTTTAAATAGCAATTATCGAATAATATGCAGATTCTGAATCTGCATATTAAAAGGATTCCGAAGGCGGGTGTGATGTTTGGAAGGTAGAGAAAGCCCTCCTAGCCTAATTAAACGTGCAACCCTGTAACGTGAGGCACTGGAGTGGAGAATCACAGGTGGAGAGTACGAGTTTAAAAAAAAAAATCATGGCAACAGTAAGTACGTGGGGAATGCCTTATGGCATACAAAAGTGCAGAGAAATTTTAAGGCGAGTTTCATCGTTTTGATATTTGAAGATCTGGCTTTCAGAAAGATCACCATTTTTGCGAACGAGTTACTTCAGATGTGTAAGCCTTTTCAATGTGTGTCCTTGGATCATCCACCAGATGGCAGCAGAAGCAAATCTGTGAACTCTTTGGGAAAACGAAAGGCACGGGTTGAGCAGCTGGCAAACATGGGACTAATCTCATGTTTTAACCACGAGGGGAGTAGAGGTTCAGACAGCCCGAGTTTAACATCGGGAACTTAAAAGGGAAATATAGCAGGGGACAGGTATAAGAAATCTATTTCCTAAACCTTACACAGCAGCAAATGTCATGTGTGATGCTGTGTTAATTCAACGTAGCAAAAGGAAAGACGAGGACGGACAGCATCGTTTTAATGCATCTATTTAAAGGAAAGTGAGTAACTATTTGCCGGATATCTGGTTTTGGGATTTTTTCAGGAAAAATCAAGCAAACGTTAGTTACTTCACATGACAGAGAACCGAACAAACCAATGACGTGAGAAAAAACCAAGCAAAATTCCAAACACATAAAAAAACAGGAAATAGAACTGAAAGCATGAAAGTGGTGCTATCATAGGACGGCAATGTTTGTTTAACGCACAACAGGGAGCGTGAGGAGATGTTTTATATGGCTCACCTTAAAAGCAGAAGCACGTCAGCGCAGTTATTGAAAGCGTGATGTTTTGAATGCTGGCAGGAAATCGTTTTCTCAGCAGGAGGGGAAGCAGTGCGGCGTTGAGATGGCCAACACAAGCATTGAGAGCCTTGGGGGGGGGAGCCAGCGCGTGGGAGGGATGGAGGAAATGAGCATATGGGGATGGGGTGTGAGTGAGGGGGAGAAGAAGCCTTTGATGGTGGTGTGCGAGGCCAAGAATGCGCCTGGGGAAGCTTCATGCTCAAGTGCACCACATGCATTGTAGGAAATACTTCTGGTTTAAGAGACTTTGGTTCAGAAGTAATAGGTTTCAAGTAATTAAAATTACTCGACCTAATAAATGAGGTACCTCGATCACAGCACCATCAGCGGAAGGACAGCAATCAAGCTGATGCAATCAGGACTTGGTTCATGCTCCAGCCCAAAGAAGAGGAAGTGAAACCTGCACGTGCTGGCCAATTAGAAGGCAGCAAATAAGAGTGACAAGAAGCCAACAAGTGCTAAGCAATAGGTGGGCTGCAGGTCTCTTGTTGAATACAATAACTCTAGCAGGCGAGAACACATGCAGCATATGCTGTGTCATGGGCGAGACCTAAAAAGGGGGGCACCTTAAGTATAGCAGCGCGCTGCAAGTGAGTGATTTTTAGCAACTTAAAATCCCGTCCTTGCAGCACCAAAAATGGTGAATCGCACATCATCATTCCTGTCCTGAATTAACCCTTTCAATGCACCGCTGCCTTTCCACCACAATAGTAGTCGCTAGTGCAGAATTCTGCTCACCCCAATCGCTTTTTCCCCACTTCACCCCACCACCAGAACAGTATGTTGTGTGGTAGCCCCTGCAACACATCATACTGTTGCGCTGTGCTCTTCTAAGCTCACCACCCTTTCCCCACTAGTAGAGAAGTTCACTGAGTTGCTCTTCATCCCCTTGCTTTCTACTCATTAAAGGTGGGCGAGAAACTGAAGCACCAAGGCAGGCTCGAGCCAGATACCTGCTGTCGCTCACCTCAAGGACCTCTTAGACCTTGCGCTATAAACAAGCCAATCCTTCATGTGGCTTCTGATGCCCACCCTCTTACCTCAGTCACCAAACCTCCTTCCAGCCTCTCCACTCATGGAAAAGAGGTGGTAAAATTCAGCACAGGACCATGTTCGTTTTGCAAATGGGCTGACCCTGCAGAGAAGGGATAAAAAAGAGAAGTTATGCTAATAATGTTTCTACACTTTACAGCACTCTGCAGGATTTTGATAATCAGCCAATCTGAAATGCCAACCTTAACCAAAGAGAGAAACAAATACTCTGAACGTAGTGGGTTTGTGTGAAAATTAGATAGCCACTGAGCTCTGCCTTGTGCACTTTACTTTCACGCGAAGACCTGCAGGTTCAGGGGCTGTTATAGACCCTGTTTTGTTACTGAGTGTAAATGCCTTCACTGAAGGTGCTGGGCCTCTCCTGAACTCAGTCTCTTTGTTAAGCTATGGAAAGCAATAGATATCAACATTAAAATAGAGGATCCTATCTTTCCTTAACTTGGTATTTTTTCCTAGAAAGAATTCTTTTAATTCAATGTAATGATGTAGATCCTCCAATAATTAAAGACAAAGAGCTTTGGCCTTTGAAGCAAAACAGGAGAGATAAAGAGATACCCATTTAGTGGCTGAATTGCACTACATGGAAACCTGTTAAAAATAACAGCTTTGCTGCTTGACAGAACTGTGTGATTCTAGGTAATTTCCAAATTTCACCATTTCTCCTTCTCCTTTATCATCACATTTGAGAGCCCCATAACATATATGACTTCAGTGTGTGTGCTGTACAAAATCTCTGTCCTATATGTTTCAATATAGTATTACTCCATTATAATAAAAACATGCATAGGGTACACATGATAACTGAATGGCATCATTGTCAGAGCGATGGAGGGAGGGGCACAAATGCTTCTAAGTGCATGTTTAGAAACTATCGCCTCTAATGAATGCCACGCATTGCAGTGATACAATCTAAGACACTACAAATAATTGAACTTTACTGAATTTTGAAGTCTTTTCATATTTTTTGCATGTCATTTGTTGCATGATTTATATGCCAAATATGTTGATGACTCGACTCCTGTTATGGCTCTTCGAGCCAAGGAAGGTCCTTGGCTCTGCTCCGGTGTAGCTCTCCCTATTATTTTTCCTGATTGCCCATTTCTACTGCTAAGTGTTTTTTTTTCTCAACAGGAATCCCTGCCCTTCCATGGCCCCACTCCCTCCTCTCCCATGGTGAATTTATTTTAAGTTGGCCAGTCAGTATACTACTGGCAGTGAGCACTTTAGGAAAGAAGGCACTTTTCTACATTCAAGAGGCAGACAGAAATCTCAGATGTTTCTTAAGTCCCTCAATAGCAACAGCAACAAGGTGATGGATGGAATGCTTGAAATAGTCTCAGCTTATGTCAATCACTCGGGCCGCATGCCAATCCAGTGTTTTTTCGGCCACCTCAGTTAGGATCCAGCCATATGCAAATCAGTACTGAACCACAATATATGCAACCTAGGACTTGTTTCGGCCTTGGTATGGACTCTTCAACCAGTCCTGCGTTGCTTGTATTCCAGTTCAATCGTGATTAAAGTATTTTTTATGAACCATATACTTATCCTCATGCCAAATCCAACCCAAAGCAATAATGTTTTGGCGTTTTTGTGCTTTTTATCGTCAATACATATTCTTCATCTAGAGAAACCTACCAAACCCAGACATTTCGGAAAACTAGACACACGGGGGAGTCCAGTGAGATGTGGCTTGCATGGCCCCAACATTTTCTTACCCAGCATCCCATGCAAACCTCAAATTTAGCAACAATATTCACATTTTCCTCACATTTTAGTGTGGGAAAGTTGTGGGATCACTGAGCCATTTAATTTACTACCACCCAGCGTTTCCCAAGGTCTCCTGATAAAAATTATACCTCACTTGAGTGGGTGGGACATGTGTCCGTGACAGGGAAGGGCCCAAAATGTATTGTGGAGACATCAAAATTATCTACCACAAAATGACCTGGTGTTGGAAGGGGGTTAACAGCGTGTTTGGTCCCAGGCTCGGCGTCCATGTCGGGAATCCAGCAAAACCCGGACTTTTCTGAAAACTAGATACCTGGGGGAGTCCATGGAGGTGTAGCTTGCATGGCTACCGCAAGGATTTCTTACTCAGAGTCTCCTGCAAACCTCAAATTTCGCAAAAAAAATCACATTTCTTTGTGGGAAAGTTGTGGGATCATCGGGCCGGAACTTTCCTACCACCCAGAGTTTCCAGGGGTCCCCTGATAAAAATGGTACCACACTTTTGTGGGTGGGACAAATGATCTATCACAAAACAACACTGTTTTCCAAGGGGTGAGGTTCCGTGACAATTGTAAGTGGTGTTTTCGACTCGCACGAATATGGCCGAGTCTGGTATCTATGAACCGCAAATGACGAGTTTAGTAAGTGTGCGCAGTTTCGCTGTGCTAACTTAAGCCGTTCGTTTGTTATGTGGGTTTTTCATCTGTACCCACGGGTTCCATCTTAGATACAGCATCCATTTTGTCTCTTGCCCTCAGGTAGCCAGCGAACGGACGCTGTCCGCTTCGCGACCCTGGGACTCCCAAGATATTTTGCGGAAGACACATGTTCTTCGTAAATGTCTTTTATGATGAGGGGGTTGCTACTGTAAGGCAGATGGCGCCGCTCGAGGCTCATCTTGCCGCACGGACTTATTGTCTCAGCCGTGCATCTCATTAGGCACGTCCCTTTGATGCCTGTATCTCGTGTTTCCCGATACCTCCCCTTTTTACACCCTTTCCGATCTCCCCACTGTCTCCGTCTTCCTCTACACCTGTCCTTGTTCCTATTTCGATCTGTTTTACTGCCGATTGGAATTCGCTAATGTTGCGAAGATGGGTTTTTACAGTTGGGAACCGCCAAATGTTTCCGCACTTATGTTCCGGACCTGATGTGTTTCACAGTGACCAAAGCGACCCCTCTGGGTGATAATGGTGGGAACCGGATTGTAAACTTTTGTGTGCCATATTATCCTATGGGTAAAAACTGTATAAAAGGAGCGATCCACAGAACCAATTTGAAGCAGTCTCCCCGAACTACACTCGATGTACTTCCTGTGATATCTGTTTTCCCTGCAGCAAATAAACCTTGAATCTTTGACGCCGAAGGAAGTGTCCCGTGTCTCTGTCATTCGTACGCCGGAGCAGGTTACCCACGAAGGTTTCAGGTGTTGTGCCCTGGCACCGCTGGGTCTTAAAGAACCCAGTCCTTCAGTTGGCGCCCAACGTGGGGCTGCATCAGTGGTACCGGTCCAAGCCCGACGATCGTGAGGAACTTCGTGTGAAATCTCCGAGGGAAGGTGCACTCCGCTTCATCGATCCTGTTGTCGAAATAAGTGGCCCGAAGACTTTTCCCGCGAAGATTCCCGCCTCCGGACGGCTGCGACGGACTGCTGCCCTGACTGTAGACCTGTTTTGGCGCCTGGCGTAGACCTTGGTATAGCGAGACGATTGACGGGCCTTCCTGGTGACGCCATCGATCTTTGAGTTAAGTATTTGTGGGTCGCTCCCAGAGTTCTTGGTTGTTGACACTTTAGCGAGTGTTTTTGTTGTTAACGCTGTGTGAGTGTTTTTGTCGGTGACACTTTGCTAGCGTACTTTGTTGTGTTGTTTGACGACTGCAGCCGCCAAAAACCGAGGGTTTTGTTCTTTGCTGGGACTTGGTAAATCCCGTAATCCTTGAAGTTTGTGAAACTCGGCTAGTGTGCGAGATGCCTGGTCGCAGTACTTTGTTTAGTTGTTTCAGGCCTTGTGGTACGGATTCCCGACTGGAGGACTCGTGTCCGATACCTCCGGTTGGAACTCCCACGTATGAGCTCTATAGTAAACATGGGCTAGGCCCAATTACCTTTAACGATTATTGGATTAAATACACAAAGAAGGACGGCGACCTCCGTTGGCCACCTCATGGTAGCTTCGAGGCCCCGATCTTAGATAATCTAGAGATTAAATTGTTTGAGAAAAAGTCAAGGCCGGCCATGTTTGATGCCTTTCGGTTGTGGCGTAAAGAAGCCCGACAGAAAGAAATCAGACAGACTAAACGTACTCAGCGAGATAATGTTGCTACCATAGTGAAGAAAGCAGAGCAGTTCCAGCATGATAAGGAGGTTAAGGATAAGGAAGTGTTTGACAGATTACAGCGTATGACCGTAGATAAATGTTATCCCGCTTTGCCTACGGAGCCGGAAAAGAAGGAAGAGCCAGTTGAGGATCCTTTAATGTCTTATCTTATGAAGTCGCCACCTCCGTACGTACAGGGTACCACAGCCCCTGTGATTCCCCCTGTACCTGTTCCTGCACCTATTCTTCCTTTGCCTGTTCCTCAACCTGCACCCGTTCTTCCGACTGTTCCTGCTCCTCCGTCTGTTGCTATTCCTACTGCTCCTCCGCTCCCACATACTCCTGCTCACGCTACTGCTCCTGCTTTGTTAACCCCTACTGTTGCTACTGTTTTTTTAAAAAAATCTTAGAAAACTCGTTTCCGGACAAGAACAACATGTCCAAGGAACACAGAATGGCAATGATAGGCTTAAAAAACAATCTACAGCTAACTATCAAACCTGCCGATAAAGGCGGGGGTGTAGTTGTGTTCAACACAGAGGATTATAACAGAAAAATGCTAGCCCTTCTAGAAGTTAAAGAACACTATCAAAGAGTTCCACTGGCCACCCTAGAATCACTGAACAAAAAAGTCTATGAAACAGTAAAAAATGCTTTTGATAACAACTGGATTTGTAAATCCGAGTTTGAATTTCTATATAACAAGGAGGCCAGAACACCAGCTATATATGGCCTCCCCAAAATTCATAAAAGCGAGGAAAATCCCCCCATGAGACCCATCGTGAGCTGTATAGGTTCACGTCTTGAACCCTTGAGTCAATACGCCGATGTTTTTTTAAAACCACTTGTTCTAAATCAGGATCCCTATGTACGAGACTCAGCCCACATGATCTCAATAGTGGAAGGTCAAGTGTACAATCCTCAAATACAAATCATGGTGACTCTGGACATAGAGGCATTGTACACAAATATCCCACAAAATGACACTATTGATGTGGTGGAGGATATACTAAGCAATGCAGACCTCCGAGGGGCCAACATGGAGTTTATACTTCAATGCATAACTCTGGTCCTGAAAAGTAATATTTTCCTATTCAAAGATGAGCTGTTCCTACAACGCAAGGGCACCAGTATGGGAGCCACCTGCGCGCCGAGCTTGGCATGTTTATATGTGGCCAAGTTCGAGGAGAAACATGTGTTCAATGAAGCGTCGCCTTTTTTTGAAAACATCTTATTATGGCGACGCTTCATTGACGACATCTTCTTCATTTGGGAAGGAGAAGTGGACACCCTGGAACAATTCCTTGAGTGGTTGAACTTAGGAGATGAAAACCTTCGCTTCACAGCAACATATGACCGAGAGGCCGTGAATTTCCTAGACATTACAATAAAACATAGGGAGAATAGATTAGAAGTAGAACTTTACTCTAAGCCTACAGATAAAAACACCCTTTTACATTACAACAGTTATCATCCTCGCTCACAAAGAGATAATGTCCCATTCGGACAGTTTCTTCGCCTTAGAAGAAATTGTTCCACCATTGAAGACTATGGAAAACATGCCAATAAACTAAGTGAAAAACTTCAGGAAAGGGGTTACCCTAAAAAACTTATTAGGAATTCTTGTAAAAGGGCACGATTTTATGACCGTGACACAATGATACATCCAGATCCTAACAAAGCGAAAAAGTCACTTAATGATCAAAAATTAGTCTTTGTCAGCCAATTCTCGAACATCAGCAATAAACTGAGAAATGTGATCCACTCAAGTTGGCATATCTTAAATGATGGGAAGGAAGTAAAACTGGCTAAACCCATATTTGCTTTCAGACGAAATGAAAACATCCGTCAAAATCTTGTTCACACCTACAGGGAACAGAACCAAAATAACCAACTGACACTGAACGGTAACAAAGCTGTGGGAAACCACAAATGCAGTAATTGTTCTGTATGCGAAAATTGCATTGTAGGAAAATCCATAACTTACAATAATTACACCATTAATTCAAAAACTTTAAACAATTGCAGAAGCAGCAATTTAGTTTATATAATCCTGTGCCCATGCAAATTGGCCTATGTAGGAGAAACAGGTAGGGAAATAAGACTACGTTTGTTAGAACATAGATCTGCCCTGAAAACCAACAAAGAGAATGCTCCCTTGGTGGAGCATTTTAACCAACTGCAGCATAAACATACCGAGTTCTCCTGGTTTGTTATTGAAAAGATAACTGGTTCAAAAAGAGGAGGCAATATCGAGATGAAGCGTAAAAATAGGGAACAGTGGTATATCTCAACCCTAGATACGGTTAACAATGGATTAAACACAAAAGAAGACTGGATGAGAATTGTAACATAGATCCTTAGAACTAATAAAAGTATTTTTATAGACAGCTCTCTAAATTTCAGAACCACTAGTCAAACTTAATATTTTAAACACTATCAGTGAATGATTATAAAAGCATAACAACTGGCCTCTACTGCACAGTCATACATCTGAGGTCCTTTAAACTAACCAATATAAAATAGATATGAGCTGCTTATTCTTGTGACACGAAGAAGATACTTTATTCAATTTCAATTTTAGAAAAAAGTATGGCGAAACTTATTCAGAAATATACACTTAAAAACTTGCTACTATTTAAATACGTAGGGACGCGTTGTTTTAATACCGTATTACGCGTTTACTTAAGTTCGCATTAGGCATTTGCCTAAAATAATGTCAGCCTCTTTAGTATAGCAACACAGCCTACTGGTTGTGATTACGAACGTAAATAAAGTTTTATTACATACAAAAAAAACCAACTGGCGCTCTTCGTAACACGCTATCACGAGTCACATGGGGCTACACTTTCGCCATGTGACCCGATGACGAGCCTTAAAAGCGACCGCTACACTGTGAACAGTCGATATCCTTGAAAATACGAGCGGTGATTTACCGGACGCCGTCGAAGTAGCAGACCCGGGGAAACTTGCCGTGTGCATCAAACAGGTAAGATAGGGACTCGAGGCAATAGAGGGATAGCAATAGTTTAGACTGTTCCTTTAAAACCCTTTCTCCCCGTGTATAAATAACAAACTGATGTCAGCATACGCACTGTTTGTATTTGTATACAGCCACGTGTCACAGTACCCGACTGCCTAACAGACTCCCACATTAAGGAGACAAAGCCGGTTTTCTAGGTAAGAATATCTGTGAATGTCACGGGTCCCAAACGGAAAATTCTCCCAGGGGTTATAATTATAGCCTGCAAATTGATACCTACCTCATAGCTTGAAATCTAACCACAAGCATGTACTATATTCTTTTAACTCAGCCTCGAGTAAAAACCACCGGGCTGAAAAACAGAACCCCACCCACGGATATAAGGCCAACTGTTGGGGTAAGAAAAAACAATAATGTTAGATATAGAGACTTGGTTATAAGTACAGTTTATCTTATCTTACAACATCCGATAAAATATATGCTTTACAGGACAAAACGATTCGAAAAAACGATTCCAATCGGAGGGGAGCCATCTAATTGAGCACACCGGTTGGCACAATCAAAAAGAGGTAGACACTGATATGAATTCATAGGAGGTTTCCCTGTAATCTATCACGAATCTAGTAATTCTATAAGGGGTAATATATTAATTCACTCCCTGTAATTTATGCAGGTTGGAGCCAGCTTTACCTTTGGATTATCATCATTACTAATTTTTTAAACGGAGAAGTTGCCGAACAAAAGCACTCAAGGTAACAATACAGATACGAATAAAATAAAGGCGAACCCATAAACCCTTTTTTTATAAAAAAAACAGTAAGATTTGGGTTGATCTTACTAAATAATACATTTTCCAAACCCTAGATCGGAGCACAGAAAGTTTGATGACTTCACAAACTATAAGGAGCTACAATCTGGGTAGACCCCTACGAGCAACAGAACCATTGTGGTCAGTGCTCATTATGAACTTATTGGTATGAAAGATGTGTGTATGGTTATGTATGGGACTAAAAGATGTGGATAACACAAACCAGAAGGTTACATTTGAGGGTTGTTGCAATAGTAAAAACAATAGACTAAAGTGTAACATATAGGTTTTTTTAAATAAAAAAAAAAAAAAAAAAAAAAAGTTTTTTAAGCTTTGTGATGTGAGAAAAAATGGATATTGTCAAATGGTTCTATATATATAAAAATGGTAGAGAAAATGTACAAACCATGGTTGAGTATGTCTTTATGGTTTTTATCAGTAACCTGTCGTAAAGAACTAGTGGTTCAGTTTCAATATATCTTTTGAAGGATTTTGTTAAAACAACAGGAAAAAATAAATGGGGTTAAGTCCATAGCAAAGTACAGCAATATGATTTACTTGTAATCCTTAATACACTACATGTCAGTATAATAGTTGCATTGTATTATATATTTTTGTGCATTAGGACTAACTGGTTCACGTTTGTGGAGAATAAAAATATAAACTGGTCCTGAGGAAGGAAGCCGTTATCAAGTTGAAGCTTCCGAAACGCGTCGACGCTATAATTTAAATTCATATTCGGCGTTGCCAACAATAAAACTGGTCCAAAGGAACAATATTCCTTCCATTGTTGCCAAACTTGATGTCCGAAATGAAATGAAAAAGATAGATAACAGTGTCTTTCCAAAATTTCTCCACGTCCACGTTAGGTGGCTCAGATTGTGTTTTAACATTGTGTATAGGTTTGGGTTTTTTTTGCTACATATGTTTTTAATTGATAATCTTGTCGATAAATTTTGTAACCAATTATTTTTAATAAATTGCAACTTTTTTATAACTTGTTGTATATGTTCCTTCTTGGTAAGTGTTTTAGTTCCACAAAAATGAATGTTGTGATTTATGGTTGCGAGTTCGAATCCTGATCTAGTAACAGGTTATAATACTTCCCAGCGGGAAAACTTTTTGTTTTACTTAACAGTACATTGGCGCTCCAATTCCCTCTGGGTAATATAGAGCCCCTCTCTTCTTGTTTACATTGCTACTGTTTCTACTCCTTCACTTGTTAGTCCTGTGTCCTATACTTCTCCCTCTACTCGTAGTCGTAATTCTCCTCTTGCGGCAAGCTTCTTTCATTCGCTCGGGCCTGTTCATGGGTCCGCTGGTTCCGACGGTCCGCAGAGACGTAGTCAGCTTCCTGGAAACAGAGAACGCGTTGCGCTATATATTATGGCGATGGGTTGGATGGTAAATCCTATTAGGAGTCCACCCCGTGTTGTCCTCGAAACATTTTGTCAATTCAATATACCAACCCAGAGATATGTGTTTAATGAAATGTGTAAGTTCCTTCATGATCAGATAGCGGCTGATGCGCCTGACGAGGTGCTCACCGCTCTGTCTGATCTTCAGCTTCAGTTCGCAAATGGACTGATAGTGGATACCAACGTTCGTCGTGCTGTCGAGCGATTGCTATCTTTTCGTCCCGCTCCAATCCCTCATGCATTGTTTGTTGAGGATATTGAAAGACAGCCAGACGAGTCTGGCCAATATCCCATGCGGGAAGTTCCACCAGTGTGGATGCCAGGCGATGCTACTGCTATTCCTATAGTTCCGCCGCATTTCCAGAGAGTATGGATACATCTCCCGTGGAAGCGATCGGAAGTGTTGCAGGTAAAGCAATCTTTGCCTGACCCTCGCAAAAATCCTGCAGGGTATTACAAAGAATTATCGCAGCTCGTAGATGCTACAATCATGAATCTTGCCGATATCGATATGTTGTTCGGCAATGTCGTACCACAACCTGTATGGGCTAAGATTCGGCAGGAAAATCATCCGAATGAATTAGGTGGTGATTGGGCTGCCATTGTGGCGGCGGATGGTTTACAAACTGGTGGAGCTAAACCTGAGCAGATGATTACTGCTCTCCCTCAAAGAATAATAGCGTTAATGAAAACCCTTATGCCGGCTATGAGAGTAAATTGGGACAAATTGTCAGCTTGTAAGCAGAAAAAGGACGAAAGTGTCTCCGACTTCTTTACGAGGTTTGAGGAGGCATTCGTTGACCATAGTGGACAGGATATGGGTACTGAGGGTGGTCAAAGATTGTTTGTGGATAAATTTGTTTCAAACTTACTGCCCGAATTGAGCAATAAATTGAGGAATTCGGAAAGTGCATGGGCCGTTTCCACCTCAGCTCAGATTTTGGCTACGGCACAATATTATGAGAACAGAGAGAAAGAAGAGAGCGACCGTGCTGATAAAAAGACGAAAGAGCTAAAAACTAAAGTGTTGCTTCAGCAAGCGTATCCTCCACGTTCGAATCAGAATAATTCACAACAGAATAGATTGCAGCCGCAATCGAACAGATCCCAAACTCGTAATGACTCTTCCTCCCAAAGATCCTCGTTAGGGTACAATCAATGTGCTTATTGTAGACAGGAGGGACACATTAAATTCAATTGCCCTGTTTTGAATGAACGAAACAGTGGTAACTCATCTAGAGGAGGTCGTGGTGGTTCGCAGCAGGCGTCACGTGGTAGAGGTCGTGGTGCTCAGAATGATCGTTCAGATAACTCATCAAATTCCGATAATTGTTTCGATCAACGTGGATCGTCGCAAGGTCGATCTGCGCAGTACAATGTAGACGATTATTACGTCGATCAGGGAACTGACGACAGTAATTACTAGGACAGCCAAGGACAAGGAGAGGGAGTGGTATCAGTTCCGGTTGATCAGAGAGGGCCTTACGTCGCAGTTGCTACATCGGGCGTCGTTGAGCCTTTTCTGTTGGACACTGGTGCAGCGAAAAGTTCTATCATGCATTCGAAACTCCCTGGCGCACCTTTGTCTGGCTTAACAAATGTTTCCGTTGGATTCTCTGGCGCCCCCGTTAGCAATCCAGTTTCGCGCCCTTTGCCCCTCAAAATTGGGCCACGTGAGCTAGAAGCTCCATTGATTCTAACCACGGGTTGTGGTGAAAATCTTTTGGGCCTGGATTTGCTTAAACGTTTGTACGCGACTTTGTATTGTTCTCTTGCGGGTGTGAAGCTTACGTTAGGAGAGAGGGTTGTCTCTCCCATGTACTTGTCTCTCGACAAGCTCCCACCGGAATTGAGTTCTCTTCCTGCGTCTTTGTGGGCAACGGGTCCAAATGATGTAGGCCTACTTGATATTTCCCCTTATGTTGTTCAGTTGAGATCTTATGTGCGACTGCCACGTATTCCCCAATATCGTATCTCCCTTGATGGTGAACGAGCGCTGTTGGCGATCATCTATGATTTGATCGGGAAAGATGTTATTGAAGAGACTCGGGGAAACGTGTGCAACAGCCCTGTGCTGCCCATTCTTAAACGTACTGATCCTTCGAAACCGCCTGTTTATCGCTTTGTTATCGATTTACGGGAGGTGAATAAAATTGTGGTTCCTCAATTCCCCGTTGTGCCTGACATCACGGCGCTACTGACTCTGATTCCAGCTTCTGCATCATGGTTTTCGGTGATTGACTTGAAAAATGCGTTTTTCAGCATCCCGATTGCCGCGGAGAGCAGAGACCTTTTCGGTTTCTCTCTTGGTGGACGCAGCTTCCGGTTCAAACGCGCTCCTCAGGGCTACTGTGAAAGTCCATCGATTTACAGTCAAGCCTTGAAGGGTCAACTGGATGCGTTTAGGTTGCCGGCTGGTGCGGCCTTAATCCAATACGTCGACGACTTATTGGTAGCCGCTGATACTCAGGACATTTGCAAAATTGCTACAGTATCGTTGCTCCAACATCTCTGTGAGTTGAATCATAAGGTGTCCCCTTCTAAACTCCAATATTGTTGTCAAGAAGTAACCTATCTAGGTCACTTATTGTCAAAGGAGGGAAGAAGGTTGACCCCAGAGAGAATTGCAGCAATTGCGCGAATGGCTGTGCCAACAACCCAAAGAGATGTGCGTGCCTTTCTAGGTATCACGTCGTACTGCAGGCAATGGATTCCTAATTTTTCATTACTAGCGAAACCATTAGTGGCTCTTACGTGCAAGGATGTTTCGACTCCTTTACCATGGACGGAAGAATGTCAGAAAAGTTTTTCTGAATTGCGTGATTCATTATGTTCGGCTCCCGTGTTAGGTACTCCTGACTACAGTAAGCCGTTTACATTATATGTTCACAAGAGAGAAGGTTGTGCTTTGAGTGTCTTAACGCAACCTTTTGGTGGTAAGCAACGTCCATGTGCATATTTTTCCTCGACCTTGGACCCAGTAGCTAGAGCATTGCCGAGTTGTTTACGAGCAACAGCGGCAGCTGCGGTCTCCATCCGACAATCAGCAGGATTGGTCATGGATAATATGCTTACGGTGATGGTTCCGCATGCAGTCGATACTCTTTTGAATCGAACGAAAACTCAGCACTTGACGAGTGCGAGGTTGTCTGGGTACGAGTTGACGTTATTGGCAAGCCACATTCAAATAAAACGTTGTAATGTTCTGAACCCGGCAACTTTGTTACCAATTAGCACAGAGTCAGATGAAGTAGCAGAACATGATTGCTACTTGAGGACCGAAGAGGAAACAAAAGGTCGAGTGGACCTTAAAAACACCCCATTGGAAGATCCGGATGGTACATTGTATGTGGATGGGTCATGTTTTAAGTTGCCGAATGGCGATGTGACTACTGCTTATGCTGTTGTGACATTGAATACTGTTGTTGAGACTGCAAGGTTGAATCAGAATTCTGCCCAAGCTGCAGAATTGATTGCTCTCACTAGAGCATGTGTGTTAGCAAAAGGGAAACGTGTGAATGTGTTTACCGACAGCCAATACGCATTTGGCGTCGCTCACAGTTTTGGACGATTGTGGAGAGAGAGAGGTTTCTTGACGTCGCACGGTACGAAGATTCAGCATGGCCAGCTTGTGAATGACCTTTTGGATGCATTGATTTTGCCTACGCAAGTTGCGATCGTTAAATGTAGTGCGCATCGTAAGGTGACGGATGATGTTGGTCATGGTAATGCATTTGCGGATGAGACTGCTAAGGAGACTGCCCGGAACCTTAGCACTCGGATGTATGTGACGAGTTCGGTTAGGTGGCCTACAGAATCGAGTATGTGTGAGGACACTATTGAAAGTGTGAAAGAAATTCAGAAGGAGGCCACCGAGACTGAAAAGATGAAGTGGAAAGAAAGTACGGGAAAGTTGGATGCGAATGGTTGTTGGATTGACTTGACTGATCAGAAAAGATGGATGTTGCCTGATGCGTATGTGCTGGCCGTTGTGACAATGGCGCATGGGTTAGCACATATTAATGCGAAAGGTATTTGTAAATTGTTGTCTCCGGTGTGGAAGAATGATGGCATTACGAAATGTGCTGAACGTCTGGTGAAGAATTGTATGGTGTGCATGATGTACAATCCTGGCAAAGGAACCCCAACTCCTCCTGGCAGTTTTGCTCCCCCTTCATGTCCCTTTGAGGTGATTCAATTGGACTTCATCCATATGGAGCGATGCAATAACCTGAAATACGTTTTAGTTGTGGTTTGTGCATTCTCCCGATGGATTGAGGCCTATCCTCTCAAAGACAATACTGCTTTGTCGACTGCGAAAATCCTACTGAAGGAATATTTTCCTCGGTATGGAATGCCTAGAGTCGTGTGGTCAGATAACGGAAGTGAGTTTGTGGGTAGTGTGATGAAGAGTGTGTGTAAGGGCCTTGGAATTAATCAGAAATTCCACAGCGCCAATCATCCCCAGTCAGCTGGATTGGTTGAAGGGTACAACGGCACCCTTAAACTAAAGTTAGCGAAGGTTCAGGCTACGACTGGTCTTTCGTGGCCTGACGCTTTACCTTTAGCACTGTTGTCAACTAGGGCGACTGTACACTCCCGAGTAGGGCTTAGTCCCTATGAAATAGTGTTCGGCCGTCCTGCGAATGTGTGGGGGGTTCCTAGGCCAGGAATGTTCTCTGATCTTGAGTACCCAATGTTGATCGACTATCTACATGACTTGACTGCTAAACTGAGGTTAATTCACCAACAGGTTTACGACGCATTGCCGACGCAGACGGAGGGTCCAGGCCACCAGCTCCAGCCCGGAGACTGGGTGGTGACGAGAAATTTTTCACGCAAGAATAACCTAGACCCGAGGTTTACCGGACCCTATCAAGTGCTCCTGGCCACGAGGACTGCCGTTCGTCTCGAGGGACGCAAGAATTGGGTGCATGCCACCCACACCAAAAGAGTCCCCATCCCTTTGCCGGCAGACCCGTGGGTAAGGAGAGGTATTGCATCATCTGAAACAGAAACATTGCCGACGTTTGTACCTTTCAGCGACGCACAGCCTGTTGGAGAATCCTCAGCGCAGCAGAAAGACACTGTTGAACAATTGGCATCAAAAGACTCAAGACCAGAACACTCAACTGATCAGCAGGACGCTGGCCCTTTAACGGATCCTTTGTTTGACGAGCAGACACGTCCTGGGAAAACCCGATACTTTTTGCGATCTCGCACTAAGGACAAATAAAAAGATCTTGCTTTGCTGTATTGACAACTGCATTATCCCGTTTTTCCGTGATCAGTTTTGAACCTTCGTATTACTGTAATTATTCCTGTATATATATTGAGCTTCATTCCTTGTACCTTTTTTTTTTGCTTCCACAGCTGAGAGACCTTGTTTTTGCATACATACATATTGTGCATTAAAGGCCGTAGGGCCGCGCGCGTACTTCCTTCTGGATAGTAGGTCTTGACGCTAGGTTAAAGGCCGTCGGTTCCTGGGAACTCCTAGGGATTGACTATTGCTACACAGAACGAAGTGCGTCAAGAAACGTTGCGGACGGTCGTAGGGAATGGCATTCTCGAAGCTGAATGATTTGGAGGGAGCTCAGGTTCACAGATTCAAGCTGCAGCAACTCAGTCGTACCAAATGTTTTAGATTCCAACTGTTTGTATTGTTTTTGACGGCTTCTGCATTATTGGCTGGTGGGGTGTATTACATGATGTCTTACTTCTTACCTTCTGCTACACCTACTCCTACTCCTGACCCTAAACTTACCTCTACTGTTTCTCCCCATTCCTTTCATATGTTACCGGAACACGAACAGGCTAGACGTGTAGAATTCCGCAACAATTCCTTTATTCAGCTCCTTCATCAGCATCAGTTAGTGGTTAACACTACTAATTGTTGGGTGTGTGGGTTGATGCCACATACTACGGATAAGGGAATTCCATATTTGGTGTTACCGTATAGTTCCCAAGGGTCAGCTCGAGCATTTCAAACAATGTTTCGAAGCGCACTGGGTTTCCACCCCATTCGAGAACCACGTTCTCCCTACTCTGGTCCTACCTCGTATCAAAAACCTTTGTCGATAGCAATAGAGGATTTAGATAGCGATATCTATGATCCCTCGCTTATTCCCGAAGAAGAGATACAGGCTTATAAGGTCCTAAGTAGAGGTGAATATAGTGTGTTCACTAGTGAAAAGCAGCTTAAAAGCTCGCCTCCGATATGGGTCGTACCCCACACTGGTAATTTTTGTCTCATGGGTCGTGGCCGAAGATCGCAAGCCCGACTTGGAGCAAGTGCTTGCACTGAAAATTACATTCTGCCAATGTTCTCGTCCCCTGTGTTTCTGGCTGCCAAGGGTACATACTTTATCTGTTATGATCGTGCATACGCATGGTTGCCCGCTGACTTCATGGGCTCATGTTTTATTGCAAATTTGTTGCCTCCAACGTTCACTGTAGATGCCGATTATCATAAGACTAGAGTTGTGCGAGGCGTAATTAGCGAAGAGGATACTGCCGGTCAAGAGGCAGGAGACTTTTTCAAGGGTTTCCTCCCGTTTTGGGGACCTATGGTTAATAGTAGGAACCTGAGACAGTTGACTCGAGTGGTAGAATCGACAGCTAATATTACTGCCAGTGCCCTTGGTAATATCACCACAGAACTCCAGGCGGATAGACTTATGACGTTACAAAACCGTATGGTTTTAGATGTCATCTTAGCAGATCGAGGTGGGGTATGTAAGGTGATCCATTCGAGCTGCTGCATTTTTATTCCAGATAATGCTCCAACTGTCTATCAAGCCATCTCGAGGTTGCATAAGATCTCCGAATCCATACACGTGGATGTAGGGGATTGGACGCTGCTTGGATGGTTTTGGGGCCTGATGTCGACTTGGGGTTGGAAGATTCTGATGATCATCGGAGTTGTTGTGGTGTTCCTGTTCACGTGTTGCCTTTGTGTGCAGTGTGGTCCGGCCTTATGTGGCTTTTGTGCTACAACGTGTATGAGACAACCACCTGTTACCAAGGGGACTCGGTTGGACAGAGCTATGCTACAGCAACATCTCGATGGTCTGATGAATATCGAATATGATTCCGACTAGTGCTTGCCTACATGAGGGCAAAAGGAGCGTCTGAGGTTCCGTGACAATTGTAAGTGGTGTTTTCGACTCGCACGAATATGGCCGAGTCTGGTATCTATGAACCGCAAATGACGAGTTTAGTAAGTGTGCGCAGTTTCGCTGTGCTAACTTAAGCCGTTCGTTTGTTATGTGGGTTTTTCATCTGTACCCACGGGTTCCATCTTAGATACAGCATCCATTTTGTCTCTTGCCCTCAGGTAGCCAGCGAACGGACGCTGTCCGCTTCGCGACCCTGGGACTCCCAAGATATTTTGCGGAAGACACATGTTCTTCGTAAATGTCTTTTATGATGAGGGGGTTGCTACTGTAAGGCAGATGGCGCCGCTCGAGGCTCATCTTGCCGCACGGACTTATTGTCTCAGCCGTGCATCTCATTAGGCACGTCCCTTTGATGCCTGTATCTCGTGTTTCCCGATACCTCCCCTTTTTACACCCTTTCCGATCTCCCCACTGTCTCCGTCTTCCTCTACACCTGTCCTTGTTCCTATTTCGATCTGTTTTACTGCCGATTGGAATTCGCTAATGTTGGGAAGATGGGTTTTTACAGTTGGGAACCGCCAAATGTTTCCGCACTTATGTTCCGGACCTGATGTGTTTCACAGTGACCAAAGCGACCCCTCTGGGGGATAATGGTGGGAACCGGATTGTAAACTTTTGTGTGCCATATTATCCTCTGGGTAAAAACTGTATAAAAGGAGCGATCCACAGAACCAATTTGAAGCAGTCTCCCCGAACTACACTCAATGTACTTCCTGTGATATCTGTTTTCCCTGCAGCAAATAAACCTTGAATCTTTGACGCCGAAGGAAGTGTCCCGTGTCTCTGTCATTCGTACGCCGGAGCAGGTTACCCACGAAGGTTTCAGGTGTTGTGCCCTGGCACCGCTGGGTCTTAAAGAACCCAGTCCTTCAGGGGGCACCTGCATTTTTTGACCCAGGTTTGATGGCCATCTAGATTAACCTACCAAACCCAGGTATTTCTGAAAACGAGATACTCGGGGAAGTCCAGGGAGGTGTGGCTTCCAAGGATCCCTCAATGTTTTCTTACCCAGAATCCCCGGTAAAACTAAAATGTAGCCAAAAAAATCTATTCCTTACATTTCTGTGTTGGACAGTTGTGGGATTACCGGGCCAGCACAAATTTCTTACCACCCAGCATTCCCTAAGGTCTCCCGATAAAAATGCTACTTGACTTGTGTGGGTGGGTCAAGTACCCACGAGAGGGAAGGGCTCAAAACATATTGTGGGGGCATCAACATTATCTATCACAAAACGACCTGGTTTTGCAGGGGCGGCATCTGCATTTTTGGTCCTGGGCTCGGTGGCCATCAAGGGAAATCTACCAATCCCAGACATTTCTGAAAACTAGATACTTGGGGCAATCCAGGGAGTGTGGCTTGTGTGGATTCCCCAAATTTTACTTACCTAGAATCCCCTACAAACCTCACATTTAGCTAAAAAAAAATCACATTTTTCTCAGTTCTGTGTGGGGAAGTTGTGGGATTACCGGGCCGGCACAAATTCCCTACCATTCAGCATTCCCCCAAGACACCCACACAAGTGAGGTAGCATTTTTATCCGGAGACCAGAGGGAATGCTTGGCGGTAGGAAATGTTTGCCTGCATTTCCTTGTTATGACTTGCTGTCCCTGGGACCAACACACTCTAAGGCATCACAGCTGCTGCAGGGGTGTGACGTCACCTGAAGTGCTTAAAGCACTATTATACTCCCAATAATGCGAGACTCACTGACAGTACTTTGCTCGAATTTCCCAGGTAAGACTCGCTGGCCCAGGGACCAACGAGCTCCTAGGCGACACAGCTTCTGCAGGGGGGAGGAGTCACCTTAAGCACTTATAGTGCTGTTCCTCTCCCTGTGATGTGGGACTCACTGCCAGCACTTTGTCTGCCAACGTGCACTAAGGTGCCACAGCTGCTGCGGGGGGGGGGAGTCACCTGAAGAGCTTATAGTGCTGTTACTCTCGCCACAGCATGAGACTCACCTCCAGAACTATGCCTACATTTCCCTGGTGAGACTTGCTGTCCCAGGAACCAATGCGCTCCAAGACCCCACAACTACTGCAGGGAGAAGGAGTCACCTGAAGCGCTTGTAGCACTGCTACTCTCCCAACGTTGCGGGAAGCACACGGACCATGCTGGGGCAAAGCCCGGGCTAAGGGCAGGTCAGTTCAGTTCTGAACCTGTTGGACTCCGAAAGAGACTGGACGGGGCCACGCCTTTAATGGTTTATTTGGGGTTTCCCTGTTCTGACGCAGCAATAGGTAAACTTACAGGGTTTTTTGCAGCGTTGCTGGTTTTGTACTATGATCAAGAGAAAAGCTGCAGAGTCCCTGGCTGCGAAAAGGATCCAGAGCTCGAAACGTATTATTTTAGATACAGTGCAAAGGGTTACAACTCTTGAGGCCAATGACAATCTGATTGACAAAGTTGAATCTTTAATGGAGGTCAATAAAATGAGACGTCAGACCCAAGCTAAATTGCCTGGCAAGATCGCTCCCCTTTTTCTCAATAAAACAAAATGTCCATCGTAAAGACCTTTTGAAATAATCACAGAGCCAGAACAACCTGTATTTACAGCAGCTTGGAAGGTTCCCTCTGAACCCTCCGCGACCCACGAACCAGGAGAAATCCCACATACTCACATTGAAACCTTCAATTGTTTGTAAAAACAGATATTCGGTTCTCTCCAAACTTCCTGCTGATACACCTCAAAACTGACACGTGAACAAACACTAGTAAAGGCAAATGTGGCGGGCATATCCTCTACGGGTTTGCGTAAAAGGGTTTGGGCTTTGATTAAATGTCTACTTTGGTAAAGAGCCTACCATCTGAAGTCATTGACATAAGGGTCCAATTGGTGGCTTTAGCGAGTGAAGTAGAGATCTTAAAGGCAACTGAATCCCCTTTAAAGTTTACTGAGGGGGCAGAGTTCCAAACACCATCTCTAACCATACATATACCTCTCTTTTTGATGAACGCAATAGTCGTAAAAGTGCAAAAGATAATATCACACATTGTGCAGGGAGTAAAAAACAGTTGCAATCTTTGATACCATCTCCTACGTCTGCCCAACAGTAGTTAACAGACCTCAGGGGGCAGGCCCTGTTAGATTTAAAGCCCTGGTGAAGCTCCCCAGACCACCTACAGCTGGGCACTACATACAAACAACAAGCATTTGCAATGCAATAGGTCTCGCATTAGGAAAGTTTGAGCTATTGGTATTGTAAATGACAAATATTTTATTTATGTGTTGGTTTTGAAAATAGTGACATTAATAGCTTTGTCATTTACAATGCCAATAGTTATAACTTTTGCAAATGTGACACCTATAGCATTTGTAATGCAATATGTGTGTTTTTTACGTGACTTAGATGTATTGATATTACAAAAAACTATGGCTTTTAATTTTTGTAAATAATTAATACTTAAATAAAAGTTATTGTAATTTATAATGGCAATAGCTTAAACTTTTGTAAATACCTTTTGTGAATATTATGTTCAGTGTATTTTATTGTGACGAAAATCCAAGAACAGAATTGAAATATTGATTTTGGAAAAGGGGGTGGTGATGGACAGAGTTTCTGAATGATGCAGAATACTCTTACCCAGTCAAGAGATCAGGGCTTGATCCATCACCGTTTTTTAGCTCACTGCACCCTCCCAGCTCAGAACCTGGCTACATGCAAATTAGTCTGTTCCTGTCCCAGTGCATGATGGGAACAGGGCAAACCAAACTACCAAGCCAATTCTTATACTGGGAAGGAAACAAGCGTCCGGGTACCGGTTTCTGGCATTTCAGCCGTCGTCGGCCCGGCTTGCTTGAATCCTGATGGTGCAATGAGCAAGGGACTCACGTCTGAGTATACCCTCCCACACTTAGTGTGGACAAAATCGATTTTGGAAAAGGGGTGGTGATGGACCGAGTTTCTGAATGATGCAGAATACTCTTACCCAGTCAAGAGATCAGGGCTTGATCCATCACCGTTTTTTAGCTCACTGCACCCTCCCAGCTCAGAACCTGGCTACATGCAAATTAGTCTGTTCCTGTCCCAGTGCATGATGGGAACAGGGCAAACCAAACTACCAAGCCAATTCTTATACTGGGAAGGAAACAAGCGTCCGGGGACCGGTTTCTGGCATTTCAGCCGTCGTCGGCCCGGCTTGCTTGAATCCTGATGGTGCAATGAGCAAGGGACTCATGTCTGAGTATACCCTCCCACACTTAGTGTGGACAAAATCGATTTTGGAAAAGGGGGTGGTGATGGACAGAGTTTCTGAATGATGCAGAATACTCTTACCCAGTCAAGAGATCAGGGCTTGATCCATTATCGTTTTTTAGCTCACTGCACCATCCCAGCTCAGAACCTGGCTACATGCAAATTAGTCTGTTCCTGTCCCAGTGCATGATGGGAACAGGGCAAACCAAACTACCAAGCCAATTCTTATACTGGGAAGGAAACAAGCGTCCGGGGACCGGTTTCTGGCATTTCAGCCGTCGTCGGCCCAGCTTGCTTGAATCCTGATGGTGCAATGAGCAAGGGACTCACGTCTGAGTATAGCCTCCCACACTTAGTGTGGACAAAATCGATTTTGGAAAAGGGGGTGGTGATGGACAGAGTTTCTGAATGATGCAGAATACTCTTACCCAGTCAAGAGATCAGGGCTTGATCCATCACAGTTTTTTAGCTCACTGCACCATCCCAGCTCAGAATCTGGCTACATGCAAATTAGTCTGTTCCTGTCCCAGTGCATGATGGGAACAGGGCAAACCAAACTACCAAGCCAATTCTTATACTGGGAAGGAAACAAGCATCCGGGGACCGGTTTCTGGCATTTCAGCCATCGTCGGCCCGGCTTGCTTGAATCCTGATGGTGCAATGAGCAAGGGACTCACGTCTGAGTATACCCTCCCACACTTAGTGTGGACAAAATCGATTTTGGAAAAGGGGGTGGTGATGGACCGAGTTTCTGAATGATGCAGAATACTCTTACCCAGTCAAGAGATCAGGGCCTGATCCATCACCGTTTTTTAGCTCACTGCACCATCCTAGCTCAGAACCTGGCTACATGCAAATTAGTCTGTTCCTGTCCCAGTGCATGATGGGAACAGGGCAAACCAAACTACCAAGCCAATTCTTATACTGGGAAGGAAACCAGCGTCCGGGGACCGGTTTCTGGCATTTCAGCCGTCGTCGGCCCGGCTTGCTTGAATCCTGATGGTGCAATGAGCAAGGGACTCACGTCTGAGTATAGCCTCCCACACTTAGTGTGGACAAAATTGATTTTGGAAAAGGGTGTGGTGATGGACAGAGTTTCTGAATGATGCAGAATACTCTTACCCAGTCAAGAGATCAGGGCTTGATCCATCACCGTTTTTTTGCTCACTGCACCATCCCAGCTCAGAACCTGGCTACATGCAAATTAGTCTGTTCCTGTCCCAGTGCATGATGGGAACAGGGCAAACCAAACTACCAAGCCAATTCTTATACTGGGAAGGAAACAAGCGTCCGGGGACCGGTTTCTGGCATTTCAGCCGTCGTCGGCCCGGCTTGCTTAAATCCTGATGGTGCAATGAGCAAGGGACTCACGTCTGAGTATACCCTCCCACACTTAGTGTGGACAAAATCGATTTTGGAAAAGGGGGTGGTGATGGACAGAGTTTCTGAATGATGCAGAATACTCTTACCCAGTCAAGAGATCAGGGTTTGATCCATCACCGTTTTTAGCTCACTGCACCATCCCAGGTCAGAACCTGGCTACATGCAAATTAGTCTGTTCCTGTCCCAGTGCATGATGGGAACAGGGCAAACCAAACTACCAAGCCAATTCTTATACTGGGAAGGAAACAAGTGTCCGGGGACCGGTTTCTGGCATTTCAGCCGTCGTCGGCCCAGCTTGCTTGAATCCTGATGGTGCAATGAGCAAGGGACTCACGTCTGAGTATAGCCTCCCACACTTAGTGTGGACAAAATCGATTTTGGAAAAGGGGGTGGTGATGGACAGAGTTTCTGAATGATTCAGAATACTCTAACCCAGTCAAGAGATCAGGGCTTGATCCATCACTGTTTTTTAGCTCACTGCACCATCCTAGCTTAGAACCTGGCTACATGCAAATTAGTCTGTTCCTGTCCCAGTGCATGATGGGAACAGGGCAAACCAAACTACCAAGCCAATTCTTATACTGGGAAGGAAACAAGCTTCCGGGGACCGGTTTCTGGCATTTCAGCCGTCGTCGGCCCGGCTTGCTTGAATCCTGATGGTGCAATGAGCAAGGGACTCACGTCTGAGTATACCCTCCCACACATAGTGTGGACAAAATCGATTTTGGAAAGGGGGGTGGTGATGGACAGAGTTTCTGAATGATGCAGAATACTCTTACCCAGTCAAGAGATCAGGGCTTGATCCATCACCGTTTTTTAGCTCACTGCACCATCCCAGCTCAGAACCTGGCTACATGCAAATTAGTCTGTTCCTGTCCCAGTGCATGATGGGAACAGGGCAAACCAAACTACCAAGCCAATTCTTATACTGGGAAGGAAACAAGCTTCCGGGGACCGGTTTCTAGCATTTCAGCCGTCGTCGGCCCGGCTTGCTTGAATCCTGATGGTGCAATTAGCAAGGGACTCACGTCTGACTATACCCTCCCACACATAGTGTGGACAAAATCGATTTTGGAAAAGGGGGTGGTGATGGACAGAGTTTCTGAATGATGCAGAATACTCTTACCCAGTCAAGAGATCAGGGCTTGATCCATCACCGTTTTTTAGCTCACTGCACCATCCCAGCTCAGAACCTGGCTACATGCAAATTAGTCTGTTCCTGTCCCAGTGCATGATGGGAACAGGGCAAACCAAACTACCAAGCCAATTCTCATACTGGGAAGGAAACAAGCTTCCGTGGACCGGTTTCTGGCATTTCAGCCATCGTCGGCCCGGCTTGCTTGAATCCTGATGGTGCAATGAGCAAGGGACTCACGTCTGAGTATACCCTCCCACACATAGTGTGGACAAAATCGATTTTGGAAAAGGGGGTGGTGATGGACAGAGTTTCTGAATGATGCAGAATACTCTAACCCAGTCAAGAGATCAGGGCTTGATCCATCACCGTTTTTTAGCTCACTGCACCATCCCAGCTCAGAACCTGGCTACATGCAAATTAGTCTGTTCCTGTCCCAGTGCATGATGGGAACAGGGCAAACCAAACTACCAAGCCAATTCTTATACTGGGAAGGAAACAAGTGTCCGGGGACCGGTTTCTGGCATTTCAGCCGTCGTCGGCCCGGCTTGCTTGAATCCTGATGGTGCAATGAGCAAGGGACTCACGTCTGAGTATACCCTCCCACACTTAGTGTGGACAAAATCGATTTTGGAAAAGGGGGTGGTGATGGATAGAGTTTCTGAATGATGCAGAATACTCTTACCCAGTCAAGAGATCAGGGCTTGATCCATTACCGTTTTTTAGCTCACTGCACCATCCCAGCTCAGAACCTGGCTACATGCAAATTAGTCTGTTCCTGTCCCAGTGCATGATGGGAACAGGGCAAACCAAACTACCAAGCCAATTCTTATACTGGGAAGGAAACCAGCGTCCGGGGACCGGTTTCTGGCATTTCAGCCGTCGTCGGCCCGGCTTGCTTGAATCCTGATGGTGCAATGAGCAAGGGACTCACGTCTGAGTATAGCCTCCCACACTTAGTGTGGACAAAATCGATTATGGAAAAGGAGGTGGTGATGGACAGAGTTTCTGAATGATGCAGAATACTCTTACCCAGTCAAGAGATCCGGGCTTGATCCATCACCGTTTTTTAGCTCACTGCACCATCCCAGCTCAGAACCTGGCTACATGCAAATTAGTCTGTTCCTGTCCCAGTGCATGATGGGAACAGGGCAAACCAAACTACCAAGCCACTTCTTATACTGGGAAGGAAACAAGCGTCCGGGGACCGGTTTCTGGCATTTCAGTCGTCGTCGGTCCGGCTTGCTTGAATCCTGATGGTGCAATGAGCAAGGGACTCACGTCTGAGTATACCCTCCCACACATAGTGTGGACAAAATCGATTTTGGAAAAGGGGGTGGTGATGGACAGAGTTTCTGAATGATGCAGAATACTCTCACCCAGTCAAGAGATCAGGGCTTGATCCATCACCGTTTTTTAGCTCACTGCACCATCCCAGCTCAGAACCTGGCTACATGCAAATTAGTCTGTTCCTGTCCCAGTGATGGGAACAGGGCAAACCAAACTACCAAGCCAATTCTCATACTGGGAAGGAAAAAAGCTTCCGTGGACCGGTTTCTGGCATTTCAGCCGTCGTCGGCCCGGCTTGCTTGAATCCTGATGGTGCAATGAGCAAGGGACTCACGTCTGAGTATACCCTCCCACACATAGTGTGGTCAAAATCGATTTTGGAAAAGGGGGTGGTGATGGACAGAGTTTCTGAATGATGCAGAATACTCTTACCCAGTCAAGAGATCAGGGCTTGATCCATCACCGTTTTTTTAGCTCACTGCACCATCCCAGCTCAGAACCTGGCTACATGCAAATTAGTCTGTTCCTGTCCCAGTGCATGATGGGAACAGGGCAAACCAAACTACCAAGCCAATTCTTATACTGGGAAGGAAACAAGTGTCCGGGGACCGGTTTCTGGCATTTCAGCCGTCGTCGGCCCGGCTTGCTTGAATCCTGATGGTGCAATGAGCAAGGGACTCACGTCTGAGTATAGCCTCCCACACTTAGTGTGGACAAAATCGATTTTGGAAAAGGGGGTGGTGATGGACAGAGTTTCTGAATGATGCAGAATACTCTTACCCAGTCAAGAGATCAGGGCTTGATCCATCACCGTTTTTTAGCTCACTGCACTATCCCAGCTCAGAACCTGGCTACATGCAAATTAGTCTGTTCCTGTCCCAGTGCATGATGGGAACAGGGCAAACCAAACTACCAAGCCAATTCTTATACTGGGAAGGAAACAAGCTTCCGGGGACCGGTTTCTAGCATTTCAGCCGTCGTCGGCCCGGCTTGCTTGAATCCTGATGGTGCAATTAGCAAGGGACTCATGTCTGACTATACCCTCCCACACATAGTGTGGACAAAATCGATTTTGGAAAAGGGGGTGGTGATGGACAGAGTTTCTGAATGATGCAGAATACTCTTACCCAGTCAAGAGATCAGGGCTTGATCCATCACCGTTTTTTAGCTCACTGCACCATCCCAGCTCAGAACCTGGCTACATGCAAATTAGTCTGTTCCTGTCCCAGTGCATGATGGGAACAGGGCAAACCAAACTACCAAGCCAATTCTCATACTGGGAAGGAAACAAGCTTCCGTGGACCGGTTTCTGGCATTTCAGCCATCGTCGGCCCGGCTTGCTTGAATCCTGATGGTGCAATGAGCAAGGGACTCACGTCTGAGTATACCCTCCCACACATAGTGTGGACAAAATCGATTTTGGAAAAGGGGGTGGTGATGGACAGAGTTTCTGAATGATGCAGAATACTCTAACCCAGTCAAGAGATCAGGGCTTGATCCATCACCGTTTTTTAGCTCACTGCACCATCCCAGCTCAGAACCTGGCTACATGCAAATTAGTCTGTTCCTGTCCCAGTGCATGATGGGAACAGGGCAAACCAAACTACCAAGCCAATTCTTATACTGGGAAGGAAACAAGTGTCCGGGGACTGGTTTCTGGCATTTCAGCCGTCGTCGGCCCGGCTTGCTTGAATCCTGATGGTGCAATGAGCAAGGGACTCACGTCTGAGTATACCCTCCCACACTTAGTGTGGACAACATCGATTTTGGAAAAGGGGGTGGTGATGGATAGAGTTTCTGAATGATGCAGAATACTCTTACCCAGTCAAGAGATCAGGGCTTGATCCATTACCGTTTTTTAGCTCACTGCACCATCCCAGCTCAGAACCTGGCTACATGCAAATTAGTCTGTTCCTGTCCCAGTGCATGATGGGAACAGGGCAAACCAAACTACCAAGCCAATTCTTATACTGGGAAGGAAACCAGCGTCCGGGGACCGGTTTCTGGCATTTCAGCCGTCGTCGGCCCGGCTTGCTTGAATCCTGATGGTGCAATGAGCAAGGGACTCACGTCTGAGTATAGCCTCCCACACTTAGTGTGGACAAAATCGATTATGGAAAAGGAGGTGGTGATGGACAGAGTTTCTGAATGATGCAGAATACTCTTACCCAGTCAAGAGATCAGGGCTTGATCCATCACCGTTTTTTAGCTCACTGCACCATCCCAGCTCAGAACCTGGCTACATGCAAATTAGTCTGTTCCTGTCCCAGTGCATGATGGGAACAGGGCAAACCAAACTACCAAGCCAATTCTTATACTGGGAAGGAAACAAGCGTCCGGGGACCGGTTTCTGGCATTTCAGTCGTCGTCGGTCCGGCTTGCTTGAATCCTGATGGTGCAATGAGCAAGGGACTCACGTCTGAGTATACCCTCCCACACTTAGTGTGGACAAAATCGATTTTGGAAAAGGGGGTGGTGATGGACAGAGTTTCTGAATGATGCAGAATACTCTTACCCAGTCAAGAGATCAGGGTTTGATCCATCACCGTTTTTTAGCTCACTGCACCATCCCAGCTCAGAACCTGGCTACATGCAAATTAGTCTCTTCCTGTCCCAGTGCATGATGGGAACAGGGCAAACCAAACTACCATGCCAATTCTTATACTGGGAAGGAAACAAGCGTCCGGGGACCGGTTTCTGGCATTTCAGCCGTCGTCGGCCCGGCTTGCTTGAATCCTGATGGTGCAATGAGCAAGGGACTCATGTCTGAGTATACCCTCCCACACTTAGTGTGGACAAAATCGATTTTGGAAAAGGGGGTGGTGATGGACAGAGTTTCTGAATGATGCAGAATACTCTTACCCAGTCAAGAGATCAGGGCTTGATCCATCACCGTTTTTTAGCTCACTGCACCATCCCAGCTCAGAGCCTGGCTACATGCAAATTAGTTTGTTCCTGTCCCAGTGCATGATGGGAACAGGGCAAACCAAACTACCAAGCCAATTCTTATACTGGGAAGGAAACAAGCTTCCGGGGACCGGTTTCTGGCATTTCAGCCGTCGTCGGCCCGGCTTGCTTGAATCCTGATGGTGCAATGAGCAAGGGACTCACGTCTGAGTATACCCTCCCACACATAGTGTGGACAAAATCGATTTTGGAAAAGGGGGTGGTGATGGACAGAGTTTCTGAATGATGCAGAATACTCTTACCCAGTCAAGAGATCAGGGCATGATCCATCACCGTTTTTTAGCTCACTGCACCATCCCAGCTCAGAACCTGGCTGCATGCAAATTAGTCTGTTCCTGTCCCAGTGCATGATGGGAACAGGGCAAACCAAACTACCAAGCCAATTCTTATACTGGGAAGGAAACAAGCTTCCGGGGACCGCTTTCTGGCATTTCAGCCGTCGTCGGCCCGGCTTGCTTGAATCCTGATGGTGCAATTAGCAAGGGACTCACGTCTGACTATACCCTCCCACACATAGTGTGGACAAAATCGATTTTGGAAAAGGGGGTGGTGATGGACAGAGTTTCTGAATGATGCAGAATACTCTCACCCAGTCAAGAGATCAGGGCTTGATCCATCACCGTTTTTTAGCTCACTGCACCATCCCAGCTCAGAACCTGGCTACATGCAAATTAGTCTGTTCCTGTCCCAGTGCATGATGGGAACAGGGCAAACCAAACTACCAAGCCAATTCTTATACTGGGAAGGAAACAAGCGTCCGGGGACCGGTTTCTGGCATTTCAGCCGTCGTCGGCCCGGCTTGCTTGAATCCTGATGGTGCAATGAGCAAGGGACTCACGTCTGAGTATACCCTCCCACACTTAGTGTGGACAAAATCGATTTTGGAAAAGGGGGTGGTGATGGACAGAGTTTCTGAATGATGCAGAATACTCTACCCAGTCAAGAGATCAGGGCTTGATCCATCACCGTTTTTTAGCTCACTGCACCATCCCAGCTCAGAACCTGGCTACATGCAAATTAGTCTGTTCCTGTCCCAGTGCATGATGGGAACAGGGCAAACCAAACTACCAAGCCAATTCTTATACTGGGAAGGAAACAAGCTTCCGGGACCGGTTTCTGGCATTTCAGCCGTCGTCGGCCCGGCTTGCTTGAATCCTGATGGTGCAATGAGCAAGGGACTCACGTCTGAGTATAGCCTCCCACACTTAGTGTGGACAAAATCGATTTTGGAAAAGGGGGTGGTGATGGACAGAGTTTCTGAATGATGCAGAATACTCTTACCCAGTCAAGAGATCAGGGCTTGATCCATCACCGTTTTTTAGCTCACTGCACTACTTCAGCTCAGAACCTGGCTACATGCAAATTAGTCTGTTCCTGTCCCAGTGCATGATGGGAACAGGGCAAACCAAACTACCAAGCCAATTCTTATACTGGGAAGGAAACAAGCGTCCGGGGACCGGTTTCTGGCATTTCAGCCGTCGTCGGCCCGGCTTGATTGAATCCTGATGGTGCAATGAGCAAGGGACTCACGTCTGAGTATAGCCTCCCACACTTAGTGTGGACAAAATCGATTTTGGAAAAGGGGGTGGTGATGGACCGAGTTTCTGAATGATGCAGAATACTCTAACCCAGTCAAGAGATCAGGGCTTGATCCATCACCGTTTTTTAGCTCACTGCACCATCCTAGCTTAGAACCTGGCTACATGCAAATTAGTCTGTTCCTGTCCCAGTGCATGATGGGAACAGGGCAAACCAAACTACCAAGCCAATTCTTATACTGGGAAGGAAACAAGCTTCCGGGGACCGGTTTCTGGCATTTCAGCCGTCGTCGGCCCGGCTTGCTTGAATCCTGATGGTGCAATGAGCAAGGGACTCACGTCTGAGTATACCCTCCCACACTTCGTGTGGACAAAATCGATTTTGGAAAAGGGGGTGGTGATGGACAGAGTTTCTGAATGATGCAGAATACTCTTACCCAGTCAAGAGATCAGGGCTTGATCCATCACCGTTTTTTAGCTCACTGCACCATCCCAGCTCAGAACCTGGCTACATGCAAATTAGTCTGTTCCTGTCCCAGTGCATGATGGGAACAGGGCAAACCAAACTAACAAGCCAATTCTCATACTGGGAAGGAAACAAGCTTCCGTGGACCGGTTTCTGGCATTTCAGCCGTCGTCGGCCCGGCTTGCTTGAATCCTGATGGTGCATTGAGCAAGGGACTCAATTCGCAAATCTCGCGGATTGCGGATTTCCCGAAAATCCGCAAAATCCGCGAGCGGAACGGATTTTCCGCCCATGCCTACCTAAGATGAATGCCAGGACATTGTTGAAATATGCATGAGAGCCCAGGGTTGTGCCTCGTACACACGAGTGAATGAAGCAGGGCACATTCATTAGGCCTGTCCATTAAGAGATGCTTTCTTCGAGTTTCTTGTCTGATGTAACGACAAATCAGTCTCCGGATGTGGAACTATCGTTTACAGCTCTGCAATCAACACTGCCAGTAGAGGGAAAGGACTAGTGGCAGAGAAAGCCATTGTGCGCGTGGCGGCAATTAGTCAGCGTGCTTTGTAACTTGAAAGCATAAAATATCTGGAGCTAATTATTTCTTCAGAGCCCCCTCTGCACAGTCAGCAGGAACTAAACCAGAGCGTTTCCACAGAGTGAGTGGTGACACCGCAAGTGCTAGATTACAGTGTTTCATAAATAAGTGATAAAGTACTGCTAAGCCTGCATTTAAACTGACATTAAATGTAGGAATAAAAACGTTCAGCTCGCTAATTCTCAAATGGCTACCACCTTTGGAAACATGCAAAGTAAGTAATCGAGATCGAAACAAGAAGAGAGAATAAAATGCGAGGAAAAAGTTAAAAATATGACAAGGGAGTGTAGAGAAACGAAGAAGATGGAAGGTGAACGAGAGGGGCACTATGACAGAAGAGAGAAGAAAGGATAAGACGTGAAGACGGAAAGGGAGATGAAAGCGAAAGGGGGAGGAAAGAGGAGGAGCTGTGGACGGTGGGAGCGATAAAAGCCATATGGAGAAACAAGTAAAAGTTGGGGGACTCGAGCTGGAATTAGAGAAAGAACTCATCTAGAATGGAGACAGAGGAAGAACGGCACAAGGGAGGAAAATTGAGGCGTGGGGCTAGAAACGAGCAGAGTTCGGTGAAATTAAGTCGTAAAGAAGAGAGCGTGTGTGGTTTGGTTTTACAGCGAAAGTAAGACAAGCTCTCGGCATTGCGCGGCGGGGCAGGGGAGCAGATTCCTTTGAAGTCTGATGCGGGGCGGGGGAGCGGATTCCTTTGAAGTCTGATGCTCACAAGCTGAACAAATGGTGTGCTATGTGCACGTGCCCGGCTCACGTGCACTGTGGGCAATCCGCCTTTGGGTGCATTTTGCAGAGCCCTTACTTTAATCTCGCCAAGCATCCCTAACGGGATGGCTTAGGCGAGACCTAAAAAGGAGGCGTCAAACTCAGTCTGCAAGGCAAGGGTCTTCTAGTGGCATGGGGCATAGAGAAGCAGCTAGCAGATTTCCTAGTGTGTGTTTTTTATTAATGTACCAAAGCTATATTCTGGTGATAGAGAAGATGAGGACTCACTGAAAAACAAATGTACCACTTGATAAGACATGTCCTCAGATGTTTTTCTCTAATTCGTTTTGACATACTACAAGCAATTAAATATCACAATCCATCAGCGGCTAATCAGGATTTTATAGAACTCAGAGCGAGGCACATTAAGCTGGCGGATGACATTGTGGGTTTGGGCTTATGCAAAAATCCTTCCCTGGGTTTCTCAAACCAGTTTAAATTGAGTCCTCCTTGCCCACAATCTCAAGCCACCTATATTCCTTCTGACACCTCTAACGTTAATGAGGAACTGGGTACATCAGTGATTGATTGACTCAGTCTGGGTCCTCTCTCTAGTACATATGGCAGGAGGGCCCACGGGTGGGGGCTGTCTCCCAAGATCTACCCTGAAGGTAATGGCCATTCCCAAGGGGGACACATTGACGCATGCCCCCTACTGTACTGCTATTAGAAGTTTGCAATGATTAATGTTTTGTCCTGGAATGTTGCAGGTCTAAAAAAACGAACTGGGTGACCATGAATGGGGTACGTTTATTGAGTCATTTGATACTTGTCTATTTCAGGAGACATGGTGTGTGGAGCCAGTATACAGGGGGGATATTCAAACGTTTGCAACACACAGGTAGTGGACGCCCATCTGGCGGCCTTCTAATATGGATGTGCCTTTCCCTGAGCTTAGATTTTTTTTTATTTGTTTATTGGGATTTAGCATTTCACGTTACAAGTTGACATGATACCGTTATAATATATTGACATGTGTCTGTAGGCAGTTGAAAGACAACTGTGGATAATAGAATTTACAGCATTGCTGCATATTAAACACATTAGACAAGGCACAGTAAAATTTTCTGAGTTTCCCTGACTTAGATATATTGTCATTTGAGGTGGCTTCCTCTGATATACAGGATATTTGCTTAACTAGCACGGTAGGACGCCCACTCTATATTTATAACATCTATAATAGAGATGTTAGAGGCGCGGGGGAATACCCGACACTCAAGCATTTTATGGAACACAGGAGAAATCTCAACCCTCATGACTCCTTGATAGTTGCGGGGGATTTTAACACCACCTTCAAGCCTCTAGCCATACTTGGTGAATCACCCGGTTAGGTCGAGGAATGGGTAATCCCATTGTTGGATACACCACCTATTAAGAGGTGCACGGGGGTTGCCTATCAGATGCTCTAACTCACTTTATTATGTGGCTTGTTGGGCAGTAATGGTTGCACAAAATCAAGTCCCAATGCACAATATACTTACAATAGGGCAGGACACACTAGTAGGATCGGTTATGCCCTTGTATCTTTGCCCTTACGGAGGTCTGTGGTTGACATGATGGAGGTCACATGGTCTGATAGTGACCATACTGCCATTCACTGCATGCTGGTTGATATTACACTACTACTCCATTGTCTCTCAGTAGGGATATCAGCCCAGCACACAATAGGTACACTCTGAATGGGCCTTAGTTGCTATTCAGTCCAAGACTTTGGAAAGTATAAATAAGGCCCTCACTACCGGTCTAGAAGACATAGACAATTTGACTGACACTGATTAAGAAATCGGGATGTTCCTGCAATACATAAGGCCTTATATTCTACCGTTAGAAAACACTTCCAGTTTAATCCTAGGAGTGCTTGTTCCAATACTAAAGTTTGCAACACATGGTTCAATAAGGATTGCAGAGTAGCCAAAAAAGAGTCTCGCTGTCCTGAAAAGTGATAAGTGTGATCTCATAAGACCTAGGATAGCCCAGTGCAGCAAATGGCCCAGAGGTTGTGGGACTACCATCTTTGGGATCTAATATTTGATGCTATTAAGTTAAATGACGCTAAAATATCTGGATGTGAGTGGCCAACGGGAGACAGCCTAAACAATGTAGTATGAATAATCATATCTAGCCACAGACATGGTTCTCAGTGCACTATGACACGGTTTGAGGAGATTTTCTCATTCCTGACCCACTCAGACCAAGGAGATCTAGTTCTGAATTGGGTCTGACCATAGATGTAGAGATAACCAGGAGCTTTTTTAGGAGCATCATCCCAGGAAAATCTGTGAGCTGGATGGAGTCTTTACTGCATATATTGATATTTGGGTGATGTATCTGAATAAGCTGACAAAGGCAATCTTGGAGGGTGCTGAGATCCCAGTTTCTTGGAAAGCAGCAAAAATCAAAGGATACCACACTTAACTACAGGCCAATTATTATTATTATTATTGCATGTTTGTATGGCGCTGTGAATCACTCCCGAAGGAGTATCTCCGCGCCTCTGGCAGCAACTAAAGAACAGGAACTAGTCATAATTTAGTAAAAAGCCCTAAGGCCAGCTAGAAATTAAAGAGGAACGTTTTGAGTTTTTTCCTGAAAGGGAAATGTTCCCTACATACTCTAATTTCCTTCGGGAGTTGGTTCCACAACTTGGGGCCAGCTACAGATAGGGCCCTGCCCCCCTTTCTTGCCTTCATGGCCCTGGGAACACATAGCAATTCCTGATCTCCTGATCTCAGGGATCTGGACGGAACATAAGGGATGAATTTTTCAGTGAGGTAGCCAGGACCTTTTCCAATAAGGCATTTGTGGATGACACAGCAGATCTTAAACATCACCCTCTGCCTTACTGGAAGCCAGTGCAGTTTGGCCAGCAACGGTTTTGAGGGAGTACGAGGCGGGACATTTAGAACTAGTCGTGAAGCTGTGTTTTGCACAACCTGCAATCTAGCAAAGATACCCTCGTTGGCAGCTAGCATCAAACCATTGCAATAGTCCAGCCTGCTTAACACTAGTGACTGGACCAACGTTCTCCTGGTGGTATCCGGTAACAGAGGGAATACTCTCCTGAGAAGCCCAATCACATGAAAACATGAGCCCACCACTTGATTAGTTTGTTGTGTTAGGGTAAGATCATGGTCCAGTTTCACTCCCAGATCTTTTACCACTGTTTTGGGCTCAGGGATGGGGCCAAGATCTTGAGGCCACCAGTCCGGAGTCCATAAGCGTTTGGCCTCTCCAAAGAGCATAACCTCGGTCTTGGAGACGTTGCACTGCAGGAAGTTAGCTGCCATCCAACGTGCCACCTCCTTCATCCCCTGGGCGAAGGAGTCACGCACCTCGGGAGTCATGATTTTAAAAGGGAAGAGGAGTTGGGTATCATCCGCGTATGATACTGGAATGAACCCGTGGGATCTCATGATGTTAGCTAGGGGTGCCACATAGATGTTAAATAACGTAGGGCTCAAACAAGAGCCCTGTGGCACCCCCTTCGAGATCGCCACCACCTCTGATTGGTATGGTCCCAAGATGACTCTCTGGGTGCGTTTGCTGAAAAAGCTCCTTAGCCAGGCCAGGGCCTTGCCTTCCAGACCGATGTCAACTAGTCTGGAGGTCATGATGTCGTGTGACACAGTGTC
This sequence comes from Lissotriton vulgaris, assembly GCF_964263255.1. Taxonomy (NCBI): domain Eukaryota; kingdom Metazoa; phylum Chordata; class Amphibia; order Caudata; family Salamandridae; genus Lissotriton; species Lissotriton vulgaris. Next base: position 323,934,859 of record NC_141693.1, read on the forward strand.
AAACGCCGCTGACAAATCTAGAAGCACCAGGACAACGGAATAGCCCTTGTCCTGTAGCATCTGAAGATTAGTCTGCTAATTGTCTCACAAACAATATTTGCCAGACAGATTCTCACCACTCTTGAAATGTGGATAGAAGAAGCTAACCCCAGCAGGGTTCAGGAAACAAGTCAGCACCATGGTCCAAGTTTTCAGATTTCTGGCCATCTATTGGAAGATAACAGTCCTCTTAAAAGAGCATTGCTATGTTGTCTTTGTGGATCTAAACACTGTGTTTGATATAGTCTCATGTGACAAGCTGTAGACGATGCTAGATTGATGAGCCACTACTTGATATTCTAATATGTTTACATTCAGATACCTCTGCACAAGTCCAGTGGGGACAGCAAGGAGAGCTCACCCACCAGATCAAGGTTAGACCAGGGGTGCACCACTAGCCCCTACCCTTTTTTCATTGTTTCTGAACAATGTTGTGGCTACTATAGACCAGCGTAGGGGTGGCGCACCTATGATAGCTGGTGGTAGAACACCAATACTTTTATTTGTGGAAGATACCTTGTTGGTATCTAAGGCTCCAGTGGGTATACAGACCTTGATGGATCAGTTTGTTGATTTTTGTACGGGTCCGGTAATCAACCTGGGCAAAACAAAGTGCATGAGTATTAGCTCTCAGCATACTGAAGGGTTCTAGTTTTGAAAGGGTGACCGAATTTGGGGCCAGATGTAGGAAGGCTATTACTGGTCGGTAATAGGCTTTTCTGATGTAGGTGGCAAATTTACTGATTCAGTATTTACCGAATCATCATTTACCGATTCGGTATTTACCGAATCTGTAAATGACACGTAGGAAGCACTTTGAAGAGTGCTTCTGTGCCTTAAGGATTCGTTATTTACCACCAACTATTAGTTGGTGGTAAATAAGGAATACCTCTGTAAATGCAAATGTGTGCATTTACACCAGTGCCATGTGGCAGATACACATGCCCTTAGGGCATGTATGTATGCCACATGTGCACACCAGCACTATTCAGGGGTGTAACAGGGTGTCAAAGTGACACCCTGCCACCCTTGACTCTTTCCCTATTTTACCGAATCGGTATTTACCGATTCATGATTTGACATTCATTCATTCATTCAATGAATGGCATTTACCGAATTGGTAAATACTGATTCGGTAAATACAGAATCTTAACGATTCAGTAATTTTTTACCGATTTTTTACCCACATAGCATTTACCGATTCGAAAATACCGAATCGGTAAAATTCGGTATTTTCGAATCGGTAAATTTCAATTACCTACATCTAGCCCCTGATTACTTGGGCTTTAAGCTTTCTTCCATAATGTCTTGGCTCCACCAAATTAAAAAAAGTGCCCTTAACCTGTCACACTATGCCTTCAGGGTCCTAGGGCTATACCACTCCTCCAAAACCAGGCAGATTTCACCAGCTCTCAACACTTATCAATTGAAGGCAGTAGGGAGTGCCCTGTATGGGGCTCAAAACTTTGTCCACTGGAGAAAATAACTTCATAAGATCAATTCTAAACCTACCCAAGAGCCCCCACACAAATACCACACCTCCCCCCCAAGCTCCCCCTGCTTTGGGATACTGGTGTAAAAGCAATCTCAAGCAAGGTCATATTTAGGCTGATTGCATACCGGCGGAGATTGAGGTCCATTCTGGCCTTTGACAGTTATTATTGTGCTTTTAATGAGAGAGAGGCCTTGGACAAGGGTAAATTATTATTATTAATATTATTGTTATATAATATGAGTTTATAACGCGCATAGCTACTCATGAGTATTCCGGCGCGGTGCCTGGCGGGGTAAGGACAGTGCACATTCAGGAAAATAGATGTGTTTTCAGTTTCCTCTTGAGCTCAACTGGGTCCTGAATGGTGCGCAGGACAAGAGGAAGGGCATTCCAGGCAGCCGCCGCTTTCACTGTAAAGGAGTTGCCCCCTATTCTCTGAAACTTGAAAAGAGGGACCAGAGCATAACAAAGGGACGAGGATCACCGGGGCGCGCGGGAGCATAGAAAGAGAGTCACCTCTGCAAGTAGAGAGGACCACACCCATGAAGAGCACGGTGGGCCAAAGTCAGTAATTTAAATTTAACTCTATCCACCATGGGAGCCAGTGATAAGATAAAGTGGTTAACTTCTCTCAAGTCACTACTAACTCAGTTGGGCCTAGAAGACTCCTGGGGCAGGGAGCGTCTTAGGAACCCACTCCCCAAGGCCCAGTTCAAAGAACTGTACTGGGCTCATGTGTGAGGCACAGAGCTATGTGATAAGAGCACAGGCTCTCTTACTGTTATTTATGTATTTATTTCAAAGGTTTTATATAGCGCTGCTGGACCCAAGAGTATCAGAGCGCTTTACATGGAGGTGAACAAAGTGAGATAAACGTATTCTTGTGCAGAAAACAGAAAAACAAAAAGCAAATATACATAATGACAATGCAATCGGCAGAACTAAGGGGGGCTAAATGAAGAAAAAAAGAGATAAAATTAAGGGGGAAATGAGAGATTGAAAGTTAGGAGATAGAAGGAGTGTGGAGAGGGGGAGAGAGAGTATGAGGTGATTGAGAGGGGGTGGGGAGAGGAGTGGACGTGCGAGGAGAAAAGAGTAATTGAGGGTTAGGAGAGAGAAGGAGGTGTGGAGATGGGGATTGAGAATAAGAAGGGATTGAGAGAGGGATGGGAGAGGAGCGGACGTGCGAGGAAAGAAGAGTGAGCATGTTCAGGATTGAAAGCATTAGATACCCCAGTATTTGTTGAGAAGAAGTACTTTGAGTTCTTTTTTGAAGAGAGAGTAAGAGGGGTTGCAGCGAAGATCCTTGGGGAGAGAGTTCCAAATTGTAGGAGCGTTACCAGAGAATGCACAGGATTGGGTCTTTTGACATTTGAGTCTAGGAGGGATAAGGACAAGGCAGTTAGTGCTTCTCAGGGACCTGGAGCATCCTGCTTTGTGTAGTTTGGTTGCAAGGTAAGAAGGTGTGTTTTGGTGGAGGGCTTTGTGAGCGATGCAAATGATCTTATAGGTGGATCTTCCCTCTATTGGGACCCAATTGAGGATTTTGAGGACGGGGGAGATGAGATAACATTTTTTACAGTCAGAATGAGTCTCACAGCTAGATTGAGGACAGATTTAAGCAAGATGGATTTTAGGAGTGCCGGCCTAAGTGGCGTTACCATAGTCAATCCTAGAAAGGACAAGCGATTGGACAACGAGCTTGAAATCGTCTGCTGGAATAAATGGTTTAATTTTCTTGAGGTGGAGAAGGGTGAAAAGAGCACTTTTTGCTGTATTTTTAATGTAGGGTATGAGATTAAGGTTCTGGTCAATACTGATGCCTAGGGATTTAACAGAATTAGATGTGGAGAGTGAACAGTTAAGAGCTTTGATGTCATTGATCCAGAGTTGGATGGGAAGGGAATTGTTTTTGGGGAGAACAGTATGATTTCAGTTTTTTCGGGTTTAGTTTGAGATGGTTCTGATGGAACCAGGTTTGAACTCTAGTCAAGGTGTCATTGAGGTGAAGTATGTTTTTGTGGGATTTGATTTTGTAGCATAATTGGGTGTCATCAGCATAGAGGTGGTAACTGATATTAGCTCGTATGGACTACATTTCTTTTCTGTTAGCCAGGATGCTGTATGTTCAGTTCAGGTTTGGCATCCTCCTTGTTATGTTTTTTGTCAGAAATGGAAGGGTGCCCTAATTGCCCGGTCTGTTTACAGGCAGATGAGACACTGCTGCATTACTTCTTTTTTTTGCCCAGGCTATGCTCACCCTAGGAAGACGTGGCTTGTACCCATCTGCAGACAGCTTGGCTTGAGACAGTGTAATAGCCCTCTTAGGCTGCTCTGAGCCGAAACAAACGAGGCAACTGTGTGTGCAGTAACACAGTTCCAACACTGGGGTTGGGCCATTTGAAGAAACACTATGCCTTCCTAGTAGTTTATTGTACTTAGTGGCTTAAGTAGCCACTCATTGTCAGTCACTTTAGAGCCATGTGGCTTTTTACATGTGTTTTTATGGAGTGATTGTTTTGTTTAGATTTCCATTTTAACCACATATATATATGCTGTTATGCTTTGCTTTTGCATGAACTGTTTCATGTGCAAAAGCCCTAAATTGTTATTTGATTTATTTGAGTTTAATCATAGGCCCAGTATGTAAGACGCAGAATGTTTTCGAGTTTTAATAGTTTGGTCTATATTGTGCCTCTCGGGCTCCTCGTGTGTTGTAATGTAGGCTTTCTGTATTTTAAATTGAGGTATTGTGCAGTTAACTGGAATGAAACCCTGGGTCCAGTTACCAGTACTGGTTTATTATGTTGTACAATGTCATGGCTTATCTATAATACTGTGAGGCACAGCTTCATGCTAATTTGTGAATAGGCAAGCTTTGTTTTAACCTTCGCCACCCACTTAAAATTCACTATCGAATAGCTTATGTTATTGATTTTTATGATCTTTTGTATGCTTTTATGGTAAATAACTGAAATAAAGTATTATTGATTGGATTCCATCAATCGTGTCTACAGTAAATCTCTAAATAAACAAACAAGAGGTACCTGGTCAGATTGCTAAACTAAGAAGTTGTGTCGTGCCAAAGATGCCACTACACCAAACTGACCTCCCAATGACAATACTAGGTTAGAAAAAGTCCCATCAGCCCACCCTTTATGGTGGAGTGTCGTCATGTGGGATGTGGACCATGAACCAAGATTTCCTCCTGATGCATCTAGTGATGATGCAGAGATAGGTTCTGGAAGGTGGTCTTCTTAACCCAAGTATTGCAGAGGTAGGACCAATGGGGTGCAGTGCTAGTGAAAACAAAAATAAGGGTGATTTTAAAATTGGCTCCTGTGACAAAAATTATATTTATTCAGCATTGTCCAGGGTCAAGGGTAAAAACAACGCCTATAGTATTAACAAATGACTATATCACGGCGTAGTGCATAGTGGTCAACATGTTTCAGCTCATAGGACACCTGGTCCGAGCTTTCTTCAGGACCTAGAAATGTTTATGCATCTGCACTTTTAGAAACAAATGGTGTGATTAACATATTGGATTAGTCCTACCGGATCTTTGAGCCCAAAGTTTTCCTTGGTACCAAGGAAAACTTTGGGCTCAAAGATCCGGTAGGACTAATCCAATATGTTAATCACACCATTTGTTTCTAAAAGTGCAGATGCATAAACATTTCTAGGTCCTGAAGAAAGCTCGGACCAGGTGTCCTATGAGCTGAAACATGTTGACCACTATGCACTACGCCGTGATATAGTCATTTGTTAATACTATAGGCGTTGTTTTTACCCTTGACCCTGGACAATGCTGAATAAATATAATTTTTGTCACAGGAGCCAATTTTAAAATCACCCTTATTTTTGTTTTCACTAGCACTGCACCCCATTGGTCCTACCTCTGCAATACTTGGGTTAAGAAGACCACCTTCCAGAACCTATCTCTGCATCATCACTAGATGCATCAGGAGGAAATCTTGGTTCATGGTCCACATCCCACATGACGACACTCCACCATAAAGGGTGGGCTGATGGGACTTTTTCTAACCTAGTATTGTCATTGGGAGGTCAGTTTGGTGTAGTGGCATCTTTGGCACGACACAACTTCTTAGTTTAGCAATCTGACCAGGTACCTCTTGTTTGTTTATTTAGTTGATCAAAGGGGTTTGAGCTACCGTGGTCATTAAACTTTCCCCAGTTGACCCCCCCCATCCTCTTTTTTCCACTACAGTAAATCTCTTCCTGTCAAACCCAAATTTTGTATAAGAAAAGCATTATTTTTCTTTGAGGTAAACATATTCCTATCTGTAGCGTCTAAATTTGACAAAAAAACTTCATACTATTGTTCACATTTAAGTGGTGAACTGTCTGGAGTTTCCAGAAATGCAAGAGATAGGACTCCGTCCACTATCTGAAGAAAGAAAAAAAGGCAAACAAAATTGCAAAGCTGTGGTTAGTAAAGTGCCTACTGTACAACAGGTGCCTACATAACAGCTGAAGTATAACCTAGTCCACACAAGTAAACTACTTTCACAGTGGTTGGGCTAATAAAATAGCTTCTCTCAAAACGAGTTTAGGGGGGGGGGGGGGCTGGAAAATATTTCCGGGGGGCCAATTCTTCCACCACGGACAGAGTGGCTGTAAGAAGGGGTGAACACACAACAAAAGCCTCATTTACAAGTATATGGTCTTTTAACGACCTGTTAAGTACTCGGGTGCGGCTGCAATTTGATGCTTGCCAGCCCGCGAAGCTGTCTCCCCCACCCCACCCCTGACACACCCGACAGGGGGGCTGAAGCCCCGTGAACCCAATGGGTGTTGCGCGCCTGGCGAGAAGCACATATGCACTTCGTAGTTGCTCTGTAGTTTCATAAGCACTTCACTGGTGAGCAGCGCTCACAGCAATGTCCTCATTCTTGTTGGCAACTTGCATCAGGAAGGAAAGTACATATATTCCAGTGGCCATCAGCCCAACCACCTAAAATGGCCACCGAATCTTACATCAGTGCGCCAATTCTGTTATTCTCTAGAGCAGATAGGCCTTGTACTCCAGGCATCGCTGTTCATGCAAGAGACATGTGGATCGTCAAATAAGGGATATTCATTCCACTGCTGCTGCTAACTCCAGGAAGGTAACAAAATCATTAAATGGGATTGACTCACATTCAGTGCCGGATAAAACCCTGTGGAGGCCTAAAGGCAGTCGAACTTCCACAGCGCCCCTCGCAAATTATCTCCTAATACCGAATGTGCAATGTTTTTTTGCAAACTGACAGCTGCCAAAAGATGAGCTTTTAGGAGTCAAAGTGTTGAGTGAATCTGATGTCTCTGGTTTATGTACTTTCAGTTGTAATGGGTACACAACATTACTACAGTATTTTCTCTACAGAGTCCTTTAATGTAAGGTTTTCGTTTCTTTGAGTTGATCATTTCTTTTTCTATCTTTTGGAAACTTTATTTAAAAAGCTTGATTGTAATTTTCTTTCAAGATCAAATCAATTATATTTAGATCCATTGTTGCGAGGCCCATAAAAGGAGTGGGGCTCATAGGCACCATGAATGACCAAAGCAGGAGGTTTTGGAGTAGACGTGCAGGCAGGCACCGCTGTGCCAGAGTAAAAATGGATTGCGCGCTTTAAAGCAGACTACTTCTGGTGTTCATTGCACTAGTACAATGCATTCGCCAGCTCCCTATAGCAACAGCCCAACAAACAATGTTTCCCTCCAACCCCAGCCCTGAGCATCCCAGAACTCAGAAGACTACATGACACAGAGGAAGGGTCCCCACACTCCACCATACACCGAATGACCAGATAGTTCAGTGAGCTCAAGTTCTCACTTGACCCCCAAGGGGGTCTCTTGAGGTTGTTGTCACTCTGAGGTAGATAAAGTGAGTAAAACTGAGCTAGTGTCGAAAGGACCATTGTCTTGTAGAGTCTGTCAGTGAAGACAACTGAGTGACAGAGAGATGGTTATGGCACATTAACTACTCAGAATGAGCCTGTCCATTAGGGGAGCAGGTGTAGTGGCACCAGCGCTCAGAGTCCTGGGTAGCCCATTGAAACCTGGCAATGCTGTATTTTACTACTCCAACAGCAGTCAAAGAGACCATTTTCCTTGCTTGCGCCAGGTCCAAGGGCATCCTTACTGCGCTAGTGCCTGCTAGCCTCCCTCCACCTTTTCTCTCACTCCATAAATCCTCCAGAGTCAGTCCCACACCATGGTCATCTGTGTTGTTATTTTTGACCTAGTTGTTTCTGCTGGGTTTCTGTTCCATGGCTATGTGTCACTTTCTGTGAATAATGTCCTGATGTTACATCCAAGTCTCATCCAGGAATATCATTTTCAGAAACATCGCTATCCTTGAAAATGGTCATGTACTCCACTGTCTAATCCACTTTTTTAGCATTGGTAATGTATCAGTAGTGCTAGTTTATTATTTTTCAACCACACATAGCAAGTGTTCCTTGTTTTATACTTCCCTCTGGACTTCAGTGGGGTTCTTGTTCAATATTCAAGAACACTCTGGTTATCTTCTGAGAGTTCAGAACCACAATGACTTGGTGGTGAGTTTTTTGTGTCTGGTTTGATTTAATGAGGATATTCTCGTATCCGCTCTGCAGAATAAATGGAGTACAGGAACGTGCTATTAAATTGTCTTCTATGTAAAATGCGTTTGAATGTATTGCCATGGATCATAATCCTGCTTTTCCTTTCTCTATTTCTGTTTTGAATATAAAGAGAAGGAGATATGATTGTGAATTTGGAAACTATCTCAGTACCACTTATTCATCGCCCTTCTACTCACAGCAAATACTAATACTAGAAAAACAACACGCATTGAAAATGCAGTAGGTCTCGCCTTTGATTAAGATAAAGCCATTTGCTTTGCTAATGGTATTGTTTAGCAAAGCAAATGGCCTCAACTTAATGAAAGGAGAGACCAATTGCAATTTTAATCATGGCGTTCCTCTCACGCACACATAGAATGAGTACCATTGTGAGCCCATGATTGGATGAAAGGATGGATTTTTGAGCGGATTGGGTGAACGAGTGCACACACTGATGGATGAATGGTTGGATAAATCAATTTTGGGGCAGCCATATGGTGGTTGGGTAGCCTGAGGGGGCAGGACGGCTTCTCAATGCTTTAGTAAGTTGTTAGGGGTGCAGGATGGATACATTTACTAAATGGAGGATAGATACACAAACATGAACAGAAGAATGAACGGATTGAGGGATAGGTAGATGCATAACAGTTGATGGGTACTTTGACTGATAAATGGGTGGGTTGGGTGGACGGGTTGATGGACGGTTGAACATCCTTTTCATCGAGTTTTGGTATGTTCATGGGGGGAGGGGCTACGATCCGATTTTACACAATGTGTATCTCACCTTGTGTAGTGTGGCGGATGTGTCTGCAAGGTTGTGGACAGGGCCGCTGAGAAACCCTTGTCTCAGTGGCGAATCCTGCTCTCTGGAACACCTTTAATTACTGGAACAGGCCCGAAACTGATAGGCCGTTTTATCAAACGCAGCACTAAACACACAAGATGAATTAAAGGCAAGGCCTGTGTATTGTTGCACAGGTCATAGCGCCCAGCTATGTCCGTCGGCGGGAATCGTGTCATGGACAACACTTTACATACAAATATTTCCAGCACAGTGTGTCCTATAAGTGTTCTTGTAGAGTCACGTGGCATTGATAAGTAGTAATTTCACGTCAGAATCAGGAAGACGGTGTACATGGCGCGTACATGGAGATGTAATACACGTCTCTATTTCAGAAACAAGCAGACACCAAGCCACACACGAGCCTTGGTTCGACCCTAAGAGACAGACGAAGGTGAGAGATGCAAATACAGCAAGAGAGAAAATGATACATGGATAGGTGTACAGAATGTCAGAGCCATGGATGGCTCAGTGTAGAGTACTGTAGACAGTCAGATCCATAGGTGGTAGGTGTACTGCCAGCCAGAGCCGTGGACGGGTCGGTCCACAGACAGACTAACACTTGGATGGATGGATGTACAGGCAGCCAAAAACTGCGAGGTGGATGGCAGCCTGGCAGACTAGAGACACAAGTAGATTGTGGTGGTTTTGATGACATATTAATGCTACTGAAAAAATGCACATTAGTGCAATTTACATAATCTCTGAAACATACATTTTCTATTATTCACTTTAAAACTGTCTTTCGATTCACTAATGCTTTCGTTCGAGTAAATAAACCTTTAAGATATAGTAACATATAGCATTTGATTGAATTAAATACCGACTTTCTACCTTAATTGGGTTAAAAAATAATTTGTGTGTAAACTTTCAAGGCGGAAATACTGCGCCTGCGGACGTGGGTCTGTCTGATAGATGATAGAAGATAGATAGATAAATGATAGATAAAAGATAAATAGATAAAAGATAGATGGAATATAATAGATAGATAGAAGATAGATAGATAGATAGATAGATGGATAGATAGATAGATAGATAGATAGATAGATAGATAGATAGATAGATAGATAGATAGATAGATAAATATATAGATAGATAGATAATAGATAGCCAGAAGATAGATAGATAGATAGATAGATAGATAGATAGATAGATAGATAGATAGATAGATAGATAGATAGATAGATAGATAGATAGATAGATAGATAGATAGATAGATAGATAGATAAATATATAGATAGATAGATAAATATATAGATAGATAGATAATAGATAGCCAGAAGATAGATAGATAGATAGATAGATAGATAGATAGATAGATAGATAGATAGATAGATAGATAGATAGATAGATAGATAGATAGATAGATAGATAGATAGATAGATAAATATATAGATAGATAGATAATAGATAGCCAGAAGATAGATAGATAGATAGATAGATAGATAGATAGATAGATAGATAGATAGATAGATAGATAGATAGATAGATAGATAGATAGATAGATAGATAGATAGAAGACAGATGGATAGAAGATAGATAGATAATAGATAGATGATAGGCCTTAGAAGCTCTCCCTGGACTTCTACTGGGGCCGCGAGCTTACCGTTTGCTACCTATCAATGAGAAATGGAGCGCGCTATTTTAGAAGCTTTTAAATATTTGTAGGAAGTATTTTAGACCGATTAACAAATTGTTATTTGGGGGCTTTTTAATACCAGGATAATTTGGGGAATTGCAAGACAGGAACTCTAACACCCTTGACACACTTTTATTTCATTCCTCCTACCGATTTAGACGATTTGTTTAGGCGTCTGGCGGCGGTGGGCGCCATCTTGGGAGTAGCGGGGTGAGCGCTCTAGTCGCGCCGGACTCCCACCCTCCTCACCCTACATAATGTGTGTCATGGCCAGACGGCGCAGCGGGCTGGCGCAGCGGGCGCGCCGGGCGCGCGCCGAAGCCGCGCCAAAGCCAAGCCCGTCTGCGCCCGTCCGAGCCTTGACCGAGCCCAGGGCCACCCCCCCCCTGCACCTTTTGAGTCATCAAGGTTAGTTTACTCATCTAATGAACTCATTACCTTAAACAACACCCTATGCAAGGCGCATGACCCTCCGGTATGCTTATATGCTGATCCTATCGGAGGCCCGTTTCTTTGTACTCTCTGCAAAAAAAACACTCAGGAAATATCGACACCTCAGAAACTAATACAAGCGGCACTTGCAAATGTTCGCTCGCTTCCTTGCCATAAAATTGACATATTAGAGCTGCTTAATACCTATGCTATCGACCTCCTGTTTCTTACTGAAACTTGGGGAGACGATGCATCAGGACCAGATTTCAAAGCTGCTATGCCAGAAGATTACTGTGTCCATAGGCAGGATCGCATCTCAACGCAAAAAGGTGGAGGGATTGCAATAATATATCGCAACAGCCTCCGCGTTAAAGCTATTGATCTAAAATATGCGAGCTGTGAGGCATTTGCCTTTACTGTTACGCTTACTACCAATCAAACATTTACGGGTACCCTTTTGTATCGACCCCCAGGCTCTTGCACGGCATTTCTATCACAACTCCATCAACTGAGTGAGTTAGCTGTTGAACATAAATATTTCACCGTATTAGGTGATTTTAATTTCCATCTCGAATCCCTGACTGATAAAGACACTGACCAGCTCATCAATGATCTTTCCTCTGTGGAACTTGGACAATTGATAACGGTTCCAACACACAAGGCAGGACATACGCTTGATGGTATTTTTACCAACAATCCACATATCACCATGAATAAAATATTACCTCTTACATGGTCTGACCACTCCGCCATTCTATTTGATATTAAAATTAAAACAACGGCATTTAAAAATACATCACAGAATTCCTATCAAACTACTAGAGACTGTGAGGTAATATGAATTTTTATGGTCAATTGTGTCCCCTATCGTAGACCCCAACGGCTCCAGGTACGTACTTCAAGTACATGTATGTTCCCTCCACAATCAGCTATGAAGACGCAAATACATTTGCGTCCAACGTTAACATGTCCTCTTTCAGATCCACCATGAATGGGTCGAATATTCCGTTCCTAAGTATGCCTTGCCACCGTCTTTACATGGTGCACTTTTCACGTTTTCCCTGGCTCTGGCGAGTTAGGCCCTGATTTCTGCCATCGAGCTTTTTCCTGCCTTCCGTCTTAGGAAGCTGCAGCCTGGATTCTGTATCCATGACCTCTGCCTTACTCCCTGCGCGGCGAGCGGTGCCCGGCTCGGCCTGCCTGCCTGCCAAAACTGTATTCAGCCTTCAAGTTATCTGCTCCGCTCCTCGAAAATACATTCCTGTCTAGTGATTTAGGAAAACATCTCCCCAGCTGCAGAGCAAAGGGCCCGGCCTTTCTGTCTCCATGCAAGTAATTCATAGCTCCTGTTACCATGGTAGGCCCATGGCCCCTCGCATTTCACGTAGACACGTAGGCACATATGCACGCACTAGCAGTCAGTATAGAATAGCCTCTGCCCGAGAGACCTTTCCTTCCAGATAATACAGTTCCTCAAACACAAGATATTAGATATGATTTGGGATTAGGTTGTTCTGACACCCCAGACTTCTGTCTCCTCATGTAAGGCTAAATGTCAAGTCCCCTTCACCCTCCAGTTACACGTCAATCACACGTCATGCTGCTGCACGCGCATCTCTACCATGTATTTCTGCTGACTCTGCAGGATCCTCCTCTGGATCCACCCACCTGTGACACTTCCCTATGACGTTTCTAGCACACACCTCCGTGTACGCCCTCGTGCCCTCGTGCACGCCTTTTGTTACGCACATATGTTCTTATCTCGATTCTCTCAGCTGTTACGCCTTCTGCATCTATCACCACTGTAATGCATTGACTATATATATGATATTCTGTTAATAAAGTTTTGTGATTCCCTTCCTGAACCCTTGTGGTGATGGAACATGATCCCTGGTTCGAACTAATTCCTTTTTAAGGAATAAACCCCATTTTGAAACTCAGCTGCCACGGACTTTGTCTCTTTATTTTCGATTGAGTTATTTTTATTGAACTTTACCGCATAGAAATTCCGACGGTAAATTACTATTTACCACATTAATTTGGCGCCCGAATAGGGACCCCTCCCCCACCCCACGCGCCAGTAGGTGCGTTGCAGGCCTTGTCCCCTGCCCCAGCCAAGACGGACAATTAAGCGTACCCGCAGGATTTCCTGTATCTCCCTCAGGCCTACGGAGGTGACGGAGACTGCGATCAGCACCCAGACGAGGCGGTGAGGAGTGCGGAGGATCCCGACCAGAGCCCAGCCAAAGAGAACAAGGTCCGAGGTATCTAGAGGCCCACCAGTTCCGAAGTATCTACGTCACGAGTCGAGTCCAGTCCAGTCCGGTCCAGTCCAGTCGAGTTTCCGAGGCCTTCCGTTCCGTGCTTCCCGGTGAGTACCGTTGCTGGGGACGCATCTAGACGGGTGCATTACTATGTATCCGGTAAAGACGGGTTTGGGTACACAGACCCGGTCTGCACTGTTTTAGCAGTGTATCTGTACTGTTTAGCAGTATATCAAGACATTCAAGGGTTCGATTTTGTTCTCGTTTTAGAGTTCTAGTTTTAGAGTTCAAGGGTAGTCAATGTGTGTTCAAACAAAATGTTTTTATGTGATTAATGTCGTGGTATGAGTGACTGTTTGATATACATTACTGTGTTTCTGTGTCAAAAGTGTGTTCAGGTTCAAGTAAGTATCGAGTACCGAATAACAAGATGCCATTATTCAGCAAGTTAAGACAGATAGGAACCAGGAAAGGGATACTAGAGGAAGCCATTCCTGTCCCACCCAGGGACACTCCCGGAAATTTTATGTACCATAAACATGGCTTAGATGCCATACTATACCTAGATTTATGGGCCGATTATACTAAGAACCTAGAAGAGAAATACAGATGGCCCGTTACAGGGACATGGGATGCAGATTGCATCATGAGAGTAGAAGAAGCACTATGGAAGAAGAAAGCCAGACAATCTCAGAAAGACGCTATAGAATTGTGGCGTAAAGAATCGCATAAACGAACAGAAAAAGAATTCAGAAAAGCAGAAAAACATAGGGAAGATTCAGAAAAAACCTGAGAAAATGAATTAGTTGAGGAAGGTATACGAGTTAAAGCAGAACAAGTAGACCGACAGCGAAATACTCTTGCGAATGGTATGTATCCTCTTTTGGCCGAGGGTTTACCTAAGGCCACCCCGGAAGTGCCAAAAGATCTGCCACCTCCATTAGTTCCGACCAAATTACGCCACAAGACCGCAAAGGACATATTCCTTTCTTCCTATTTAGACGATGTAGCTCCCGCATATACAAATCCACGTGTCCATGCACCACCCGCTGACGGCACTCCACCCCGAGATAATCTACACCCACTTCCGCAGCAACAAACTCCTCCTCCCGTTCCGCATCCTGCGCCTATTCCCCCAGCCCTTCCTGCACCTATTATTCCTGGCATTCATCCACTAAATCCTTTTGGACCTGGCACCTCAGGAGGTGCGACAGGAGGTTTTCAAACGCCGCCACAAACACATCGATTGACTTATAGAGATTTAGCACAACAACGTACACCTCAAACAGCGAGTTACAACATACTTAAAGAACCTCTCACAGACTGTAGATATGATCCAGTACCCAGTAAAGACGACAGAATGATGCTAGCATCAGTACGTCTACGACGAGTTGCAAACTATTTAATGTTACTACCAGGAATGATTGATCATCTAGACAGAATATATCATTTTGTCCAAACGGGGGAAGGTCCTGAAATTATTGGCGAGGCCATGGCACACCAGAAAGTTGACACTCAAAGTATGATATTACGTTTCTTCATAAACTGCTTGATAAGAGACCAAGATAGGCCTGGTGTAGACAAGGAAGAAATGAATGCACTTAACAAATGGGGTCAGAATATAGCAGACGGAAAACATGATAAACAGAGTTGTATAGACAACATGTACCGAAGGATCCGAAAAGCAGTAGTAAAAATACACGAAAGAAGACAGCCTGAAAGAGAAATAGATACAGACAAGAATGAATCCTCGGAGGAGGAGGAACAACCAGAAACGACAACAGGGGCATTGCAATTGCCAGCTAGAGAAACGATAGCATATGTAGGTAAGGGAAGACACTTTAATAATTCAATACGTCCGGTACGTCCAGAAAGTAAGAGACTTTTTCAAGCAGCCATGTCAAATCCAAGGACTCCTGAACATTTGTTTCAGGCTACCGATAAAATACTTCAAGATCGAATGGGGTACCATGTACTCAATTCCATGGATGAACAAGAACTAGCCCGGTCCGCCGTGCAATGGGCCGACAATTCTAGTACATATAATGATGATGCAGTAGCTCAGACGTTTTTGAGCCTTTCCCCTGATGAACAGAAATTAGCTAGTGTATACATGATTCAGCATCTCATTACGTTGTTTAAAAGCCAACATTCTGATCCAGGTCCCTTACCGGACATATTGGTAGAACTGCTCTCTAATAGATGGAGAGGCCTAGGTACCGATTTAATTAAAGAAATTCTAGAACATAGACACAAGTATAGTACTTTTCTGAAACCACAGTTTATGTCAGCTCCACCACCTCCAGAAAGAAAAATGTTTTACTTCGACAGACAGAATCCCTTACGAGAAGTACATCCAGTAAGAAAAGATGATGACACATTAGAACGTGTATATGTATATACACCCCTCACTAAAATAGAATTGCTAGAAATGAAGAAACTAGTACCCTGTCACGATAAGGACCCTGCGGGTTTTCACCGAGAAATTAAAGATATGCTACTCATGGGTGACTACACGTACTCAGATATTATGAAAATGTTAAAGGTACTGTTGCCAGCTGGCATTTACGAGAAACTTAAAGAGAAAGAATGGGAGGTGGGAGATAAAAAGATTAATTGGACCGAAATAGAAGACGAGGAAAATGGACGCACTCCAGGGTTAGGCCTTGGGGAAAAAGCTAAAGCATTACCAGGATTAATTGTGCAGGTTTTGCCGAGATTATTGACAACGAAAAAGGAAGACTGGGACGCAATCTCAGCCTGTAAACAGAAACACGATGAAGACACTAGTGATTATTATTCCAGATTCGTGAAATGCTTTATTATTAATAGCGGCCTGAAACCAAGTAGCGAGTCATACCCGCACCTTTTTGTAACGAAATTAGTCGAGAATTCCCTGCCACAGGTTAAGAACCGTGTATATAAGGTTGAAAGTACATGGCAAGCAAATACGCCATCCCAAATGTTACAAATGTTACAGTACCACCAGAACAGAATTAGAGAAGAACAAGATCACGAACAAAGACGTATGAAAGATACGAAAATGAAAATGTTGGTCGCTCAGTCAGTTCCAGCTGACGGTCAGAAAAGGGGTATGACACAGTCTAATAATTCGGCGGCTCCCGTTAAAGGGACGTGCAACTACTGTAAACAGCCAGGCCACTATGTAAATGAATGTGCAGTCCTGAAACACAACATATCCACAGGTAAAACTAAAGAAAGACCCCGTCAGCCTAGACAGGACCAGATCCAACATCAGGTCCAGCAACATGTTCCACAGAACACCCAGCCAATGCATGCTCCCCAACAGACAGTACAAACAGTAGCGGTACCACAGTCACAGCCTATTGCCGCGACACAGCAGGTATCACAGCAGATGTACCAGTATGCCCAATCTGATTATCCCGATTATCAGCGATACACATGAAACAGCCTAGAGAGGGAGGTTGGCTTGCCTCTTATTGAAATACCTGTAGATCAAGAGGGTCCTTATGTACATAGTCAAGTATTAGGAAAGGTTAGGAAGTTTCTGATTGACACAGGGGCAAGTCGAACAACAATAAGTCACAATGAGGTTCCAGGGGCACCCCTCTCAGGCTCACAGAATGTTTCCCTTGGTTTTTCAGGACAGCCTATTGTTAACGAAGTATCGAAACCTGTTCCCCTAGCAGTTGGTCCATTGTCACGTCCTACAGACTTATTGCTCACGAAGTCATGTCCAGAAAACTTGTTAGGTATCAAGACACTGAAAGCTCTAGGAGCAGTAATATGTTGTTCTCCGGAAGGAGTTAGACTGTTTTTACGTGACTTTAAAGGTCACTATGTATTACGAGATTTTGATGTCAGATTGAAAAATGTACCAGATCATTTGTGGGCAAAAGGCCCAACTGATGTAGGTTGTATGCACATTACACCATACCGAGTTACACTCAAGCCAGGAGTTGTACTGCCCCGAATCAGACAATACAAGCTACCACCCGATGCTGTAGTGGCTTTACTGAAAATCATTGAAGAGCTCATTGCACAAGGAGTGGTTGTGGAAACCGACTCCAATCTATGTATTCCCCTATTATTCCGATTCTTAAGCGTACTGACCCGAATGCACCACCAGTTTATCGGTTGGTGATCGATTTGCGAGAATTAAATAAATGCATTGTACCACAGTATCCTGTGGTCCCAGACATCTCATCATTATTGACTGCTATTGATTCAGAGGCGACGTTCTTCACTGTAATTGATCTCAAGAACGCCTTCTTCAGTGTCCCCATTGATCCGGAAAGCCAATATCTCTTCGGATTCTGTTTAAATGGCCGTAGCTTCAAATTTGCACGCGCACCTCAAGGATTCACAGAAAGCCCCAGCATCTACAGCCAAGCATTGAAAAGACAACTTGACAGTATTCATATGCCAGTTAACACTGCCCTACTCCAGTATGTCGATGATCCGTTGATCACCGCCCGTAGCGAACCTGAATGTGAACATGCATCACTGACGGTTTTACATTTTTTGGCTGACAAGGGACACAAGGTGTCCCCTTCAAAGTTACAATTCTGTGTTCAGCAAGTGGTGTACCTTGGGCACTTGCTGTCCAAGAGGGGGAGACAGCTAACACCTGACCGCATTGAGTTAATTGCACACTTACCGCAACCCAAGACACAAAAGGAAGTGCGGGCTTTTATTGGCCTCACCTCTTACAGCAGACAATGGATTCCCCAGTACGCATTTCTAGCCAAACCACTGATACAGTTGACAACACAGGAGGCAGCGACTTCGACTGTCCTCCCTTGGATTCAGGAACATACACAGGCTTTTGATGAATTAAAGAAAGCTCTATGTCAAGCACCAGTTTTAGCGACACCATGTTACAGCAAACCTTTTACACTTTTTGTTACAGAACGTGATGGCACAGCATTATCTGTCCTCACGCAAGACCATTACAGAAATGGGGTGGCCCAAAAAGTACTGGACCTGGGTAGCGTATTAATATGAACAAGGAAAACTTTGGGCTCAAAGATCCGGTAGGACTAATCCAATATGTTAATCACACCATTTGTTTCTAAAAGTGCAGATGCATAAACATTTCTAGGTCCTGAAGAAAGCTCGGACCAGGTGTCCTATGAGCTGAAACATGTTGACCACTATGCACTACGCCGTGATATAGTCATTTGTTAATACTATAGGCGTTGTTTTTACCCTTGACCCTGGACAATGCTGAATAAATATAATTTTTGTCACAGGAGCCAATTTTAAAATCACCCTTATTTTTGTTTTCACTAGCACTGCACCCCATTGGTCCTACCTCTGCAATACTTGGGTTAAGAAGACCACCTTCCAGAACCTATCTCTGCATCATCACTAGATGCATCAGGAGGAAATCTTGGTTCATGGTCCACATCCCACATGACGACACTCCACCATAAAGGGTGGGCTGATGGGACTTTTTCTAACCTAGTATTGTCATTGGGAGGTCAGTTTGGTGTAGTGGCATCTTTGGCACGACACAACTTCTTAGTTTAGCAATCTGACCAGGTACCTCTTGTTTGTTTATTTAGTTGATCAAAGGGGTTTGAGCTACCGTGGTCATTAAACTTTCCCCAGTTGACCCCCCCCATCCTCTTTTTTCCACTACAGTAAATCTCTTCCTGTCAAACCCAAATTTTGTATAAGAAAAGCATTATTTTTCTTTGAGGTAAACATATTCCTATCTGTAGCGTCTAAATTTGACAAAAAAACTTCATACTATTGTTCACATTTAAGTGGTGAACTGTCTGGAGTTTCCAGAAATGCAAGAGATAGGACTCCGTCCACTATCTGAAGAAAGAAAAAAAGGCAAACAAAATTGCAAAGCTGTGGTTAGTAAAGTGCCTACTGTACAACAGGTGCCTACATAACAGCTGAAGTATAACCTAGTCCACACAAGTAAACTACTTTCACAGTGGTTGGGCTAATAAAATAGCTTCTCTCAAAACGAGTTTAGGGGGGGGGGGGGCTGGAAAATATTTCCGGGGGGCCAATTCTTCCACCACGGACAGAGTGGCTGTAAGAAGGGGTGAACACACAACAAAAGCCTCATTTACAAGTATATGGTCTTTTAACGACCTGTTAAGTACTCGGGTGCGGCTGCAATTTGATGCTTGCCAGCCCGCGAAGCTGTCTCCCCCACCCCACCCCTGACACACCCGACAGGGGGGCTGAAGCCCCGTGAACCCAATGGGTGTTGCGCGCCTGGCGAGAAGCACATATGCACTTCGTAGTTGCTCTGTAGTTTCATAAGCACTTCACTGGTGAGCAGCGCTCACAGCAATGTCCTCATTCTTGTTGGCAACTTGCATCAGGAAGGAAAGTACATATATTCCAGTGGCCATCAGCCCAACCACCTAAAATGGCCACCGAATCTTACATCAGTGCGCCAATTCTGTTATTCTCTAGAGCAGATAGGCCTTGTACTCCAGGCATCGCTGTTCATGCAAGAGACATGTGGATCGTCAAATAAGGGATATTCATTCCACTGCTGCTGCTAACTCCAGGAAGGTAACAAAATCATTAAATGGGATTGACTCACATTCAGTGCCGGATAAAACCCTGTGGAGGCCTAAAGGCAGTCGAACTTCCACAGCGCCCCTCGCAAATTATCTCCTAATACCGAATGTGCAATGTTTTTTTGCAAACTGACAGCTGCCAAAAGATGAGCTTTTAGGAGTCAAAGTGTTGAGTGAATCTGATGTCTCTGGTTTATGTACTTTCAGTTGTAATGGGTACACAACATTACTACAGTATTTTCTCTACAGAGTCCTTTAATGTAAGGTTTTCGTTTCTTTGAGTTGATCATTTCTTTTTCTATCTTTTGGAAACTTTATTTAAAAAGCTTGATTGTAATTTTCTTTCAAGATCAAATCAATTATATTTAGATCCATTGTTGCGAGGCCCATAAAAGGAGTGGGGCTCATAGGCACCATGAATGACCAAAGCAGGAGGTTTTGGAGTAGACGTGCTGGCAGGCACCGCTGTGCCAGAGTAAAAATGGATTGCGCGCTTTAAAGCAGACTACTTCTGGTGTTCATTGCACTAGTACAATGCATTCGCCAGCTCCCTATAGCAACAGCCCAACAAACAATGTTTCCCTCCAACCCCAGCCCTGAGCATCCCAGAACTCAGAAGACTACATGACACAGAGGAAGGGTCCCCACACTCCACCATACACCGAATGACCAGATAGTTCAGTGAGCTCAAGTTCTCACTTGACCCCCAAGGGGGTCTCTTGAGGTTGTTGTCACTCTGAGGTAGATAAAGTGAGTAAAACTGAGCTAGTGTCGAAAGGACCATTGTCTTGTAGAGTCTGTCAGTGAAGACAACTGAGTGACAGAGAGATGGTTATGGCACATTAACTACTCAGAATGAGCCTGTCCATTAGGGGAGCAGGTGTAGTGGCACCAGCGCTCAGAGTCCTGGGTAGCCCATTGAAACCTGGCAATGCTGTATTTTACTACTCCAACAGCAGTCAAAGAGACCATTTTCCTTGCTTGCGCCAGGTCCAAGGGCATCCTTACTGCGCTAGTGCCTGCTAGCCTCACTCCACCTTTTCTCTCACTCCATAAATCCTCCAGAGTCAGTCCCACACCATGGTCATCTGTGTTGTTATTTTTGACCTAGTTGTTTCTGCTGGGTTTCTGTTCCATGGCTATGTGTCACTTTCTGTGAATAATGTCCTGATGTTACATCCAAGTCTCATCCAGGAATATCATTTTCAGAAACATCGCTATCCTTGAAAATGGTCATGTACTCCACTGTCTAATCCACTTTTTTAGCATTGGTAATGTATCAGTAGTGCTAGTTTATTATTTTTCAACCACACATAGCAAGTGTTCCTTGTTTTATACTTCCCTCTGGACTTCAGTGGGGTTCTTGTTCAATATTCAAGAACACTCTGGTTATCTTCTGAGAGTTCAGAACCACAATGACTTGGTGGTGAGTTTTTTGTGTCTGGTTTGATTTAATGAGGATATTCTCGTATCCGCTCTGCAGAATAAATGGAGTACAGGAACGTGCTATTAAATTGTCTTCTATGTAAAATGCGTTTGAATGTATTGCCATGGATCATAATCCTGCTTTTCCTTTCACTATTTCTGTTTTGAATATAAAGAGAAGGAGATATGATTGTGAATTTGGAAACTATCTCAGTACCACTTATTCATCGCCCTTCTACTCACAGCAAATACTAATACTAGAAAAACAACACGCATTGAAAATGCAGTAGGTCTCGCCTTTGATTAAGATAAAGCCATTTGCTTTGCTAATGGTATTGTTTAGCAAAGCAAATGGCCTCAACTTAATGAAAGGAGAGACCAATTGCAATTTTAATCATGGCGTTCCTCTCACGCACACATAGAATGAGTACCATTGTGAGCCCATGATTGGATGAAAGGATGGATTTTTGAGCGGATTGGGTGAACGAGTGCACACACTGATGGATGAATGGTTGGATAAATCAATTTTGGGGCAGCCATATGGTGGTTGGGTAGCCTGAGGGGGCAGGACGGCTTCTCAATGCTTTAGTAAGTTGTTAGGGGTGCAGGATGGATACATTTACTAAATGGAGGATAGATACACAAACATGAACAGAAGAATGAACGGATTGAGGGATAGGTAGATGCATAACAGTTGATGGGTACTTTGACTGATAAATGGGTGGGTTGGGTGGACGGGTTGATGGACGGTTGAACATCCTTTTCATCGAGTTTTGGTATGTTCATGGGGGGAGGGGCTACGATCCGATTTTACACAATGTGTATCTCACCTTGTGTAGTGTGGCGGATGTGTCTGCAAGGTTGTGGACAGGGCCGCTGAGAAACCCTTGTCTCAGTGGCGAATCCTGCTCTCTGGAACACCTTTAATTACTGGAACAGGCCCGAAACTGATAGGCCGTTTTATCAAACGCAGCACTAAACACACAAGATGAATTAAAGGCAAGGCCTGTGTATTGTTGCACAGGTCATAGCGCCCAGCTATGTCCGTCGGCGGGAATCGTGTCATGGACAACACTTTACATACAAATATTTCCAGCACAGTGTGTCCTATAAGTGTTCTTGTAGAGTCACGTGGCATTGATAAGTAGTAATTTCACGTCAGAATCAGGAAGACGGTGTACATGGCGCGTACATGGAGATGTAATACACGTCTCTATTTCAGAAACAAGCAGACACCAAGCCACACACGAGCCTTGGTTCGACCCTAAGAGACAGACGAAGGTGAGAGATGCAAATACAGCAAGAGAGAAAATGATACATGGATAGGTGTACAGAATGTCAGAGCCATGGATGGCTCAGTGTAGAGTACTGTAGACAGTCAGATCCATAGGTGGTAGGTGTACTGCCAGCCAGAGCCGTGGACGGGTCGGTCCACAGACAGACTAACACTTGGATGGATGGATGTACAGGCAGCCAAAAACTGCGAGGTGGATGGCAGCCTGGCAGACTAGAGACACAAGTAGATTGTGGTGGTTTTGATGACATATTAATGCTACTGAAAAAATGCACATTAGTGCAATTTACATAATCTCTGAAACATACATTTTCTATTATTCACTTTAAAACTGTCTTTCGATTCACTAATGCTTTCGTTCGAGTAAATAAACCTTTAAGATATAGTAACATATAGCATTTGATTGAATTAAATACCGACTTTCTACCTTAATTGGGTTAAAAAATAATTTGTGTGTAAACTTTCAAGGCGGAAATACTGCGCCTGCGGACGTGGGTCTGTCTGATAGATGATAGAAGATAGATAGATAAATGATAGATAAAAGATAAATAGATAAAAGATAGATGGAATATAATAGATAGATAGAAGATAGATAGATAGATAGATAGATGGATAGATAGATAGATAGATAGATAGATAGATAGATAGATAGATAGATAGATAGATAGATAGATAGATAGATAGATAGATAGATAGATAGATAGATAGATAGATAGATAGATAGATAGATAGATAGATAGATAATAGATAGCCAGAAGATAGATAGATAGATAGATAGATAGATAGATAGATAGATAGATAGATAGATAGATAGATAGATAGATAGATAGATAGATAGATAGATAGATAGATAGATAGATAGATAGATAGATAGATAGATAGATAGATAGATAGATAGATAGATAGATAATAGATAGCCAGAAGATAGATAGATAGATAGATAGATAGATAGATAGATAGATAGATAGATAGATAGATAGATAGATAGATAGATAGATAGATAGATAGATAGATAGATAGATAGATAGATAGATAGATAATAGATAGCCAGAAGATAGATAGATAGATAGATAGATAGATAGATAGATAGATAGATAGATAGATAGATAGATAGATAGATAGATAGATAGATAGATAGATAGATAGATAGATAGATAGATAGATAGATAGATAGATAGATAGATAGATAGATAGATAGATAGATAGATAATAGATAGCCAGAAGATAGATAGATAGATAGATAGATAGATAGATAGATAGATAGATAGATAGATAGATAGATAGATAGATAGATAGATAGATATATAGATAGATAGATAATAGATAGCCAGAAGATAGATAGATAGATAGATAGATAGATAGATAGATAGATAGATAGATAGATAGATAGATAGATAGATAGATAGATAGAAGACAGATGGATAGAAGATAGATAGATAATAGATAGATGATAGGCCTTAGAAGCTCTCCCTGGACTTCTACTGGGGCCGCGAGCTTACCGTTTGCTACCTATCAATGAGAAATGGAGCGCGCTATTTTAGAAGCTTTTAAATATTTGTAGGAAGTATTTTAGACCGATTAACAAATTGTTATTTGGGGGCTTTTTAATACCAGGATAATTTGGGGAATTGCAAGACAGGAACTCTAACACCCTTGACACACTTTTATTTCATTCCTCCTACCGATTTAGACGATTTGTTTAGGCGTCTGGCGGCGGTGGGCGCCATCTTGGGAGTAGCGGGGTGAGCGCTCTAGTCGCGCCGGACTCCCACCCTCCTCACCCTACATAATGTGTGTCATGGCCAGACGGCGCAGCGGGCTGGCGCAGCGGGCGCGCCGGGGGCGCGCCGAAGCCGCGCCAAAGCCAAGCCCGTCTGCGCCCGTCCGAGCCTTGACCGAGCCCAGGGCCACCCCCCCCCTGCACCTTTTGAGTCATCAAGGTTAGTTTACTCATCTAATGAACTCATTACCTTAAACAACACCCTATGCAAGGCGCATGACCCTCCGGTATGCTTATATGCTGATCCTATCGGAGGCCCGTTTCTTTGTACTCTCTGCAAAAAAAACACTCAGGAAATATCGACACCTCAGAAACTAATACAAGCGGCACTTGCAAATGTTCGCTCGCTTCCTTGCCATAAAATTGACATATTAGAGCTGCTTAATACCTATGCTATCGACCTCCTGTTTCTTACTGAAACTTGGGGAGACGATGCATCAGGACCAGATTTCAAAGCTGCTATGCCAGAAGATTACTGTGTCCATAGGCAGGATCGCATCTCAACGCAAAAAGGTGGAGGGATTGCAATAATATATCGCAACAGCCTCCGCGTTAAAGCTATTGATCTAAAATATGCGAGCTGTGAGGCATTTGCCTTTACTGTTACGCTTACTACCAATCAAACATTTACGGGTACCCTTTTGTATCGACCCCCAGGCTCTTGCACGGCATTTCTATCACAACTCCATCAACTGAGTGAGTTAGCTGTTGAACATAAATATTTCACCGTATTAGGTGATTTTAATTTCCATCTCGAATCCCTGACTGATAAAGACACTGACCAGCTCATCAATGATCTTTCCTCTGTGGAACTTGGACAATTGATAACGGTTCCAACACACAAGGCAGGACATACGCTTGATGGTATTTTTACCAACAATCCACATATCACCATGAATAAAATATTACCTCTTACATGGTCTGACCACTCCGCCATTCTATTTGATATTAAAATTAAAACAACGGCATTTAAAAATACATCACAGAATTCCTATCAAACTACTAGAGACTGTGAGGTAATATGAATTTTTATGGTCAATTGTGTCCCCTATCGTAGACCCCAACGGCTCCATGTACGTACTTCAAGTACATGTATGTTCCCTCCACAATCAGCTATGAAGACGCAAATACATTTGCGTCCAACGTTAACATGTCCTCTTTCAGATCCACCATGAATGGGTCGAATATTCCGTTCCTAAGTATGCCTTGCCACCGTCTTTACATGGTGCACTTTTCACGTTTTCCCTGGCTCTGGCGAGTTAGGCCCTGATTTCTGCCATCGAGCTTTTTCCTGCCTTCCGTCTTAGGAAGCTGCAGCCTGGATTCTGTATCCATGACCTCTGCCTTACTCCCTGCGCGGCGAGCGGTGCCCGGCTCGGCCTGCCTGCCTGCCAAAACTGTATTCAGCCTTCAAGTTATCTGCTCCGCTCCTCGAAAATACATTCCTGTCTAGTGATTTAGGAAAACATCTCCCCAGCTGCAGAGCAAAGGGCCCGGCCTTTCTGTCTCCATGCAAGTAATTCATAGCTCCTGTTACCATGGTAGGCCCATGGCCCCTCGCATTTCACGTAGACACGTAGGCACATATGCACGCACTAGCAGTCAGTATAGAATAGCCTCTGCCCGAGAGACCTTTCCTTCCAGATAATACAGTTCCTCAAACACAAGATATTAGATATGATTTGGGATTAGGTTGTTCTGACACCCCAGACTTCTGTCTCCTCATGTAAGGCTAAATGTCAAGTCCCCTTTACCCTCCAGTTACACGTCAATCACACGTCATGCTGCTGCACGCGCATCTCTACCATGTATTTCTGCTGACTCTGCAGGATCCTCCTCTGGATCCACCCACCTGTGACACTTCCCTATGACGTTTCTAGCACACACCTCCGTGTACGCCCTCGTGCCCTCGTGCACGCCTTTTGTTACGCACATATGTTCTTATCTCGATTCTCTCAGCTGTTACGCCTTCTGCATCTATCACCACTGTAATGCATTGACTATATATATGATATTCTGTTAATAAAGTTTTGTGATTCCCTTCCTGAACCCTTGTGGTGATGGAACATGATCCCTGGTTCGAACTAATTCCTTTTTAAGGAATAAACCCCATTTTGAAACTCAGCTGCCACGGACTTTGTCTCTTTATTTTCGATTGAGTTATTTTTATTGAACTTTACCGCATAGAAATTCCGACGGTAAATTACTATTTACCACATTAATTTGGCGCCCGAATAGGGACCCCTCCCCCACCCCACGCGCCAGTAGGTGCGTTGCAGGCCTTGTCCCCTGCCCCAGCCAAGACGGACAATTAAGCGTACCCGCAGGATTTCCTGTATCTCCCTCAGGCCTACGGAGGTGACGGAGACTGCGATCAGCACCCAGACGAGGCGGTGAGGAGTGCGGAGGATCCCGACCAGAGCCCAGCCAAAGAGAACAAGGTCCGAGGTATCTAGAGGCCCACCAGTTCCGAAGTATCTACGTCACGAGTCGAGTCCAGTCCAGTCCGGTCCAGTCCAGTCGAGTTTCCGAGGCCTTCCGTTCCGTGCTTCCCGGTGAGTACCGTTGCTGGGGACGCATCTAGACGGGTGCATTACTATGTATCCGGTAAAGACGGGTTTGGGTACACAGACCCGGTCTGCACTGTTTTAGCAGTGTATCTGTACTGTTTAGCAGTATATCAAGACATTCAAGGGTTCGATTTTGTTCTCGTTTTAGAGTTCTAGTTTTAGAGTTCAAGGGTAGTCAATGTGTGTTCAAACAAAATGTTTTTATGTGATTAATGTCGTGGTATGAGTGACTGTTTGATATACATTACTGTGTTTCTGTGTCAAAAGTGTGTTCAGGTTCAAGTAAGTATCGAGTACCGAATAACAAGATGCCATTATTCAGCAAGTTAAGACAGATAGGAACCAGGAAAGGGATACTAGAGGAAGCCATTCCTGTCCCACCCAGGGACACTCCCGGAAATTTTATGTACCATAAACATGGCTTAGATGCCATACTATACCTAGATTTATGGGCCGATTATACTAAGAACCTAGAAGAGAAATACAGATGGCCCGTTACAGGGACATGGGATGCAGATTGCATCATGAGAGTAGAAGAAGCACTATGGAAGAAGAAAGCCAGACAATCTCAGAAAGACGCTATAGAATTGTGGCGTAAAGAATCGCATAAACGAACAGAAAAAGAATTCAGAAAAGCAGAAAAACATAGGGAAGATTCAGAAAAAACCTGAGAAAATGAATTAGTTGAGGAAGGTATACGAGTTAAAGCAGAACAAGTAGACCGACAGCGAAATACTCTTGCGAATGGTATGTATCCTCTTTTGGCCGAGGGTTTACCTAAGGCCACCCCGGAAGTGCCAAAAGATCTGCCACCTCCATTAGTTCCGACCAAATTACGCCACAAGACCGCAAAGGACATATTCCTTTCTTCCTATTTAGACGATGTAGCTCCCGCATATACAAATCCACGTGTCCATGCACCACCCGCTGACGGCACTCCACCCCGAGATAATCTACACCCACTTCCGCAGCAACAAACTCCTCCTCCCGTTCCGCATCCTGCGCCTATTCCCCCAGCCCTTCCTGCACCTATTATTCCTGGCATTCATCCACTAAATCCTTTTGGACCTGGCACCTCAGGAGGTGCGACAGGAGGTTTTCAAACGCCGCCACAAACACATCGATTGACTTATAGAGATTTAGCACAACAACGTACACCTCAAACAGCGAGTTACAACATACTTAAAGAACCTCTCACAGACTGTAGATATGATCCAGTACCCGGTAAAGACGACAGAATGATGCTAGCATCAGTACGTCTACGACGAGTTGCAAACTATTTAATGTTACTACCAGGAATGATTGATCATCTAGACAGAATATATCATTTTGTCCAAACGGGGGAAGGTCCTGAAATTATTGGCGAGGCCATGGCACACCAGAAAGTTGACACTCAAAGTATGATATTACGTTTCTTCATAAACTGCTTGATAAGAGACCAAGATAGGCCTGGTGTAGACAAGGAAGAAATGAATGCACTTAACAAATGGGGTCAGAATATAGCAGACGGAAAACATGATAAACAGAGTTGTATAGACAACATGTACCGAAGGATCCGAAAAGCAGTAGTAAAAATACACGAAAGAAGACAGCCTGAAAGAGAAATAGATACAGACAAGAATGAATCCTCGGAGGAGGAGGAACAACCAGAAACGACAACAGGGGCATTGCAATTGCCAGCTAGAGAAACGATAGCATATGTAGGTAAGGGAAGACACTTTAATAATTCAATACGTCCGGTACGTCCAGAAAGTAAGAGACTTTTTCAAGCAGCCATGTCAAATCCAAGGACTCCTGAACATTTGTTTCAGGCTACCGATAAAATACTTCAAGATCGAATGGGGTACCATGTACTCAATTCCATGGATGAACAAGAACTAGCCCGGTCCGCCGTGCAATGGGCCGACAATTCTAGTACATATAATGATGATGCAGTAGCTCAGACGTTTTTGAGCCTTTCCCCTGATGAACAGAAATTAGCTAGTGTATACATGATTCAGCATCTCATTACGTTGTTTAAAAGCCAACATTCTGATCCAGGTCCCTTACCGGACATATTGGTAGAACTGCTCTCTAATAGATGGAGAGGCCTAGGTACCGATTTAATTAAAGAAATTCTAGAACATAGACACAAGTATAGTACTTTTCTGAAACCACAG
This sequence comes from Lissotriton vulgaris, assembly GCF_964263255.1. Lineage (NCBI taxonomy): Eukaryota > Metazoa > Chordata > Amphibia > Caudata > Salamandridae > Lissotriton > Lissotriton vulgaris. Next base: position 323,963,947 of record NC_141693.1, read on the forward strand.
TTTATGTCAGCTCCACCACCTCCAGAAAGAAAAATGTTTTACTTCGACAGACAGAATCCCTTACGAGAAGTACATCCAGTAAGAAAAGATGATGACACATTAGAACGTGTATATGTATATACACCCCTCACTAAAATAGAATTGCTAGAAATGAAGAAACTAGTACCCTGTCACGATAAGGACCCTGCGGGTTTTCACCGAGAAATTAAAGATATGCTACTCATGGGTGACTACACGTACTCAGATATTATGAAAATGTTAAAGGTACTGTTGCCAGCTGGCATTTACGAGAAACTTAAAGAGAAAGAATGGGAGGTGGGAGATAAAAAGATTAATTGGACCGAAATAGAAGACGAGGAAAATGGACGCACTCCAGGGTTAGGCCTTGGGGAAAAAGCTAAAGCATTACCAGGATTAATTGTGCAGGTTTTGCCGAGATTATTGACAACGAAAAAGGAAGACTGGGACGCAATCTCAGCCTGTAAACAGAAACACGATGAAGACACTAGTGATTATTATTCCAGATTCGTGAAATGCTTTATTATTAATAGCGGCCTGAAACCAAGTAGCGAGTCATACCCGCACCTTTTTGTAACGAAATTAGTCGAGAATTCCCTGCCACAGGTTAAGAACCGTGTATATAAGGTTGAAAGTACATGGCAAGCAAATACGCCATCCCAAATGTTACAAATGTTACAGTACCACCAGAACAGAATTAGAGAAGAACAAGATCACGAACAAAGACGTATGAAAGATACGAAAATGAAAATGTTGGTCGCTCAGTCAGTTCCAGCTGACGGTCAGAAAAGGGGTATGACACAGTCTAATAATTCGGCGGCTCCCGTTAAAGGGACGTGCAACTACTGTAAACAGCCAGGCCACTATGTAAATGAATGTGCAGTCCTGAAACACAACATATCCACAGGTAAAACTAAAGAAAGACCCCGTCAGCCTAGACAGGACCAGATCCAACATCAGGTCCAGCAACATGTTCCACAGAACACCCAGCCAATGCATGCTCCCCAACAGACAGTACAAACAGTAGCGGTACCACAGTCACAGCCTATTGCCGCGACACAGCAGGTATCACAGCAGATGTACCAGTATGCCCAATCTGATTATCCCGATTATCAGCGATACACATGAAACAGCCTAGAGAGGGAGGTTGGCTTGCCTCTTATTGAAATACCTGTAGATCAAGAGGGTCCTTATGTACATAGTCAAGTATTAGGAAAGGTTAGGAAGTTTCTGATTGACACAGGGGCAAGTCGAACAACAATAAGTCACAATGAGGTTCCAGGGGCACCCCTCTCAGGCTCACAGAATGTTTCCCTTGGTTTTTCAGGACAGCCTATTGTTAACGAAGTATCGAAACCTGTTCCCCTAGCAGTTGGTCCATTGTCACGTCCTACAGACTTATTGCTCACGAAGTCATGTCCAGAAAACTTGTTAGGTATCAAGACACTGAAAGCTCTAGGAGCAGTAATATGTTGTTCTCCGGAAGGAGTTAGACTGTTTTTACGTGACTTTAAAGGTCACTATATATTACGAGATTTTGATGTCAGATTGAAAAATGTACCAGATCATTTGTGGGCAAAAGGCCCAACTGATGTAGGTTGTATGCACATTACACCATACCGAGTTACACTCAAGCCAGGAGTTGTACTGCCCCGAATCAGACAATACAAGCTACCACCCGATGCTGTAGTGGCTTTACTGAAAATCATTGAAGAGCTCATTGCACAAGGAGTGGTTGTGGAAACCGACTCCAATCTATGTATTCCCCTATTATTCCGATTCTTAAGCGTACTGACCCGAATGCACCACCAGTTTATCGGTTGGTGATCGATTTGCGAGAATTAAATAAATGCATTGTACCACAGTATCCTGTGGTCCCAGACATCTCATCATTATTGACTGCTATTGATTCAGAGGCGACGTTCTTCACTGTAATTGATCTCAAGAACGCCTTCTTCAGTGTCCCCATTGATCCGGAAAGCCAATATCTCTTCGGATTCTGTTTAAATGGCCGTAGCTTCAAATTTGCACGCGCACCTCATGGATTCACAGAAAGCCCCAGCATCTACAGCCAAGCATTGAAAAGACAACTTGACAGTATTCATATGCCAGTTAACACTGCCCTACTCCAGTATGTCGATGATCCGTTGATCACCGCCCGTAGCGAACCTGAATGTGAACATGCATCACTGACGGTTTTACATTTTTTGGCTGACAAGGGACACAAGGTGTCCCCTTCAAAGTTACAATTCTGTGTTCAGCAAGTGGTGTACCTTGGGCACTTGCTGTCCAAGAGGGGGAGACAGCTAACACCTGACCGCATTGAGTTAATTGCACACTTACCGCAACCCAAGACACAAAAGGAAGTGCAGGCTTTTATTGGCCTCACCTCTTACAGCAGACAATGGATTCCCCAGTACGCATTTCTAGCCAAACCACTGATACAGTTGACAACACAGGAGGCAGCGACTTCGACTGTCCTCCCTTGGATTCAGGAACATACACAGGCTTTTGATGAATTAAAGAAAGCTCTATGTCAAGCACCAGTTTTAGCAACACCATGTTACAGCAAACCTTTTACACTTTTTGTTACAGAACGTGATGGCACAGCATTATCTGTCCTCACGCAAGACCATTACAGAAATGGGGTGGCCCAAAAAGTACTGGACCTGGGTAGCGTATTAATATGAACAAACAATGGTCCAAGACCTATATATTTCCAAATATGCAAAAAGTCAAAATTTAAACATTAAAAGGCGTATATTATTTTGACACCCCTGATCAATAAATGATAAACATGTAGAAAATAGGCAACAGCAACAACCTCCAAATGTATATGCAATATTTTAATCTATTGTCAAGTTGTAGTCACTATCGAATAGCTTATGTTATTGATTTTTATGATCTTTTGACATTTATTAATAAACCTGGACCACTAATCATATCACCCTCAATGATATAGTGCAGACATTCTCACATTTTATGTCTAGATAAAATCGGGAAATTGTGCTGACTAATTGAAGTGGCCAGGATATATATTGCTCCGGCCTTCATTGGCTGGTTTTTTGAATTATTTGAATATTTTCTTGAATCTGTGTGATTTCTTTTCCTCTTTACCTTATCACGTTCACGCTCTTTGACACTCTTTTGCTCCACTGCACGTTCTAATTACGGGACAATGTATATAATGAAAAGTACATAATACTTTGATTTGTGCTTCCGTGACTACAACTTGACAATAGATTAAAATATTGCATATACATTTGGAGGTTGTTGCTGTTGCCTATTTTCTACATGTTTATCATTTATTGATCAGGGGTGTCAAAATAATATACGCCTTTTAAATGTTTAAATTTTGACTTTTTGCATATTTGGAAATATATAGGTCTTGGACCATTGTTTACTCACGCAAGACCAAGCAGGTTCATATAAGCCGTGTGCTTATTTTTCGAGTACATTAGACCCAGTAGCCCAGGCCCTGCCTGCGTGCTTAAAATCAGTTGCAGCGACAGCTTTAGCAATCCGACAAAGTGATTCTATAGTGTTAGGACATCCCCTGACAGTACAAGTTCCACACTCTGTGGAAGTTCTTTTAAACAGAACACAGACTCAACACTTGACTATAGCACGACTGACAGGTTATGAATTGACATTGTTCCAGCCACACATAGAAATCAGACGTTGTAATATACTCAATCCTGCCACACTGTTACCTTCGAACGTTACAGATCCAGCTCCACATGACTGTATAGAAATCATTAATGCAGTAACAAAGCCCCGACGAGACTTGACAGATGTTGCACTGACTAACCCAGACCTGACACTCTACGTAGATGGTTCTTGTATGAGAACAAGCACAGGAGAATTAGTGGCCGCATATGCAGTGACCACTGAAACTGAAGTCAAAGAAACACACCGTATTGATACACTGTCTGCTCAAGCTGCAGAGCTCATTGCTCTGACCCGAGCCTGTATAGTAGCCAAGAACCGGAATGTTAACATATACACAGATTCACGTTACGCATTTGGAGTCGTACACGACTTCGGTGTGCTCTGGCAGGAAAGAGGTTTTTTGACCTCTCACGGAGCCAAGATCCAACATGGTCCCCTTATTCAAGAATTACTGAAAGCAATACATTTGCCATCAGCGATAGCTATCATGAAATGCAAGGCACATACTAAAGTTATAGATTCTATTTCCCAGGGTAACGACCTGGCTGATCGAACTGCGAAAGACACAGCTCTGACTCATACCCATGTAGCCGACATGACAAAGACAATAGTTCCGACACCAACACATTGCATGACAGTTAAGGATCCAGCACTAGATGTACTTGACATACAGACACATGCTACTCCAGACGAAATAAAGAAATGGACTGAACTAGGAGGGATCCAGACAGATCAGGGATGGATGACGAAGGGAAAAGCCACATGGTTTCTCCCCGACTCTATGGTTCAAGTTATGATCAACACTACACATAGTCCAGCACACCTGGGAGAGAAAGCCATGTTAGACAGTTTAAAAAATCTCTGGTACAACAAACATTTACGAGCAGCAGCAAAACAGAAAGTGCGTACTTGCATGATCTGTTGTCAGTTCAATCCAGGTAAAAGCATCCCCGTAGAGCAAGGTGGATTCAATCCTCCCGATTACCCTTTTGAAGTCCTCCAGATGGATTATATCCAGATGGAACGATGTCGAGGATTCAAATATGTCCTCGTAGTTGTTTGTGCACTTTCCCGTTGGACAGAAGCATATCCAGTCCCAGATTACACTGCTCCGACCACTGCCAAGCAGCTGGTTCGTGAATTCTTCCCACGGTACGGTTTGCCTCGTGTCGTGTACTCAGATAACGGCCAACCATTCTCGTCCGAATTAATGAAACAGGTTTCACTCCTGCTAGGATATCAGTGGAAATTCCACTGCGTCCGACATCCCGAGGCAGCTGGTCTCGTGGAACGCCACAATCAGACATTGAAAACACGTCTTGCTAAAATCTGTGCCGAGAAAGGGGTAGACTGGATAGTCGCCTTACCAGTTGCATTATTTTATATGAGAATAGTTGCACACTCGAGAACAGGGCTATCCCCGTATGAGGTGGTCTTTGGTAGGCCACCGAATATGTGGGGGACGCCTCTGCCTCGAAAAATTACTGATGTTGATAGTAATATGTTGACAGATTACCTTGCCTCCTTGATGTCTGCACTACAATCATGTCGTTCACAGGTAGCTGCAGCCTTTCCCGACAACACCGAGGTGAAGCCGCACGAGATTACACCGGGAAACTTCGTTTTTGTACGCAATTTCGACAGGGGAAGCCCGCTGGAGCCCCGCTGGCAGGAGCCGACGCTCGTCTTATTGACCACAAGGACGGCAGTGAAGTTGGAGGGCCGCAAAGGATGGGTCCATATGAGTCATGTGAAAAAACTTTACGGATCGCCGCCAGAGACTGACTCTTCCTCCCCCTCTAAGGACTGCCCAGATTCCAGTGACTCTAAACTTCCCCTGGTAGAGAAAACTCCTCAACAAGAGTATAAATTAAAACTGAGGTCTAGCAAGTCAGACAGTTTAATTGTTTAAGTCCTCCCCTAGGTGAATCGGTTAGACAGTTTCTGACATGTACCCGTTAGACCCCAATAGAGAGAGAGATAGACAGAAACAGCTCAAGAAACGAGAATATTGTAAATCCCTTCGTAGTCATTGTATTGTGACATTATTGATTTTGTTTTTTCTGAGTCTTTCGATTATTGCTACAAGCATTCTGCTCCACATGTACTTCCCTCTTTCCATACATGCACATTTCTTTTCAAACAGCACTGTCGAGCATACCTTCAATGAACTACCCCCGCATGAGTTGTCTTACCGACTTGCGCTGCGCAACAATACTTTTATCAGTATGTTACATCATTCTCATCAGACCAGCAATGCTACTATATGTTGGATATGTGGCCGACTTCCTCCCTATCAGAAATACAAGGGAGTCTTGCCCCTCTTCCCGTATCCGTTTACACACAATGGTTCCTGTGGTGCCTGGTTTAGTTTAATAAATTCCTTAGATTCCAATTCCGTAGTTTACCAGGGCAATTGGGTGTGGGGAAATCTGAACACAGTTCTGCATAAAGTATGTTTCCCTGACAAGGAGGGTCTTCCAAAAAGGACAGGGACTGATCTAGAAAACGAAGTATATGGATTAGGTAACTTTACACTTAACCTCATGATTCTGAACGTTGAATCCGACACCGAACCAGTCTTGCCCGCTATGTCCGTATTACCAGTCAAAGGTGAATTATGTGTCAGAAAGAATGGTTCAGTACACCTGGGTCATAGTAGATGTACTACTGTGATCGAATTCAGTGACAAAGGCAAGTCTACATTCAAAGCTTCCCGTCATTCCTATTTCATTTGTGGTCATACCGCATATATACGTTTACCTTTAGATTGGGATGGTACCTGTTACATTGCATTCCTTCTGCCACCTGTTTTTCTAGCCCCTCCTGATTATCATAGGGACTCCCATCTAATACACGTCAGACCCAAGAGAGATCTCCCGATTGTCGATTACACTGAAACGGCATGGGAGCAATACACAGACTTCAATAAAGGTTTCTTTCCCTACTTAGGTGCTGTCTTTAATAGTAAACTGATACGTAAATTAACCAGAACCCTCGAAGCAGTAGTGAATGAAACTACTTCCGCCCTAGGCAACTTAACGGAGGAGCAGTCTGCTATGCGGATTGTTGTTCTTCAAAATCGTCTTGTCCTTGACGTCATCCTGGCCGATAGGGGCGGAGCCTGTAGAGTCATCGGATCGAGTTGCTGTGTTTTCATTCCAGAAAACGCGCCATCAGTATATAGAGCCATAACCCGTCTTCACAAGATTGCAAGTCAGATACACCAGAATCCAGGCACCTGGACTTGGTCCGGTTGGTTCTGGAGCGTGCTGTCAGCCTGGGGATGGAAGGTCCTATCCTTCCTAGGTATTGCCCTTCTCATAGTATTCAGTTGTTGCCTATGTTTACAATGTGGGCCAGCGATTTGCGGCTTGTGCGCCACATCATGTACTCCCCATTCCAGCTCACGTCCAAAACACCGTAAGAAGAAAGAAGAGCAAATGATGTTACATGAACAGATTGATAGATTAATGAGGATTGATATATCATGAAGGGTCCGTAGGGGACAAGGAGGGAATGAGGTAATATGAATTTTTATGGTCAATTGTGTCCCCTATCGTAGACCCCAACGGCTCCATGTACGTACTTCAAGTACATGTATGTTCCCTCCACAATCAGCTATGAAGACGCAAATACATTTGCGTCCAACGTTAACATGTCCTCTTTCAGATCCACCATGAATGGGTCGAATATTCCGTTCCTAAGTATGCCTTGCCACCGTCTTTACATGGTGCACTTTTCACGTTTTCCCTGGCTCTGGCGAGTTAGGCCCTGATTTCTGCCATCAAGCTTTTTCCTGCCTTCCGTCTTAGGAAGCTGCAGCCTGGATTCTGTATCCATGATCTCTGCCTTACTCCCTGCGCGGCGAGCGGTGCCCGGCTCGGCCTGCCTGCCTGCCAAAACTGTATTCAGCCTTCAAGTTATCTGCTCCGCTCCTCGAAAATACATTCCTGTCTAGTGATTTAGGAAAACATCTCCCCAGCTGCAGAGCAAAGGGCCCGGCCTTTCTGTCTCCATGCAAGTAATTCACAGCTCCTGTTACCATGGTAGGCCCATGGCCCCTCGCATTTCACGTAGACACGTAGGCACATATGCACGCACTAGCAGTCAGTATAGAATAGCCTCTGCCCGAGAGACCTTTCCTTCCAGATAATACAGTTCCTCAAACACAAGATATTAGATATGATTTGGGATTAGGTTGTTCTGACACCCCAGACTTCTGTCTCCTCATGTAAGGCTAAATGTCAAGTCCCCTTCACCCTCCAGTTACACGTCAATCACACGTCATGCTGCTGCGCGCGCATCTCTACCATGTATTTCTGCTGACTCTGCAGGATCCTCCTCTGGATCCACCCACCTGTGACACTTCCCTATGACGTTTCTAGCACACACCTCCGTGTACGCCCTCGTGCCCTCGTGCACGCCTTTTGTTACGCACATATGTTCTTATCTCGATTCTCTCAGCTGTTACGCCTTCTGCATCTATCACCACTGTAATGCATTGACTATATATATGATATTCTGTTAATAAAGTTTTGTGATTCCCTTCCTGAACCCTTGTGGTGATGGAACATGATCCCTGGTTCGAACCAATTCCTTTTTAAGGAATAAACCCCATTTTGAAACTCAGCTGCCACGGACTTTGTCTCTTTATTTTCGATTGAGTTATTTTTATTGAACTTTACCGCATAGAAATTCCGACGGTAAATTACTATTTACCACAACTGGAGAAATCTAGATCATATTCATCTTGCACAGATTCTTACTGATGCTTTCATGGGTACAGATACTGAAACTGATCCAAATATTGCAGTCACCAGATACACTTCTATTCTGGAAGGGGCATTTGCAACATTAGCTCCACCCAGAACATCCAAACACAATAGGAAGACCCCCTCGGCCCCTTGGTTTACTGAACAACTTAGACTACAACGACAACACTGTCGTAACTTAGAGCGCCATTGGCGCAAACACTATAACTCATCAGATAAAATAATATATAAAGCTGCACTTCATAACTATAAGCAGAGAATAGCTATAGAAAAAAACATCTATTATACCACCCAAATAGATCAGGCTAAATGCAGCACGAAGAAACTGTTCGAAGTAGTAAACCATCTCGCTGAACCATCCAACCCGCCCATCGAAACATCTCAAACTCTCTGTAATACATTGGCTGACTTCTTTTCTGAAAAGGTTACATCTATATTTAAGGATTTCACCCCAAATTCCAATATCACTGAACCAACTAACACACAAACAAACCTGAACTCAACAGCTCTAACGGAATTTACTAAGATACATCCACAATACATCCATAAACTAGTTTCGTCAATCAAATCTGGCTCCCCATTGGACCCCTGTCACCCTTCTATGCTCAACACTATCCCAGACATTATTACTTTACCATTGACACACATTTGTAACATCATGTTTTCAACAGGTTCATACCCAACCATTTGGAAAAACACCATAATTAAACCACCTCTTAAAAAACCATCGCTTGATCCTTTACTACCTTCCAGCTACCGTCCTATCGCATCTTTGCCGTTCCCAGCCAAAATCTTTGAATCTGTCATGAATAAACAACTGTCTGATTACATTCAAAGCAACGACCTTTTAGATGACACTCAGTTCGGCATCCGACAAGGTCATGGGACAGAAACTGCCTTGATTAAGGCTGCAGATGAAATAAGAACCACGATGGACAACGGCGGACAGGCTGTCTTGATTTTGTTGGACTTATCGGCGGCTATCGACACGGTCGATCACTCTACTTTGATCGGCCGTGTCGAGGCCATCGGTATTAAACACAAAGCCAGAGATCTTATTACATCTTTCTTGGTTGACCGCAAACAGGCAGTTAAGTTAGGCACATTCACTTCTCCTACCTTCACCTTTCCTTGTGGAGTTCCACAGGGTTCCTCGCTAAGTCCGACCCTTTTTAATATCTATGTTTCGGACTTAGCGAGGGTAATAAAAGCCTACAACATCAGCCTAACAACATATGCCGACGATACCCAGTTGGTATTATCCATACATAAAAACGGTCCCAAGATAGCAGCAAACTTCAAAGATGGCATGAGGGCCATCAGCAGTTCGATGGCTTCCAACTGTCTAAAACTTAACTCATCAAAGACGGAAGTAATGCTCTTTGGTAAGATTCAGCCTTTGTGGTCTCCCTTATGGTGGCCGGAGGAAATGGGAACTCCACCTCAACCAGTCAGTAAAGTCCGAAACTTGGGAGTAATATTTGATGATAAACTCCTTTTCCATCATCTTGTGAACGCTGTAGTTTCATCATCATTTAACATCTTAAGGAAAATAAAGAAACTTCTTCCATATCTTCCCACAACTACAGGAAAAACACTAATTTCAACACTGGTGTTTTCACGTACTGACTACTGCAATGCCCTCTTCCTCAACGCACAAAAAAAAGGTCATCTCCAAACTTCAAATGATACAGAATGCCTCAGCTAGAGTTTTACTGGGCATTCCAAAATTTTGCTCTGTTTCTAGACATTTGGACCAACTGCACTGGCTTCCGGTCAGAAGTCGCACGAAATTCAAGGCCCTTTGTATTGTCTACAAGGCAATAAATAATATTGGACCTAAATTTCTTAGGAGTTCACTCAAGCCTTTATCAACCCCCAGAACGCTTCGTTCCAATACTGCTCATCTGCTTCATATACCCAGAACAAGGAAAGTTAACTGGGGAGACAGACGTTTTACCATCGCAGCTGCAAAATTATGGAACTCCCTTCCTTTTAGCATAAAATCCAGTCCAACGCTGATCATCTTCAGAAAGCAACTAAAGACATGGTTGTTTTCTCAATGACTTGATTATTCATAAAACATACAAAATACTGCCTCAGAGATTTACATTACTGGTATCAGATTTAGCTCACAGCGCCGAGACACCTATGGGTAATTGCAGCGCTTTAAAAATCGCATAAATAAATAATAAATAAATGATAGATAAAAGATAGAAGATAGATAGATGATAGATAAAAGATAGATAGAAGATAGATAATAGATGATAGATAAAAGATAGATAATAGATAGATAGAAGATAAATAGATAAAAGATAGATAGATAAAAGATAGATAGATAATAGATAGAAGATAGATAGATAAACGATAGATGGAAAATAGATACATAAAAGATAGATAGATAATAGATAGATGATAGATAAAAGATAGATAATAGATAGAAGATAGATCGATAAAAGAGAGATAGAAGATAGATAGATAATAGATCGATGATAGATAAAAGATAGATATTTACATATGGCTGATTCCTGCCTTTGGTGACATGCTGGGGAAAAACGATGCTCTGGATTGTGGTTCAGAGAAATTATAAGTGAACTACCCATCACTGTTTTGTTTTCTTTAATGTCATAAAGGCAGCACTACAATCTGTTTTGCCCGACTCCATTTTAGCCTAAACTGCTCCTCGCTTCCTGCTATAGTGTTTTTCGGCATGTAGAGAATGGAGTGTCCTGGTTTCATGAATGTGAACCAAGCGTTTTCTTGCCCGTGTAGTAAGCACTGGTACTGTTTTTGTAGTGCTTACTTTATAATGACATAACCTCCACACACACAACGCTAATATCCGACTGGTTGATTACAGCATATTTTCCAAAAATGGCCACAAGGTGGCACCAGTTGCATAGTCAATTGATACGCTTCTCTAACTGCAGAAGAGAGTTTATCGCTAAAAATAGGATTATGGTTCCAGACTCCAGCTCAAAATTCCTATCCTAATAAGCTATTGTCAGTGCACACCTGCCTGTGTAGAAAGTTTGAAAGAATAATAAAGGGGAAAATAAAATAGTGATAATTTAAGTAGTAATTAAACAAAAAAAACAATCAAAGGAAGACAAAATGCAACAGGAAAGAATGATTATGAGAAAGACACAAAGAAAAGAGAAAAAACGAGCTCTCGGCTTTGGCAAAGGCATCCACTTGTTTATAATTGCATCGCGATGCAAAAATAAACAAGCGGCTGCCTTTGCCAAAGGCGAATGATAACAAAATAGTGGGTAGGGGCTAATTAGGAGACACTGTCTTCCGCCGCCAGTAAGAGATTCAATCCCGCTGGGCGTGGATAAAAGGAGACAGGGTGGCAACAAGCAGCGATTGACATGCCTTCAGTGCAATCATTGCACTGCCTTTGGCATAATTCGACACGCCAAACGACGCGCACAAATCAAAACTGAAGGCGAGCTGGGAGGAGACTTCTAGAATCATATGCAGGCACATGCATCAATATTGCATTTTGCGATTCCTTAATTGTGAAAAATAAGGAATCGCAATTAAGGAATTGCAAAATGCAATGCATCAAAAAAATGCAAAAAAAATGCGATTTCTTAATATTCCTTAATTGCGACTCGCAATTTGAGAGTCGCAATTAAGGAATACCTCCCCATTAATTCCTATGGGCCCAGAGGCCCATAGGAATGAATGGGAAGACATTCTCAATTTGCGATTAGCAATTTGTGGTACTGAAAATTCTGGACTCAGGTGTTCTGTGGTACCGAAATTCTGCACTTGAGTCATAAACATCGTCGTATCATGACGAATTTGATACTAGCAGACCGGTAATGGTTTAAATACTATGCATAAGCATTTTCGTCATGTTCGAGTGACGAAAACACCCTGAAATCGAAGTTTTCGTCCTGAACCCTCGGGTTCCATTTTGTGAGCGGGAGCCATTTTGTGATTGCCCTCATATAGCCAAATAACTAAGGCCGAATTCGATCTGAAGGACACGTACACCTACGCTGACTCCTCTGTGACCTGGGCGAGCTGAGTCCACTGCCTCTAGCCAAACCCGTTCGGGCAGTTCCTTTCCCAGTGGCCGAATGAGATTAGTATCAAGGCACAACATGTCATAAACCTTTCATCGCACACAAACTATGCCTAATCTCACACACACCTGTCCCTGTTTCTTCTTTATGACCTGTTTTACGAGGAGGAGGTGCCCGTTTTTATTAGGGGTCCGTCGATATCTGATGAAAGTTCTGGGCCTTGCCGGGTAATTTATTATGAACTGGACAAACTGAAATGTGGGCTTGTCATCATGACTCTGCTTTTCCTTTGTAGTGAAAATACGTGTATGGTCAACTGTAAAATAAGGAATGTTTGCCTGAAGCTTATTATTTTGTATAAAAAGAGAAGGCTGGCTTTGTAAATTTGAGCAGTCTCCTGAGAACATACATGCTGTTGTACTTCTAGGATACCTGTTACTGGTTGCAGCCAATAAATATGATCTTTGACTTCACCTAGAAGACTCTGTGTTTCTGTAGTCTGAAACAGGAAGGACTCGAAGTCTTTGGGTGTTCTCCCTGGCACCGCTGTTTTCTTAAAAACCCGGTACTTCAGTTGGCGCCCAACATGGGGCGGTATCAGCGGTACCGGTCCAAGCCAGAGGTTCGTGAGGAGCTTCGTGTGAAAATTCTGGAGGAAGGCCATCCACTTCATCGACACCTGTATGTCGACGTGGTCCGAAAGTCTTTGCTGCGAGGTTCCCCGCGTCTACGAAGGACTGCTGCCCTGACTATCACCCTGTTTTGGACCCTTGATGATTGGTAGAGCGAAACGATAGACGAGTCTTCCGGTGACGTCATCGATACCTTAGTAAAGTATAAGTGGAGCGTCTCCCAGTCCTTAGTTTGGTTCTTAGTTTGGTATCCCTTGGGATCGCTTTGATTTGGAACTTGCAAGTGCCAAAGCCGAAGGACTCGTGTATTCACGAGACTATCGTATTCGATAATCCTTTGAAGTTTGAAGCTAGACTAGAGAGCGAAGATGTCTGGTCTTAGCAGACTTGGAAATGTGTTTTGTCTTGGTTGTAGTAGGGATTCCCGATTGGAGGACTCGTGTCCGGTTCCTCCGATTGGAACTCCGACCTATGAATTATATGTGAAACATGGCGTAGGCCCTATCACATATAACGAAGTATGGATCCGATACACCAGAAAGGATGGTGTTTTAAAATGGCCCCAATATGGTAGCTTTGACACGGAAATTTTGGATAATCTAGAGGTTAAACTTTTTAAGAAGAAAGCCCGGCCGGCGATGTTTGACTCTTTTCGCCTATGGCGCAAAGAAGCCAAACAGAGGGAAATGAAATTAGCGAAGAAAAATAAACGATAACGAGGTATGTCAATGGTACAAGCTGCTGTTGCATTTAGGGATAACGAAGAAGAGCAAGAAAGCGAACAGATGAAACGAGTAAAGAAGTTAGCTATAGATAGATGCTACCCAGCCTTGCCAACAAAAGAACAGGAAGCAAGGAACGATCTTGAGAAATATCCGTTAATGTCACATCTCCTGAGTTCACCACCCCCTTATGCACAAAATGCTACGGCACCACTGCCACCGGTTGTGGCTGTACAACCTCCGATTGTTATGCCTCCTGTAATTCCTCCACAACCAGCTCCTCTTCCGTTGGTTACCACTCCTTTGGCGCAACCTCCTCAGGGGCCGCCAACTTTGCCTTTGCCTGCTACTTCTACGTCTGTTCCTAATGTTCCTCCTGCTCCGACTCTGGATTCTTCCCTTATTCTTTCGTCTTCTCCTTCTACCAGACAGCGAATGACTGCTGCCTTTTCTGGTTTCTTTTCTCCTTGGTTGGGACAATTGGGTATGTCCCCTGCTACAGAGCGTAGACAGTCACGCAGTCAGTTGCCTGATTCTAGAGAGCAGGAGATATTAGACCGTTTGGCACATAAATGGGTTACAGACCCGATACAATATGACTTAGAATCTATTATGGATGTCTTCCATCAGTGGGAAGCATCGAAGCAGAGATACGTCTTTGAGAAAATGTGTGTTTTCCTTTGCGAGGAACTGGAGGAAGATCATTCGGAACGCAATATGTCTGAGTTGTATCGTGTGCGGTTCGAGTTTGCAAAGGGCACAATTGTGGGTTCTGATGTTAAGACAGCAGTTGCGACATTGTTGTCGTTTAGGAGTGAGAGTGTTTCTCAGTCGTTGTTTGACTCTGAGGTTAAGCGGAAGGCAAGACAATATCCATTGAGAGAGGTTCCCCCGGTGTGGAAAGAGGAAGTGGCTGCTGTTCCAGGTAATAATCCGCCACTTGTACCGGCTCATTTCCAGCGCGTCTGGGTGCATGTTCCATGGAAGCGCGCTGAAGTTTTAGCTATCAAACAGTCTTTACCTGATCCACGCAAAAATCCAGCAGGGTATTATAAAGAACTGTCTCAGACCGTGGGTTAGTGTATTATGAAATTGGCGGACATTGACATGTTGTTTGGTAATGTTGTTCCACAACCTATTTGGAGTAAGATTCGTCATACGGATCATGTGGCTGAATTGGGTGATACATGGATTAATCTTAGAGACGCCGACAATAGACAAGTAGGAGGTGCTCGGCCTGACGATCTTATTACTGAACTACCTGATAAGATTATTACGTATATGAAGACTTTAATGCCCGAATTGCGTGTTAATTGGGACAAGTTGTCCGCGTGCAAACAGAAGAAAGATGAGACTGTGTCTGACTTTTTCACGAGGTTTGAAGAGACCTTCGTCGATCATAGTGGTCAGGATATGTCTACCGAGGGTGGCCAAAGATTGTTTGTTGACAAATTTGTACATAATTTGCTTCCTGAACTATGTAATAAGTTGAAGGATTCTGAGAGTGCTTGGGCTGTTTCCACGTCAGCACAGATTTTAGCTACGGCCCAGTACTATGAGAATAGGCGTAAAGATGAGTTAGAGAAAGCGGATACAAAGACTAAGGAATTGAAAACTAAAGTCCTTCTACAGCAAGCTTATCCACCTCGTACTAATAGTCAGCGCGACTATCAGCAACCTCAGCAATATTCGAGAAACTCGCAAAGAAACGAGTCTCCTCAACAACGTTTACCGTATGGACCCAATCAGTGTGCGTATTGTAAAGAAGAGGGTCACTTCAAGAGTAGTTGTCCGGTTTTGTTACAGCGTACGAATGGTGCCTCTGGTGTAAGAGGTCGAGGTGTTCAACAAGCTCCTAGAGGTAGGGGACGTGGAAATTTCCCCCAGAACACTCGTTCCTTCCCGCCTCAGAATTCGATGAATAGTTTCGACCAGCAGAATAACGCGTTTGCTAGGACGGCTCAGTACTGTGCTGATGACTACTATGCAGAAAATGAGAATATGGAAGGTGATGATTGCTAGGACAGCCATGGACAAAGAGAGGGAGTTGTTTCAGTTCCAGTAGATCAGAGTGGGCCTTATGTTGAGGTGATTACATCAGGTGTGTCAGAGCCTTTTCTGTTGAATACTGGTGCTACAAAGAGTTCTATTATGCACTCAAAACTCCCTGGCGCACCTTTGTCTGGCGAAATGAACGTTTCAGTAGGTTTTTCTGGCGCCCCGGTAAGGAACCCGATTTCTAGTCCTATGTCCCTTTCTGTTGGTCCTTGTGAATTCGAAGCACCCCTTATTCTTACAACAGGTTGTGGTGAAAACTTATTGGGGTTGGATTTGTTGAAAAGATTATATGCAACTCTGTACTGTTCTCCTTCGGGAGTACAACTTACACTGGGTAAGAAAGTGGTTTCTCCAATGTATTTTTCGAAGGATAAACTTCCGACAGAATTGTCTTCTCTTCCGGATATTCTTTGGGCTACTGGACCTAATGATGTGGGTCTCTTGGAAATAGCGCTATATGTTGTAACACTGAAAGCCAATGTTAGAATGTCGCGTATTCCCCAATACAAGATCTCTAGCGAAGGTGAAAAGGCGTTGTTAGCGATCATTTATGATCTAATTGAGAAAGATGTGATTGAAGAGACAAGAGGCAACGTTTGTAATAGTCCTGTTCTGCCGGTTTTAAAGCGTACTGATCCTTCCCAGTCACCTGTTTACAGGTTTGTGATCGATCTTAGGGAGGTCAATAAAATAGTTGTGCCACAGTTTCCCGTTGTCCCCGATATCACTGCCCTATTGACTATGATTCCAGCTTCAGCCACTTGGTTCTCGGTGATTGACTTGAAGAATGCTTTCTTCAGCATTCCGATTGCAGAGGAGAGCAGGGATATTTTTGGCTTCAGTGTAGGAGGCCGAAGTTTCCGCTTCAAACGCGCTCCTCAGGGCTACTGTGAAAGTCCATCAATATACAGTCAGGCTTTAAAAACACAGCTTGATACGATTGTTTTACCTGACGGCGCTACTCTTATTCAGTACATTGACGATTTGCTAATTGCTGCAGATACTGAGGATATTTGTAAAGAAGCCACATTGTCATTGTTGCATCATTTGTGTGATCTGCGCCACAAAGTCTCTCTTTCAAAATTGCAATATTGTCGACAAGAAGTAACCTACTTAGGTCACCTCTTATCGAAGGAGGGAAGGAAACTGACCCCAGAAAGAATTCAGGCAATTACAAACTTGAGTGTCCAAAGGACACAGAGAGAAGTGCGTGTTTTCTTGGGTATTACTTCATATTGCAGACAATGGATACCGAATTTTTCCTTATTGGCCAAACCTTTGGTGGCACTAACTTGTAAAGATACACCGAATCCCATTCCGTGGTCTGAAGAGTGTCAGAAAAGTTTTTCCGAATCGCGTGATGCATTGTGTTCGGCTCCTGTGTTGGGTACCCCCGACTACAGTAAGCCTTTTACATTGTATGTCCATGAGAAAGAAGGTTGCGCATTGTCAGTTCTGACACAGTCTTTTGGGGACAAACAGCGTCCATGCGCGTATTTTTCGTCGACTTTAGATCCGGTAGCTAAAGGCGTTGCCAAGTTGTTTGAGAGCCACTGCGGCAGCAGCTGTTTCTATTCGACAGTCTGCTGGGCTATTAATGAATAACATGTTAATTGTGATGGTCCCGCATGCAGTGGACATTCTGTTAAACAGAACAAAGACACAGCACTTAACTAGTGCTCGATTGTCAGGGTATGAGCTGACACTGTTGGCAAGTCATGTACACGTAAAGAGGTGCAATGCATTGAACCCATCCACATTGTTGTCAATTTCAGTTGAGGCAGATGATGATAGTGAAGATCAGCATGACTGTTTTCTGAGAACCGAAGAAGAGACGAAAGGGAGAGTAGATCTTAGGGACACTCCTCTTCCAGAATGTGATGGTACATTGTGGGTTGATGGTTCGTGTTTCAAGATGCCGAATGGTGATACGACTGCAGCATATGCTGTGACGACTTTGCATACTATTGTTGAAGCTGCACGTATCCCACACAATTCAGCACAAGCAGCAGAGTTGATTGCACTTACAAGAGCGTGTGTGTTGGCGAAAGGAAAACGAGTGAATGTGTACACGGACAGCCAGTATGCATTTGGTGTGGCTCACAGTTTTGGACGATTGTGGAAAGAACGTGGGTTCCTGACTTCGCATGGTGCTAAGATCCAGCATGGTCAGTTGGTGAATGAGCTTCTCGAGTCACTGACCTTGCCGTTACAGGTTGCGATTGTGAAATGCAGTGCACACAAAAAGGTTACGGATGATGTTGGTCGTGGAAATGCGTTTGCGGATGAAGTTGCAAAACAAACTGCAAGGAATGTAATAAGTCGAATGTATGTTGCAGGCCCTGCGAGATGGATTGGTGATGTTGGTATGTGTGAAGATACGATTAAAAGTGTGAAGTCCATTCAAGCTGAAGCTACAGGGAAAGAGCTGAATGAATGGAGAGAAAGTAAGGGTAAATTGGATGCAAATGGTTGTTGGACTGATTTGTCAGAGCATCAGCGATGGTTGTTACCCGATGCGTATGTGCTTGCAGTGGTGACAATGGCTCATGGAATGGCACACATCAGTGTGAAAGGGATTTGCAAGTTGTTGGCTCCAGTATGGCAAAATGCTGGGATCCCTAAGTGTGCAGAGAATGTGGTCAAGAATTTTATGGTGTGTCTGAAATACAATCCTGGTAGGGGAACCCCAACTCCAGCTGGTCCTTTTGCGCCGCCAACGTATCCGTTCGAGGTTTTGCAGCTAGATTTCATCCACATGGAAAGGTGCAACAATTTGAAATACGTACTCGTGGTTGTCTGTGCCTTTTCAAGATGGGTCGAAGCGTACCCTTTGAAGGACAATACTGCCTTATCCACAGCTAAAGCCCTTGTCAAAGAATTCTTCCCCAGATTTGGAATGCCGAGAATGGTTTGGAGTGATAATGGGAGTGAATTTGTGGGTCGAGTGATGAAGAGAGCGTGTGAAGGGCTAGGCATTCAGCAAAAGTTCCACGCTGCAAATCACCCCCAATCAGCTGGACTAGTAGAGTGCTATAATGGCACGTTAAAACTGAAATTGGCCAAGATTCAAGCGAGCACAGGTCTTAAATGGCCTGACGCCCTGCCCTTGGCACTCCTATCAACGAGAATGACTGTTCACTCTAGAGTGGGACTTAGTCCCTATGAAATTGTGTTTGGCTGCCCGGCCAACATATGGGGAGTGCCAAGGCCCACCAGTTTTAGCGAGATAGAACACCCTGTACTGCTTGATTATCTGTATGAATTGACAGCTAAATTGCGTGTTTTACACCAACAGGGCACGACACTCTACCTCAGGCCTCTGAAGCTCCAGGGCATTCTATCGATCCTGGATCCTATGTGCTAATAAAGAACTTTCAGCGAACAAAGAATGACCAGCCCGGGTGGACCGGCCCCCATCTAGTTCTTCTCTCGACGAGATCAGCTGTTCGAGTGGAAGGAAAGAAACACTGGATCCACGGCATTCATTGTAAGAGGGTCCCACTGCCTCTTCCGTACGACCGGTGGGTCCAGGAGGGGATCGCTGACTCTGAAACTGAGACCGTGCCTCGTTTCCTACCTTTTAGTGATGCACGTGTAAAAGCAACAACTTCTGAAAAGGAAAGCGACAACATCTTGCAAGAAGCTGTGCCTCCGTCAATTCGATTGAACACTACAGAGCCTGAACTCTTATTCCAAGACCAGACAGCACCTGGCAGAAACCGTTACAATTTAAGGCCAAGAATTATGACTATGGACAAATAAAATATTTATTTTTACTTTTGATTGTGCAGCTCTCTCATCCGAGAAACGTGCTCATTTTTCGTTTTTCGAACCGCCATCCGGTTCTGCTGCTAGGGTCGCGGTTGCCCAAGTCTTTGGAGTGCAGCTGGAGACGTTAGGTCGACAGTTCTGGTTGGTCTAAGGGAGTTGCCCTGAACTGACAGAAGCACTCTTCAGCAGAAACACCCTACCACCGCGGGCAGCAAATTAGAGAGGATGGAGTTTTCTGAGATGGATAGACATGCCAAACGAATTAATTTTAAAGACAAAATGTGTATATTGATGACGAAGAAGAGATCGTTGATATTCTGTATTTTCATGTTGCTTGGTGTGATGATGTTTTTAATAGGATATGTTTGCTTCACTTTTCAAGTGACATTTGCACCCACGACACAGCCCATACCTCCTCCTACTGTTTCCTCGCACTCTTTTCAACCCCTGCCTGAACATGAGTCCTCTAGAAGATTAGAGTTTATTAATAACTCTTTCATTCAGCTTTTACACCAACACCAATTAGTAGTAAACACAACTAATTGCTGGGTGTGTGGTCTTATGCCGCATACAACAGACAAGGGTATCCCATACTTGGTCTTACCATTTAGTTACAATGGTTCTTTGTGGGCATTTCAAACAATATTCATATTTGCCATTGAACCATATTCCCCACGTTCCACGAAAAGTAACTCAAGCAACAAAGCATTAGTAGTAGGAATTGCAAATATGAGCAGAACAATTGACTCGTACGGAACGATTCCTAAAGATGAGTTGCAAGCTTATGTTAAATGGAATATGACGAAATATGGAGTTGCTTTGAGTGAGAACCAGCGAGTGAAGAGATCCTCCTCTATTTGGATTGTACCCCATCAGGGTCACCTATGTCTGCAAGGTAATGGCAAAAATCCCAGAGCTCAGTTGGGGAAGAGCGTCTGCACGGAAACATATGTGTTTGCATCTCAAAATTCCCCTTCGTTCTTAGCAGCTAAGGGCACTTATTTCATCTGCCATGATAGAGCCTATATATGGTTGCCCCCTGACTTCTCGGGCACATGTTTTGTCTCGTTCCTGTTGCCTCCCACCTACACGGCTGCGGCAGATTACCATAGGACAAGGATAGTTAGAGGTGTCATCAGTAAAGAAGACACTGCAGGGCAATAATTCTGTGATTTTGCAAAGGGTTTTCTGCCGTTTTGGGGGCCGATGGTGAACAGCAGGAACATAAGGCAATTGACAAGGGTGGTTGAATCCACTATAGTTGAAACTGCCGGTGCCCTTAGTAATTTGACTGCTGAGCTCCAGTCGGATCGCCTTATGACTCTTCAAAACAGGGTCGCATTAGATGTCATACTTGCAGACCGAGGTGGGGTATGTAAAGTGATCCAATCAAGTTGCTACGTTTTCATCCCAGACAACGCTCCGACAGTATACCAAGCCATCTCCAAACTGCATAAGATCTCTGAATCCATTCACGTGGATGAAGGAGACTGGTCCTTGATGGGGTGGTTCGGGGAACTGATATCTGCCTGGGGATGGAAAATTCTGATAGTCATTGGGATGATCTTAGCCATCTTTTCCTGTTCTGTCTGTGTGTACAGTGTGCTCCTGCAATATGTGGCCTCTGTGCTACATCATGTGTAAGGAAACCTGTATCAAGAGACGAACTAAGTAATAGGATGATGCTACAGCAACATCTCAATGACTTTATGAATACAGACCTGGACTCAGATTAGCGTGAGTATAGGTTATTGCCTATGTAAGGGCAAAAGGACGGTCTGTGGTACTGAAAATTCTGGACTCAGGTGTTCTGTGGTACCGAAATTCTGCACTTGAGTCATAAACATCGTCGTATCATGACGAATTTGATACTAACAGACCGGTAATGGTTTAAATACTATGCATAAGCATTTACGTCATGTTCGAGTGACGAAAACACCCTGAAATCGAAGTTTTCGTCCTGAACCCTCCGGTTCCATTTTGTGAGCGGCAGCCATTTTGTGATTGCCCTGACATAGCCAAATAACTAAGGCCGAATTCGATCTGAAGGACACATACACCTTCGCTGACTCCTCTGTGACCTGGGCGAGCTGAGTCCACTGCCTCTAGCCAAACCCGTTCGGGCAGTTCCTTTCCCAGTGGCCGAATGAGATTAGTATCAAGGCACAACATGTCATAAACCTTTCATCGCACATAAACTATGCCTAATCTCATACACATCTGTCCCTGTTTCTTCTTTATGACCTGTTTTACGAGGAGGAGGTGCCCGTTTTTATTAGGGGTCCGTCGATATCTGATGAAAGTTCTGGGCCTTGCCGGGTAATTTATTATGAACTGAAATGTGGGCTTGTCATCATGACTCTGCTTTTCCTTTGTAGTGAAAATATGTGTATGGTCAACGGTAAAATAAGGAATGTTTGCCTGAAGCTTATTATTTTGTATAAAAAGAGAAGGCTGGCTTTGTAAATTTGAGCAGTCTCCTGAGAACATACATGCTGTTGTACTTCTAGGATACCTGTTACTGGTTGCAGCCAATAAATACGATCTTTGACTTCACCTAGAAGACTCTGTGTTTCTGTAGTCTGAAAAAGGAAGGACTCGAAGTCTTTGGGTGTTCTCCCTGGCACAGCTGGGTTCTTAAAAACCCGGTACTTCAAATTAGCGAATTGGAAATTGAGAATTCGATTTCAAGGGTGCAGGGGTGTCCAAAGGACACCCTGTTGCACCCCTGAAATCAATCTGTGCACATATGTTGAAACATGAAACCTTGAAAAATGCACAAATGTTGCATTTTTCAAAGTTTTCGCAAATTACCATGAGGTTCAACTGATGGAGCAAGGATTCGTACGTAAAGCGACTTGCTCACATTCAAGAACCTCGTTTAATCTATAATGTCATTAATCAACCTGTTTGTCATTAATATTGCACTTTCACACTACACGCAGGTGTCCCAGAGATGCTTGCCTATGTGTCTATTAATCCTAATGAGGCTTGCATACTACAGAATCGCTGCTTCGCAGACATCCAGTATGCGCATGCGTCGGTCATACCCATGTGATATGACGCTCTCGTAGTTCTGGAGGGATTTTTCGCTCATGCGCATTACTGCTAATATGGCCGCTTTGTCTTTAACATGCTCTCCGCTTGCTACTGCCGCTTTTGCTCAGCTGTCTATTTCTGCGTAACCTCTAATGCTATAGATATTATAAAGTAAGGGGGGCAGTTTAGCTAATCATGGTGTACAGTGTATTCATTTTTTCTGTGTTTCTAATTTGTTTTCGCTTACTTTTCATGTACCGCGTATCTGTGGGCCTGGGAGTGGGGAGCCGCTCCATCTTTGAAACCCATGTCACCCTAATCACGTGATGAGGGAAAACCCGAACTGCGCAGAAGTAAATCCAAGCCAGCTGGCTCCTGAAGCTGAGATGCGCCTGGGAAAGTCGCCCGGGCACCAGGAGAAGATTTCGGCTGTACCTAAATTGAAACAAATGTATATAGTTTTTGTGTGTCCTATTGTTTTACACCTTTCTCATGCCATGGGAACTGGAATGTAAGGGGTGGGTACGAAAATTAAATATTCATTGTGGGAACACAGAATTTTAGGTGGTGACAATGACCTAACCCCCTCTCCTGACCAATCCAAAGTTGGGGATCCTATCACTTGCAACATTTGTGGGTGGTCTAGGGACCCGAAAACAGTATAACTAGCCTAGTTTTAGACAGAGAAATTGTCCGACTTGTCCAAGTAGCTGACCTGTCACCGACCCTACGAACTCTATAGGTGATTGATGCAGAGAGCTGCGGAGCACTCTGTCCGTAATTTCCACAAACTCCAAGGGGTGGAAATAGTCTTAAGTGCTGGCGAAGCACTTTTGCTGGGAGATTCGAGAACCCAATCGGGGTTACTGGCGGATTCCATGCAGAGAGGGAGTAGCGCAGGCGTTGCATCCGAAGCTGCAGGTGTTGGTCGTGCCCATTGGTGAGCCCAGTCCTGATCCAAATCCTGAGGGGTATCCTGTCCTGACTGTCCATGAGCTGTACCTGCTCGCCTACTGGCATCCTGTTAAACCTAAGGTCGCAGCATCAACATTATCGGCACCATCTTGCCCCCTTTTCGAGCCCATTCATGCGCGTAAGCGGCAGCCATTTTGAGTACCATGGCCTCTCTGCCCATCGTTGATAGCCAGCACGTCTCTCTCTCTCTCCCCTGGCCTCGCAAAGCATCCCCCGCACGCTGACAGCCCCCGCTCTCACATGCCTTGGATCGTAAACCCCTCTCCCACGCAGCTCTGCCTCGGAACCCCATCCTGTTCCCAGCGCGACACCTCCCACCATTCCTTTCATGGTTCCGGATCCTTTGATAAAACCCCCTTTCCTCTGTACCCGTTTGTCTTCCTCGTTCCCAGGCTGCCACCTGGCCCTGCGGATACTGTTATTGCCCCCCCCCCCTCCTGTACAGTAGGAAGTTTCCCCCATCAAAGGATCCAAGAGTTGATCAAAGCCCCCACCCCATGAGATCCGATCAACCTCACACATTCCGTGAATCGGCGGAATGTCCAGCTGCGCGATAATCATCACCTGTTGTGACCGGGGTGGGGACTTCAACTGTAAATGTGTGTGGGAACGGGCCTGAAGCGGGGATTCTGAGGATGTCTTTCCTTACATCAAAGTAATGACAGCGATGTGTTTAACGTAATAAAGCAATAAACTCGTGTATAAGAGGCCAGGCCTCAGAGATGCGGTTAGAGCACCTCGAGAAGATACCCTGTTGTCTGATTTGATGTGTTCTGCTCCGTCGGAATAAAACTTCTGTTTCCTGCCTTCCAGTCTCCAGCGCCTGCCTCTTTGTTTGGTAACTTGAGTGGGTATAGAGGCGGTTAACGCCGGGCAACTTTGAAAAAGGTCTTCTGCCCGTACCTTTTTCCACAATTGGCGTCCCAAACGTGGGGCCCATCAGCGACTCGTGGATCCAGTGGGAGAGGTCCCGACGACAGAGTGAACGACTGCAACGATCGGGAGAGCTCCTGTCCGATAGACCCTCGTCTGACAGCCGATCATCCGAACTTCACTGGTTCCGAACAGACCTCTCTCGAGTGATCTACGGTCCTGACTGGGAACCATCAGGAGTGCCACGAGGACTACGAAGAATAGAGGACGATCGGGCGCTGGATTCGGAAGACAAGAAACTGTCCATGCGGTCCGGGTAAGGTCGTGTAAACACGACGAATTGCGAAATGATTGTTTGATTTGTTTTGAAAATACTAGTATTACTCTTTTGATTGATTTGTTTGGAGATTCACTGTCTGCAAACGGAGAAACAACAGGCTCTCCCTTTGCAAGTAGTGAAGGATAGGTAACGCAGACTTTTGTCCCAATTGTAATCCGTCGTGCCTATCTTTTCTCCCCCACTGATTGATTGTTTGAACCAGAACTACTGTTCGCGGATTGTTTTCTGGAGATTCTCTGTCTGCAAACAGGAAAGAACAGGTTCTCTCTTTGCAGGTAGTGAAAGGGTAGGTAACGCAGACCTTTGTCCCCGTTGTAACCCGTCGTGCCTACTTATTCTCCCCATTGATTGTTTGATTGACCGAACATTGACTGTTCGATATTGGTTCTTGAGGTATTCACTGCCTGCAAACAACGAAGAATAGGCATATTCTGTCTAGTCTTTGCACGCAGTGATAAGATAGGTAGTGCAGACTTTTTTGTCCCTATTGTAATCCGTCATGCCTGTCTTCTCCCCACTGATTGGTAGCCTGTTTAGCCCGGACCACTTATTAGAGATGAACCATCCGGCTCCACCGGAAGGCACCCCTAATAAGGACATGTTCACAAAGCATGGATTGATCGCTATAGCTTATAGCAAGCTGTGGCATAAATATACGAAAAAGGATCGAGAAAGTCAGTGGCCACTGATAGGATCCTTCGATGATGATAAAATGAGCGCACTAGAAACAGCCCTTGGGAAACACAAAACAAGGCCCACTATGCTTGATAGTTTCGGCATGTGGCGCAAAGAAACCGAACAGCGTAAGAAGAGAAATGAGAGTAGGTTGGGAAAAGAGCTGCGAAAGGCAGCCCACCTAGCTGCTAAGAAACTAGAAGAAGAGATTAAGGAAAGAGAGGAAGCCAACCAGAAACCAGAGATAGAAACATCAAACCAGTGTCCGGTTAGAACGCCCCCTACGCTCTATCCTGAATTGCCCTTGAAACAACGAGCTAACGATGATCTTTTGTTAGGACCTCCGATCATCTATATGCCCCCTCCATACGCCCCTTCCCAACCCTTAGCACAGCACCCACCATCCCCAGGCACAAACGAGAGTAGCGCCACAGCTTCGGCCCCCATGGCCTCTGTGCCGGCCGAACTCCTTGTATTAGATACTACACAAACGACAACGTCAGGCGACCCTGAGACCCGAAGGGCTGGTTCCGCAAGAACAAACAGATTAAGCAAAGATGAGCGAGCAGGGATTGACAAGATAGCAAGGACATTGGTAGAAAGAAAGGAAGATGAAGAGTACATCACGGATATGTTCAACTCGTATACAGGGAGTCACAGACAACACTTTACCGTACGACTGTGTTATCATGTCTTGAACGCATACGAGCACCGATATCGAGACAAAGGTCCCGAGAGCCTAACGACTTTGTACCGGAAGGTCGATATCGGGGATGAGGGTGAGTGTGATGTGACGGACCTCCTTATGCGCACGCTTGAAGTTTTCCGCCACCTCACTGAACAAGAATCAGGAACTAAACCCACGACATCCGTAGCGACCGAACCACAAACTGAGCAATCTAACGCCATGATGCCGATACGAGAGGCTGCCCCTTACTGGGTTCCTCCACGAGGTGAAGGGACTAACGATGATGTAAACCACAAAGATGCAAAAGGAAGGGTAGTGTACAACTGGGTCTACCAGCCGTGGGACCGGCAAGAGATTCTGACATTCCGGAAATCTCTGCCTGATCTACGTAAAAACCCCACTGCCTTCTATACTGAGTTATGTACAGCCCTAGGTTCAACGATTATGACCCTGGCTGACATCGACTTGTTTTTCGGGTTATGTCTACCAGCTGATGTGTGGAAGCAAATCCGGAAAGTCGACCACCTTGAGCTGTTCGGACATACCTGGTCACAACTCGATGGCATTGATAAACAAAGAGAACCTGGACAGAAGCCTTTGAAATCCATTTTAGACCTCCCAGATAAAATCGTCCAGAAATTAAAAACCCTGATTCCAGAAAAGAAAGTGGACTGGTCGATAGTAATGGCCTGTCGCCAGAAACCCCAGGAGGACGTATCGGACTACTTCTCCCGGTTTGAAACGGTGTTCTCCGATTACAGCGGCCAGGACATGACCACTGCAACCGGACACCATCTGTTTGTCCAGAATTATGTTAAGGGTTTGTCACCAGAGGTCTCCCAGAAACTGCAGGCCAGCGAGAGTAGTTGGGCAGCCTCCAAACCTGCGGCTATCCTCCAGATGGCCCAATATTATGAACATCAGAAAAATGAAAACGATAGAGCAACAGAGAAAAAGAAGAAAGACTTGAAAGAGAGGGTGATGATTGCACAACTGCAAGGGGTGACTATAGGACGTGACCAATACAACGTCAGACGAACGTCCCTAGGACTGCACCTGCCAAGGACCGCACTTCGACTCCCCACATTGGACGTACAGACATTAGAGAGGACCAGTGTGCTTTCTGTAAAGGAACCGGCCATTGGAAATCCCAGTGCCCGGTTCTTTTGGAAATAATCAGAAATAAAGACCCCAAGGACATAGCAAGTGGCCCGAGAAATAGAGGACAGCTGCGAGGGCCCACTAACGATAGATTAAGCAGACCAAATACATTTGATCGACCCAGACAGAACCAGTGCCAGCAATCTGACTACGACGACGCCCACAACTTTGCATAGGACTGCCAAGGGCAAGGGAGGGATCCAGTCGAGCTCTATGTTGACCAGCAAGGCCCTTATGTCACTGCTAAGGCCTTGGGTACAAGGTCTCCATTTTTGGTAGACACTGGCGCAACACGTAGTGCGTTATCTAAATGACTGATTCCAAGGGCACCCTTGTCTGGCTCACTTATAACATCGACAGGTTTCGATGGAACGCCCTCCACTAACCCTTTGTCCGCTCCGATCCTCTTCGACTTAGAAAACTACACCACTGACACCACGTTTTTGCTTTCCTCCAATAGCCCTGACGCCATTATGGGACTCGACTTATTGAAACACTTCCGAGCGACAATTAGATGTTCTCAAGACGGAGTTCGAGTTTTCCTTTACGACAACCCCGTTCTGCTTAGACATTGCCCCCCCCCCGACGCATGTTTTCCATCACTGACGCTGACACATCCCTGCTTGACACTCTGCCTCCGTATCTGTGGGCCAAGACAGATTCGGACGTAGGGCGCATGATGATTGACCCAGTACACATTACTGTCCGACCGGACGCGATACTCCCAAAACTTCCACAATATCAGATATCGCCCGAGGGCGAGAAGGCATTGGTAAAGATCATTCAGTCGCTGATAGACGCAGGAGTGGTAGAGGAAGTGGTTAGCAACGTTTGCAACAGTCCTATCTTGCTCATCATCAAGAAACAATGAGAGGGAGATGAGAAAGCATACCGCTTTATCATTGACCTTCGTGAGATCAACAAAGTGGTTGTACCCCAGTACCCCGTGGTCTCAGACATCACCACCATCCTGACTTTGATTCCTTCTACTGCCACCACCTTCACTGTCATTGACCTCAAAAATGCATTTTTCTCTATCCCCATCCACCCAGACAGCCAATATCTTTTCGGCTTCACCCTAAAAGCCCGCTCATATAGGTTCTGCCGAGCACCCCAGGGCTACACAGAAAGCCCTAGCATCTACAGCCAGGCCCTCAAGAGACAGCTGGATCAAGTCCAGTTACCCGATGGAGTGGTGTTAGTGCAATACGTCGATGACATCCTTTTGGCAGCCGACACCACTCCATTAGCAGTCACAGCCACCATTCAACTCCTCCACTTCCTTGCGGAAAATGGCCACAAGGTCTCCAAGAAGAAGTTGCAATTCTGCCAACCCCAGGTCACTTACTTAGGCCACCTTTTGTCCAAAGACGGAAGGAAACTCACCCCCGACCGGATCCAAACCATTCTCGAAACTCCTGTCCCTAAGACTCAGAAACAGGTTCGCTCCCTACTAGGCCTCACCTCCTTCTGTCGACAGTGGTTGCCAAACTTCAGTCTCATTGTAAAACCACTGCTTTCTCTGCTAGCCAAAGATGTCCCTTCCCCCCTCCCTTGGACTACTGAATGCCAATCCTCCTTCACGGAATTACGAGATGCCCTTTGTTCGGCCCCTGTCCTAGGCACCCCTGATTACACAAAGCCCTTCTCCCTTTACACTCACGAAAGGGAGGGATGCGCTTTATCTGTCCTGACCCAGTCCATTGGCCCAAAGCAACGGCTGTGCGCTTACTTCTCTGCCACTCTTGACCCTGTAGCCAGAGCCTTACCTGCCTGCCTTCGAGCTGTAGCTGCTGCTGCTATCTCTATCCGACAGAGCGAGGGGATCGTACTCTCGAATTCCCTCACGGTACTAGTACCACATGCAGTTGACACCCTTCTGAACCAGACCAAGACCCAACACCTGACGAGTGCACGACTGACTGGATACGAGTTGACTCTGCTTGCTCCCCATATCACCCTGAAACGATGCACCACCCTGAATCCAGCAACTCTGTTACCCCTACCAGAGAACGATCCCGATGCTTCCCCTGTGCATGACTGTGGGACCCTTACGGACGAACAGACTAGAAGTAGAATTGACCTCAGAGACACAGCTTTTCCTGACCCCGACGGAGAACTGTGGGTGGACGGCTCTTGCATCAAACTCCCCGATGGCACCACTTCAGCTGCCTATGCAGTCACCACGGCTCAAACTGTAGTCGAGACAGCCCGCATCACGCAACGATCTGCCCAGGCAGCGGAACTGATTGCCCTGACACGAGCCTGCATTCTAGCAGCAGGAACCACAGCGAACATTTACACCGACAGCCAGTACGCCTTCGGGGTGGTTCACCACTTTGGGCTCCTTTGGAGGGAAAGGGGATTCTTGACCTCACACGGCACCCCCATCTTGCATGGAGATCTAGTCTCCACCTTGATCGAAGCTGTCCTTCTCCCCAAAAGGCTTGCGGTCATCAAATGCCAGGCACACAAGAAAGTGACAGACATTATTGGACAGGGAAATGCACTAGCCGACATCACTGCTCGAACGACAGCTGAAAATAGGACGACAACACGTATGTACGTGACCAGGTCACAAGCAGAAAAATGGACTGACGCTAGGGACACTATTAGAGACATTCAAATGGCTAGCACACAACACGAATTGACTGAATGGACACGGGTGGGATTAAAAGACGACGAAGGCTGCTGGCGGACAAAAGACACAAACAAATGGTTGCTACCTGGCTCATACTTGATTCCCATACTGACTATGGCACACTCCCCTGCCCACATAGGATCAGCCCCCATGATTGAACTTGTCTCCAGAGTTTGGCACAATGATAAAATCACAGACTCCGCCAAACGTCTGGTCCAACAATGCTTGATATGCCTGCAACACAACCCCGGGAAAGGAACTGTAGTACCCCGGGGAGGGTTTGGGGTCCCAAATCACCCGTTTGAAGTCCTGCAGATGGACTACATCCAGTTAGACAGATGCCAAGGCCTGAAATACGTACTTGTGGTGGTGTGTGCATTTAGCAAGTGGGTGGAAGCATACCCAACCCGTAACAACACTGCTATGGCCACTGCAAAAGTACTGTTAAAGGAATTTTTCCCTCGCTACGGCCTTTGTCGAATTTTATGGAGCGACAATGGCCCCCACTTCATAGCCGAAGTCATCCAGCTCATCTTAAAGGGGCTGGGCATCAAGCAGAAGTTCCATGCAGTCTTCCACCCCCAGTCTGCTGGACTTGTTGAGCGACACAATGCCACACTGAAGCTTAAACTGGCCAAGATAGTGGCTACCACGGGTCTGAAATGGCCAGACGCCCTCCCACTGGCATTGCTATCGATGTGTTCCACCCCCACCAAACATCACTTGACACCTTACAAGGTTGTTTTCGGTCGACCCACGAGTGTCTGGTCTGCACCGAAACCAACTTCCATTGATGACGTCCCGGACGTCCTAATGTCTGATTATCTGTATAAATTGACTGAAACTCTGTCTGTCATTCATCAGCAGGTGCAGCAGGCCATCCCCGATGCTTCCAGGGGTCCGGGTCACAACATCCAACCTGGGGATTATGTGCTGATCCGAAATTTTCAGCTGGCGAAGAGTCTGGAACCCCGGTGGACGGGCCCCTGGCAAGTATTATCACCACCCGGACGGCTCTTCGTGTGGAGGGGAAACGGCACTGGCTGCACGCACACCACTGCAAGAAGGTCTCCTCGACCTTGGCCACAACAGAAAGCATCGACAACCAAGAAGAGCTCCTGAACAAGGACCGACCGTCACTAACCTGCTATCCTGATACCGAAGCACTTGAACTTGCAAAATTCTCTAATCCCACTGTGCCATCCAGAGAAGGGTATTTCCTGCGTCGAAAGGAGGGAGCTTCGGCTAAGTAGACCACGGACTAAGTTAAATCTCAGAACGGTGACCTAAACACCACCAAGGGTCACCCGGAGAGAAGCTAAACGAAGTCTGTGGTTCTGCCCGCTACCGAGCACCTTGAAGATGATGGAAGCGCCAAATAAGAAGATGATGGAAGCGCCAAATAAGAAGATGATGGAAGCAACAGGAAATACCCACTACAGAAACCCAAAAACAGACAGACTCCACAGCTCAAAGACAATTGCACTTTTCATCACAATCCTTTTCTGCTTTCTCCTCATGACCACACTCTGGATTGTGGAAGAAAATGCACCTGCCCATGAAACATTCCTGACCACTGCTCAGCCTACCACCATGAAGGAACATTATCTGATTTCGCTCTCTCCTCAACTCAGAGAGAGGCGAAAGGAGTTTTGGAATAACTCCTTTGTACAGTTGCTGCACCAGCACAATCTTGCCACCAACGCCACCAACTGTTGGATCTGTGGGTTGCTACCCCACGCCACTGGACATTCAATACCTTTCATCCCTTCGCCCTTCTCAGTTCACGGCTCCTGCCTTGCTTGGCTGATCCTCCTGCAAGAAAGCTATAAGGACAATGCCACCTCCAGCAAAACCATAACGCATTTCTTCCACGAGGTCTGGCGAAACAAAACCAAGACTCACTTCTGTCCGCAGACCTCCAACAACTCTATCCACATGGACATCCCTGCTAAAGAACGAATTGAAATGCAGGTGTTCAACAATCCAACCAGACCTACCTTCTCCTACCTACGGAAATGAACGGCTGCCACCCTGACCGTGGCTCTATCTGTCGTCAACGTCACAGGCCACATGTTCATAGAAGGGCTTGGGACACAGCTGGTAGGCCACAGTGCTTGCCGTTTTACCAGAACTTTGGACTCCACTGACCCACCTTCCTTTGTATCGTCCCCAAACATGTATTTCGTCTGCGGTACAAAGGCTTACACCTGGCTCCCCAAAAGCTGGGGGGGCACTTGTTTCATCTCCTTCATCCTTCCTCCGACTTATGTTGCTCCAGCGAATCATCATAGACAAAAACGAGCCAAGGACATTGAACAAGCCGACTCAACAGGAGCACAGTTCCTCGATGCTATGAAGGGACTTGTTCCGCTCTGGGGCCCGATGGCAAACAGCCGTGCCATCCGACACCTGACTCAGGCAGTTGAGACAACAATGAACATCACAGCTGGTATCCTTGCTAACAACACCGCCGAGCTTCAAGCGGTCCGCTTGGTGGCACTCCAGAACCGCCTTGTCCTAGATGTGATTCTCGCGGACCGTGGTGGAGCATGCCGCATTATTGGGTCCAGCTGCTGTACATACATACCGGACAATTCACCCTCAGTGTACAAAGCCATCGAACATCTCCACAGACTCTCTTTAGAAGTCTACCAGGAACAGGAAGAATGGTCACTTGGTGGATGGTTCTGGAGTACTGTTAAGAACTGGGGCTGGAGACTGTTTACCATTATCCTGATTCCTGTAGTTATAATATGCGGTCTATGCTTAGGAATTCAATGTCTGACACCTCTGTGTTCATTATGTACAAATTGTATTTGCCCTAAGACTGTGGACTTTGGAAATGAACGCATGGGAGCATTGTATGATGCCGAGGTCAGGGATTTAATGAAGATTGATATCGAGTAGGCAAGCTGGCTAGATATGTTGAAAAGGGAGGACTGTTAAACCTTAGGTTGCAGCATCAACATTATCGGCGCCATCTTGCCCCCTTTTCGAGCCCATTCATGCGCGTAAGCGGCAGCCATTTTGAGTACCATGGCCTCTCTGCCCATCGTTGATAGCCAGCACGTCTCTCTCTCTCTCCCCTGGCCTCGCAAAGCATCCCCCGCACGCTGACAGCCCCTGCTCTCACATGCCTTGGATCGTAAACCCCTCTCCCATGCAGCTCTGCCTCGGAACCCCATCCTGTTCCCAGCGCGACACCTCCCACCATTCCTTTCATGGTCCCGGATCCTTTGATAAAACCCCCTTTCCTCTGTACCCGTTTGTCTTCCTCGTTCCCAGGCTGCCACCTGGCCCTGCGGATACTGTTATTGCCCCCCCCTCCTGTACAGTAGGAAGTTTCCCCCATCAAAGAATCCAAGAGTTGATCAAAGCCCCCACCCCATGAGATCCGATCAACCTCACACATTCCGTGAATCAGCGGAATGTCCAGCTGCGCGATAATCATCACCTGTTGTGACCGGGGTGGGGACTTCAACTGTAAATGTGTGTGGGAACGGGCCTGAAGCGGGGATTCTGAGGATGTCTTTCCTTACATCAAAGTAATGACAGCGATGTGTTTAACGTAATAAAGCAATAAACTCGTGTATAAGAGGCCAGGCCTCAGAGATGCGGTTAGAACACCTCGAGAAGATACCCTGTTGTCTGATTTGATGTGTTTTGCTCCGTCGGAATAAAACTTCTGTTTCCTGCCTTCCAGTCTCCAGCGCCTGCCTCTTTGTTTGGTAACTTGAGTGGGTATAGAGGCGGTTAACGCCGGGCAACTTTGAAAAAGGTCTTCTGCCCGTACCTTTTTCCACAATCCTAAATCCTTGAAGGTCCTGGTCCTCGCCTTTTCCAAACTGACCCGTGGCCTGGGTTAGTCCTCATTCCTGTCCTAGGTAAATATAATTGTGGGTGTCCAAAAGACTTATTTGCAAACTGTTTATTAGCTATGTTCCATTTTTCCCTTACCTGTAGAACATTACTGAAACTGTTTTATTCATTAGTGTGATCTAATTTTACTTATGGTTAGGATCTAGGCGTGAATTAACAGTTAGACTCAGATCAGTTGGAATCACGTGTAGGAATTTAGCAATTCACTGACTAATATGTTTTAAACTCACCTACCTTAGTATAAGCCTGAAAACTGAATAGCATGTCCCTGTTACCCTTACCCTATAGTTTTCCACTTGCACTCAATGGTGCTTGCTCTCATTCATAGTTACATTATAGTTATAATCCTGAATATTGATATCCTAATTTGTATTAGTTTTATTCTCATGGCATTTTGACTTTGAAACTTACTATATAAAATCTTTAAAACCCTTCAGGTGTCTGTGTTCATTATAATAGGTATAACGTGCTATTAAATGTATAAAGTATTTTTGGTTAGACTTATCTCCTATCCACTGCTAGCTCCTGATCCGTCAGGAAAATAGGTGCCTGTGGTAAGTCAGGTACTCTGGTAAGAAAAACACATAGAATTACTGATGGTGTATTGTAAACTCGTCCGACTCATAGAAAATACAGTCATAAGCACGTTGTGGTAAATAAAATATTACCCTGTCGGAATTTCTATACTTAAACAAAGGGTCATGCATATAATGAGAGGCAGAGTCCGTGGTGTCCGATTCAAAAGGGCTTTATTTCAGTAACTCGAGTTAAAGGAGAATCGGGTTCCATCACCACTAAGGTTCAGGAAGGGTCTTCTGAACTTTATTCACAGAGTACATTATTTATACATTAAACATACATTGCGTTGCATAGAGAAGGCGGAGCGCTCCAGGCGGAGCAAGCGAAAAAAGAGAGATAAGAGCACATGGGCGTGCGAAATGGCGTGTAAGAAGGCGTACACATGGGCGTTCCCTTGAGGAGTCATAGGTGTGTCATAGGTGGGTGGATACATGGAGTGGGTCTGCTTGGTCAGCTGGAACCTTTACCCTACTTGTGTGCGCCACTTGGTCATGACGTGCAATTGACGTGTAACGGGGGGAAGCTGGGGGGAAGCTGACTTTCGTTCTAGGAGAGAAGCCTTGAGTGTCAGGACGACCTGCACGCCTGGTATTATCTGATATCTTAAGTTTGGAGGATGTATTGTCTGAAGTAAAGGTCGCTCGAGCAAAGGTTGCTCATCACTAGGAGCCAGTGTAGGCATATATGTCTTCGTGCATTGCGTGGGGGCAATGGGCCTTCTATGGATGCGAGCTCTGTAAATCACTTAAACAGAGACAGAAAGGCTGGGCTCTATCTCCGTGGACGGGTTCTGTTTACCTTCTTCACTTAGGCAGGAATGTGTTTCTGTGGAGCAGAGCAGATAACTGTGAGCAAAAATACTGTCTTGGCAGGCCGGACTGGGCCCCTCTTGGCTGAGCTGAAAGTATGCGAGAGGTCAGGGATACATAGCTGAGCTGCAGCATTCAGAGTGTCTGGGAGGCATGAAGCCTGAATTCGGGTCCTGGCTCGGCTGAGCCACAAAACGGGTTCATCTCGACTTTTAAACGTGCACCATGCAAATACATTGGCAACATGGCAACATAGGCCTCAGTGCAGAATTTAACGTTTCTTTCATGGAAGGCTTGGTAACTGACATTCTAACATGGGACGGAAATACAGAGGCATCATTATTACAGGCATGAGAGGGAAAATACATGGGTGACATGAACATACACTAAACGTGGGGTACATGCAGGGGACACATTGGCCACGTAAAATTTCTATTTCCTCAACGTCATGGGCCCAATGCATGTAAATTGGTGAATCAAGGAGTCGGGCGACCTGCGCGCTCTATCAGTAATTTTCTGGTAGCAGTAAGATGGTTAGGACTAGTTAAGATAGGTAGCTAGGATAGTTTTGATGAATTGTGAAAAATAAAATGTGCTGCTAAAATTTTATTGCTGCTAAAAATAGGTTTTTATTATTGCTTTGAAAACGTTATAAGAGATGTTGAAATAAGATTTATGAATTGCTGCTATATCATTGCATGTAATTAACATAATTGTCCGTGATTGTTTTATGTTGTTGGAATCCCTGGGGAAATAAAATAGCAAGTGGTGAGTAGAATCCACTTGGCTGTGAGGTCACTGGCTGGGAGGGAGATTAGTGCATGGTTAGGCAGAACCGGAAGCACTAATTAGGATTTTCCTGAATGAATTATTGAATAAATAATAGCTACGAGTCCACTGTTGAAACTCCTGTTGTGATATCACCTAGTAAGGGTCACATGCGGAAGGAGTAATAGGTTCTTCGGAGCTTGAGTGATAGCATAGGAGTCCGCTGGTGAAAGTTTGACTTAGTATATATCCCGGAAAGAAGTGGATGAGTCAAAGGAGTAGCAGGTTCTCTAATGCCTGTGTGAGAGGATAGGCAGAAGAGATCTATCCGTAGTGAATGAAAAGTAGACAGAAGTGGTTTATTTGCAGTAAGAGAAAAACCCTCCTGTTTAAAACCCTCGAGTACAGTGGCGAAAGTTATACGTTGTTAACTAAATTAAGCCCTTGCACTTTAAGAAAAATTTAAAGTTTCCGTTACCTTGTGAAGGAGGGAGTCAGTCGCAAGGCTGCACTGACGTCACTCCGTGCTGTGCTGGTATTGGTTGAACCAGCGGGTGTGTAGCGAAGCTAGGATTGTAAGGGAGGGGTGAGTGCTGAAGAGTGAGACCGTGTCTCGCGAAGGGGCCGCGCACCCATTGGCCGAGAGTGTTTGCAACCTCTGCGCTGATTGGTTGCTGTGAATTGAAAGACGCGCTAGCATTGGAAGCCCTTTGGTAAACAAAATTAATCAATCCAAGCTTGAAGACAATTTGGAGAGGTGTATGTGGTATCCCGAGTTCTTACCTGATCCGAAAAATCTAGGTTTTCATAAGGAGCAGATGCTAAGAGGTAGACCTTACAATATGTATGGAAGCAAGAGAAAAATGTCCTTTGCCGAAAGATTAAGAACTATTTCAAGAAAGATAAGCCCATCAGAACTAGAGAGGGTGTGATCATTCCACCTCCTAATACTCATGCATCATTTATGATGTTTGACAAAGGGTATCATACCTGTGTATGGTTGGAAAATTGGGTAAAGTATACTGAAGATGACGGAGTCCTAGCATTTCCCTTTGATGGTACCTTTAATGGTAGAATCCTGTTTAACTTGAGGACCCGAATGAATGAACTACACCCCAGACCCAGATTAACGCAATATGAAGCTTTAGAGGAATGGGAGATTGAGGCTCTAGAGCGAGACAGAGCCCAAATGGATAAGGGAGTGAGTAAGTGGTATCCAAAATTGCAGCAGGAAACAAAGGAGAAAAAGATGAAACAGTGGAGACAGTATATGATGGTTGAGGGACTATTTCCAATGTTTGGGGTAACTGAACCAGAGGGAGGAAAAAGAACAGAGAAATCCCGACATTTAATGGCAATGGGGGACTCAGAGGATGAATACCTAGAAGATTTACTAATGAAAAATCCCCCTCCTTATGTTGAAGAGTCTGGGCCCCTAAGTTCGAAAAATCCGTTTTTCCGACATCCTAGAAGTAGAAGGGCCAGTGAGACAGATGTAGCTGGTATTGGTAGCAAACTCAGTGGTAGTGAGGGATTTTGTAGGCCTGGCACAGCGATCCCAAATTACCGACCCTTTGGTGATGACAGACACAGTTTGGCAATCCCAACTGCCCCGAGTATATACCCTCCATTAGTACCCCAAGTAATGCATGACAACTCTATGGAAAGGGTTTTGCACGAACGAGAAAAAGAAGCATTGATTAAACAGCGAAATGAGCTAATTCAGACCATAGCTCAGATAAATCCCAGTCCTGAAGCTTTGACAATTCCAGTTACTATTGGTCCAGTTGTTCCCCTTTATGGGGATAGACAGGCTAGTCCAAGAACTCCAGTTATTACGCCAATTGTAGCACCACCAAGAAAGGAGCCGCTCATAGTTGATGATCAGGCAAGCGAATGTGAGTCAGTGATCTCCCTGATGGATCTGCCCATAAGGGAACCTGAAACCAGTGTGCCACGGTCGGGAAACCAGCCTAAGGCAAAGGAAGTCCGGACAGAAACAGCTTCAGGTACCCGGAGTGCCACTGTAGTGACTCCGGAGGAAATAGAACGATGGTCCCGAGAATTGGAAAAAGAAACCCCTCAGCCGAAGCCATTAGATATATACAAGCTAAGAATAGAGCTGGAGGAATTGAAGGCTGGGAATGTAGGATTAGACAGGTTGAATACCTTTGATGAAGAAGAGTTGCTGTTCCTATGCAAAAGCCTTACCCAGAATACTAGAGTATTCCATGAAAAATTAATGGACACAGCCGCAAGTATGGGAATAGATGTTAGTCGATCCAAGGTACTACAGAAACCCTACAGAACAGAATTTTCCGACAAGGATTTAGAAAATATGAATGTGTCAGGGAAGAAGATACAGATAAGGGAATTGCTGAACATAACACAGAAATGGGGAGATCTAGATAAGTGGAAAGCCAGGTGGGCCAAGAAAAAGGAAGACAGTAAGGCCAAACCAAAGACTTCTGAATATGTTCTAAAGGAATTGGACAAAGCAGAAAATCTGTATCCCGTGAGAGAAGTACCAGGTGGGAAATATGCACATGTCCCATGGTCCAGACAGGATATTGTGTCTTTTACCAATGACTTCCCAAAATTAAGGGAGAAACCTGTAGAGTGGTATAGGCAGGTTGAGCGATTCGTGAAGGTTCAAAAATGTCTCCTGAAGGACCTGGATGGGTTCTTTGACATTGTAGTTCCCGTAGACTTGTGGACAGAATGCAAAATTGCAGTTGATTGGCCAAGTGAGGAATATGAGAGAGACTCCAGAACCGGAGCTCCCTCGCCAGATGTAATGAGAAAGTATGATAGTCTTACAATACCTACAAGAGAAAGTGCCAGCAAAGTAAACTGATTGGACCCGAATAGATAGAACTACCCAAAATCGTGATGAAACAGTGCACTCTTACTATGAACGACTACTACAGGTATTCAAGACCTATAGTGGAATCGATAATATTGAAATGAAGGATATGACCCATTTCATTTATCGATTTGTGTTGGGTTTGAGGCCTGAAATATCCCAGTGGATCAGAGACAATAAAATCTGTTGGCAGGGCAAACCCATAGATGAGGTCCTCATGTACGCTAAGTACTGTGAGGATGAGTTGGAGAACAAGAGAAAAGCCCTGAAGGAGAAAGTGATGTGGGCACAGGTAAAATTGGCTGAACAACAAGAGAAACAATTAAATAAAATGATTAATAATACTCAAAACACCACCTCTGGGGGAGGGGGGAAGCCTCGGGTAAAGATGAGTAAAGAAGAGGCCAAGAAAAAATGTCCCTGCCACGGGTGCGGTCAGATAGGGCACTGGAGAGACAAGCGTCCACATTTGCAGGCTGGTAATGCCCCCATAAATGGTTTATATCCGCAGGTGCAGAAAGAGGGGCCACGAAAGAACCAGCAACAGGTAAAACAGCATCCGTTGCCTCGAGCTCCTAGACCTAACTATAAGAATCAGGCTCAGCAAAATGAGGGGGTCGAGGTATGGGAAGGAGGGGATGAGAGAAATGCAGCAACATCGCAATTCCTATTAAACGATACATTCCTCTGTGATGAACCATACTGACTGGGCCTGAGGGGGGAGGACGAGGAGTGCGTGCTTGGCGCCTCCTTACCGGTAGACCAGACAGGGCCATACATTGAAGGAAAGGTTGAAG
Source organism: Lissotriton vulgaris (assembly GCF_964263255.1). Lineage (NCBI taxonomy): Eukaryota > Metazoa > Chordata > Amphibia > Caudata > Salamandridae > Lissotriton > Lissotriton vulgaris. The sequence goes on from NC_141693.1 coordinate 324,003,731, forward strand.
GAAATGACGTCACCTTTCTGTTGGACACTAGTGCTACCCGTTCTACTGTGAGAACAGCAGACGTTCCAAACCTACCCCTCTTGGGAGAAGCCATCCAAGTAGTGGGTGTGTCAAATCAGACAATTAGTACTCCAGTAACTGAACCAATGGAGATTTCTATAGGGAACTTCAAAGAAATGCACAGATTTGTTGTCTGTGACTCTAGTCCAGTGAATCTACTGGGACGTGATTTGTTGTGCAAAATGAACTGTACCATCTTTTGCACACCAAAGGGCGTCGAAATTCAGACCCCAGATGAAGATGGACTGTACAAATTGATGTTACTGAGGCCCGATACAGAAATTAAAACATTGACAATACAGGACTTACCTGAAGAGCTCCAACAAAAAGTGATACCCGATGTGTGGGATTTCACTGGGAGAGATGTGGGATTAATGGCAAATGTGGACCCAGTTAAAATAGCCATTAAAACAAGTGCTGTTTACCCGAAAACCAGACAGTATAAAATGAGTGCAGAAGTGAAAGCTGGAGTTGCAATTGAAGTAAAAAGGTTGCTAGAAGCAAACATACTACAGGAAGTACTGAGCAGTCCTTGTAATTCACCCATAATTGGAATTAAAAAGCCTAGCGGAAAGTACAGGGTAGTGCAGGACCTGCGAAAGGTAAACCAGATTGTTGTACCTTGCTGTCCTATTGTACTGAACCCTGCAGTGATCTTGTACCAGATTCCATGGAATGCAGAATGGCTTACAGTTATTGACTTATGTCATGCATTCTTTTCCATCCCATTACATCCAGACAGCAAATTTCTTTTCTCATTTGAATTCGACAGTCCTGTCTACGTCTGGAATCGTGTCCCTCAAGGGTACACAGAAAGTCCTTCGATTTTCAATCAGATTTTAAAAAGATGTCTTGAATCACTAATCCTGCCTAAAGAATCTGTTTTAGTTCAGTACATAGACGACCTTCTGGTAGCGTCTAAATGTCGGAACGACTGTGTTACTGATACTATTGCCTTATTGAATCATCTAGGCAAGGGAGGACATAAAGTATCACCTGACAAATTGCAGTTTTGTAAGAACTCAGTGAAATATCTGGGGCACCAGATAGAGAAAGGTATCCGAAGGGTCACTTCAGAAAGAATTAGAATAATTCGAGAAATGGAGTTACCTAGAACCCAGAAAGAAGTCAGAATGTTCCTGGGAGTTGTAGGGTACTGCAGACAGTGGATTGTGGGATTTGCTGTTCTAGCCAAACCATTGATAAAAATGACTAAGAAAGGAGTACAAGATCCAGTTACCTGGGATGACGAAAGTATAACAGCTTGGATAAAATTAAGAAATTGTCTGTGTTCAACTCCTGCATTAGGAATGCCTGACTATTCCAAAAACATTGAATTGTTTTGTGATACACGAGACAATTGTGCACTCTCAGTACTGACACAAGAACACGGTCTGACTAGACGTCCAGTGGCCTACTTTTCGGCTACTCTAGATCCGGTGGCTGCTGGATTACCTGGATGCTTGAAAGCAGTAGCTGCAACTTGTACTAGTTTAGAACAAAGTGAAAACATTGTTATGGGGTATCCTGTAACAGTATATGTTCCACATTCAGTTGTGATTCTGCTGACCCGAACTAAGACTCAGTATCTCACACCCAGTCGGCTGACTAAGTATGAGAGAATTCTTATAGGTGCAGAAAATGTGATAATTTCCCGATGTAATATTCTGAACCCAGCAACTTTGTTGCCAAACACCCAAAGTGTAGAAATTGGGGGTGAAATGGAGCATAACTGCATTGACTTAACTGAATTTAGCACTAAACCACGTCCTGATATAAAGGAAACAGCCTTACCTGTAGAAGACCTTGTGATGTTTGTGGATGGCTCCTATTTAAGACATGAGGATGGAGGTCTGAGTGCTGCCTATGCGGTAGTCACTCTAGAAACGACCCTAGAGGCATCCTACTTAAGTGAAATAAAATCTGCCCAAGTAGCTGAATTAATTGCATTGGCAAGAGCTTGTAAACAAGGGAAAAATAAGAGAGTAACCATATACACTAACAGTCAATATGGTTACGGGGTTGTGCATGACTTCGGGCAGTTGTGGTTGCAAAGAGAATTCATGACTTCCTCAGGTACCCCTATCAGAAATGGGAAAGTGGTACAGAACCTACTGGAAGCAATCCAGTTACCCAAAGAATTGGCGGTGGTCAAGTGTGCTGCTCACAAATCTGGCAACGACGATGTGACAGCCGGAAATCGATATGCTGACCAAATTGCCCAGTATTGTGCCCGATACAAAATGTCCCTAAAAGTCAAATTATGGGGAGGCGGAAACAGCTGCCAACTTATGGTGCTTGAGAATGTATCTACTTGGAGGGAACTGAAAGAGTTGCAGCAAGCAGCAGAAGAAGAGAAAAAGGAGAGATGGGTGACAGATGGATGTCAACCTAGGGATAGGGATGGTGTCATTGTTTGTGGGAAGGGTATGCCTGTATTGCCAGACAGTATGGTTGCTCCAATGGCCCTATTAATACACGGAGACACACACATAGAAAGGGATGCAATGTGTCGTGTTTTTCAAGAAGTGTGGTACAATTCGAAGTTCAGAAACATTGCAGAGGCACTTTGCCAGAGGTGCTTGGTTTGTCAGCAATTTAACCCAGGAAAAAGAACAGTAGTGGAACAGAATACGATTGGAAAGGCAGAAGGCCCCTTTGTCAGACTACAGGCTGACTTTATTCAGTTGCCCATGTGCAAAGGATATAGGTATGTCCTGGTTATAGTCTGCTTATTCTCAAGGTGGGTGGAGGCCTACCCAGCAAAGAAAAATGATGCCATTACTGTAGCCAAATTGTTACTAAGAGAACTAATACCTAGGTACGGTTTTCCAGAAACAATTGAAACAGACAGAGGTGGGCATTTTGCCAACGAAATCTTAACAGGACTCTATAAAGCATTCAAGATTACCCCAAAATTGCACTGTGCATATCATCCAGAGGCTTCTGGAGTAGTTGAACAGGTGAATGGCACTATAAAATCAAGATTGGCAAAAATGTGTAGCTCTACAAGATTGAACTGGATACAAGCTTTGCCCCTTGTCCTGATGGGATTGAGAAGCATTCCAGACCGAAAGACAGGTCTGAGTCCCCATGAGATACTAATGGGAAGAGTGATGCGACAGGCATGGGTACCTGGACACAAACTGCTAAGTATTTCTGATGATTTGGTACTAGAATACTGCAAGCAGCTGGGTGACCAAGTGCGTTCTATCTCTCACCAGATTGGGGAGGACGCCGTCGCCTGGCCAACAACTCCAGCTCATAAACTGAAACCTGGTGATTGGGTTGTGTTAAAGAAACACACCCGGTAGAGTTGCCTCGGACCGAAGTGGGGAAAACCGAGACAGGTGATCCTTGTCACTACAACTGCAGTAAAGTGTGCAGGCGTGCCGAAGTGGATCCATGCCAGTCATACTAAGAGGGTAACCGGAGAAGAAGCGACTGAAGCTGAAGGTGGTGCAGCTGAGGAGTCTCCAGATGAGGGTCCGGATCTAGCTCATGTCATACTACCGAGCACCAGTCAAAACGAATGGTTCCCAGCAGACAATCTGATTCTTGATCCAATAAGAACCAGAAAGTATTCCTACCGAGATAGAGAGTGGGATAGTGAGGATGAGACAGGAATAGACGGAGAAGATCAGGTTATCGAGATTCACATCAGACCTGATCAGGAAATAGGTCAAGTAGGGACAGACCAAGTCATCGACACTCCTCCAAAGACTCCAGAAACTGAAAAGGGACAGATAGTAATTAGGGCTGAAGTTCATGCGGAAGAAAATCAAGGGTTCGAAGTGCATGTACAGGAACAGATAGAAATAGACGAACGTGTTCAGGAGGCAGAGCCTGAAACAGTTGAAAGACAAAGACAAATCCAAAATACACCTGAACAAGGCCAGCTTAGAAACCAGGCAGAGGAAACTGAAGAAAGACCTGGGACTAGTCAGACAGGAAGGGAAAAAGATACCGTCGAAATAACAGTGCCACAACTGAACGAAAATAAAAGGGCTCGTGAGGAGGGCCAAACTACAGTGACAGCTAAAAGGCTCGAGAAGAGAAGTGAACCCAGATACATAAAAAGACTGAAATTGAGATTAAAGACAGTAGAAGAGAAAGTAGAAGACCGAAAAAGGGCTGCCAGTGAAAGACAGAAAACAGGAATTCAGACAAACATACGAAGTACCAGAATAAAAAGACAGAACAAAAATTATCAGAGTCCTGAATGGACCTACTTGGTGTTGGAAGAAATTGATGATCTTGAAATAAGCGACAAAAGCGACAAAGAATCAATTACTGATCAGGGTTCCGAAGAAGAAGACCCAACCTGAAAGTGAAACTGTGTAAGCCTCTTGTGTAAAGTTACAAAGAGGGGTTGGAAAACTTCTTGTGAGACAAAATGTCTGATTCAAATGTGAATGGAAGACCTAGAGGAAACTGTTGTAAAACGTGTTGTAAAATATGCTTATGTAGCGTAGCAATAGTACTAATAGTACGGATAGGACTAACAGTCTTTATACCTTTTATGATAAGTAAAGATACTAATTTGTACCCTACTAAACAAGTGACGCCAGACACAGAAGTTGTACAAACCAAAGAAACACCACAAAGTGTAGAAAGACGTGAGAATACAGTTAGCCTGAAACAAACTAGACCTGACTTAGATGCATCAGATGAGGAAGGACTACATTATCACACAATCAAAAACAGAACACATTTGCAAATCTTTTAGTGCACTATGTAGAAGCCATGGAAATAGAAGACTGCTATGTCTGCATGAAGCTACCTACTTCTGTAGCTGAAGGTGTGACTTATCTCCATCTACCCCTGACCTATGGAATTTCCTGTAGTATATTAGCAAGCTTATTTTATAGAAGCACCTTACAATATTACTATTCGAACTCTGACGTAATCTTTTCTGAACTTCCTATTCGGGGAAACCTGAACATTGTACATACCAAAAGTGAAGTGACTCATTATATGGGAGAATATTTTCTGATTATAGGTGACATAGATTTGAATGAAGCACGTAGAGATAATTTGACTTGTTCATTACATGAGCAAGAGAAGATGTTCTTGAAAATGGCAGAAAAGAGAAGGGAGAGTTTCCAGAGAAATGCAAATGATAAGAGACAGAAAACTCCTAAATGGGCTGAAAATGGAAAGCACCTCAAATGGTGAAGCTAATCCTGCACTGTTGCTGGACTTCGAACGAAAAGGGAAACTCTGTCTTCATAGAGAAAAGACTAGTTATTATAACAATGTATTCATCGGTTCCAGTGAATGTGAACACAATTACAAGGTAATTGGAGGTTGGGGTTTCAAAAATGGGTCAGAACCTGTGTTTCCCGGAATTTATTATATATGTGGAAACAAGGCTTATTTCAAATTGCCGGATCACTGGTATGGAAGCTGCTATTTTGGCATTGTCTTCCCGAAAATATACCATGTGAACAATGCCGCTGGAAGCAATGAAAATACTAATGGTTTAGTACGTAGTAGACGAGAAAGTGTAGGAGAAATTATAGGAGATATATTTAGTGCACTGATACCTGGAGTGGGAGTGGTTCTGAACACTCACCGAATTTGCAAATTGTCTACAGTAGTGGATCGGTTATCAACTGACACTGCTGCTGGATTTCTGCTGGTCAATACTGAAATGGTTGCGATCAGATCAACGGTTTTAGAGAATCGACTTGCTCTTGATACCTTTTTGGCAAAAGAGGGCGGAGTCTGCAGGATGTTGAAGGTGCAACATTGTTGCACTTACATTCCTGATAAAAGTGTTGAGATTAAGAAATATGTAAGAAACATTACTAATCTGGAAAAAGAACTCAAACCACTGGAGGTTGATAGTGCCTGGAAGAGACTAACTGATGGTCTCTCTTCTGTAGTAGTTGGTTTTCTAACATAGGTAGGAGTATCGTGGGAAAAATACTGATGCCAATAGCTGGAATAAGTTTGGTTGTGCTGATCATTATAATTTGCTGCAAATGTCAAAAATGCAGAAAGAAATATACGGTGAATAAAAGAGGAGTGAAACGTAATATAGATGATCTGGAATTAGAAGAGCTGAGAAACCAAATATACAAAAAGGCCAAGAATTTCTAACCTAATAAGGATGCAGGGAAAAGAATTAACAACAAATTTGTGGAGATTGAGACGGATGAGATCTGAAAGAAAGTTGGCATCTGTTTCCATTAATAGTGATGATAGTAAATATCATCAAAGAAGGGATTGATGGAGCAAGGATTCGCACGTAAAGCGACTTGCTCACATTCAAGAACCTCGTTTAATCTATAATGTCATTAATCAACCTGTTTGTCATTAATATTGCACTTTCACACTACACGGGGGTGTCCCAGAGATGCTTGCCTATGTGTCTATTAATCCTAATGAGGCTTGCATACTACAGAATCGCTGCTTCGCAGAAATCCAGTATGCGCATGCGTCGGTCATACCCATGTGATGTGACGCACTCGTAATTCTGGAGGGATTTTTCGCTCATGCGCATTACTGCTCATATGGCCGCTTTGTCTTTAACATGCTCTCCGCTTGCTACTGCCGCTTTTGCTCAGCTGTCTATTTCTGCGTAACCTCTAATGCTATAGATATTATAAAGTAAGGGGTGCAGTGTAGCTAATCATGGTCTACAGTGTATTCATTTTTTCTGTGTTTCTAATTTGTTTTCGCTTACTTTTCATGTACCGCGTATCTGTGGGCCTGGGAGTGGGGAGCCGCTCCATCTTTGAAACCCATGTCACCCTAATCACGTGATGAGGGAAAACCCGAACTGCGCAGAAGTAAAACCAAGCCAGCTGGCTCCTGAAGCTGAGATGCACCTGGGAAAGTCACCCGGGCACCAGGAGAAGATTTCGGCTGTACCTAAATTGAAACAAATGTATATAGTTTTTGTGTGTCCTATTGTTTTACACCTTTCTCATGCCATGGGAACTGGAATGTAAGGGGTGGGTACGAAAATTAAATATTCATTGTGGGAACACAGAATTTTAGGTGGTGACAATGACCTAATCCCCTCTCCTGACCAATCCAAAGTTGGGGATCCTGTCACTTGCAACATTTGTGGGTGGTCTAGGGACCCGAAAACAGTATAACTAGCCTAGTTTTAGCCAGAGAAATTGTCCGACTTGTTCGAGTAGCTGACCTGTCACCGACCCTACAAACTCTATAGGTGATTGATACAGAGAGCTGCGGAGCACTCTGTCCGTAATTTCCACAAACTACAAGGGGTGGAAATAGTCTTAAGTGCTGGCGAAGCACTTTTGCTGGGATATTCGAGAACCCAATCGGGGTTACTGGTGGATTCCGTGCAGAGAGGGAGTAGCGCAGACGTTGCATCCGAAGCTGCAGGTGTTGGTCGTGCCCATTGGTGAGCCCAGTCCTGATCCAAATCCTGAGGGGTATCCTGTCCTGACTGTCCATGAGCTGTACCTGCTCGCCAACTGGCATCCTAAATCCTTGAGGGTCCTGGTCCTCGCCTTTTCCAAACTGACCCATGGCCTGGGTTAGTCCTCATTCCTGTCCTAGGTAAATATAATTGTGGGTGTCCATCTATCTACTTTCTTTCCTTCTTGTCCTTTTATTAAAGCATCCTTGCCCATGGTTTTTTCTCTGTCATCTCCAAAAGACTTATTTGCAAACTGTTTATTAGCTATGTTCCATTTTTCCCTTACCTGTAGGACATTACTGAAACTGTTTTATTCATTAGTGTGATCTAATTTTACTTATGGTTAGGATCTAGGCGTGAATTAACAGTTAGAATCAGATCAGTTTGAATCACGTTTAGGAATTTAGCAATTCACTGACTAATATGTTTTAAACTCACCTACCTTAGTATAAGCCTGAAAACTGAATAGCATGTCCCTGTTACCCTTACCCTATAGTTTTCCACTTGCACTCAATGGTGCTTGCTCTCATTCATAGTTACATTATAGTTATAATCCTGATTATTGATATCCTAATTTGTATTAGTTTTATTCTCGTGGCATTTTGACTTTGAAACTTACTATATAAAATCTTTAAAACCCTTCAGGTGTCTGTGTTCATTATAATAGGTATAAAGTGCTATTAAATGTATAAAGTATTTTTGTTAGACTTATCTCCTATCCACTGCTAGCTCCTGATCCGTCAGGAAAATAGGTGCCTGTGGTAAGTCAGGTACTCTGGTAAGAAAAAGACATAGAATTACTGATGGTGTAGTGTAAACTCGTCCGACTCATAGAAAATACAGTCATAAGCACGTCATGGGCCCAATGCGTGTAAATTGGTGAATCAAGGAGTCGGGCGACCTGCGCGCTCTATCACAACCTCATGGTAATTTGCTCTCCCTAATTGCAAAATCGCAATTTTTAAAAGTTTCATGCATTGCCTTTAAGCAATAGCAAAATGTGATTCCTTAAATGCAATCGCAATTTGAGAATTCGCAAATATTTGCGAATTCTCAAATTGCGAGGGCCTTCACCCTTCATGCATTCAAAAAGCAGATTTTGCGATCGCAAACGGCCGATTTTTGCGATTCGCACCGTTTGCGATCGCAAAATCCTTTGATGCATGTGTACCTGATGGATTCCAAGTAGTCTCCTATGAACAGGGTAGCGCATGCGGTACTTACGTCATGCGGAGACCTAATGAAGAAAAAAAAATCATTACAGCACGAGGAGCTGTCTGAAGGATTGCACTAACGTACAAGAGCCACCAGATGGTAGCAACGCAACATTTTTGGGTAGGCTTATCAAACTTAACTGAATTGGACAGGTTAGCAAAAGTGTCGGGGTTTTACGAACATAAGGCAACGCCCATTTTGAATCGTGGGAAAACACTGTGAGTACATTGTGTAGCATTTCCCACAGAACATTACCGGCCATTTGTTCATGTTTTCAGATTATGGAAATACCCCGACATGAAACTTAAGTAGCACTTGATATAAACTCGTCCTTATTAAGATGTGACACTAGTTTTCTGTTTTTCTTTACTTTAATTCTCGGTCACGGATCATTAAGGCGGCTCTACGACACATTTTAAAGTATTTTTTCTTATGTTTTCAGTTTTAAGCGTGCAGAGATGAGAGGAAAAAAATACCAGCTTCAGGTGATTTTCCTAATTTTTTTTGACCGGCCTGGATATTAGAATATTGGTCAGGTCGATAAAAATAACGCTATGGGCCATCCCAAGTACTACTGTGGGATAACGGGCCGGAGATGTATGTGTGGAAACATAAAAAGCAAGGACATTTTCTCAATCTCCTCAAAAAGTTTACCACCAGACATTGCAACTGCGCAGCAAAGAGTTAAGGTTTGGCTAGGCCAAGACCTTTCGTTTTTTTCAAAACAAATCTTTAAAAAAAGATGCACAGGCTTCCAATCAGCCCTTTTCATCCATGTCTCTGTTGTAGTGCAATTCACATCTTGTTCCTAACCAACAATCATACAGTATGGGGCAAAGGGTCAGCCCATTACAGCTATTGGCTGCCCTAACTGTGTGTGAGGACATATTTCCTATTTATATCTGCCTCCCCCAAGGGAAGTCAGACACAATCAGAGTGCATTAAGAAGGCAGTGCTTACAGAAGGATAACTGCATCAGGACCACACATGCCTTGTATTCCTGCGGGCGTTTCCCTGGTAGGCTGGAGCCCTTGAAGGCTGGGTTTAAAAGCCCAGGGCTGCACTTCATGCCTCTGTCACTTGTCCCAGGCCCCAGACTTGAATTACACTAGCCACAGGGAGGCTTCAAGAAAGTGAGAAAGAGATGGAGGGAGGTGCAAAGTAAAGAAGTAGAGAGAAAAGGATCAGAGGGAGAGAAGAGAGAGAGAGGGAGAGAAAGAGAGAGGGAGAGAGATAAAGAGAGCAAGAGAGATTGTGCAAGGAGATGAATAGAGCAGGGCTAGTTTTTGTTCCCCAGTTTGAATCTGAACGACATAATTGCTTATGCAAACATGTTTCTTGCTTTTAGACATACAGCATGCCGTGTAAATCTCGACTGCTGTATGTTGTTTCTACCATTAGCAATGATTTAGCAATATAAGCTTCAAATCGAAAACACATTTAACATACGATGCAAACGGCGATGTTTTTTTTTGTCTAACATCAAACCTCACTCTTGAAAATGTTGACCATGGTTGCAGGTTATCTCACGAGACCCGTCACACTCATTAAGGGTGAAATGTATTTCTGTCAAATGCCTCTGCATTAACTTTGCAGCTGTGTGCTGTGTGTGCTCTGATCTACATGTACTATGTGCCCTACATATGCCCAGTGCCCCGTGTGCACTATGCACGTTGTAAACTGTGTTGTGCACTCACTCTCTCCTTTACACCGATTTCACAAATAGTGTACTCTGTTTTATATGAGCTACAACTAACTCGGTGTTTCGAATGTATCCTTGAACCGCAGTTGTACAGCGTTCTGTGTATCCTTCTATTTGTGTACCATATTCTTTGTGAAATTTGCACTCTACATGTAAGATATGCATTATTTTCTGTACTATACGTGTATTCTGCTCTTCATATACTTTGTGCTGTGTACAGTTTCAACTGTACTTGCACCCTGTAACAGGCCAGTAAGTAAAGTGCCTCCTCATTAGTTAGTGAATATGTGTCTGTGATATTGTGGCTCAGCGAGTTGGTGAATACAAAAGTTTGCCAATGGCAGAGCATGAATGAGTGACGGGGTGCCTGGAGGATAGTGGGTGAGTGCATACACTTGTAGAGGAGTCAAATATTTGGGAAAAGTGTATTTACAAAAGCCTTTCTGTACTCTTGACAAACATGCAGAGTGAAAATAAAGACATATCAGCACACAAGATTGTGATGTATTCACAGGTGCATGTGAGGCAGTGGGGATTGACAGATAAGGAACTACATCATACATAATATCTACAATTTCTAGAAAGTGGGCACTTTGCCATCCAGATGGAACTTTGAAGGTCAAAAATGTGTTAAAGTGGTGCATTTTAGCATCTCCACCTTTTACGGTCTAACTTCTGATGGTCTCATGAGGCTGTTAGTCATTTACCTCCCCAGTGTGAACAATACTGGGGGCATTAGACTCCAAGTCCTTCAGGCAAATTGTTGATAGGGGTAACACTGCTTTATTGAGAATACTGGACCTAAGTGTGGCTTTCGACGCACTGTCCCATGGGCTTCTGCTTGAACGGCTATGGAAATACAATGTCAGCGATACGGCCCTGTGATGGCTAGTTTACTTCTTACAGAACCGTATCTTTCAAGTGATTCAAGAGCTGTTTTCATCTGAGGTCTTTCCCTGCGGGAGGGGTTGCTGCAGGGCTCTGCGTTGATCCCCACCTTATTCAATCTATATATGCACCTCCTAGCTGATGTCATAAAGCGTTACGACTTTAACATTGTGTCGTACGCCGATGACACGCAGCTCATTATATCCCTATCTCTGGATGAAGGAGACACTGTGGCTCAGCTAAGATCTTGTCTGTATGAACTAGTGGAGAATGATGCACCATAGTTGCCTCAAACTAAATGCTTGAAAAACTAAGGTTCTTATCTTAGGAAAGCAATCATCAATTTAGTCCACTGCATGGTGGCCAGATCCACTTGGGCAACACCCCGATCCCAAGCTGAAATTTAAGAATCTCAGGCATTTGGTTTGATGCAAATCTGTAATTGAAAGTCAGATATCCAGCCTAGCGGTGTAACACTTTGGAATTCTAAAAACACTGAATAAAATATTGGGCCTCCTTCCAGAGTCTGCCAGAAACTCGGTAGTCCAGGCACTGGTAATGTCCAGATTGGACTATTGCAAACTGTTGCATCTCGGAGTCTCACAATTTAGTTTGAGGACACTCCAGAGGGTGCAGAATGTGGTTGCACGTCTGCTAAAAAAGGAAGGCAGGAAAATGCCAACTTTCTAAAAGTGGCATTTTCAAAATTATAATTTAAAATCTAAATTCATTTTCCTGCCTTAGTCATTTGGTGCCTGCAGCCTGTCTTTTGGTCACATGACTGGGTGCAGTTGACAGTTGGGCTTTGTGTATTCCTACTAGACAGCCACATACAACGGGAGGTTAGTGTGTGACTGGATGGGCCATCACTAACAGGATGGGAGGAAGGAGCTGGACCCAGCCCCGCTTACACATGGATAGGCTGTGTCCTATCTCCACACAAATGGCAGCATACTCCTTGTTGTTAGTCTGAAGCCAGAGCCAGGAAGTTAGGGCATCCCCCCCACATCAAAGTCACAACTGTGCAAATACTGGACCTCAGACATCAACTCTTCAGTACACTTCTGGACCTGTGGATACCCTGCCAGGAAGAAGGCCTGCTGTGCTGCAGAAAGGACTGCCACTTTGCTGGAGTGCTGCTCTGAAGGAGCACCATTTTCTAACCACAAGCCAAACCCTTCAGAGATCAATTAATAGAGTGCTCGAAAGGCATTGGACCAAAACAAGTTACTATCTGTCTCTACTACTTGAAAGTGCACTCTAAATGCCACAAATCAGCTTTGGGCAGAACTAAAAAACGAATGTATTTCGAAGGCAGATAACTAAACCAAAGACCTATTTCTGTCACCCCTCAGTTTTTGGAGCCCATTTGCACTGCCTAACCTTCTGAGTTCACCACTGCGTCTGGGGATAACATAAAAAAAATTCTAATGTTCTTAAAAATCCCTTCTCCATGTGGGATCTTTGTAATGTCAAAATTGTTAAACTGGGTCTTAATGTACTGCTACCGCTCATGGCCAACCTAGTTAATACCTCTCTCTCTAGCAGATCCATCTTCATTGTCCTTATTGTCCTTAAACATGCTATAATCACACATATTCTTTAGAACCGTTTGGTGGTCTCTAATGCCCTATCTAACTACCCGCTATCTATGGACAATCCTGTTTTGCAAAAGCACTTGAAACATTTGTCAACTACCAGCTTTCCTCTTACTTGGGATCCAGTCATCGGTAAATCTTACGCAGCCATGTGAAAAACTATTTAAATACTTAGTTTACCCTTTCACTTCCTACCTGATGCCTAAGGTTGGCCAGCCATAACTGTCTATTAGGCCAGCTCCTTATAATAAATTTGAAGGAGGGACCTCCAATTGAAATTCAGAAGCATGCAACAAACCAATCATTTCAAGCAGACATATGGTTAGCCTCACTGGCCTCTATTTTTCTCATAACCCCAAGCATTTTATTAGATACCTAAAATAGGCTTTCACCACTTACTTCTCACTTCCCACTCTGTTGCCTCTTCCCAAAAGCTTACCTACCCCTCTGTCAGAACACGTTTTATTAATTCTATAATTTGACTACACCATCAACAAATGATGTCTGTCATTATTCAGAATGTCTCACACTATTTGTATCAAATCCAAATGTTATATGCAATGCTTTACAGCAATCACAAACAAATAAAGAAATTAAGGAAATAAATAGAATTCTTAAGAGGTGGTGTGGACTTATTGAAGGTTCACAATTCTTTACCTGGAAGGGGAGACATCCTGATCACAAAGGTGCATCTTGCTGGGTGAGACTCATCCAATGCTCTTCAGATATGCTAACCCTTATTACTTCCCCATGGGCAGGATTCTCAACAAGCTGGGGGAGGTGGCTCAGTGAACTAATGTATCCCCTAAAGGAACCTGAGCTTGGTCTCATGATCACTGATTTGAAATCTGGTCGGTCCACTCAGCCTTTCATCCTTCTGAGGTCAACAAAATGGGTTTCATTTAAGTTGGTTAACAAAAAACGTTAGTAGTTTTTCAGTGCCAAGATGCCCAAGGGGTGACTGTGCACTTTACCTAGACATGTTTTGCCATGTTATGGGTAGTAAATAACAATCCTTCGAAGTCACGCACCTCAGCTGCATTGCGTCGTCAGTGAAGCGGTCTAGGAGGTGAATATGTGCTTTACAAATACATGCTATGCTGTGTTATCAGCTAGCTGGCAACATTCATTTCAATGGCCCCTGCCATGCTAGATCGTCATTATTGTGGCATTGACATCAATTAATGACAAGGCCAACGGGAGCAGCAGTGACAACATGCACCCCTATGCCCCTCCTCCCCCCTAATTAAATCACATGGTTGACCACATATCCCGCCCTTCCTTGGCCCTTCTTCAGCCTCATATTTGACTGTGAAAGACTGAAAAAAGGGCTAGGAGTGGAGAAACTCTAACATCCTTATTTACTTTCTGTTCCTGGAGCTGCCTTTGGACAACGGGTAGCAATAACAGTCCCAGAAGTAGTAAAGAGCAATCCAGGGGTAGCAATTCCTACCTTTGGCCACCACTAATTTGGGTGCATGATTAGTGTCCTGTGGGTCACATAGAGAAGTACATTAAGTATTGGATTCACGGTGTTCTGGAATGGGAGGTCAGTAGTGTGAGGATTTGGGTGTAATATATGGTATTATCTTGTGACCTTACAGTGTAATACACTTGCAAAATACATCTTAGGTCCAGTTAAGGTTGTTTGCAAAGCCTTTAGCTCAACTCTGTGTAGCATTGGCTTTGAGCAGGAAAGCTTAAACTAAGCAACTAGTGTAGGAAAGTCATCCAATTTGCCCTGATCACCCCCATTTTTTTTACTGATGCTGGTGGCTACTGATTCTGAATGTACCCTTGGATCTGCTATCCAGGCCCAGGGCCAGTATTCCATCCTCTAAAGGTATTAAGCCTGTGCAGAGTTCGCTGAGTTGAAGTGACAAAAAAACTCTGCCAAGCTACGCAAAGTTTCCGCGAGCGGCTGACTGGGTTACCTCACGAACGTGTGGTAAATTTTAATACCTATACGGAATTTATGCGGTAAAGTTCAATAAGAATAACTCAGTCAAAATGAAAAGGCAGAGTCCGTGGCATCTGAGGTTTAAAAGGGGTTTTATTCCTTAAAAAGGAATTGGTTCGAACCAGGTAACATGACCCATCGCCACGAGGGTTCAGGGTGGGAATTGCAATGGACATGTACAATGATTTATTAACAGGAAATCATATATATAGTCATTTCATACAGTAATATTGAATGCAGAAGGCGTAACAGCTGAGAGAAACGAGATAAGAACAGAAATACGTAACAGAAGGCGTGCACTAGGGCGTACACAGAGGTGTGTGCTAGAGACGTCACATAAAGGTGTCATAAGTGGGTGGATCCCTAGGAGGATCCTGCAGAGTCAGCAAAAACATGTGGCAGAGATGCGCGCGCAGCAGCATGACGTATGATTGACGTGTAACTGGAGGGTGAAGGGGACTTGACATTTAGCCCTACATGTGGAGACAGAAGTCTGGAGTGTCAGAACAACCTAATCCCAAATCATATCTAATATCTTGTGTTTGAGGAACTGTATTATCTAGAAGGAAAGGTCTCTCGGGCAGAGGCTATTCTATACTGACTGCTAATGCGTACATATGCGACTGCGTGTCTACGTGTAAAGCAAGGGGGCCATGGGCCCACCATGGTAACGGAGGCTATGAATTACTTGCATGGAGACAGAAAGGCCGGGCCCTTTGCTCTGCAGCTGGGAAGGATGTTTACCTAAACTACTAGACAGGAATGTATTTTTCGAGGAGCGGAGCAGATAACTTGAAGGCTGAATACAGTCTTGGCAGGCCGGCAGGCTGAGCCAGGCACCGCTAGCCGCGCAGGAAGTGAGTGAAAGGTCATGGATACAGATGCAGGTCCAGGCTGCAGCTTCCAGAGGCAGAAGGCAGGAGAAAGCTTGAATGGCAGAAAACAAGGCCCAACTCACCAGGGCCAGAAAAACGTGAAAGTGCACCATGTAAAGACGTTGGCAAGGCACACTTAGGAACTGAATATCGGACCCATTCATGGTGGATCTGAAAGAGGACATGTTAACGTTGGACGCAAATGTATTTGCGTCTTCATAGCTGGTTGTGGAGGGAACTTACATGTACTAGAAGCACGTATATGGAGCCGTTGGGGTCTACGATAGGGGACACAATTGACCATAAAAATTCATATTACCTCATTCCCTCCTTGTCCCCTACGGACCCTTCATGATATATCAATCCTCATTAATCTATCAATCTGTTCATGTAACATCATTTGTTCTTCTTTCTTCTTACGACGTTTTGAAGATGTACTTGAATGAGGAATACATGATGTGGCGCACAAGCCGCAAATCGCTGGCCCACATTGCAGACATAGGCAACAACTGAATACTATGAGAAGGGCTATACCTAGGAAGGATAGGACTTTCCATCCCCAGGCTGACAACGTGGTCCAGAACCAACCGGACCAAGTCCAGGTGCCTGGATTCTGGTGTATCAGACTTGCAATCTTATGAAGACGGGTAATGGCTTTATATACTGATGGCGCGTTTTCTGGAATGAAAACACAGCAGCTCGATCCGATGACTCTACAGGCTCCGCCCCTATCGGCCAGGATGACGTCAAGGACGAGACGATTTTGAAGAACAACAATCCGCATAGCAGACTGCTCCTCTGTTAAGTTGCCCAGGGCGGAAGTAGTTTCATTCACTACAGCTTCAAGGGTTCTAGTTAATTTTCGTATCAGTTTACTATTAAAGTCAGCTCCTAAGTAGGGAAAGAAACCTTTATTGAAATCTGTGTATTGCTCCCATGCCGTTTCAGTATAGTCGACAATCGGGAGATCTCTCTGCGGTCTATTGTGTACTAGATGAGTGTCCCTATGATAGTCAGGAGGGGCTAGAAAAACAGGTGGCAGAAGGAATGCAATGTAACAGGTGCCATCCCAGTCTAGAGGTAAGCTTATATATGCGGTATGACCACAAATGAAGTAGGAATGACGTGAAGCTTTGAAGGTAGACTTGCCCTTATCACTGAATTCGATCACAGTAGTACATCTACTATGACCCAGGTGTACTGAACCATTTTACAATATTCACGTTTCTTGAGCTGTTTCTGTCTATCTCTCTCTCTATTGGGGTCTAGGGGATACATGTCAGAAAACACGTTCAACCGATTCACCTAGGGGAGGACTTAAACAATTAAACTGTCTGGCTTGCTAGACCTCAGTTTTTCTTTATACTCCTGCTGTGGAGTTTTCTCTATATGGGGAAGTTTAAAGTCACTAGAATCTGGACAGTCCTTAGAGGGGGAGGGTGAGTCAGTCTCTGGCAATGCATGAAATTTCTTCACATGACTCGAGGGGAGCCACTCTTTTCGGCCCTCCACCTTGATTGCAGTCCTGGTTGTAAGGAGCACCAACTTCGGCGCCTGCCAACGGGGCTCCAGCGGACTTTTCCTGTCGAAATTTCTTACAAGGACGATGTCTCCTGGAACAACGTCATGCGGTTTCACCTCGGTGTTGTCGGGAAAAGCTGCAGCGACCTGTGAACGACATGATTGTAGTGCAGACATCAAGGAGGCAAGGTAATCTGTCAACATATTACAATCGACATCAGTGATTTTTCTAGGCAAAGGCGTCCCCCACATATTTGGTGGCCTCCCGAAGACCACCTCGTACGGGGATAGCCCTGTTCTAGAGTGTGCGACCATTCTCATATAAAAAAGGGCAACTGGCAAAGCTACGATCCAGTCGACACCCTTCTCCCTACAGATTTTAGCAAGACGAATTTTCAGGGTCTGATTGTGTCTCTCTACGAGACCTGCTGCTTCAGGATGTCGGACACAGTGGAACTTCCATTGGTATCCTAGCAGGAGTGATACCTGCTTCATAAGCTCGGACGAGAATGGCTGACCGTTGTCTGAGTATACGATACGGGGCAAACCATATCGGGGGAAGAATTCACGAACCAGCTGCTTGGCAGTGGTCGGAGCAGTGTAATCTGGGACTGGATATGCTTCTGTCCAACGGGATAGTGCACATACAACTACGAGGACATATTTGAAACCTCGACAACGTTCCATCTGAATATAATCCATCTGGAGGACTTCAAAAGGGTGATCGGGAGGATGAAAACCACCTTGCTCTACGGGAACGCCTTTACCTGGGTTGAACTGACAACAAATCATGCAAGTACGCACTTTCTGTTTGGCTGCTGCTCGTAAGTGTTTATTGAACCAGAGATGTTGAATACTGTCTAACATGGCTTTTTCTCCTAAATGTGCTGGACTGTGTACTGTATTAATGATAACCTGAACCATAGAGTCGGGGAGAAACCATGTGGATTTTCCCTTCATCATCCATCCCTGTTCTGTCTGGATCCCTCCTAGTTCAGTCCATTTCTTGATTTCGTCTGGTGTAGCATGTGTCTGTATGTCAATCACATCTAGGGCGGGATCCTTAACTGTCATGCAATGTGTCGGTGTCGTGACTATTGTCTTTGTCAGGTCAGTGGTGTGAATCTGATTCTGAGCTGTATGTTTTGCGGTTCGGTCTGCCAGGTCATTACCCTGGGAAATAGTATCTGTAACCTTACTATGTGCCTTGCACTTCATGATGGATATTGCTGTAGGCAGATGTATTGCGTCTAACAGAGTTTGAATGAGGGGATCGTGTTGAATTTTGGCACCGTGAGAAGTCAAAAAACCTCTCTCTCGCCAGAGGATACCGAAGTCGTGTACAACTCCGAATGCATAACGGGAATCTGTGTATATGTTAACTCTCCTGTTCTTGGCTTGAATACAGGCTTGTGTCAGAGCGATGAGTTCTGCTGCTTGTGCTGACAGGGTGTCAATACAATTTGTTTCTATGACTTCAGTTTCTGTTGTGACTGCGTAGGCGGCCACTAATTCTCCTGTACTTGTTCTCATGCATGAACCATCCACATAAAGTGTCAGGTCTAGATCTGGTAATGCGGTGTCTGTCAAGTCTTGTCTGGGTCTCGTCGTGATAGTAATAACTTCGATGCAATCATGTGCCAATGGGTCTGTTTCAGTTAATGGCAAAAGTGTAGCAGGATTCAATGTATTACAACGTCTAATTTCTATGTGTGGCTGAAATAATGTCAATTCATAACCTGTCAATCTTGCTATAGTCAAGTGTTGAGTCTGTGTTCGATTTAAAAGAACTTCCACGGAGTGTGGAACTTGTACTGTCAATGGATGTCCTAACACTATTGAATCACTTTGTCTGATTGCTAGAGCTGTTGCTGCAACTGATTTCAAGCACGCAGGCAGAGCCTGGGCTACTGGATCCAATGTACTAGAAAAGTAAGCACACGGTTTGTGTGAACCTGCTTGATCCTGCGTGAGTACCGACAATGCAGTACCTTCACGTTCTGTGACAAAAAGTGTAAAAGGCTTACTGTAGCATGGTGTCGCTAAAACTGGTGCTTGACATAAGGCTTTCTTTAAGTCGTCAAAAGCTTGTGTATGTTCCTGAGTCCAAGGGAGGACAGTCGAAGACGCTGCCTCCTGAGTTGTTAACTGAATGAGTGACTTTGCTAGAAATGCATATTGAGGGATCCATTGTCTGCAGTAAGAAGTGAGGCCTATAAAAGCTCGCACCTCCTTTTGTGTCCTGGGTGGTAACATGTTTGCAATTAACTGGATGCGATCAGGCGTTAGCTGTCTCCCTCATTTGGACAGCAAGTGCCCAAGGTACACCACTTGCTGAACACAGAATTGCAGCTTCGAAGGGGACACCTTGTGCCCCTTGTCAGCCAGGAAATGTAAAACCGTCAGTGAAGCCAGTTCACATTCAGGTTCACTTCGGGCGGTGATCAGTAGATCATCGACATATTGGAGTAGGGCAGTGTTTTCAGGCATGTGAATACTGTCGAGTTGTCTTTTCAGTGCTTGGCTATAGATGCTGGGGCTTTCTGTGAATCCTTGAGGTGCGCGTGCAAATTTGAAGCTTCGTCCATTTAAACAGAATCCGAAAAGGTATTGGCTTTCCGGATCAATTGGGACACTAAAGAAGGCGTTCTTCAGATCAATTACAGTAAAGAACGTTGCCTCAGAATCAATAGCTGTCAATAGAGATGAGATATCTGGGACCACAGGATACTGCGGTACGATGCATTTATTCAATTCGCGCAAATCAACAACTAATCGGTAAACCGGTGGTGCATTGGGATCTGTACGTTTAAGAATTGGAATGATAGGGGAATTACATAAATTCGAGTTGGTTTCTACAACCACTCCTTGTGCAATGAGCTCTTCAATGATTTTCAGTAAAGCCACTACAGCATCTGGGGGTAACTTGTATTGTCGAATTCGTGGTAAAACAACACCTGGCTTGAGTGTGACTCGATACGGTGTAATGTGCATACAACCTACATCAGTGGGGCCTTGCGCCCATAAATGTGCAGGTACATTCTGTAATCGGGGATCAATATCTCTCAACACATAGTGACCTTTAAAGTCACGTAGAAACAACCGTACTCCTTCCGGAGAACAGCAAATAACAGCTCCTAGAGCTTTCAGAGTCTTGATACCTAACAAGTTTTCTGGACATGACTTTGTGAGCAATAAATCTGTAGTACGTGTCAATGGACCAACTGCAAGGGGAAGTGGTTGTGATACTTCATTAATAATAGGCTTGCCTGAAAAACCAAGGGAAACATTCTGTGAGCCTGAGAGGGGTGCCCCTGGGACCTCGTCATGACTTATCGTTGTTCGGCTTGCCCCTGTATCAATTAAAAACTTTCTGTCTTTCCCTAATATTTGACTGTGTACATAAGGACCCTCTTGATCTACAGGAACCTCAATAAGAGGTAAGCCAACTTCCCTCTCTAGGCTGTTTCATGTGTATCGCTGATAATCGGGATAATCAGTCTGGGCATACTGGTACATCTGTTGTGATGCATGTTGAGTTGCAGCAATCGGTTGGGGCTGTGGTACCGCTACTGTCTGTACTGTCTGTTGGGAGGCTTGCATAGGCTGGATATTTTGTGGTACTTGTTGTTGGACCTGGTCCTGTCTAGGAGGACGCGGTCTCTCTTTAGTTTTCCCAGTAAGTATATTATGTTTCAAAACTGCACAATCGTTTATATAGTGACCTGGCTGTTTACAATAATTGCATGTCCCTTTAACAGGAGCTGCTGAATTATTAGACTGTGTCGTGCCCTTTTTCTGACCGTCAGCTGGAACTGACTGAGCAACTAACATTTTCATTTTCGTGTCTTTCATGCGTCTCTGTTCGTGTTCTTGTTCTTCTCTAATTCTATTCTGGTGGTACTGTAACATTTGTAACATTTGTGAAGGCGTATTTGCTTGCCATGTGCTCTCGACTTTCTGTACACGATTCTTAACTTGGGGCAGGGAATTCTCGACTAGCTTTGTTACGAAAAGATGTGGATATGACTCGCTACTTGCTTTCAGGCCACTATTAATACCAAAACATTTCTCAAATCGGGAATAAAAATCACTAGTGTCTTCATCGGGTTTCTGTTTACAGGCTGAGATGGCATCCCAGTCCTCCTTTTTAGTTGCTAATAAACGTGGCAATACTTGCACTAACATCCTGGTAATGCTTTAGATTTGTCCCCAAGCCCTGTTCCTGGAGTTCGAGTATTTTCTTCGTTTTCTAATGCAGCCCAATCAATCTTTTGTTCTCCCACCTCCCAATCCTTTTCTTTGAGTTTCTCGTAAATACCGGCAGGCATTAATACTTTCAATATTTTCATAATGTCGGGATAGGTATAATCCCCCATGAGTAAGATGTCTTTGATTTCACGGTGGAAACCTGCTGGGTCTTTATCGTGACTGGGCACTAATTTCTTCATTTCTAACAGTTCCATTTTAGTTATAGGCGTGTACACAAACACGCGTCTAAAAGTATTATCAACATTCTGGACTGGATGTACTTCTCGCAAGGGGTTCTGTCTGTCTATGTAGTACATTTTTCTTCCTACCGGTGGTGCTGGAACAAACTGTGTATTCAGGAAGGTTTTATACCTATGTCGATGTTCTAGAATTACTTTAATTAAGTCGGTACCTAGACCTCTCCATTGTGGCGAGAGTAGTTCTATTAAAATATCAGGTAAGGGACCTGGATCAGAATGTTGGCCTTTGAATAATGTAATGAGATGCTGAACCATATATATACCAGCTAATTTCTGTTCGTCAGGGGAAAGGTTTAAAAAGGTCTGCGCTAAACCATCATCACTATATTTATCAGGATTATCAGTCCATTGTACTGCTGACCTAGCCAATTCTTGTTCATCCATGGTATTGAGTACATGGTACCCCATGCGTTCTTGAAGTATTTTATTGGTAGCCTGAAATAGATGTTCAGGGGTCTTTGGATTTGACATGGCATTTTGAAAGATTCTTTTACTTTCCGGGCGTACCGGTCGCATTGAATTATTATAAGGTCTTCCCTTACCTACATATGCTATCATTTCTCTAGCTGGTAATTGTAATTGTCCTGTTGCCGTTTCTGGCTGTTCCTCCTCCTCCGAAAATTCATTCTTATCTGAATCTATTTCTGGTGCTTGCTGTCTTCTTTCATGTATCTGTTCTACTACCTTCCGGATCCTTCGATACATATTTTCTATGCAACTCTGTTTATCATGTTTTCCATCAGCTATATTCTGACCCCATTTATTAAGTGCTTTCATTTCTTCCTGGTCTACACCAGGCCTATCCTGGTTTCTTATCAAACAGTTTATGAAGAATCGTAATATCATTTTCTGAGTGTCTACTTTCTGGTACGCCATGGCATCGTCGATACTTTCGGGACCTTCCCCCGTTTGAACAAAATGATATATTCTGTCTAGATGATCAATCATTCCTGGTAATAACATTAGATAGTTTGCAACTCGTCGTAGACGTACTGATGATAGCATCATTCTGTCATCTTTACCGGGTACTGGGTCATATCTACAGTCTGTGAGAGGTTCTTTAAGTATGTTGTAACTGGCTGATTGAGGTGTACGTTGTTGCGCTAAATCCCTATAAGTCAATCGGTGTGCTTGTGGCGGTGTTTGGAAACCTGTCGCACCTCCCGAGGTGCCAGGTCCAAAAGGATTTTGTGGATGAAGGATAGGGAGAATAGGTGCAGGGAGAGTTGGGAGAACAGGTGCAGGGGGTGGAACGGGAGGAGGAGTTCATTGCGGAGGCGGGAGAATATGATCTCGGGGTGGAGTACCATCAGCGGGTGGTGCATGAACACGTCTATTTACATATGTGGGAGCTACGTCGTCTAAATAGGAAGAAAGGAATATGTCTTTTGTGGTCTTATGATGTACTTTAGTCGGGAGCAAAGGAGGGGGCAGATCCTTCGGTATTTCCGGTGTGGCCTTAGGTAAACCCTCGGTCAGTAGAGGATACATACCATTCATAAGAGTGTTTCGTTGTCGGTCTACTTGTTCTGCTTTTACTCGTATCCCCTCCTCAACTAATACGTTTTCTTGGGCTTTGTCTGAATCCTCTTTATGTTTCTCTGCTTTTCTGAGTGCTTTCTCTGTGCGTCTGTGCGATTCTTTACGCCATAGTTCAATGGCGTCTTTCTGTGACTGTCTGGCTTTCTTTTTCCATAATGCTTCTTCTACTCTCATGATGCACTCGGCATCCCATGTCCCTGTAGCGGGCCATCTCTGATTCTCTGCTAAATCTTTAGTATAGTCTACCCACAAATCGAGATATAATACAGCATCTAGGCCGTGTTTGTGGTACATAAAGTGCACTGGAGTGTCCCTAGGTGGAACAGGTACTGCTTCTTCTAGAATCCCTTTTCTAGTTCCTATCTGTCTTAGTTTGGAAAACAGCGGCATGTTTCAGCCGTGCTACTCTGGACTTGATACTTACTCGAACTTGGACACAACTAATACAGTAAACACAATAATGTAGATCGAACAATCACTCATACCACAACATTAAAACATACTAAAACATTTCAGAACGAACAATAATGATTAGAATAAAACTAGCTAATTTCATACTGGATATACTTCTAAACAGTACAGATACACCGCTAAACAGTGCAGACCGGATCTGCGTACCCAAACCCGTCTTGACCGGCACAAATTAATGCGCTCGTCTAGATGCGTCCCCAGCAACGGTACTCACCGGGAAGCACGGAACAGAAGGCCTCAGAAACTCGACACTGGACTGGACTCGACTGGACTCGACTCGTGACGTAAGCACTTCGGAACTTCGGAACTGGTGGGCCTCCGGATACCTCGGACTTTGCTCTCTCAGCTAGGCTCTGGTCGGGATCCTCCGCACTCCTCACCGCCTCGTCTGGGTGTCGATCGCAGTCTCAGTCACCTCCGTTGGCCTGAGGGAGATACAGGAAATCCTGCGGGTACGCGTAGTTGTCCGTCAGCGCTGTGGCAGGGGACCGGGCCTGCAACGCACCGCCGGCGCGTGGGGTGGGGGAGGGGTCCCTGTTCGGGCACCAATTATGTGGTAAATTTTAATTACCTATACGGAATTTATGCGGTAAAGTTCAATAAGAATAACTCAGTCAAAATGAAAAGGCAGAGTCCGTGGCATCTGAGGTTTAAAAGGGGTTTTATTCCTTAAAAAGGAATTGGTTCGAACCAGGTAACATGACCCATCGCCACGAGGGTTTAGGGTGGGAATTGCAATGGACATGTACAATGATTTATTAACAGGAAATCATATATATAGTCATTTCATACAGTAATATTGAATGCAGAAGGCGTAACAGCTGAGAGAAACGAGATAAGAACAGAAATACGTAACAGAAGGCGTGCACTAGGGCGTACACAGAGGTGTGTGCTAGAAACGTCACATAAAGGTGTCATAAGTGGGTGGATCCCTAGGAGGATCCTGCAGAGTCAGCAAAAACGTGTGGCAGAGATGCGCGCGCAGCAGCATGACGTATGATTGACGTGTAACTGGAGGGTGAAGGGGACTTGACATTTAGCCCTACATGTGGAGACAGAAGTCTGGAGTGTCAGAACAACCTAATCCCAAATCATATCTAATATCTTGTGTTTGAGGAACTGTATTATCTAGAAGGAAAGGTCTCTCGGGCAGAGGCTATTCTATACTGACTGCTAATGCGTACATATGCGACTGCGTGTCTACGTGTAAAGCAAGGGGGCCATGGGCCTACCATGGTAACGGAGGCTATGAATTACTTGCATGGAGACAGAAAGGCCGGGCCCTTTGCTCTGCAGCTGGGAAGGATGTTTACCTAAACTACTAGACAGGAATGTATTTTTCGAGGAGCGGAGCAGATAACTTGAAGGCTGAATACAGTCTTGGCAGGCCGGCAGGCTGAGCCAGGCACCGCTAGCCGCGCAGGAAGTGAGTGAAAGGTCATGGATACAGATGCAGGTCCAGGCTGCAGCTTCCAGAGGCAGAAGGCAGGAGAAAGCTTGAATGGCAGAAAACAAGGCCCAACTCACCAGGGCCAGAAAAACGTGAAAGTGCACCATGTAAAGACGTTGGCAAGGCACACTTAGGAACTGAATATCGGACCCATTCATGGTGGATCTGAAAGAGGACATGTTAACGTTGGACGCAAATGTATTTGCGTCTTCATAGCTGGTTGTGGAGGGAACTTACATGTACTAGAAGCACGTATATGGAGCCGTTGGGGTCTACGATAGGGGACACAATTGACCATAAAAATTCATATTACCTCAAACGGCATATCGCATAGTGCAAGAGGGCACTGCTTCTTTCTGCTGCTCGGGTAGAAGGTCTACTCGAGCGGAAGCTTCCTCAAAGCGAACCTAAGTTGTCTCAACACGAGCAGTAGCGACCATCCGCGACCACCAGCTTTGAGAAATCTCGCTGGGAAGTGGTGTAATGTTGGATTTTCCTCACGCGAGCAAGTAAAGAGAAAACTCAGCTTCGCTATGCGGAGTGGAGTTTTTCGGAACTGCGCCAACTCTGCTGAATGTGAACTACTCCGCAAACTCAGCGAAAGCCTTGCAGGCTGGTTTGAAAATTAAACTATGTTCAGATTCGACCTTGGGATTAAAAGTACTTCCAAAGTTCAAAACTAACTTTTTATGACTTCCAAGTCATACCTAATATCTGCCCTGGGTGCCCCAAGAGTAGGGTGCATTGTTATTAAAAGCAGGGAAGAATATAAATGATGTTTTATATGCCCTGCAAAGGAAAAACTGCCACAGTAATTTTTCCCTATTGTATTGCTGCTAGCCCCATAGGCTAACATGGGGAAGGCGTCATTAAATAAATTATAGCAATACCATTCAAAATATCAAACTAATGGTCACATTAACTCCATCAACTTGCCAAAGTTGGATTTAATGTACCTATTACAGGAAAGTAGTTTGAGAACTTACTATCCTGAAGTTACCTAAACAGCGATGTAGCAGCCTCTTCTGAATAGTCAGCCTTTGAAAGCCTGAGCCAAACTGCTCCCTGAGTAGGTGTGAAGAAGCTTGGGGCCCAAACAATACGGAAATTTGTAGGAGGTGATTTGCTTCCTGGAGAAGCCAGTGAGAGGAAAATCAGGGATATAAGGTAGACTTCAAAGTCAAGAGAACAGATGTCAAAGGACCCAAGTCAGCCCACCCTTCCTTGATCACCACTAGATGGGAGCCTCCGTAATTAGATTTGGAAAGGGGATGGAAGGGGAGTGTAGTCAGTTGTTAGTCACACCTTTGGCTTTGGTGACACAGTCACGCACACACACCAAGGAGAGACTTTATCCATTTTGATTTTTGGGAGAACAGTGCATTCTGGGTCTGAAATTTGCCACACTTCACAGGAAGTGGTCATAGCAGTGGGAGGTAGCTTTGCTCCTATTGGTTGGGGTGCCTTCCCTCCTACCAGCTCAGAATGGAGAATACAGATAGGGGAGCTGCAGGAGCTCCTCAGAACACTGCCTGGAACGAAAGAAGAAGGACTGCCCTGCTGGACCCGTCACAGAAGGCTTGCACTCAGGAAGACTGCACCTGCTGCACTCACAACGCTCGACAAAGAAAGGACTGTGCCTGACTCAAAGGAAAATGAGTGCACTCCCTTAGCAGCAACAGATACAACAGAGCCGGAAGAGATCACCTGTAAATTTAAAGAGAGGATTGCCCCAGCTGACCAGTTGCACTTAGATTTTCCTAGACTGCACAGGTGCATTGTGGGAAATTGAATCCTAGCCCCCAAGAGGCAAACCAGATTCTCTGAAACCCTTGCCTGGTGCTACTAGACCCTTCCTTTCCCCCAAGGAACCAACACGAACCAAGATTTCAAAGTCTGGAAACTTTCTGCAAAGTTTTGCATAAAGGCTCCAGAAGGAGACTGGCTTGACATTGAGAGTCAAGTCACTGTCGTCAACATGCGAATCAGCCTGACTACACTGGTTTGTTCTACTGAAAGCTCCAGAGCTCCTCAGCATCGGGGACAAAGACTTACAGAGGCTCACGAGGCATTGCGCTGCAGCATGCCACCATCATCAAATTGATCTTAAATGGTATTGTGAAGAACTGAGTGTTACTGTATCGATTTCGATAAATACCTTATGTTTCCCCTAAAGACATTTCTACCATGAACTTAACACATCAATCTTGAAATGGAGTAACACTTAGTTTTTTTACAATACCATTTAAGAGACTACACAAATCTTAAACAAAACATAAATAGAATGTAGGGCCAAGTCACGAGAAAACATAGCTTTTTATTTGCCGAGGGCCTACGGATTCCACCCAGGTTCCCCAGTTTCCAAGTCGGCAGCTCTGGTCCTAACACCACATCATTTCCCCGCATGTCGCACAACACATAGCTTCCCCTGCAGGATATGCTGCTGGAACCTAATTGGCTAAATTCCTCTGCATTAAACTTTTTCTCAGTACCGCTTTGGGAATACCTGGTACATTTCTGGTTGACAGTGAAGAATGGTAAGCTTTTGAGAAGGACAGTATCAGGGCTGGTGCATTTCTTATTGACACGAGTGGTAGGGCATCTCAAGCAGTGCCTCGTTTATTAGTAAATGAATGCCTGTCAGGCACCCATTCTCCTCGCAGATTGCCATTAGAGAGCATTGCTCTGTGGTTAAGAGGCTGGTGTGGGAGGAGAATGCCAGAAAACGTGTACCCATGCCACAGAGTAAACACTAAAGTAGTGCACGATCACCAGTTACCGCCCTGCAGAACGCCTTGTTTCCCTTTACAAAATCGAACAGTACATTGTGCCAGCAAAAACATTCCTCTGAGACAGAAGGTGTAAACATGGCAGGGGTGTGGGGGAAGGGTCTGTTGACACAGTACTATGGTTAATTCTTCTGTATTTTGAGGGAAGATTTTTTTCCACCCTTTCTTCTCCTATTTCCCTCTGCCCGATTTTCCTCCTTTACTTTTCCCCTGCTGTCCCTTACCTATACCCCCCCCCCCCCCCCATCGTCATTATGAGTAGCTTGTGTGATTGAGTTTTAGTTCGTGGGTATAACACACTTATGAAAAGTGGGTAAGTTCTTTGGCAGCTTTGTGGAATCACAGGTGGTATTACTCTTTTGTAGAAGGGGCTCGTGTGGTGATTCTGCACCTCCTTCTTGGTGATGCTTGATTGCCTTGTGTATATTTCCTGCCACACAAAACACACTTTTAAAAACCAAAGGCTTGCCAGTCGGGCTATATGAGCACTTATATGCGCTAAGTCTCTCAATGTACATCCCCAAACCTAATTAAGGCCCTCATGCTTTTAGATGTATCTCCGCAGATGTGGATTCTCGCATGTGCAATGTTATTTCCCCCAAATATTGCATTTGAGTATTTCAAGATACCAAAAACCATAGAAGACTGGTCAAAGATATGAAATGTTAACAAAATACTAATAAAAAATACCCTGTTTCTTCTTCGCATCAGCCAAGGTATGCATCTCCCCTTCTCTTGCATACCCTTCACCTTGGCTCTCCTATTCCTGATGTCCCATAAGGCTGGAGACTGCGCTACGAGCTGCCTGGAGGGTTTGAAATGAATTCCTTGTTTGTGAACCATGGAAAGACTAGAGAGAACCCATGTCCCTCCATCTCTATGCTGCTCTTTCTCCCACATTTCTCTCTTTCCTAGTAGTAATGGAGACAGATAATCTTACTTTTATTCACATTGTGTTTCCTGGTAATAGAACAATCACTGCCGATGCAGACAATGGTGAATGATTCAGTGGCCTCCCTTCTTCTGTTTCTATGGCTATAAAATAAGGACTTGCTTTGCCCTCCTGTGTTGCTCTGTAAATGAAGGTAGCTGTGTTGTGGGTTTCCCTACCTGTGTCAATGTACCCACATCGACACTGTGTGGATTATTTGCATGATTCTTCATGTGAGGCCAATACTACAATAACCCATGCGTGGTCTTCCCTTTCATCATTATCAATGCTCTTGGTGTTAGCAACAGAAAAACGTTCTCTTTTTCTTCATAACTCTGACTTTTTATGATTATAGGGGGTTCTACATCTTTTGCTCCAACATGTTACACTTCACTTATGTCTTTAGAATGCATCCATGCAACTGGAAAAATCAAGGATCTTTCAGAAGAAACCTTTCGCTTGCACAAAGGCTTCTGGGACTTAAGACATAATTCATCCTAGACGTCACCGGCTTGTTGGTCTAAGGTGATTTGGGTCCCACTGATATCGATTCTGTGAATGTGGCAAACATTCTAAGTAAGTTGTTTTTAAAAGGGTTAAATACGGATCAATCAATGTTCACAGATTGGTTATATCTACAGTGCTTTCTTTGTTGAGGCATTATCCACTTGGTTAAGATCCATTAAGCACAGCAATAATGAAATGTATTTTCTGTTGAGATCTTCATGGCCACATTACATGTCTTATGTAACCTGTACAGGTAGCTTTTCCAGCACCTTCATAATGAACCTTCTACGTAAATAAGGTTGGAGTGTGGGCTTGTAAAGCAAAAGTATGCATGACAAGGAGTCTTCGTCAAATTCTGCCGCAGACTGAGAGCTGCCAAAGAGAACTCCCTCGACCACAGATTAAGGATTCAACACTAAAACAATTTATGTCAGTGACCCAACGAGACTACCTACACTCCTCTTTAGCTAATCTGCAAATTATGGATCTGTGGGATCTTCCAACGTTATACAAAGTCTTTAAGAAATATGTCAACAATTGCAAGCACATACTATCCCTTCTTGAAGACAAAAATGTGTTTTCGAAGCGAGCACACTCCTGGCTCATCATCCAGTTGTACAAATCACTGGTGCAACAAACCTACCTAAGTTCATGCTGGTCTTCCAACCCAATAAAAAGGCATCTGTGCCTATGTCTATGGTAGAATT
Source organism: Lissotriton vulgaris (assembly GCF_964263255.1). NCBI lineage: Eukaryota > Metazoa > Chordata > Amphibia > Caudata > Salamandridae > Lissotriton > Lissotriton vulgaris. The sequence goes on from NC_141693.1 coordinate 324,033,863, forward strand.
TCCAGCTTTAAATCTGTGCCCAAAATGGATTATAACAGCAAATGACAACTACTGCAGGGGCTGTAATCAAGCCCTGGGAACCATCATGCACATACAGCAATCCAGAATGAGTGCTGGCACAAACGGCGCTTCTGTTTCAATACTCTAGGAGTACGTATTTGCTGGCAAGCAGTAATTGCGTGTTTTAATCGGGAAAATACAAGTGATGATATAATTTCTGTCTCATGTTGCACAAAAACTCTCCACGTAAAACATAGACACAGGAGTCAGTTCATCAAGACGAACTCAACAGCACTAATCTGAGTGCCCTCAGACGAATTTTACAAGCCATCATGCACTTTATGTACACAGTGTTCCACTAACCCGCAACAGTGAGAATGTATACTCATACGATTTACTCCATTTTATTGCCTCCCAAATTTGTATACCTTTTTATCATTTTATTTTATGCAATGGCTTTTATTAACTAATTATATAAGAACATTTGATTTGCGAAGTATTGTGGCATCGGCTCATCCTGTAAGTTGACCCGGAAAATGGTACTTGAGTTCAAACCAGCTAGCTAACAATGTAGTTAGCAATTTTTTCATGCGTTTTAATCATTTTACTTCTTAGGGAGATACCTTTTTACGTTTGTTGTGAAGTATGAAGACTAGCTTGAAATCCATGATGTATATTTTTTTCTTTTCTAGGCACAGTTCTGTGTGTTGAACTGTGTTAAAGATCACGACCCTTTAAATGGTTCACTAATTGTTCATGGGGTGACCGTTTAAAAAAAAGTCAGTTTCTGGTGCTGTTTAGCACTTTGGGTTAGCGTTGAAAACCAGGACATTATGATTGAGGCTTCTGTATTTTGCGCTCATTTCTTTAGAAGGATAATTGTTTCTATATCGATGGTTTAGGAGGACATTTGGAATACCTAAAGGGCATTTGGTTTGTCTGATCATCCAGTTAGTCCTACCTTTTTTAAAACACACCTCAGGGTTATGCAGGCGCTTTGAATAAGCATAATGGCACCCTCCGCACCTTGCATAAAAAGGCAATGCTCCAAGAAACACATGATAGGAGAATCTGGATTTTATTAACAACATAGGGGCTTATTTATGAGCCCTTGTGTCACTTTTATGCCGCTGTGCGTCACTTTTTGTGACGCACCAGGGGCATAAAAAATTAGCCTTGTTGCACCCTATTTACACAGTTTCTTTACATCTAGGTAGATGCGTCACTTTGTAAACCCCTGCACCACATTATACCTGCACCAGGTATAATGTATGCATGGGGGCGTTCCGACGCAGGAAAGGATCGTAGAAGTGACGCAGTGAGATCTATAAGATTTCACTGCACCACTTCTAAGACACAAATGCATCAATAGAGGCAGGCGTAAGACTGACACAGGCACATTTCACATGGGACTTGCCCATGTGAAAGGACACATTGCTGGAGTTACGTCACTTTTTCACACACTTCAGCAATGCGTCATTTTTGCGCCTACAGATATGTCAGAAATACTGACGTATCTGTAACTCCTTGCGACATGATGCGGCATACTGTAAATACGACGCATTATTGGTGTCTCACGGAGGGTGCAGTGAAAATTGGCGCATAGCTGTTTTAACGCAGCGATGCATCCCTTTTCATAAATGAGGCCCATAGGGACTAGCATAACGGTCAATTGAATTCCAGCAAATGAATCTTTAGAAATTGCTTATAAAAATTTGGAAATAATGAAGTATCTCAAAGAGTCCTGAAATGGAGGACTTGACTATTTCAGCTTGATAATTATCTCATCTCATAAAAATCTGACACCAAGGTTGGATACAATAATTAACACATATTCTAAAATTCAGGAGGACAACATGAAGATTTTGGTGCTTTTTTTTAATATGTTAAATTCCAGCAGGTTTGACCTGGCCAAATGTGGCAAAAATGTAGCTTTCATTTGATAATATTATTACAATGATCCTCGAGGTGTGTTTACTATGGTTTAAAACATAGATTTTTTCCATGTTTAGCGTTTATGTTGTTTACATCTTTCAGCTCAATGATAAAACATAAGGTTGTCTTTTTAGGGAGATTTTTCACTTAGCAACTAAGAGAGCAGAAAGCATGTTTGTCTAGGAAGTTTTCCTTTTTCAGTGTCTTTCTCTGATTTAGAAGATCTTTATTTTTAACTCTTTTGGACTGCAGCAGTATGTGTAAATTTAGTTAGTACTCTCTGGTATAGAGTTCTTGTGGGAGTGTGCATTCTCATTTAAATCCACACTTTGAAATATGGTGCTATGATGAAGTGTCAGTAAAGATCCTCAAGTCTTTAATAAAATCCAGACTCTGTTCATATGCCACTCCTTGGTGTACTGCTGTAAACTCCTCTTTTATTCATTAGAATTTCTAGGCTTCTCCATCGAGACTTGGTTCACTTTTAAACCACATATTGATAAACACTAAGATTCATGTACTTTTCCTATTGCAATGTCTTCGGAGAATGAAACCGTTTCAACCTCACCTCTGTCTTTCTTTTCTTGATTATTTCGAATTTTCGCTTCTGATGGCACAAATAATGCATTTGTCTTTTGATCTCCTTTAATCCACTATTCTACAGCTCAAGTCAGTGCTTAACTATCCTTGTATGTCAAAATATAAACTAGAGAAATATGGTCCGTTAAAAATATTATGTACTAGATATCGTTGAAAGAAATATTGTCCCATTGGACGTAGATTTTCTATAGTTAACTTCAATGGATGCTATTGTTTTCAAAAGGACGTTCGCAATCAAGGAAGGCAAGTCTAGAAGATTAAAAGGGTTGGTTCAGCCCCACATCTTCAGAGCGCCCTCCCATTTCCTGAGTCCATCTACATGATTTCATCAGATATCAAGACCTATTTCTTCAAAATCACTTTACCCTTCAAAGTATGCCCTATAAAATCATGTACACTTGCTGAATGTTGTATATATACTTTTAATTTCGTTGCATTTTTATTATCGTAATTCTTCCTCTGTACAGAAAGATAGGCCCTGGGTTCTAAATTATGAAATCACCTTCAGTTCACCTTGAAAGCTACTACTAACTATAGAAAAGTAAGAAATGACCTTGAAACTTGACTAATCACAACAAAACCAGAACTCTTCATTGTCTTCGTGCACTTCATCTCAGTTTCTGTCTGAATCTAGTTCTAGGAACCCTCGTGTGGTAGCAGTGCACCTTATAAAGACTGTGTACTTCTAAATACAAAATCATGACATTCTATTATCTTTCATTAGGTCGGACTTGATAGTGCATCTGTCAGCAATACGTATTATTACCTACTATTAAAAGATACAAAGAGTGGGTTGGATTTCTACCCCAAGAGTGCTACTCATACTAGCGGCTCTTGGTGAATCATTCCACCTTCTAGTAAACCATGCCATTAAAATTCATTAGGGTCTATTTTACATTTGAAGAGTTTCTCACATTCAGATCATCATTTCTGTATGTGTTCTCCACTTCTTTCACCACCTACACTTCCGGTTGCGTGTTTTTTCACCACCGGTTTCATACCCGTTCCTATTTTATCTCCCTTTTCTACCTCTGTCTCTCTGAGTCAGCGTCTGATGATGTAAAATAAACCGCAAACACCGGCATAACCCAAGGCCTGAATTCAACACAAACTTGCGAGAAGAGCATAGAAGGAAACAAAGTAAAACAGCGTCAGACTTTCACTTGTGGCCAGCTGGTGCTGGAAAATCAACAGGGAAGGGAGAGTGTAGCATTCAAGAAGGAGGCTAGAACAGGAGGCCAGGATGGGTGTCTGATCTTGGGGGCATATATAGCAAGGGCATTATCGCCGCTTTAGCGGCACTTTTTGCCACTAAAGCGGCAATTTTTTTATCGGCCTATCAGCAAGGTGTCGCTAACAGGCATTAGCGACAGCTTTCTGGCGATAGCAGCCGATTTTCCTATCCCCTTGCATGCCAGCGATGATTATCGCTAATGACATGCAAGGTAGGCGTTCCCAACTAGAAGCGACTGAAAACAGTCGCTAACACAACTTCCCCCTATTAGCAACGCAGGCAAAGAGATAAAAAAAGTTGTGCTAAGCACGATTATCGCTAGTATTCAACACTTGCTGAAAACCTGACTTACCTGTATCCTCAATGGGAGGTGGATTTTCAGGCTAAGTCCACCATGGCGTTAATGCATGAATTTCGCTGGATTTCCAGCGATATTCAGGCATTTCGCCGCTATCGCTGGATATTTTATCACAGTGGAGATAAACATTGCTAATAGCATGTTTTCTCCACTAAAATATCCAGCGATAGACAGCGATAAAAAAAAACGCCCTAAGTGTGTTTTGCGATAAATTTCGCAAGTTCTTGCTAATATCTCCCTTGGTTTTTAACAAATGTTGAAATAAGAGGCTTCTAAATAGCGGTGAATTTGAGTTTCACATTAAGTAAGAATGCAGGTCTGGGAATCAACTATGTGGGTGATATTATCACCAATAGCTAATTGTGTACTTGGGTGTGAAGACATATACCCACCAGCCACTACATTGAATCCACCACATCCGCATTCACAAACAGGTTCCTTCTCAAGATTGCATCTCAACATTCACCAAAATGTATTCTCTGTGACTAATACCATATAATTATTTCCCACTATGTTATGATGGCCAAGATGGAGACAGTATCACCTTGTGTTATCTTTGATCATAGGTTGATGGTTAATTATTAAATATGGCGAGGTGAGACATTGGAGTATACAACATTGCCTTCTGAGACACATCTGCACCTCTGCTCCAGGGTGGATGGTTGTGAAGAAGGTAAGTTACGTCAGGAAGTTAAGTGCTCACTGCTGACATAACAGCGTTCTTTGTGTTTGAGAGTTTAGTGTGGGTGACTACCCACCCAGGAACTATATAAACTATATATATATATATATATATATATATATATATATATATATATATATATATATATATATATATATATATATATATATATATATATATATATATATATATATATATTATAATCCTTCTCAGGGTGAACCCTTACAGCCACTAAATTAACCTGAACTCAATCCACTCTTGAGTATGTAGCTATGGCATACAGCAGACAAGCTTAACTTAGAGCAATGTGCAAAGTATTTATGCAGTACTAGAACAGTATTAAAGTTGAAATGCAACACAATTAAATTGAGTAAAATGTAAAACAAAATGACAAATATCCAATAAGAGGGAACCAAAGATATGAAATGTTAAATGTTTTGAGTAGAATTGGACACTTTAGTTGACCTGTACTTGAAAGATTGTGAGTTTCTAGTTAGTCTACCCCAGCTCTTCATTGGATGTGGCCTAGGTAGGGAATCCATCCTTTTCTGCATGGTCACTGTTAGAAGTGGAATCCTTTGCATGGTTTCCCCTGACTTTTTGCCTTCAGACCTTCTGTTTATGCTGACTTCATTTTTGCTGGCCGTAGGATTCTGCACACTTTATCACTGCTAACAAGTGTAAAAGTGCTTGTGCTCTTTCCCTAAAACATGATAACATTGGCTTATTCACAATTGGCATATTTAATTTTCTTATAAAACCTTAGTAAAGGTCACAACCTGTGGCCTGGGCCTGTAAATTAAATGCTACTAGTGGGCCTGCGGCATTGATTGTGCCCTCACCTAAGTGTCCATTTAAATATGTCTCAGGCCTGCCCCTGCAGAGTCTGTATGTGCAGTGTACACTGTCATGTCAACTTGGCATTTAAAACCCCTTGCCAAGACTCAAACTCCCCTTTTATTACATACAAGTCACCTCTAAAGTAGGCCCTTGTTAGCCCATAGGACATAGTACTGTGTAAATAAAAAGGTAGGACTTGTAATTTTAGGTTTTACATTTCCTAGTAGCGAAAAACTAACACTACTGTGAGGCCTTTCCCTCCCATAGTTTAACATTGGGGATTCATTATTACATATAATAAGCTATAATTTCCAATTGGAAAGAGGTAGATCAGTCATGTCTAGTACCTGTAGAATTGTAATGATAATGCCTCTTTAATGGTAAAGTCAAATTTATCATTACAATTTTGAAAATGCCAATTTTAGAAAGGTGCATTATGAGAGTGAGAGTATTACGGTGGAGTCATGTCAGAAATAGATTGCAGCTGTTGGAAAACAGTCACGTGGTGGCAGTTTGGTTACACAAAGCGTGAATATTTAAGAGCAAGAATTAAAAGCTGGGAATAATGAGGAAGTAGTAGATTCATGGAGAATAGCATGGGACCGATTTCTGAAAGGTACATGAGAGGGACATGAAAAAAGATGGGACATGAGTGGGAGAGTGAAAGGTTTGCGGCATATGTGAAGAATATGAAAAGGGCAATTGTTTTTTCAAGGGTTGGGAGTTACAATGATTTTCATGTTTACAGCATATTGAGGACAAACACAGTTTTGAGTGACAAAAGGGGGGTGTATGGGACAGGAAGCTCTAGCATTTGAATCATGTTAAATTCAAGTTGGGGTCACGGAGGGGCTCATGAGTTTCTGCAAATAATGTTTTTTTAACATCTGAATATTGCTTTCAATAAAATGTGTGGTAAAGCTGTTCATTTTATTTGTTTTAGTAATCCCTGACGAAGAGCAAAGAAGGCTCGAAATGCATTGCGTATTTCCATAACGGGTCAACTTCAAATTATGATTGATTTGCGCGTACTATTGTATAAAGCCTGGAATAGCATGCAACTGGTATTGGAAGAGTTAAATAAAGATTGCAGATTCAATTACACTGTCTCTGCTGTGATGAAGAGAAATAGGTTATGGATTCAATATTGGATTTTTTAAAAAGGCTATGTTTACAAGAGTTTACATTGAAGTATTTGGATTAATGACATACATTTGCGGGACATATTCCCACTTTTTGCAGTGCGACAGTGAGGGCGCGAGAGGAGTGCTCTTTTCTGAATATTTTAGAAAGTTGGCATTTTCCTGCACTTAGTCCTGTGTGCCTGCAGCCTGTCTCCAATACATGTCTTGGGAGGGTGACAGCTGGACTTTGTGCATTCCCTCTAGACAGCCACACACAATCAGAGCTTAGGTATGACTTAATGGGTCATCCTAGGAGATGGGGATGGAGGAACTGGGCACAGCCTCACTCTTGCAACTGAATAGGGTTCAACACTGACTGTCTCTGTCCATTTTCCACCCCCATCCCTCCGGAGTGGTTAGCTCCTGCTGAAGTATGTCATGTGGACGAGATCTCTGCCTGGTAAACATCACTCCTTGTATGTTCAAGAAGAGCAGACTGTGTTGGAGGGATGGCTTTCATTGTCTTGTTTTGCTGACAAAACATTTCTCTGCGAGCTTCATTCACTGACTCCAGTTGGCTTGTTCTCTGGTACAAGATTACGATGAAGAGTCCAAAATTAGAAAGCTGTCATTCTGAATGTCCACTGCTATGAATGGATTCCTGGCAATGTTGGCGAAGGCTGCTGTAACTTTGGGATAAGATTTCCAGGCTATCCATGCTGATCTGTTCCCTTTTGTAAGGAATGCCAAGACTGTGTCACAGCCAGTGAAGCTGAGAAACACCGGCAAGGTTGTGTATTTTTCCTTTTCCAAGGTCTGAGCGATGACATTAATTTGGATGTAGTCAAAAGTTTCTTCCTTTACTGAATGCTACCCAGATATTGGCCTTGGGACTCAAGCCTTTTAGTGGTGAAACTTCCCTATCAGAACCACTACGACATTGGTGTCCACAGTGCGGACCAAACAAGACACAGTGCCTTGTTTCGGGTCATGTTGTACGTGTAAGACCAGTCTCCAATCTGCCTCTTCGTGGTTGCAGACTGGCATGGATCAGTTGCTGCCTCTGACAAGAATATTATCTCCATATGTTGTCACTTCTCCCTTTATGACATAAAATGTGGAGGGCCGTGTCGCTCCAGCTGACAGTCGCACAGTAAGGACATGAAATATTTTAAAGATCCAATCTTTTGTTCAAGTATTCTGTTTTATTCACATTTAGATACATTGTGTTTCCCAAGTTTTTCTTTGTTTTCATTCACATCAAAGGCTGGAGGATTCCTAATTTGTTCAAATGCAAAAGAAATGATTATCTATGGCTATGTTCTAGAGCACATAGAAATCTACTGTTCATCCTGGGTGGCCACATTCACAACAACCCAATGCATTTCAGGCTCTACAGCCCTTTGTCAGGGGTAACTGAAATATTAAAATTGTCTGGACAAACTCACATAAAACTTAAATTGAATGTGACTTGATCCCTTATCTATCAATACATTCTTACCCATGTTATTACACAACCTCTCATTTCCAAAAATCTGTGCTAAAAAGTATCCCCACCTATTCCCATAAAAAGTTCTGTAACTAAAACATCAAATGTATAAACAACATCAAACGTAAAGTGCTCCCCATGTTTACTTAAACACAACCTTATATGTATAAATCAGATAACAACGCCCTGGCAAACCCCCAATGCTGTGCAAAGCTAATCTGTTCCTGTGACTTCCTACGGCTGAGACCAGCAGTAGCACCACCTCTTCCACTCCGTATAATCAACGCAAGCATGCGCTATGCAGACTAATCCCAAATAAACTGCTTCCAGTGTGTTCTTTCTTATTATCCGCCCATGAAAATTCAAACCTTACACTTGACTTTGAATACCAATCAACACCACAAACATGAAAGATATACTTATCTCCCTCCTTCTCAATGTGCTCTGCAAGTAACTACATGAAAACATTTCCATAGTGATGTAGACAAAATAATTTTCACGTTATCAAACAATGAAAAATAATATGAAACTTGCTTTATCAAATAATATAAATAATAAAAACCAATGTTTAATGATCTTCAATTCTTTGTAGAATTTTCTTCAGTTCTTTTGATAGCAAAATGGGTTCCCCTCATCTCTTTCTCTCCAGTTAGCCTTTGATATGATGCAATCTTTTTGTCTATTCTTAATCCTCTCAGTCATTGGGTGTAATCGATTGATGGGCCATAAAAGTTCAGACTAGCGTTCGAAATGCATTGGGTTATTGTGAATGTGGCCAACCGGGATGTGCAGTATATTCCTATGTGCTCTAGAACATTACCACGGACGGGCATTTCTTTTGCCTTTGGAAAAAATAAGGAATAGTCCTGCCTTTTTATGTGAATGAAAACAAAGAAAAACTTGGGGAAAAAAACAATGGATCTAAATGTGATTAAAAGGGACTACTTGAACAAAAGATTGGGTTTTTGCAATATTTCATGTCTTTGCCGTACGACTGGCAGCTGGAGTGGCACGTCACTCCACATCTCATGTAATTATGCATCTATGCTTTCGGGCAAGGCACAAGACATGTCTGCACACTATGTAATTGTGTCGAGAGCATTTTTGAAAACAGTGAAAGAGTACAAGGAGTGCGTTTCATCACTTGTATTGAGTCACTGTTCTTGATCTTCTACGCTAGGAACGGTAACACCTCCTGTTTGATGTCTGCATCACACAAGAAGTTTTGCACTGTCCTGGAATCTTATTTTGACTTGCAACCTTTCTTCGCTTTCTTTTTTCTCTTTTCTCTCTGAGAGTACTTGATGCTGCCTTTGACATACCTGTCCCAGACAATGTACACCTTTTTGAGCTGTCACGCTATCAAGCTGCTGCACTATGTAAGGTATGAAAACATAAATGGCATAGTCTTCAAAAGTCCTGACACCTGCAGTTGGTGAGAAGGGGTGCACCACAGCAGCACCATGGAACACCTTCACATCAATGTAAGTTCGGACATCTGTCTCCGTTGTTTCTTCCAGAGACACCAGCTCCGAAGCAAGATCCCACACTTTGACCTCTGTTGATGGGTCTTCTTCCTCCAGTTCTTCCAGAGTGGTCAACAACGCAGTTGCATCATCAATGTCATCGAATTCCAGTAGAGTTTGCACTTCTTTCTCCGATGTGTTTACCAAAACATGTCATTAGGTCAGACTTATTCACAAAACAAAACTTTATTTTAACAAACAGGGATGGTGGATTTCATGGCTGAAAAAAGTATTCATATCACACTCCCTGTGTTGTGTGGTGATGTACAGTCTTCAGACTTGCAATCATGTGTGCCACTGATTTTCGGAGCAGGAGACTTGAATAGTCAGAGGGAGTTCCTCTTAATTGGGTGTAGGAATAGACATTTCACAGTCAATAAGGACTGACTTGCAGTAGTCCTTACGCTGTTGTTTGGCAACCTCCTCAATTGTACACACGGTATTCACTACAGACTGGTTTAGGACATCATGAGAATCCAGAGCCAGCAGTTCTTCAGTTACATTTAGAAATGGATTTCCCACTTCCCTGATAGTCTCCTTAAGGCTCAGCACCTGTTGCTTGAAGCTCTCCTGAGTTGCAAAGCCGTCTTCATGGTGCCAATGCTTTGCATTTTCCAGGCTGCAACAGTTTTCAAACTCTGAGCAACCCTGCTTGTTCAGAACTTGCTAGCATCCACTTTCTGATTGCAGATAGATTTTCAGTGAGCCCAATTGCCCCACCAGAACCCTTGACCAGCTTGTTGTTCTGTTCATGAGCTTGATCAATAGGCATGGCTGAGAACGTGTTTGATGTCTTACGAACAACACATAGGCCACGTTTCACAAATTCTTCTAAGATGAAGGGTGGTAGGTTCTCTATGTCGCATATATGGATTGGGATCCAGCGGTCATAATTCGGATGGCCCAAGGCGAAAAAACCATGGGTACATGTCTTTCAGTGGCTCTACCTACAAAACAAAGTCAGCTTCTCGATGAGCTCTGATAAGGAGGAGAACAAGGAGTTCGAGCCTAAAGATGGTAACCCAGTATTGGAAGGTTGGGCTCTTTCTGACCAATTCCTGTCTCCTCGCTTCTTCTGATTCCTCAGTGACTGGGGACTGTTATTTAGGAATTGCATCTCTCTGAATAATCTTCAGAACAACAGCACACACCTGGTGTGCATGTCTCGTCCTGTTGATATGTGAGCAACTGAGAAAAGAATCATCTGTTCCTGACAATGCAAGTCCTGCTTGTGTCAGAGAGTTTGTCTACCCAGAGCCTTCCAGGTAGTAGCCAATATTTTCCCATACAATTAAGTCTATGCGGAGGTAACCGAAAATCACCATAAACTTGTCTTCTTTCTGCGTCTTGGGGCCATTTCCACTGTACGTACTTTGACAACACCAACAGAAGAGCATCCATTTCAACTACTGGGATCTGCATGGGATTGAGGAACTCTGTTGACCGATGAACAACATCCATGCCTTGCTTGATCATGGCAGCTGAAGCTGCCTTCTCATAAAGAGAGGCCAACGCTGTGAAAAAGAAGGCTCTTCATTCAAAGATGGCTCTGTCTGATGGGTAGGCTGACCATGCCAGACCGTCTCACTTTTCCAGCTTCTCCTTTTCAATCAGTTGGTGAGATGATTCAATCCATAGTTTCTCATGCTTCATTGCTTAAACCATATCTCTTACAACTACCTTTGTCATCTAGATTTTTGGCACCTCAAACGTTGATTCTTTCAGAGCTAGTGCTGTTACAGTGGTGAAGCTGTAAGGCAAAGATAAGTGATTTCTCTCAGCCTCTACATGATGAGCGATAGCTTCTCTGGTCTGTCCTGGATTTGAGGTTGATGGTGTCTGAAAGATGCTGTTCCCTGTGCCTTGGAAAGAACCCTTGACAGTGGTACTTGAAGGGATGTGATCAAGATTGTCTATTGCACCAACTGTGAAAAGTCCAATTCGAAGCTTAGATGGGCACATAACTCTTTCTCTCTGTGCTTTTTTTCGAAGAAACAGCAGTTGCTAACTGATTGTTCACCTGAAGAATGCAGTGGTAACTGATTCTAATTCTCATACGTTGCAGTTGAGTTATCAATTTACTTGGCTGTCAGGGTGTGCACATTTAGCCCTTTGTACAATGGAAGTGACTGTTCAAATGACAAAGAATGGGGATATTGTGTCACAGATTTTGTTGTCTTGCAGTTGGACACCATTGTTTGGTAGAAAGTAAGAGTTTCCTTGGATTAGTGCGAGTCTTGGCTGTTGATGCCAGGCCCATTCAACAAATTGAAATAAGCATTTTCAGTGTCATTGTTACTGTGTTATTTTGACAGTTTGGTGGGAAGATGGCATCAAAGTGAAATCCATCAGATGGCAAGATGTCTTCTCGAATTATATTGGCAGCTTTTACCAATATGACTGCATCTCTTTCATAATCTGCAAAAGCATGTTTCAGCATTTGCTACTTGCCTTGGTCGAAATAAGCAGATCATGCTTTCCATCATTCTATACTTGGCTCTCTGGAAAGTAGCCAAGAATTTTTTCCTTGAAGCAAAATTTGTTCACCTCCTTCTGAACTCCAAGTGCCACAAAATGATCTGCATTCTTGTGACGCAACTCAGACTGCTTGAAGCAAGAACATTTTCTTCTACTGAGTTTTCTATGAAGTTGATAAGTTCAATAGAAGCCTGCGCCTTCATCTTCTTTTCTTCCATCTGGGCTGCATCAGCATTTTTTCCTTTTCTCATGAGTGAGCGATGATGGTTCCAGAATACAGTGAGCCAATTCAGGTGGTACATACCATCTATTGCTACATCTCGAGCAGCGGTTCTCACTACAACAAAAGTATCAGGTAGGTCAGTGGCTATGTGTCTGATATTCTTATCAGCATGAAGGATCATGAACTCATGACGTCACCCTAACTTGTTGTGCAGAAGATGTAATCTTTATTGTCTGTGACAGGCAATCCCTTTGTTGCTTTCCTTCTGCAACCTTGTTCGATGATCCTGCTTCTCCTAAGTCTCTTTTTTTTTTAGCTCTTACCAACTTGTACTTGTTGAATTTTTAATGACAGGATTTATGCCAACTAGCTTGATGCTTGATTGAATATTCACCAGTCGTGACTTCTTCGAAGTAGATAGACACAAGGAGGCTGTTCAATTTGCGAAATTCACTTACTGTGTTTAGAAAGTTCTTAAATGGCTGGGATTTATCTCCAGGTACTACTACATTCAAGGGACACTTCAGCCCTTCAGTAGTCCTTCGCTGGCAAATAACTCAAGCTTGCCAGTCTTTGTCTTCATCTATAGAAGGTCAATCCTGAAACATACAAAATGTTAAGGGAATGTTAGTTTTCTAGAAAACAACGGACATGAAGCAAAAGCAACAATGACACACACACACACCCCACGTGACCACCCCAAGTAGTGTGTTTGCGCACCTCATGACCAGCCAAATGGGGTGTTTGCTCACAGGGCCATCAATCTGGAGGAGCGTGTGAAATTGCTACCATGTATAGTGACTTGTATAACATCACACCAATTAAATCACTTTGTCCTGCCTACGCTGTCCAGCCACTCTTCCTCACCCCATCACACACCACAGCCTCTCCTCCTTCCGAGTCGTCAGAAGACCTTGTGATGGTGCTTTCTCTCTGAGGTTTTGCAATGCATGTGCATTGTGCAGACGGCCCACGACCAGGCCAGCAGCCAAGCCAAGCCCAGGCGGCCAAGATAGAATCCGAAAGCACCCAACAGCCTGGGATAGTAAATGATGGACCTGGCTGCCTGGCATAAGTACAACTAGCATCGCTGAAGCCCAGCTGTGAAGAGCTGATCCAGCGCCCCTATAGAAAATCTGTCTCAACAACACTACCCAACACCATGATACTCACCATTAATTATAAACTCTTCATAAGGCCCATAAATAACTGAGACAAATATTGGGCAACTGAATCATGTGACCTAATTAATCGGAACCATTCACAAACTATTTACATATTATATACAACTACAGTTTATCACCAACATAATCATGAAAATATAATGAAAACATTTAATTAAGCCACTTAGGCAATGGATCAACTGATGGTAACTAGACTGAGAATAAACAAGACCAGCTTGTCATTTCAAAATCTGTTTAATCAATTTTATTTTCAATCAAAGAGCATTTTAGAATTTAGAAATCTTTATATTAGCAATTTAGAAAGCATCATTTAATCAATTAAAGGCACATTTGACGGATCATTTTGCAAAGAATTAAAGCAGCAAAGATCTCATTCCGTAAATTCTATTTCCCTGACTAAACTTAATTAAACCTAAAGGAAATGTCATTATTTCAGTTTATCCTTACGTGAGTCAAAAGTCCGACCACTTCACGCCCTTCAGGAATCAGGAACGAGCCAGCAAAGCTCCTCCCAAGAGGTCAGGTTTTATACCTTTTCTCTATCTAAAACTAACTAAAAGAATACTTTTTCTCCGACAATCAGCATTCTCATTGGCTGACAACTGTCAGTTCATGTGAGATCATAACCTTTTCAATCCAACGTTGTGCCTTTCTAAAACGTTTTTGTCCTTTGTCCACAAGCGACATTAGCTTCCGAGGATTTTGCAACAACTTATTAAATAACAGTTCGCTGCTTCCTCAGCTTGGCTGTTCTGCCGCTTCCTGGCCTTGAAGTTATTCAACACAGAGCACATCTTGCACAGTTCCATTAATTTATTTACTCACGGACATCATTGTGGCAAACTTTTCCACGTTCTTTAGCTGTGCTCTGCTCATCACGACAGGATTCCAAACACCCTTTTAAAAACCTAGGCCTCAGGCCTCTTTCTCGAAAACTAGTATGCAAAGAAACACAAAACATTAATTAATTCGAGTAATGAAGATTATTCTGTTACCCACCCCCTTGCTAAATATTAACCCATTAGTTTATGTTAACTAGCTTTAAGCACATGAATGCAGCATTATAAAAACATTCTTCTTATAGGCCTCCAGGATTCACCACAAGCCTTTGCCACATATAAGACACAACATAGACAAAAGCACATTTAAAATAAGCAAATGCCAGTAATTAAACAGCCGCAATTAATATTGACAAGACAAATAGACAAGGTTAGTTCATTATTTTTCAACGTACTTGCAAGTGCAACAAAGAGCACATAATGTTAAACCCTTATGTCATGAATGCATTTTAATCTAGGTTGATTAGTACATATTCGTGCATAAACTCATTAATATAATTAATTTATTATGGAAGTTTAACTTCGCGAGCCAAAAACAAAAATTCATTTCTGAAACTCGCTTCAACAACTCCCTCATCTGGTGATTACAAAATCACCAAACATTATCCAAAAATTTTACCAAATTTTAACTTTTGAAGACAACATGTTTTGAACACTCTCTGTGTTAGTATTTCTAAACTCCTGTCTCAGCAGTTTGTCTACAACTCTCATTTTGTGCTCTTCGAAGCTCTTCCAACTCTATCTCCTTCTCCTGCTCCTTTCTGAGTTTATAAATCCTTCTCTTTTCCCTCACATGCTTCTTTCTCTTGTGAATCATGCAACTGATTTCTAACAAAAGTGTCACTATGACTATGATTATTACAGGATAAAGTATTTTGCCAATGATTGAACTGCCAATTTCTCGAAACCATTTTCCAATTGCTGCAAATCTTTTACTCAAACGTTCTGAAAAATTGTCATCTTCTAGGGGTTCTATTTCAGAATGAAATTCAGTGATGTTTTTAATAAGCATTTCTATATTCTGGCTCTTATCTGGGATATATGTACAGCAATGCTGGACATGTAAAATCCCACAAACTCCTCCTTCTTTTGCTAGCAGAATGTCTAATGCAAGACGGTTCTGCATAACCATGCTTCTCGTGGCAACAAGTTCGGTGTTAACTAATTGGAAACAACTTGCGGTGTCTGTGGACAATCTATCTACAATTGTGGAAACTTTTCTGATTTTAACTGCATTCAGGGTTATTCCCACTATAGGAATTATTGTACCAAAAATGTCACCCATGATTTCTGAAAAACTTTCCCTCCTGCACATGTTCAGGTTTTTGCCAATTTCGAACGAACCTTCTGTATCTCTGTCCACATGAAAGATTTTTGGAAAGACCAAACCAAGATAACACGTCCCATACCAATGGTCTGGGAAGCTAAAGTAAGCTTTGTTCCCACAGACAAAATAAATTCCAGGAAAAATTGGGTTTTTTCCACCTTTAAATCCCCATCCCCCTATGATATGATAAGTATCCTCACATTGACTTGCACCCACAAAAAAGTTATCATATAAGGTATTGTCTCTCCTAATACAGAATTTTCCACTAACAGGTTCATCTATGTGAATAGCAGCGTAACCATTTCTACCATTAAGAAATGAAATGATTTTTCTTCAGCTCTCATATTGCAGGTTAAAATGTTTTTAAAAGCGTACTCATAGGTGAGTTCATTAGTTACTAAAAAGAATTCCCTCATCTGCTTAGCCGGTCTTACTTTGTTCAAGCTATTTACAACTTTCAGGTTAGCACAAATTTCATCATAATCTGAGTAATAGTACTCCAAACGACCTGTTTGATAGAACAAACTAGCTATAACACTGCATGTAATGCCATAAGTAAGAGGCACCATGTTATATTTAACCCCCTCTGAAACAGAAGCAGGAAGCTTCACACAGACATAACAGTCCTTCCCATCCATAACTTTTACATATTCTGACAATAATCTTGAGAAGGAATTAGTAGAAAAATCACCAACAGATCTATCTTGGTGGATCTCTGGTTTGTGCTCAATAACTCTGTTAGTTTTGCCTGCTACATCATGAACAGCTTGTTTAGTTTCAGTTTTACTTGTCATGTTAGCTTTGTAATTTTCTTTGTCTATCCCAAAAGGAAAGATGACTGCCAAATTCAACCCAACCAAAATTATTAGGATCACACAAATAGAAGACATTTTACAGCATCTTCTAAAAATAGCACACCTTGAATTGTCAGTATTAGGCATCTTTTTTTAAATTTTTTTTACAAGAGTTTTTTACTTAAATCAAAAACAAAAATGTTAACATTTTTAAAATACTTTCTATATACACCTCCCCTTTAAACAATTTATTTTAGTAACCCTCTAACAGCTTTTCTTCGACCTTGCGTCTTATATCAATGTGTTTTTCCAGCTAACACAATTTCTTCGACCTTGTGTCACCTAACACAATTTCTTCAGCCTTATGCCAAAAATAAACCTCAACTAAAAAAGAAAATATCTTTAATCATTGTCACTGGTTGTTTCCTCTAAATCCTCCTGACTACTACAACTAATTTCCACTACTGGTGGTATTATGATGTAGGTCCACTCAAGGGACTTGTACTTTTGGTTTGGCTTCAATGGACTCTTTCCCCTACTGCCAATCACTTCTATTTTCTTTCCTGTTTGATTTTTCTTATCAGTGTCACCCCTTTCACTTGATATCTCATTGACTTGCTCTTTTGACTTGTTCACCAATTTGAATTTTAAATTTCCTCTTGGCCAATTATCTCCTTTTCTTATGAATTTCTTCTTTAGTTCAGTTTCGTTACATTCAGTTTTCCAAGTTCTTTTTCTGAATTTTCTTATTTGAGAATCTTCATCACTCTCATCTGAATCAGTCTCAGAGACTTCGAATTTATAACCAGGATCTTCTTTACTCGGCAGTTTCACTCCGTTAGGTACATCATCCTTGTAGCTGGTACTCGGTAATTTGTCTTCTTCTTCTGGAATTACTTCCAACTTCCCAGTTTCAGAATTCTTGTTCCTGCTTTCAGAGCTTTCAATCTGCTTTTCAATACTCTCCTGGACTTGATTCTCTTCTGACTCCGATCCCTTTTCTGCTTCTTTTTCTAGCAGATCGTCATCATTTTCTGAATTTAGAATCACAATCTCTAGATCTTTTCAATTTAATGGCTGATCCGCATCTGAATCTTCCAGATGTCGACCTTCTTGTCGATCTTCAGAATCTGGATTCTCTTCAGGTTCTTCTTCAGAGTGTGAATCAGTTGTCGTGTCACTATCCTCATCAGGATTATCAGGAGGTGGTACACGAATGGTGTGACTCGCATGCACCCACCTTTTCAAACCTTTGCATTTAACTGCATTAGTTGTGACTAATATCACCTGTCTTGCTTTTTGCCACCTGGGTACTAAACAGTTTCCTCTCCGGTGAACTTTTGTTCTCACCCAGTCTCCTGGTAACAGATCATGAGCTTGCTCCTTTTCTTTTGAAATACATCAGTTCCCACCTGATGGAATACAGAAGTCAAAACATCAGACATGTTCTTGCAATATTCCATAATTGCACTTTCATTAATGCTAAGAACTTTTCCAACTGGTACAAATGCTTGTCTCATTACTCTGCCCATAAGAATGTCATGTGGACTTAAACCTGTCTTTTTATCTGGTGTACTTCTCAAAGACATTAGAACAAGTGGAAGTGCATCCGTCCACTTTATTCCCGTAGCCAGGCACATGTTGGCTATTCTGTTTTTTATTGTGCCATGAATTTGCTCAACAACTCCTGATGCTTCTGGTCTGTATGCACAGTGTAGCTTTTGCTTAATATTCAGGGCTTTACAAATCATTTGTAACAATCTGTTTTCAAAATGTGTTCCACGATCACTTTCAATTGTGACTGGAAATCCATACCTAGGTATGATCTCTCTCAAAAGCAATTTTGTCACAGTAACTGAGTCATTGTGACGTGTTGGGAACGCTTCCACCCATCTTGAAAACAGACAAACAATCGCTAGGACGTATCTCGATCTATTGTGGGGTGGCATGTCAATTAAATCCATCTGTAACCTGGTAAAAGGACCACCCTCCCGTCCTATGGTTCCCATGCTCACAACTGTTTTTCTGTTTGGGTTAATTTGTTGGCAGATCAAACATCTCTGGCAAAGTGACTCTGCAATAATCCTAAATGTGGGATTAAACCAAGTTTGTCTAAACAACCTGATCATAGAGTCTCTCCCTAAATGTCCTGGACCACGGTACATCCTTGCCATATCAGCAATCATGCAATTTGGCATTACAGGTTTGTCATCTTTGTAAACCCAAACCTCATCTTCTTCCCGCTGTCGGCAACCTGCTTTTAGCCATGTGTCTTTTTCCTCATCATCTGCCTCATCTTGTAGATCTTTTACTCCTTGCCATGTCTCAACTACAGATATTAGCATGAGCGAGTTCAAAACATGGTCATTGTCTTTTTCTCGATTAATTGAAAAATTGTTTTTCGCACAGTAGCGTGCAATCTCATCAGCAAAGGAATTACCTTTAGTAATATAGTCCTCGCCCTTTTTATGAGCTGCGCATTTCACAACAGCAATTTTCTAACAGCTTTTCTTCGACCTTGCGTCTTATATCAATGTGTTTTTTCAGCTAACACAATTTCTTCGACCTTGTGTCACCTAACACAATTTCTTCAGCCTTTTGCCAAAAATAAACCTCAACTAAAGAAGAAAATATCTTTAATCATTGTCACTGGTTGTTTCCTCTAAATTCTCCTGACTACTACTACTAATTTTCACTACTGGTGGTATTATGATGTAGGTCCACTCAGGGGACTAGTACTTTTGGTTTGGCTTTAATGGTCTCTTTCCCCTACTGCTAATCACTTCTATTTTCTTTCCTGTTTGACTTTTCTTATCAGCGTCACCCCTTTGACTTGATATTTCATTGACTTGCTCTTTTGACTTGTTCACCAATTTGAATTTAAAATTTTCTCTTGGCCAATTATCTCCTTTTCTATGAGTTTCTTCTTTGGTTCAGTTTCGTTACATTCAGTTTTCCAAGTTCTTTTTCTGAATTTTCCTATTTGAGAATCTTCATCACTCTCATCTGAATCAGTCTCAAAGACTTCGAATTTATAACCAGGATCTTCTTTACTCGGCAGTTTCACTCCGTTAGGAACATCATCCTGGTAGCTGGTACTCGTTAATTCGTCTTCTTCTTCTGGAATTACTTCCAACTTCCCAGTTTCAGAGTTCTTGTTCCTGCTTTCAGAGCTTTCAATCTGCTTTTCAATACTCTCCTGGACTTGATTCTCTTCTGACTCAGATCCTTTTTCTGCTTCTTTTTCTAGCAGATCTTCATCATTTTCTGAATCTAGAATCACAATCTCTAGATCTTTTTCATTTAATGGCTGATCCGCATCTGAATCTTCCAGATGTCGACCTTCTTGTCGATCTTCAGAATCTGGATTCTCTTCAGGTTCTTCTTCAGAGTCTGAATCAGTTGTCGTGTCACTATCCTCATCAGGATTATCAGGAGGTGGTACACGAACGGTGTGACTCACATGCATCCACCTTTTCAAACCTTTGCATTTAACTGCATTAGTTGTGACTAATATCCCCTGTCTTGCTTTTTTCCACCTGGGTACTAAACAGTTTCTTCTCCGGTGAACTTTTGTTCTCACCCAGTCTCCTGGTAACAGATCATGAGCTTGCTCCTTTTCTTTTGAAATACATCAGTTCCCACCTGATGGAATACAGAAGTCAAAACATCAGACAGGTTCTTGCAATATTCCATAATTGCACTTTCATTAATGGTAAGAACTTTTCCAACTGGTACAAATGCTTGTCTCATTACTCTGCCCATAAGAATGTCATGTGGACTTAAACCTGTCTTTTTATCTGGTGTACTTCTCAAAGACATTAGAACAAGTGGAAGTGCATCCGTCCACTTTATTCCCGTAGCCAGGCACATCTTGGCTATTCTGTGTTTTATTGTGCCATTAATTTGCTCAACAACTCCTGATGCTTCTGGTCTGTATGCACAGTGTAGCTTTTGCTTAATGTTCAGGGCTTTACAAATCATTTGTAACAATCTGTTTTCAAAATGTGTTCCACGATCACTTTCAACTGTGACTGGAAATCCATACCTAGGTATGATCTCTCTCAAAAGCAATTTTGACACAGTAACTGAGTCATTGTGACGTGTTGGGAACGCTTCCACCCATCTTGAAAACAGACAAACAATCACTAGGACGTATCTCGATCTATTGTGGGGTGGCATGTCAATGAAATCCATCTGTAACCTGGTAAAAGGACCACCCTCCCGTCCTATGGTTCCCATGCTCACAACTGTTTTTCTGTTTGGGTTAATTTGTTGGCAGATCAAACATCTCTGGCAAAGTGACTCTGCAATAATCCTAAATGTGGGATTAAACCAAGTTTGTCTAAACAACCTGATCATAGAGTCTCTCCCTAAATGTCCTGGACCACGGTACATCCTTGCCATATCAGCAATCATGCAATTTGGCATTACAGGTTTGTCATCTTTGTAAACCCAAACCTCATCTTCTTCCCGCTGTCGGCAACCTGCTTTTAGCCATGTGTCTTTTTCCTCATCATCTGCCTCATCTTGTAGATCTTTTACTCCTTGCCATGTCTCTACTACAGATATTAGCATGAGCGAGTTCAAAACATGGTCATTGTCTTTTTCTCGATTAATTGAAAAATTGTTTTTCGCACAGTATCGTGCAATCTCATCAGCAAAGGAATTACCTTTAGTAATATAGTCCTCGCCCTTTTTATGAGCTGCGCATTTCACAACAGCAATTTTCTAACAGCTTTTCTTCGACCTTGCGTCTTATATCAATGTGTTTTTTCAGCTAACACAATTTCTTCGACCTTGTGTCACCTAACACAATTTCTTCAGCCTTTTACCAAAAATAAACCTCAACTAAAAAAGAAAATATCTTTAATCATTGTCACTGGTTGTTTCCTCTAAATTCTCCTGACTACTACTACTAATTTTCACTACTGGTGGTATTATGATGTAGGTCCACTCAGGGGACTAGCACTTTTGGTTTGGCTTTAATGTTCTCTTTCCCCTACTGCTAATCACTTGTATTTTCTTTCCTGTTTGATTTTTCTTATCAGCGTCACCCCTTTGACTTGATATTTCATTGACTTGCTCTTTTGACTTGTTCACCAATTTGAATTTAAAGTTTTCTCTTGGCCAATTATCTCCTTTTCTATGAGTTTCTTCTTTGGTTCAGTTTCGTTACATTCAGTTTTCCAAGTTCTTTTTCTGAATTTTCTTATTTGAGAATCTTCATCACTCTCATCTGAATCAGTCTCAAAGACTTCGAATTTATAACCAGGATCTTCTTTACTCGGCAGTTTCACTCTGTTAGGAACATCATCCTTGTAGCTGGTACTCGTTAATTCGTCTTCTTCTTCTGGAATTACTTCCAACTTCCCAGTTTCAGAGTTCTTGTTCCTGCTTTCAGAGCTTTCAATCTGCTTTTCAATACTCTCCTGGACTTGATTCTCTTCTGACTCAGATTCTTTTTCTGCTTCTTTTTCTAGCAGATCTTCATCATTTTCTGAATCTAGAATCACAATCTCTAGATCTTTTTCATTTAATGGCTGATCCGCATCTGAATCTTCCAGATGTCGACCTTCTTGTCGATCTTCAGAATCTGGATTCTCTTCAGGTTCTTCTTCAGAGTCTGAATCAGTTGTCGTGTCACTATCCTCATCAGGATTATCAGGAGGTGGTACACGAATGGTGTGACTCACATGCACCCACCTTTTCAAACCTTTGCATTTAACTGCATTAGTTGTGACTAATATCACCTGTCTTGCTTTTTGCCACCTGGGTACTAAACAGTTTCTTCTCCGGTGAACTTTTGTTCTCACCCAGTCTCCTGGTAACAGATCATGAGCTTGCTCCTTTTCTTTTGAAATACATCAGTTCCCACCTGATGGAATACAGAAGTCAAAACATCAGACAGGTTCCTGCAATATTCCATAATTGCACTTTCATTAATGCTAAGAACTTTTCCAACTGGTACAAAAGCTTGTCTCATTACTCTGCCCATAAGAATGTCATGTGGACTTAAACCTGTCTTTTTATCTGGTGTACTTCTCAAAGACATTAGAACAAGTGGAAGTGCATCCGTCCACTTTATTCCCTTAGCCAGGCACATCTTGGCTATTCTGTTTTTTATTGTGCCATTAATTTGCTCAACAACTCCTGATGCTTATGGTCTGTATGCACAGTGTAGCTTTTGCTTAATGTTCAGGGCTTTACAAATCATTTGTAACAATCTGTTTTCAAAATGTGTTCCACGATCACTTTCAACTGTGACTGGAAATCCATACCTAGGTATGATCTCTCTCAAAAGCAATTTTGCCACAGTAACTGAGTCATTGTGAAGTGTTGGGAACGCTTCCACCCATCTTGAAAACAGACAAACAATCACTAGGACGTATCTCGATCTATTGTGGGGTGGCATGTCAATGAAATCCATCTGTAACCTGGTAAAAGGACCACCCTCCCGTCCTATGGTTCCCATGCTCGCAACTGTTTTTCTGTTTGGTTAATTTGTTGGCAGATCAAACATCTCTGGCAAAGTGACTCTGCAATAATCCTAAATGTGGGATTAAACCAAGTTTGTCTAAACAACCTGATCATAGAGTCTCTCCCTAAATATCCTGGACCACGGTACATCCTTGCCATATCAGCAATCATGCAATTTGGCATTACAGGTTTGTCATCTTTGTAAACCCAAACCTCATCTTCTTCCCGCTGTCGGCAACCTGCTTTTAGCCATGTGTCTTTTTCCTCATCATCTGCCTCATCTTGTAGATCTTTTACTCCTTGCCATGTCTCAACTACAGATATTAGCATGAGTGAGTTCAAAACATGGTCATTGTCTTTTTCTCGATTAATTGAAAAAAAATGTTTTCGCACAGTATCGTGCAATCTCATCAGCAAAGGAATTACCTTTAGTAATATAGTCCTCGCCCTTTTTATGAGCTGTGCATTTCACAACAGCAATTTTCTAGCAGCTTTTCTACGACCTTGCGTCTTATATCAATGTGTTTTTTCAGCTAACACAATTTCTTCGACCTTTTGTCACCTAACACAATTTCTTCAGCCTTTTGCCAAAAATAAACCTCAACTAAAAAAGAAAATATCTTTAATCATTGTCACTGGTTGTTTCCTCTAAATTCTCCTGACTACTACTACTAATTTT
The DNA here is from genome assembly GCF_964263255.1 of Lissotriton vulgaris. Classification (NCBI taxonomy): domain Eukaryota; kingdom Metazoa; phylum Chordata; class Amphibia; order Caudata; family Salamandridae; genus Lissotriton; species Lissotriton vulgaris. The sequence goes on from NC_141693.1 coordinate 324,057,655, forward strand.
CACTACTGGTGGTATTATGATGTAGGTCCACTCAGGGGACTAGTAGTTTTGGTTTGGCTTTAATGGTCTCTTTCCCCTACTGCTAATCACTTCTATTTTCTTTCCTGTTTGATTTTTCTTATCAGGATCACCCCTTTGACTTGATATTGCTCTTTTGACTTGTTCACCAATTTGAATTTAAAATTTTCTCTTGGCCAATTATCTCCTTTTCTATGAGTTTCTTCTTTGGTTCAGTTTCGTTACATTCAGTTTTCCAAGTTCTTTTTCTGAATTTTCTTATTTGAGAATCTTCATCACTCTCATCTGAATCAGTCTCAAAGACTTCGAATTTATAACCAGGATCTTCTTTACTCAGCAGTTTCACTCTGTTAGGAACATCATCCTTGTAGCTGGTACTCGTTAATTCGTCTTCTTCTTCTGGAATTACTTCCAACTTCCCAGTTTCAGAGTTCTTGTTCCTGCTTTCAGAGCTTTCAATCTGCTTTTCAATACTCTCCTGGACTTGATTCTCTTCTGACTCAGATCCTTTTTCTGCTTATTTTTCTAGCAGATCTTCATCATTTTCTGAAACTAGAATCACAATCTCTAGATCTTTTTCATTTAATGGCTGATCCGCATCTGAATCTTCCAGATGTCGACCTTCTTGTCGATCTTCAGAATCTGGATTCAGGTTCTTCTTCAGAGTCTGAATCAGTTGTCGTGTCACTATCCTCATCAGGATTATCAGGAGGTGGTACACGAATGGTGTGACTCACATGCACCCACCTTTTCAAACCTTTGCATTTAACTGCATTAGTGGTGACTAATATCACCTGTCTTGCTTTTTGCCACCTGGGTACTAAACAGTTTCTTCTCCAGTGAACTTTTGTTCTCACCCAGTCTCCTGGTAACAGATCATGAGCTTGCTCCTTTTCTTTTGAAATACATCAGTTCCCACCTGATGGAATACAGAAGTCAAAACATCAGACAGGTTCCTGCAATATTCCATAATTGCACTTTCATTAATGCTAAGAACTTTTCCAACTGGTACAAATGCTTGTCTCATTACTCTGCCCATAAGAATGTCATGTGGACTTAAACCTGTCTTTTTATCTGGTGTACTTCTCAAAGACACTAGAACAAGTGGAAGTGCATCCGTCCACTTTATTCCCTTAGCCAGGCACATCTTGGCTATTCTGTTTTTTATTGTGCCATTAATTTGCTCACGAACTCCTGATGCTTCTGGTCTGTATGCACAGTGTAGCTTTTGCTTAATGTTCAGGGCTTTACAAATCATTTGTAACAATCTGTTTTCAAAATGTGTTCCACGATCACTTTCAACTGTGACTGGAAATCCATACCTAGGTATGATCTCTCTCAAAAGCAATTTTGTCACAGTAACTGAGTCATTGTGAAGTGTTGGGAACGCTTCCACCCATCTTGAAAACAGGCAAACAATCACTAGGACGTATCTCGATCTATTGTGGGGTGGCATGTCAATGAAATCCATCTGTAACCTGGTAAAAGGACCACCCTCCCGTCCTATGGTTCCCATGCTCGCAACTGTTTTTCTGTTTGGGTTAATTTGTTGGCAGATCAAACATCTCTGGCAAAGTGACTCTGCAATAATCCTAAATGTGGGATTAAACCAAGTTTGTCTAAACAATCTGATCATAGAGTCTCTCCCTAAATGTCCTGGACCACGGTACATCCTTGCCATATCAGCAATCATGCAATTTGGCATTACAGGTTTGTCATCTTTGTAAACCCAAACCTCATCTTCTTCCCGCTGTCGGCAACCTGCTTTTAGCCATGTGTCTTTTTCCTCATCATCTGCCTCATCTTGTAGATCTTTTACTCCTTGCCATGTCTCAACTACAGATATTAGCATGAGTGAGTTCAAAACATGGTCATTGTCTTTTTCTCGATTAATTGAAAAAAAATGTTTTCGCACAGTATCGTGCAATCTCATCAGCAAAGGAATTACCTTTAGTAATATAGTCCTCGCCCTTTTTATGAGCTGCGCATTTCACAACAGCAATTTTCTAGCAGCTTTTCTACGACCTTGCGTCTTATATCAATGTGTTTTTTCAGCTAACACAATTTCTTCGACCTTTTGTCACCTAACACAATTTCTTCAGCCTTTTGCCAAAAATAAACCTCAACTAAAAAAGAAAATATCTTTAATCATTGTCACTGGTTGTTTCCTCTAAATTCTCCTGACTACTACTACTAATTTTCACTACTGGTGGTATTATGATGTAGGTCCACTCAGGGGACTGGTACTTTTGGTTTGGCTTTAATGGTCTCTTTCCCCTACTGCTAATCACTTCTATTTTCTTTCCTGTTTGATTTTTCTTATCAGCGTCACCCCTTTGACTTGATATTTCATTGACTTGCTCTTTTGACTTGTTCACCAATTTGAATTTAAAATTTTCTCTTGGCCAATTATCTCCTTTTCTATGAGTTTCTTCTTTGGTTCAGTTTCGTTACATTCAGTTTTCCAAGTTCTTTTTCTGAATTTTCTTATTTGAGAATCTTCATCACTCTCATCTGAATCAGTCTCAAAGACTTTGAATTTATAACCAGGATCTTCTTTACTCGGCAGTTTCACTCCGTTAGGAACATCATCCTTGTAGCTGGTACTCGTTAATTCGTCTTCTTCTTCTGGAATTACTTCCAACTTCCCAGTTTCAGAGTTCTTGTTCCTGCTTTCAGAGCTTTCAATCTGCTTTTCAATACTCTCCTGGACTTGATTCTCTTCTGACTCAGATCCTTTTTCTGCTTCTTTTTCTAGCAGATCTTTATCATTTTCTGAATCTAGAATCACAATCTCTAGATCTTTTTCATTTAATGGCTGATCCGCATCTGAATCTTCCAGATGTCGACCTTCTTGTCGATCTTCAGAATCTGGATTCTCTTCAGGTTCTTCTTCAGAGTCTGAATCAGTTGTCGTGTCACTATCCTCATCAGGATTATCAGGAGGTGGTACACGAATGGTGTGACTCACATGCATCCACCTTTTCAAACCTTTGCATTTAACTGCATTAGTTGTGACTAATATCCCCTGTCTTGCTTTTTGCCACCTGGGTACTAAACAGTTTCTTCTCCGGTGAACTTTTGTTCTCACCCAGTCTCCTGGTAACAGATCATGAGCTTGCTCCTTTTCTTTTGAAATACATCAGTTCCCACCTGATGGAATACAGAAGTCAAAACATCAGACAGGTTCTTGCAATATTCCATAATTGCACTTTCATTAATGGTAAGAACTTTTCCAACTGGTACAAATGCTTGTCTCATTACTCTGCCCATAAGAATGTCATGTGGACTTAAACCTGTCTTTTTATCTGGTGTACTTCTCAAAGACATTAGAACAAGTGGAAGTGCATCCGTCCACTTTATTCACGTAGCCAGGCACATCTTGGCTATTCTGTGTTTTATTGTGCCATTAATTTGCTCAACAACTCCTGATGCTTGTGGTCTGTATGCATAGTGTAGCTTTTGCTTAATGTTCAGGGCTTTACAAATCATTTGTAACAATCTGTTTTCAAAATGTGTTCCACGATCACTTTCAACTGTGACTGGAAATCCATACCTAGGTATGATCTCTCTCAAAAGCAATTTTGCCACAGTAACTGAGTCATTGTGAAGTGTTGGGAACGCTTCCACCCATCTTGAAAACAGACAAACAATCACTAGGACGTATCTCGATCTATTGTGGGGTGGCATGTCAATGAAATCCATCTGTAACCTGGTAAAAGGACCACTCTCCCGTCCTATGGTTCCCATGCTCGCAACTGTTTTTCTGTTTGGGTTAATTTGTTGGCAGATCAAACATCTCTGGCAAAGTGACTCTGCAATAATCCTAAATGTGGGATTAAACCAAGTTTGTCTAAACAACCTGATCATAGAGTCTCTCCCTAAATGTCCTGGACCACGGTACATCCTTGCCATATCAGCAATCATGCAATTTGGCATTACAGGTTTGTCATCTTTGTAAACCCAAACCTCATCTTCTTCCCACTGTCGGCAACCTGCTTTTAGCCATGTGTCTTTTTCCTCATCATCTGCCTCATCTTGTAGATCTTTTACTCCTTGCCATGTCTCAACTACAGATATTAGCATGAGTGAGTTCAAAACATGGTCATTGTCTTTTTCTCGATTAATTGAAAAAAAATGTTTTCGCACAGTATCGTGCAATCTCATCAGCAAAGGAATTACCTTTAGTAATATAGTCCTCGCCCTTTTTATGAGCTGCGCATTTCACAACAGCAATTTTCTAGCAGCTTTTCTACGACCTTGCGTCTTATATCAATGTGTTTTTTCAGCTAACACAATTTCTTCGACCTTTTGTCACCTAACACAATTTCTTCAGCCTTTTGCCAAAAATAAACCTCAACTAAAAAAGAAACTATCTTTAATCATTGTCACTGGTTGTTTCCTCTAAATTCTCCTGACTATTACTACTAATTTTCACTACTGGTGGTATTATGATGTAGGTCCACTCAGGGGACTAGTAGTTTTGGTTTGGCTTTAATGGTCTCTTTCCCCTACTGCTAATCACTTCTATTTTCTTTCCTGTTTGATTTTTCTTATCAGCGTCACCCCTTTGACTTGATATTTCATAGACTTGCTCTTTTGACTTGTTCACCAATTTGAATTTAAAATTTTCTCTTGGCCAATTATCTCCTTTTCTATGAGTTTCTTCTTTGGTTCAGTTTCGTTACATTCAGTTTTCCAAGTTCTTTTTCTGAATTTTCCTATTTGAGAATCTTCATCACTCTCATCTGAATCAGTCTCAAAGACTTTGAATTTATAACCAGGATCTTCTTTACTCGGCAGTTTCACTCCGTTAGGAACATCATCCTTGTAGCTGGTACTCGTTAATTCGTCTTCTTCTTCTGGAATTACTTCCAACTTCCCAGTTTCAGAGTTCTTGTTCCTGCTTTCAGAGCTTTCAATCTGCTTTTCAATACTCTCCTGGACTTGATTCTCTTCTGACTCAGATCCTTTTTCTGCTTCTTTTTCTAGCAGATCTTTATCATTTTCTGAATCTAGAATCACAATCTCTAGATCTTTTTCATTTAATGGCTGATCCGCATCTGAATCTTCCAGATGTCGACCTTCTTGTCGATCTTCAGAATCTGGATTCTCTTCAGGTTCTTCTTCAGAGTCTGAATCAGTTGTCGTGTCACTATCCTCATCAGGATTATCAGGAGGTGGTACACGAATGGTGTGACTCACCTGCATCCACCTTTTCAAACCTTTGCATTTAACTGCATTAGTTGTGACTAATATCCCCTGTCTTGCTTTTTGCCACCTGGGTACTAAACAGTTTCTTCTCCGGTGAACTTTTGTTCTCACCCAGTCTCCTGGTAACAGATCATGAGCTTGCTCCTTTTCTTTTGAAATACATCAGTTCCCACCTGATGGAATACAGAAGTCAAAACATCAGGCAGGTTCTTGCAATATTCCATAATTGCACTTTCATTAATGGTAAGAACTTTTCCAACTGGTACAAATGCTTGTCTCATTACTCTGCCCATAAGAATGTCATGTGGACTTAAACCTGTCTTTTTATCTGGTGTACTTCTCAAAGACATTAGAACAAGTGGAAGTGCATCCGTCCACTTTATTCCCGTAGCCAGGCACATCTTGGCTATTCTGTGTTTTATTGTGCCATTAATTTGCTCAACAACTCCTGATGCTTGTGGTCTGTATGCACAGTGTAGCTTTTGCTTAATGTTCAGGGCTTTACAAATCATTTGTAACAATCTGTTTTCAAAATGTGTTCCACGATCACTTTCAACTGTGACTGGAAATCCATACCTAGGTATGATCTCTCTCAAAAGCAATTTTGCCACAGTAACTGAGTCATTGTGACGTGTTGGGAATGCTTCCACCCATCTTGAAAACAGACAAACAATCACTAGGACGTATCTCGATCTATTGTGGGGTGGCATGTCAATGAAATCCATCTGTAACCTGGTAAAAGGACCACCCTCCCGTCCCATGGTTCCCATGCTCACAACTGTTTTTCTGTTTGGGTTAATTTGTTGGCAGATCAAACATCTCTGTAAAGTGACTCTGCAATAATCCTAAATGTGGGATTAAACCAAGTTTGTCTAAACAACCTGATCATAGAGTCTCTCCCTAAATGTCGTGGACCACGGTACATCCTTGCCATATCAGCAATCATGCAATTTGGCATTACAGGTTTGTCATCTTTGTAAACCCAAACCTCATCTTCTTCCCGCTGTCGGCAACCTGCTTTTAGCCATGTGTCTTTTTCCTCATCATCTGCCTCATCTTGTAGATCTTTTACTCCTTGCCATGTCTCAACTACAGATATTAGCATGAGCGAGTTCAAAACATGGTCATTGTCTTTTTCTCGATTAATTGAAAAAAAATGTTTTCGCACAGTATCGTGCAATCTCATCAGCAAAGGAATTACCTTTAGTAATATAGTCCTCGCCCTTTTTATGAGCTGCGCATTTCAAAACAGCAATTTTCTAGCAGCTTTTCTACGACCTTGCGTGTTATATCAATGTGTTTTTTCAGCTAACACAATTTCTTCGACCTTGTGTCACCTAACACAATTTCTTCAGCCTTTTGCCAAAAATAAACCTCAACTAAAAAAGAAAATATCTTTAATCATTGTCACTGGTTGTTTCCTCTAAATTCTCCTGACTACTACTACTAATTTTCACTACTGGTGGTATTATGACGTAGGTCCACTCAGGGGACTAGTACTTTTGGTTTGGCTTTAATGGTTTCTTTCCCCTACTGCTAATTACTTCTATTTTCTTTCCTGTCTGATTTTTCTTATCAGCGTCACCCCTTTGACTTGATATTTCATTGACTTGCTCTTTTTACTTGTTCACCAATTTGAATTTAAAATTTTCTCTTGGCCAATTATCTCCTTTTCTATGAGTTTCTTCTTTGGTTCAGTTTCGTTACATTCAGTTTTCCAAGTTCTTTTTCTGAATTTTCTTATTTGAGAATCTTCATCACTCTCATCTGAATCAGTCTCAAAGACTTTGAATTTATAACCAGGATCTTCTTTACTCGGCAGTTTCACTCCGTTAGGAACATCATCCTTGTAGCTGGTACTCGTTAATTCGTCTTCTTCTTCTGGAATTACTTCCAACTTCCCAGTTTCAGAGTTCTTGTTCCTGCTTTCAGAGCTTTCAATCTGCTTTTCAATACTCTCCTGGACTTGATTCTCTTCTGACTCAGATCCTTTTTCTGCTTCTTTTTCTAGCAGATCTTCATCATTTTCTGAATCTAGAATCACAATCTCTAGATCTTTTTTCATTTAATGGCTGATCCGCATCTGAATCTTCCAGATGTCGACCTTCTTGTCGATCTTCAGAATCTGGATTCTCTTCAGGTTCTTCTTCAGAGTCTGAATCAGTTGTCGTGTCACTATCCTCATCAGGATTATCAGGAGGTGGTACACAAATGGTGTGACTCACATGCACCCACCTTTTCAAACCTTTGCATTTAACTGCATTAGTTGTGACTAATATCACCTGTCTTGCTTTTTGCCACCTGGGTACTAAACAGTTTCTTCTCCGGTGAACTTTTGTTCTCACCCAGTCTCCTGGTAACAGATCATGAGCTTGCTCCTTTTCTTTTGAAATACATCAGTTCCCACCTGATGGAATACAGAAGTCAAAACATCAGACAGGTTCCTGCAATATTCCATAATTGCACTTTCATTAATGCTAAGAACTTTTCCAACTGGTACAAATGCTTGTCTCATTACTCTGCCCATAATAATGTCATGTGGACTTAAACCTGTCTTTTTATCTGGTGTACTTCTCAAAGACATTAGAACAAGTGGAAGTGCATCCGTCCACTTTCTTCCCTTAGCCAGGCACATCTTGGCTATTCTGTTTTTTATTGTGCCATTATTTGCTCAACAACTCCTGATGCTTCTGGTCTGTATGCACAGTGTAGCTTTTGCTTAATGTTCAGGGCTTTACAAATCATTTGTAACAATCTGTTTTCAAAATGTGTTCCACGATCACTTTCAACTGTGACTGGAAATCCATACCTAGGTATGATCTCTCTCAAAAGCAATTTTGCCACAGTAACTGAGTCATTGTGAAGTGTTGGGAACGCTTCCACCCATCTTGAAAACAGACAAACAATCACTAGGACGTATCTCGATCTATTGTGGGGTGGCATGTCAATGAAATCCATCTGTAACCTGGTAAAAGGACCACCCTCCCGTCCTATGGTTCCCATGCTCGCAACTGTTTTTCTGTTTGGGTTAATTTGTTGGCAGATCAAACATCTCTGGCAAAGTGACTCTGCAATAATCCTAAATGTGGGATTAAACCAAGTTTGTCTAAACAACCTGATCATAGAGTCTCTTCCTAAATGTCCTGGACCACGGTACATCCTTGCCATATCAGCAATCATGCAATTTGGCATTACAGGGTTGTCATCTTTGTAAACCCAAACCTCATCTTCTTCCCGCTGTCGGTAACCTGCTTTTAGCCATGTGTCTTTTTCCTCATCATCTGCCTCATCTTGTAGATCTTTTACTCCTTGCCATGTCTCAACTACAGATATTAGCATGAGTGAGTTCAAAACATGGTCATTGTCTTTTTCTCGATTAATTGAAAAAAAATGTTTTCGCACAGTATCGTGCAATCTCATCAGCAAAGGAATTACCTTTAGTAATATAGTCCTCGCCCTTTTTATGAGCTGCGCATTTCACAACAGCAATTTTCTAGCAGCTTTTCTACGACCTTGCGTCTTATATCAATGTGTTTTTTCAGCTAACACAATTTCTTCGACCTTTTGTCACCTAACACAATTTCTTCAGCCTTTTGCCAAAAATAAACCTCAACTAAAAAAGAAAATATCTTTAATCATTGTCACTGGTTGTTTCCTCTAAATTCTCCTGACTACTACTACTAATTTTCACTACTGGTGGTATTATGATGTAGGTCCACTCAGGGGACTAGTACTTTTGGTTTGGCTTTAATGGTCTCTTTCCCCTACTGCTAATCACTTCTATTTTCTTTCCTGTTTGATTTTTCTTATCAGCGTCACCCCTTTGACTTCATATTTCATTGACTTGCTCTTTTGACTTGTTCACCAATTTGAATTTAAAATTTTCTCTTGGCCAATTATCTCCTTTTCTATGAGTTTCTTCTTTGGTTCAGTTTCGTTACATTCAGTTTTCCAAGTTCTTTTTCTGAATTTTCCTATTTGAGAATCTTCATCACTCTCATCTGAATCAGTCTCAAAGACTTTGAATTTATAACCAGGATCTTCTTTACTCGGCAGTTTCACTCCGTTAGGAACATCATCCTTGTAGCTGGTACTCGTTAATTCGTCTTCTTCTTCTGGAATTACTTCCAACTTCCCAGTTTCAGAGTTCTTGTTCCTGCTTTCAGAGCTTTCAATCTGCTTTTCAATACTCTCCTGGACTTGATTCTCTTCTGACTCAGATCCTTTTTCTGCTTCTTTTTCTAGCAGATCTTCATCATTTTCTGAATCTAGAATCACAATCTCTAGATCTTTTTCATTTAATGGCTGACGCGCATCTGAATCTTCCAGATGTCGAACTTCTTGTCGATCTTCAGAATCTGGATTCTCTTCAGGTTCTTCTTCAGAGTCTGAATCAGTTGTCGTGTCACTTTCCTCATCAGGATTATCAGGAGGGGGTACACGAATGGTGTGACTCACATGCACCCACCTTTTCAAACCTTTGCATTTAACTGCATTAGTTGTGACTAATATCACCTGTCTTGCTTTTTGCCACCTGGGTACTAAACAGTTTCTTCTCCGGTGAACTTTTGTTCTCACCCAGTCTCCTGGTAACAGATCATGAGCTAGCTCCTTTTCTTTTGAAATACATCAGTTCCCACCTGATGGAATACAGAAGTCAAAACATCAGACAGGTTCCTGCAATATTCCATAATTGCACTTTCATTAATGCTAAGAACTTTTCCAACTGGTACAAATGCTTGTCTCATTACTCTGTCCATAAGAATGTCATGTGGACTTAAACCTGTCTTTTTATCTGGTGTACTTCTCAAAGACATTAGAACAAGTGGAAGTGCATCCGTCCACTTTATTCCCGTAGCCAGGCACATCTTGGCTATTCTGTTTTTTATTGTGCCATTAATTTGCTCAACACCTCCTGATGCTTCTGGTCTGTATGCACAGTGTAGCTTTTGCTTAATGTTCAGGGCTTTACAAATCATTTGTAACAATTTGTTTTCAAAATGTGTTCCACGATCACTTTCAACTGTGACTGGAAATCCATACCTAGGTATGATCTCTCTCAAAAGCAATTTTGCCACAGTAACTGAGTCATTGTGAAGTGTTGGGAATGCTTCCACCCATCTTGAAAACAGACAAACAATCACTAGGACGTATCTCGATCTATTGTGGGGTGGCATGTCAATGAAATCCATCTGTAACCTGGTAAAAGGACCACCCTCCCGTCCTATGGTCACCATGCTCACAACTGTTTTTCTGTTTGGGTTAATTTGTTGGCAGATCAAACATCTCTGGCAAAGTGACTATGCAATAATCCTAAATGTTGGATTAAACCAAGTTTGTCTAAACAACCTGATCATAGAGTCTCTCCCTAAATGTCCTGGACCATGGTACATCCTTGCCATATCAGCAATCATGCAATTTGGCATTACAGGTTTGTCATCTTTGTAAACCCAAACCTCATCTTCTTCCCGCTGTCGGCAACCTGCTTTTAGCCATGTGTCTTTTTCCTCATCATCTGCCTCATCTTGTAGATCTTTTACTCCTTGCCATGTCTCAACTACAGATATTAGCATGAGCGAGTTCAAAACATGGTCATTGTCTTTTTCTCGATTAATTGAAAAAAAATGTTTTCGCATAGTATCGTGCAATCTCATCAGCAAAGGAATTACCTTTAGTAATATAGTCCTCGCCCTTTTTATGAGCTGCGCATTTCACAACAGCAATTTTCTAGCAGCTTTTCTACGACCTGGCGTCTTATATCAATGTGTTTTTTCAGCTAACACAATTTCTTCTACCTTGTGTCACCTAACACAATTTCTTCAGCCTTTTGCCAAAAATAAACCTCAACTAAAAAAGAAAATATCTTTAATCATTGTCACTGGTTGTTTACTCTAAATTCTCCTGACTACTACTACTAATTTTCACTACTGGTGGTATTATGATGTAGGTCCACTCAGGGGACTAGTACTTTTGGTTTGGCTTTAATGGTCTCTTTCCCCTACTGCTAATCACTTCTATTTTCTTTCCTGTTTGATTTTTCTTATCAGCGTCACCCCTTTGACTTGATATTTAATTGACTTGCTCTTTTGACTTGTTCACCAATTTGAATTTAAAATTTTCTCTTGGCCAATTATCTCCTTTTCTATGAGTTTCTTCTTTGGTTCAGTTTCGTTACATTCAATTTTCCAAGTTCTTTTTCTGAATTTTCTTATTTGAGAATCTTCATCACTCTCATCTGAATCAGTCTCAAAGACTTCGAATTTATAACCAGGATCTTCTTTACTCGGCAGTTTCACTCCGTTAGGAACATCATCCTTGTAGCTGGTACTCGTTAATTCGTCTTCTTCTTCTGGAATTACTTCCAACTTCCCAGTTTCAGAGTTCTTGTTCCTGCTTTCAGAGCTTTTAATCTGCTTTTCAATACTCTCCTGGACTTGATTCTCTTCTGACTCAGATCCTTTTTCTGCTTCTTTTTCTAGCAGATCTTCATCATTTTCTGAATCTAGAATCACAATCTCTAGATCTTTTTCATTTAAAGGCTGATCTGCATCTGAATCTTCCAGATGTCGACCTTCTTATCGATCTTCAGAATCTGGATTCTCTTCATGTTCTTCTTCAGAGTCTGAATCAGTTGTCGTGTCACTATCCTCATCAGGATTATCAGGAGGTGGTACACGAATGGTGTGACTCACATGCACCCACCTTTTCAAACCTTTGCATTTAACTGCATTAGTTGTGACTAATATCAGCTGTCTTGCTTTTTGCCACCTGTGTACTAAACAGTTTCTTCTCCGGTGAACTTTTGTTCTCACCCAGTCTCCTGGTAACAGATCATGAGCTTGCTCCTTTTCTTTTGAAATACATCAGTTCCCACCTGATGGAATACAGAAGTCAAAACATCAGACAGGTTCTTGCAATATTCCATAATTGCACTTTCATTAATGCTAAGAACTTTTCCAACAGGTACAAATGCTTGTCTCATTACTCTGCCCATAAGAATGTCATGTGGACTTAAACCTGTCTTTTTATCTGGTGTACTTCTCAAAGACATTAGAACAAGTGGAAGTGCATCCGTCCACTTTATTCCCGTAGCCAGGCACATCTTGGCTATTCTGTTTTTTATTGTGCCATTAATTTGCTCAACAACTCCTGATGCTTTTGGTCTGTATGCACAGTGTAGCTTTTTCTTAATGTTCAGGGCTTTACAAATCATTTGTAACAATCTGTTTTCAAAATGTGTTCCACGATCACTTTCAACTGTGACTGGAAATCCATACCTAGGTATGATCTCTCTCAAAAGCAATTTTGACACAGTAACTGAGTCATTGTGACGTGTTGGGAACGCTTCCACCCATCTTGAAAACAGACAAACAATCACTAGGACGTATCTCGATATATTGTGGGGTGGCATGTCAATGAAATCCATCTGTAACCTGGTAAAAGGACCACCCTCCCGTCCTATGGTTCCCATGCTCACAACTGTTTTTCTGTTTGGGTTAATTTGTTGGCAGATCAAACATCTCTGGCAAAGTGACTCTGCAATAATCCTAAATGTGGGATTAAACCAAGTGTGTCTAAACAACCTGATCATAGAGTCTCTCCCTAAATGTCCTGGACCACGGTACATCCTTGCCATATCATCAATCATGCAATTTGGCATTACAGGTTTGTCATCTTTGTAAACCCAAACCTCATCTTCTTTCCGCTGTCGGCAACCTGCTTTTAGCCATGTGTCTTTTTCCTCATCATCTGCCTCATCTTGTAGATCTTTTACTCCTTGCCATGTCTCAACTACAGATATTAGCATGAGCGAGTTCAAAACATGGTCATTGTCTTTTTCTCGATTAATTGAAAAATTGTTTTTCGCACAGTATCGTGCAATCTCATCAGCAAAGGAATTACCTTTAGTAATATAGTCCTCACCCTTTTTATGAGCTGCGCATTTCACAACAGCAATTTTCTAACAGCTTTTCTTCGACCTTGCGTCTTATATCAATGTGTTTTTTCAGCTAACACAATTTCTTCGACCTTGTGTCACCTAACACAATTTCTTCAGCCTTTTACCAAAAATAAACCTCAACTAAAAAAGAAAATATCTTTAATCATTGTCACTGGTTGTTTCCTCTAAATTCTCCTGACTACTACTACTAATTTTCACTACTGGTGGTATTATGATGTAGGTCCACTCAGGGGACTTGTACTTTTGGTTTAGCTTTAATGGTCTCTTTCCCCTACTGCTAATCACTTCTATTTTCTTTCCTGTTTGATTTTTCTTATCAGCGTCACCCCTTTGACTTGACATCTCATTGACTTGCTCTTTTAACTTGTTCACCAATTTGAATTTTAAATTTTCTCTTGGCCAATTATCTCCTTTTCTTATGAGTTTCTTCTTTGGATCAGTTTCGTTACATTCAGTTTTCCAAGTTCTTTTTCTGAATTTTCTTATTTGAGAATCTTCATCACTCTCATCTGAATCAGTCTCAAAGACTTTGAATTTATAACCAGGATCTTCTTTACACGGCAGTTTCACTCCGTTAGGAACATCATCCTTGTAGCTGGTACTTGTTAATTCGTCTTCGTCTTCTGGAATTACTTCCAACTTCCCAGTTTTAGAGTTCTTGTTCCTGCTTTCAGAGCTTTCAATCTGCTTTTCAATACTCTCCTGGACTTGATTCTCTTCTGACTCAGATCCTTTTTCTGCTTCTTTTTCTAGCAGATCTTCATCATTTTCTGAATCTAGAATCACAATCTCTAGATCTTTTTCATTTAATGGCTGATCCGCATCTGAATCTTCCAGATGTCGACCTTCTTGTCGATCTTCAGAATCTGGATTCTCTTCAGGTTCTTCTTCAGAGTGTGAATCAGTTGTCGTGTCACTATCCTCATCAGGATTATCAGGAGGTGGTACACGAATGGTGTGACTCACATGCATCCACCTTTTCAAACCTTTGCATTTAACTGCATTAGTTGTGACTAATATCCCCTGTCTTGCTTTTTGCCACCTGGGTACTAAACAGTTACTTCTCCGGTGAACTTTTGTTCTCACCCAGTCTCCTGGTAACAGATCATGAGCTTGCTCCTTTTCTTTTGAAATACATCAGTTCCCACCTGATGGAATACAGAAGTCAAAACATCAGACAGGTTCTTGTAATATTCCATAATTGCACTTTCATTAATGCTAAGAACTTTTCCAACAGGTACAAATGCTTGTCTCATTACTCTGCCCATAAGAATGTCATGTGGACTTAAACCTGTCTTTTTATCTGGTGTACTTCTCAAAGACATTAGAACAAGTGGAAGTGCATCCGTCCACTTTATTCCCGTAGCCAGGCACATCTTGGCTATTCTGTTTTTTATTGTGCCATTAATTTGCTCAACAACTCCTGATGCTTCTGGTCTGTATGCACAGTGTAGCTTTTGCTTAATGTTCAGGGCTTTACAAATCATTTGTAACAATCTGTTTTCAAAATGTGTTCCACGATCACTTTCAACTGTGACTGGAAATCCATACCTAGGTATGATCTCTCTCAAAAGCAATTTTGCCACAGTAACTGAGTCATTGTGACGTGTTGGGAACGCTTCCACCCATCTTGAAAACAGACAAACAATCACTAGGACGTATCTCGATCTATTGTGGGGTGGCATGTCAATGAAATCCATCTGTAACCTGGTAAAAGGACCACCCTCCCGTCCTATGGTTCCCGTGCTCACAACTGTTTTTCTGTTTGGGTTAATTTGTTGGCAGATCAAACATCTCTGGCAAAGTGACTCTGCATTAATCCTAAATGTGGGATTAAACCAAGTTTGTCTAAACAACCTGATCATAGAGTCTCTCCCTAAATGTCCTGGACCACGGTACATACTTGCCATATCAGCAATCATGCAATTTGGCATTACAGGTTTGTCATCTTTGTAAACCCAAACCTCATCTTCTTCCCGCTGTCGGCAACCTGCTTTTAGCCATGTGTCTTTTTCCTCATCATCTTCCTCATCTTGTAGATCTTTTACTCCTTGCCATGTCTCAACTACAGATATTAGCATGAGCGAGTTCAAAACATGGTCATTGTCTTTTTCTCGATTAATTGAAAAATTGTTTTTCGCACAGTATCGTGCAATCTCATCAGCAAAGGAATTACCTTTAGTAATATAGTCCTCGCCATTTTTATGAGCTGCGCATTTCACAACAGCAATTTTCTATCAGCTTTTCTTCGACCTTGCATCTTATATCAATGTGTTTTTTCAGCTAACACAATTTCTTCGACCTTGTGTCACCTAACACAATTTCTTCAGCCTTTTGCCAAAAATAAACCTCAACTAAAAAAGAAAATATCTTTAATCATTGTCACTGGTTGTTTCCTCTAAATTCTCCTGACTACTACTACTAATTTTCACTACTGGTGGTATTATGATGTAGGTCTACTCAGGGGACTAGTACTTTTGGTTTGGCTTTAATGGTCTCTTTCCCCTACTGCTAATCACTTCTATTTTCTTTCCTGTTTGATTTTTCTTATCAGCGTCACCCCTTTGACTTGACATCTCATTGACTTGCTCTTTTGACTTGTTCACCAATTTGAATTTAAAATTTTCCCCTTGCCAATTATCTCCTTTTCTATGAGTTTCTTCTTTGGTTCAGTTTCGTTACATTCAGTTTTCCAAGTTCTTTTTCTGAATTTTCTTATTTGAGAATCTTCATCACTCTCATCTGAATCAGTCTCAAAGACTTCGAATTTATAACCAGGATCTTCTTTACTCGGCAGTTTCACTCCGTTAGGAACATCATCCTTGTAGCTGGTACTCGTTAATTCGTCTTCTTCTTCTGGAATTACTTCCAACTTCCCAGTTTCAGAGTTCTTGTTCCTGCTTTCAGAGCTTTCAATCTGCTTTTCAATACTCTCCTGGACTTGATTCTCTTCTGACTCAGATCCTTTTTCTGCTTCTTTTTCTAGCAGATCTTCATCATTTTCTGAATCTAGAATCACAATCTCTAGATCTTTTTCATTTAATGGCTGACGCGCATCTGAATCTTCCAGATGTCGACCTTCTTGTCGATCTTCAGAATCTGGATTCTCTTCAGGTTCTTCTTCAGAGTCTGAATCAGTTGTCGTGTCACTTTCCTCATCAGGATTATCAGAAGGTGGTACACGAATGGTGTGACTCACATGCACCCACCTTTTCAAACCTTTGCATTTAACTGCATTAGTTGTGACTAATATCACCTGTCTTGCTTTTTGCCACCTGGGTACTAAACAGTTTCTTCTCCGGTGAACTTTTGTTCTCACCCAGTCTCCTGGTAACAGATCATGAGCTTGCTCCTTTTCTTTTGAAATTACATCAGTTCCCACCTGATGGAATACAGAAGTCACCACATCAGACAAGTTCTTGCAATATTCCATAATTATAATTTCATTAATGCTAAGAACTTTTCCAACCGGTACAAATGCTTGTCTCATTACTCTGCCCATAAGAATGCCATGTGGACTTAAACCTGTCTTTTTATCTGGTGTACTTCTCAAAGACATTAGAACAAGTGGAAGTGCATCCGTCCACTTTATTCCCGTAGCCAGGCACATCTTGGCTATTCTGTTTTTTATTGTGCCATTAATTTGCCCAACAACTCCTGATGCTTCTGGTCTGTATGCACAGTGTAGCTTTTGCTTAATGTTCAAATTTTCACAAATCATTTGTAACAATCTGTTTTCAAAATGTGTTCCACGATCACTTTCAAATGTGACTGGAAATCCATACCTAGGTATGATCTCTCTGAAAAGCAATTTTGCCACAGTAGCTGAGTCATTGTGACGTGTTGGGAACGCTTCCACCCATCTTGAAAACAGACAAAAAATCACTAGGACGTATCTCAATCTATTGTGGGGTGGCATGTCAATGAAATCCATCTGTAACCTGGTAAAAGGACCACCCTCCCGTCCTATGGTTCCCATGCTCACAACTGTTTTTCTGTTTGGGTTATTTTGTTGGCAGATCAAACATCTCTGGCAAAGTGACTCTGTAATAATCCTAAATTTGGGATTAAACCAAGTTTGTCTAAACAACCTGATCATAGAGTCTCTCCCTAAATTTCCTGGACCATGGTACATCCGTGCCATATCAGCAATCATGCAATTTGGCATTACAGGTCTGTCATCTTTGTAAACCCAAACCTCAACTTCTTCCCGCTGTCTGCAACCTGCTTTCAGCCATGTGTCTTTTTCCTCATCTTCTGCCTCATCTTGAAGATCTTTTACTCCTTGCCATGTCTCAACTACAGATATTAGCATGAGCGAGTTCAAAACATGACCATTGTCTTTTTCTCGATTAATTGAAAAATTGTTTTTCGCACAGTATCGTGCAATCTCATCAGCAAAGGAATTACTTTTAGTAATATAGTCCTCGCCCTTTTTATGAGCTGCGCATTTCACAACAGCAACCTTCTCTGGTAACTGAATGCCATCAATCAATCTCTTGATCAATTTTGCATTCCTGATCGGAGTTCCCGCAGAAGTCAAATAACCTATTTGAGACCAAAGCTGGCCATAGTCATGGACTACACCATATCCATACTGACTATCAGTCACTATGGTAATCTTTTTTCCTTTTGCTCTTTTACATGCACGAATTAAAGCAATTAATTTTGCCACTTGAGCTGAACGAATTCCTTCAAGAGAAGAACCCTCAACTACTTCAGCAACTGTACAAACTGAATATGGTGCTCTCAGAATGCCTTCATCTGTTCTTAAGCAAGAGCCATCAACAAAGTAAACAAAATCTGATTCTGGTAAGGGTACATCTTTTATGTCTTTCCTAGGTTTAGTGCAGTAATCCAAAAAATCTAAACACTTGTGGTCAACATCAGTCTCATTTTTGATTTCAGTAATAGCACCATCAGGCAATAATGTGGAAGGATTTAAATTCACACATCTTGCAATTGAGACATTATCTGATCCCAGAATAACTTTTTCATATTTCGTCAACCTGTTACTCGTTAGATGTTGTGTCTTGCTTCTGGTAAGAAGAATTTCAACTGAATGAGGTACATACACTTTTACAGGAAACCCCATTATGATTTCTTCACTCTGCTCAAGGCTCACACTTGTTGCAGCCACTGCTTTTAAGCAACCTGGCAATGCTTTTGCAACTGGATCAAGAACAGCTGAGAAATAAGATATTGGCTTTCTCAGTTTTCCATGTCTCTGAATCAGAACTGATAATGCACAACCTTCCCTTTCACTGCAGTGCAGCTCAAATTCTTTCTCGTAGTCTGGCATCCTCAAAGCTGGAGCTTCACACAAACTCTTTTTTAACTGCTCAAAAGCCTCTAACTCAGTTTTTGTTAGGGTAATCGGGTCTTTTAGGTCTGCTTTTGTCAGTCTCTGCAGTGGTTTTGCAATTGCTGAAAATCCACTATTCCATTGACGACAATAACCTACCATTCCTAGAAACATTCTGACTTGTCTCTGTGTGTTTGGAAGTTGTATTGCTCAAATCATTTTTATTCTTTCAACTGTCTCTTGTCTGATTCCCATTGCAATCCTGTGACCAAGATATTTTACTTCTTGTTTGCAAAACTGTAATTTTGCTGGTGACACTTTATGTCCCTCATCTGCCAAACGATTCAAAAGCGTAATGGTGTCTGTTACACAATTTTCTTGTGTTTTTGCAGCCACCAGAAGGTCATCAATGTACTGGACCAATGTTGATTTTCCAGGCAAATCTAGATCTTCTAAAGATTTCTTTAACAGCTGATTAAAAATAGATGGACTCTCAGTATACCCTTGAGGGATACAACACATGCTAAGATGCGGTCCTGGAATCTGAACGCAAAAATTTGTTTGCTCTCTGGATGCAGTGGAACTGTAAAGAAAGCATTACACAGGTCTATGACCGTATACCATTCTGCATCATGCAGAATCTGATATAGAATTACCGCTGGGTTTGGTACAACTTGGCAACATGGAACAACTATTTGATTAACCTTTCTCAGGTCCTGAACTATTCTGTACGTTCCGTTTGGCTTTTTGATTCCCATAAACGGTGAATTACATGGGCTGCTCTCAATTTCTTTTAAAACACCTTGTTTTATGAATTTCTCAATCACAGGAATGACACCCTCAATTGTTTCAGCTTTCGTTTTATACTGAGGAATGTTTGGGAAATCTACTCCTTGTTTTACAGTAATTTGCACTGGGTCTACATGTTTCATTAAACCCATTTCATCTCCAGTTAAATCCCAAATTTTTGCATTAACTGTTTCTTTCAGTTCTTCAGGTAAATTATTTTTATCAAAAGCAGGAATTAGTTTATTTTCTTCTTCAACCATTAGCATTGTTAGTTTGTACAAACCATCTTCTTCCAAAGTTTGAAGCTCAATACCATCCGGCGAGCAATATATTTTGCAATTCATTTTGCACAAAATGTCCCTCCCTAACAGGTTTACAAGACTGCTGTTACAGACTACAATTCTGTGTTTATCTTTGAAATTACCAATCTCAACTTTAACTGGTTCTGTTAAATCTGTTTTAATGTTTTGATTTGCTACACCAACTACTTGGATGGACTCACCAGAGAGAGGAAGGTTTTCTATTTCCACTGATCTAACAGTAGAACGGGTAGCACCAGTGTCCACAAGAAAAGTCATTTCTACATCATTCACTTCACCATTAACAAATGGACCGGACTGATCTACCTCAAGAGTGGCTCCAAGCACACACTCTTCCTCCTCTCTCAGGCACCATTATGAGTAATCCTCTGAATCACTTCCTTCATTTTCTTTTAACCAAAATTATTGAGAAACATTTGACACATTCACTCTTGGCGATCTATTTACCTGTTCACCTCCGCAGAATCCTGTCTCGGGACTGAATCTTTGCACATTCACACAGTTTGGAAGTGGCGGTTGTGGAATTTGACTCTGCTGATTCACTGTCGCTGTAGCTGTTGCTGCTGATTTATTTCATTTAACTGTCGCTGTGCTGTTACTGCTGATTTATCTCACTCTGCAGCTGTGGATTTAATAATGTATTTTTTAAATTTCTGGGCGGATTCTTACATTCATGCTTCCAGTGTTCAATTTCGTCGCAATTAAAACAAGGGAGCTTCTGCTTGAGCTCTTCAATATTTACATTAAATTTTGGTTTGTTAAAATTTCCTTTAAATTTGCCTTGATTCTGGTGAACATTTTTATTTTCTAAGGTCGCTATTTGCTGTTCAGCTACCTTCACCTGTACCCACATTGCTTTTTCCTTAAGCTTTTTCTGCTTGGCATCTATCTCGTCACTGCAGTATTTTGCTTTTCTCAGAATGTCGTCAACTGTAAGTGATTGCCAGCCTACAAACCCATTTCTGATCATTTCACCAATTTCAGGTCTCAGGCCATAAACAAACCTATATATGAAGTGGCTCATGTCTTTCTCACTTAATTTTTCATAGCCACTGAAATTGTTTAAATAATGTAAATGTAAATGTGGCGTATTTGTATAGCGCGAACAGTGACCCGGAGGCATCCCGGCGCTTGTACTCCTACCACAAGGGAACCCCTCCTGGCTTTTCCTTGTGGGGTGTCCACTCCTGGGCATCCCATGGTGAAACCAGGCATCCCTTGTGTATCAGGGGGCCTTTGTGGAGAATAAGCAAGCTATTGCCCAAAGTTGCAGCGTGGGACCCATGCTTAGAATCGGCACTGAGGCGAGAATATCCAGTCAGAGGAATTTAAGCCCGAAACCCGCCGAGGCGGGAATCGAACCCTGGTCCCTGGCCAGCGTTTTGCATCAAGGTCTGCCGCTCTAAGCATTGAGCCACACTTCTCCACAAATCAGCAGTAATCTTTCATAAAAATGAATGTACTGACTCTTTTGGGTCTTAATTTGTTCTGTCAATTTTAACCCAATCTACTTCTTTTGGAGCAATTTTGTTTTTCAACCACACAATTACTTTGTCATATAAATCCATGACATCTGCTGAAGGAGCACCTGTGATTTTGTCTCGAGCTGGTTCTTCCTTGGGCCAACTTACAGAAATTTTACATTCTGTCCAAAGATCTGATGGGACAACATTGTCAAAGAAACCATCAAGATCAATCCAGAGAACTTTCGAAACCTTAATGAATCTGACTACTTGTCGATACCATTCTACTGGCTTTTCTCTCAGCCGAGGAAAATCATTTGTAAACAGTAAAATGTCCTTCCTTGTCCAAGGGACATGGACGTACCCTCCACCAGCTATTTATCTCATTGGAAACTCATTTGCAACTTCCCCTCTTTCTCTCTTTTCTTCTTCTCTTTTCTTTGTCCATTTCACTGTCCATTTACTTAATTCACCTAATCTTTTCAGAAACACAATTAATTCTTTTACATGAGTTATCCTACCTGTGGTGTTCAAATTTTCAATATCTTTTTCAGAAAAATCCACTCTGTAATGTTTTTGCAATTGTTTCTGTCTAGACAAATCTATTTCTAGTTCAGCAGCCATTTCCTCTAATTGATCATACTTGTTTTTTGTTTTGCATTGTATGCTTTTGCATACAAACAGTAATTCATCATCCTGATACTGCTTTAAATTGTCAGTTCCAATTGTGCCAATAATGAATTCTTCCAAATCTGCCTTCAATTTTGCAACATCAAGTTCTTTAAATTCAGGGACTTGTGGGGTTTGTGGAGTCTGTGTTAAATCTGTTTTATTCATGCTCTTTTCTGGAGAACCAGAATCAGATCCTGCAACAGATGGTGTCTGATCATTTGACAAACTTTGATTAAAAGTTAAATCTGGCCTTCTTTTTTCTCGATGTATTTCTGACAATTCTTTATAAAAATTTTCAGCCACTTTCTGAATTTCCGCATTTAATGAAACAGTCAGAGCTGAGAGTCTATTTTCTCCTTGGTCAAAAACCGGTACAACATGACCAATCGTTACTGGTACTGTTACTGCTTCCATCCCTTTAGTTAATTGTTGTATTAATTCCTCTTTTGCTCTTAAATATTCCGAAACGTCTGGTATATTCCCAAGTCTCTCTGTTCTTTTTACATTCCTCGGGAATTCATTTCTCTGTTCTGGAATCTCAGGATAATTTCTGTTTACTCTTGGAGTACTAGAATTACTTCTTGTCCCTACTCTTTCAGATAATCTTAAAAATCTAGGTGAATTTTCATCAAATTCTCTGGGAGGTGCACTTGGAGAGGTTCCTGAAGAAACTCTTGGGGTAGACTGTGAATCTGCTTGATAGGGTGGCGGGTTACGTTTTGTAGAATAAATTTCTTCTAAAACCGCATCATCTAATTCTTCATCAATATTATTTTTCTTTCGGGTATTCTTTTGACCTGGTGTTTCAGTAATCATCATTCTTACTGGGTATAAACCATCACACATGTCTGCTTTTCTCCAACGATGTACTCTATCTTCATGAGTTTCCCTATTAATGTCTAATTTTGGGCCTCTTGCTATACCTCTAGTTTCTCGTTCGAGTTCCATCATTTCAACCTCCCATCCAACTAAAGCTTCAAATTGAGTAGGTCTAGGCTTTGGCACAAGAGCCATCATTTTTTCTCTCACGTTTTTCAAAACTTTAATGTTAAATGACCCATTTTTCGGCCACGCTAATACACCATCATCTTTGGTATATTGCATCCAATTTTCAAACCAAAGGACAGTATGATAACCATATTCACCTTCCATATATGCTGCGGGTGTTTTGTACTTATGAAGTAATTTTCCACCACGCGTTTCAATTTTCTTATCAGGGCTGAATATATTTTTCAATTTTTGAAACCATGTAGGCTTCTTTTCCATCTTTCCGTACCAATAACTCCTGTTTTAAAACTATTCCGCTTAATTTGGAAAAGATCGTAAGTATTTTTTGTCGTTCCGCTACTCTAGCCAATCCGTACGCAAAACTCACCAACAAGCCAATCAGGTTAAGCCACGTCACTACCTTGCTCAACCAATGAAAGTACTGTTTTTAGAAAGAGCCAATCAGCTATCAGCTCGTTTTGGTCACATGAACCAACCAGTGCGCTTGCTGTGACGTATGTTAACCAATCACAGCGCGAACCCTGAGACGTGTACTGTCGCTGCAGCTCCACTGTCTCCGCTCCGTAAACTCACCCCTCCTTTACAAAATATTTTCACAGCGCCATTTTAACAATTCTTTCAATGAAATTCAATTAGTAACTACAGAAAAACAAACCATTTGTCTGTTTCGCTAAATAAAGCAATAGTTTTCTCAATCATTCGAGTATTCTTTCTTGTGAAATAGACAACGCTATACTCACAAAATCATTTATACACATTCAAACAGAAAACCCTAACCATGTATGCGTGAAATCTTTGGTAGGACTTTAACCTGCCAATAGAAAATCCTCTTTCGCCAGTAAGAATAGACGAAGCTTCCTTACCCTTCACTCAAGCTTAGATAAATCCTATTACTCTTTTCACAGCGAGTTTTAAAACAGGCTCTTAGTCCCTATACTCAAAGCTACAATTTCATAGGCAATCCTCACTATACATTTTACCAATCACACATAAAATCCCTAAACTTGTGCTGTACGTCCACAACACTAGTGATATGTCAATACCACTATTTTGAAACAGAACAAATGCACTGTGTAACTTCACCTGTTACACTACTCTTTTGCCGGCAACTAGGAATTTTCACACTGCTGGAAAAAACCTTTCGACTACATATAACAAGAAAACGAACTTAACATGTTTTAGACATGGATCCTATGTAACTACCATGTAGCATGTCCGTTACCATAGTAACCGTAACTCTGCTACCAGAAAATTGATCCAGCGCCCCTATAGAAAATCTGTCTCAACAACACTACCCAACACCATGATACTCACCATTAATTATAAACTCTTCATAAGGCCCATAAATAACTGAGACAAATATTGGGCAACTGAATCATGTGACCTAATTAATCGGAACTATTCACAATCTATTTACATATTATATACAACTACAGTTTATCACCAACATAATCATGAAAATATAACGAAAACATTTAATTAAGCCACTTAGGCAATGGATCAACTGATGGTAACTAGACTGAGAATAAACAAGACCAGCTTGTCATTTCAAAATCTTTTTATTAGCAATTTAGAAAGCATCATTTAATCAATTAAAGGCACATTTGACGGATCATTTTGCAAAGAATTAAAGCAGCAAAGATCTCATTCCCTAAATTCTATTTCCCTGACTAAACTTAATTAAACCTAAAGAAAATGTCATTAGTTCAGTTTATCCTTACGTGAGTCAAAAGTCCGACAGCACTTCACGCCCTTCAGGAATCAGGAATGAGCCAGCAAAGCTTCTCTCAAGGGGTCAGGTTTTATACCTTTTCTCAATCTAAAACTAACTAAAAGAATACTTTTTCTCCGACAATCAGCATTCTCATTGGCTGACAACTGTCAGCTCATGTGAGATCATAACCTTTTCAATCCAACATTGTGCCTTTCTAAAACATCTTTGTCCTTTGTCCACAAGCGAGATTAGCTTCCGAGGATTTTGCAACAACTTATTAAATAACAGTTCGCTGCTTCCTCAGCTTGGCTGTTCTGCCGCTTCCTGTCCTTAAAGTTATTCAACACAGAGCACATCTTGCACAGTTCCATTAATTTATTTACTGACGGACATCATTGTGGCAAACTTTTCCACGTTCTTTAGCTGTGCTCGGCTCATCACGACAGGATTCCAAACACCCTTTTAAAAAGCTAAGCCTCAGGCCTCTTTCTCAAAAACTATTATGCAAACAAACACAAAACATTAATTAATTTAAGTAATGAAGATTATTCTGTTACCCACCCCCTTGCTAAATATTAACCCATTAGTTTATGTTAACTAGCTTTAAGCACATGAATGCAGCATTATAAAAACCTTTTTCTTATAGGCCTCCAGGATTCACCACAAGCCTTTGCCACATATAAGACACGATTCAGAAAAGGGGGTGGTGATGAACAGAGTGTCTGAATTAAGCAGACCACTCTTACCCAGTCCAAAGATCAGGGCTTGATCCATCACCGTTTTTTAGCTCACTGCACCATCCCAGCTCAGAACCTGGCTACATGCAAATTAGTCTGACCCTGGCCAAGTGCATCATGGGAACAGGGCAGACCAAACTACCAAGCCAATTCTTATACTGGGAAGGAAACAAGCTTCCGGGGACGGTTTTTGGCATTTCAGCCGTCTTCGGCCCGGCTTGCTTGAATCCTGATGGTGCAATGAGCAAGGGACTCACATCTGAGTATACCCTTCCACGCTTATGGTGGACAAAAACGATTCAGAAAAGAGTGGTCTGCTTAATTCAGACACTCTGTTCATCACCACCCCCTTTTTTTAATCGTTTTTGGCCACTATAGGTGTGGCAGGGTATACTCAGACATGAATCCCTTGCTCACTGCACCACCAGGATTCAAGCAAGCCGGGCCGACGATGGCTGAAATGCCAGAAACCGGTCCCCGGAAGCTTGTCTCCTTTCCGGTGAAGAATTGGCTTGGTAGTTTGGTCTGCCCTGTTCCCATGAGGCACTGGGTCAGACTAATTTGCATATAACCAGGTTCTGAACTGGGGTGATGCAGTGAGCTAAATAACGGTGATTGATTCAGCCCTGATCTCTTGACTGTGTAAGAGTGGTCTGCTTAATTCAGACACTCTGTTCATCACCACCCCCCTTTTTTGAAACATATAAGACACAACATAGACAAAAGCACATTTAAAATAAGCACATGACATTAATTAAACAGCCGCAATTAATATTGACTAGACAAATAGACAAGGTTAGTTCATTATTTTTCAACGTACTTGCAAGTGCAACAAAGAGTACATAATGTTAAACCCTTATGCTGTGAATGCATTTTAATCTAGGTTGATTAGTACATATTCGTGCATAAACTCATTAATATAATTAATTTATTATGGAAGTTTAACTTCGCAAGCCAAAAACAAAAATTCATTTCCGAAACTCGCTTCATCAGAGCCAATAGACTGATTGACACACTCATGATTTATTGGCTCTGTATTGTGTGTGACTTAAAGTGCTCTGACACCCTACACTACTGGCATTAGTTGCGATGTATAACAATGAAATGCATGTGAGAAAGGGGCCAACAAAGATTGTCGCACTGGGCGCCACCAGTGCTAAAGCCTGCCAATCCTCAAACACCAAGCATGTTACATGTACATTTACAAGTCGATCATGCGTATTCTATCCAGGAGACCAACAGCAATAAAACCTTTTCTGAATAATTATTTTTAATGTATTTTAACTTGCTGGGCTCCCCTTGAACGCACACATGCATTTAGAGGCAGTGCCAGTGAGAGATGCAGTAGTGAGAAGCCACAAAAAACACTTTTGACATACATCAACACCTCTTTTGGCTTAAATCTCTCACCGCACGCATTTGCGGCCGATAGCACTGAATTAGAATTGGTTTAACTAAAACATATATATTTTTTATTTTCAAAACATTTAATATTTAAGACACCCAAATATTCCACATTTTAAAGTCTGTGCAAGATACGCCTCCCATCGGTGTATTTCAGAAGGAACATTCGCCCTTCTACCAGGTTTCAAAGAAGCATTCGAAAAAGAAGAAAAAAATCTATGAAGAGGCATTTTCACCCAATTCCTCATGTATGAGGCCAGCAGCGTCGTACATCTGACCCCTCCCCTGCCCTGCCAGCACATGATAGAAGTGGGTTGGGATCCTGAGCAGCCTCGCCATTTCACAATTTCACCTCCTTGCCGGATCCTACTTTATGTTGCCCTAGTCCCTGCCCTGTCAGGCTCTCTGTGCATGTCCTGCAGCAGTGCTGTTCCTGCAAGCCCACGGGCCTTGGGAGTAGTGGAGGAGGAGGCAAAGAGGGATAACTAGGAGACTTAACGAGTGAAGGGGCAGAGACAGGGTAGAGGAGATCCTAGAGAAGAAGAGATAGAGCTGTTAAGGTGTGGGATAGGAGGGAGGAAAAAACAGATATAGGGCTATGACAAGATAAGAAGCACAGAAAGACGCAACAATTAGAAAGAAAGTGGTGGATGGAAAGAGTACAATTGTAGTAAGGGAGCGGGCAAGAGAAAGGTGTACCATAAGTTACTGGAAGATAAATCAAGAAAATGAGAGGTAGTGAGATCAAGGGTGTGATGAAAAGGTGAGAAGCAGATCGTTTTGTGTGTGCATGTGCATAAAAGAGGGAGCGAGAGAAATAAGAGAAAGAGGAACAAGACCATGTGCTTCACTAGCTGTGCTACATAGGCGTGTGCAACTGGTCTGCTTCTATTGTTGGTGATGCAAGCTCTGCTGCTGGAACTAGACTTGATACTCTTACCTGTTTATCTGTAGTGTGTATTTGTAGAGTATGGCCAAGTCCTTTCGTAAAGCACTTCAGATTGTATTTTTTGTAAGCACTGTCTGTAGAAGTGTCACTTTCTCCCAATGCAAATGTACTCAATATTCCAACCTCTGAAGGATGCTTTAGTTTTGTCTTTATTAGAACGCTTCACCTGCAGGCCACAGCAGATGTCATCAGCAGTCGCAACTCATTGAGCACTCTTGCAGGAGCACATTACTAGTAAGAGTGCCAACTTATCCTTGGAGCCATGGTGGGGTTGTTGCACGGCCGCTAAACTGCTTATGTCCTAGAGTTCAGCAGTGAAACAAGCTAAGCATACCCTTTCCCTAACTTTGCAGCACACTAGTTGTTTATAAACATAATAATAAATTTAACCCCTTCCGTGTGCCGCGAATTCCAGAGTGGCACGGGAGGGGCTAGGGGGTGGGCGTGGCACTACCGTACTTATGGCGGCTCTACGCCATCATGAGGCATGGGCGGCGTGTGCTCATGACGGCGTGGAGCCGTCATGACCCCGCCCACTCACTAATTCGCCCGCACAGGCGGGGAATTAGTCCCGCGTGGGCGGAGTGGCAGGTGGCATGAGGGCTCCACGCCATTATGAGCACACTCTGCCCATGACTCATGACGGCATGGAGCCGTCATGAGCATGCAACAGGTTAAGGAGTACAGTCACTTCTAAGGTGGTAGCACTGGCTGCCACTTTATAGGAACTGTTAATAGGACTGCAAGGGCACTTCTAAGCACATTGGTAATACTTTAATGGGACAATGCCTTAATTTCTAATGAGGCTCTTAATAATGTTGGGTGATGCTTGTGGGTCTCATCGTGCCTCCAGTAGTAAGGGACATTCAAGCTTCCTGCCTCACCTCACTATGGCTGGGCCACCTTCCTCACTCTCCAGCCTGCTAGAGCAAGAAAACAGCCAGAGACGTTTTAAGGAATAAGCTATGTGGACAATTGCAAAGGCCCCTACCTTTCAATATCCCTTCTGATTAAATTATTTCTCACTCTCTTTTTTTCTCACCTCTGACTTTAAAAAAATATCTCTCTCCCTCTCTCTGGCTATCTCTCACTGTGTCTCTCTTAAAGGCAAAAACAGTGCATGCTAAGGCCGCAAGTAAAAGTTACTTTAAATCAGAGGTCTTCAAACTTTTCGATGCCAAGACCCCCTTCTCAAACTTTTTTAGGCATAAGGACCCCTACTGACAACAATTCTAGAACCTGGTACTCCTCATCATCGATAACTATCAACAAGCATAAATGCCAGCATTACCACAGCAAATAATTTTTACGGTGGGGATATAATACTAAACACTGTTTAGCAAACCAAAAGACAGTAAGCTTGCAGGTGTAGCTAAAAACAAAGGGCCTCATTTATGAGTAATTGGCGTAAGGCAGCGCCTCTAGTCTTCTTGCTGCACTGCCCTATGCCAATGTGAAAGTGCAGCAATGCACCGTATTTATAAAATACGGTGCATCCCTTTCCTTTTCACTTGCCTTGCCGCACAAATTGCTGCCTAACACCAACATAGGCTGGATTGTTTTTGTACAGGAAGAGGGACCTTCTGTCACAAAAACAATCCAGAAAGGTGTTTTTCTCTTTCTATGTGAGCTGCAGAATGCAGCACACATGAAAAGCGGAAACAAGCACTTGCAATGCAATAGGTTTCCCATTTACGTGAATTTGAGCTATCAGCATTGTAAATGAAAATACAAGACTTATTGCATTGGAAATGCAATATTTGTAGAAGCGCCCCATGGTGCCCTTTCAGGTTAATGGTGACCGCTGGTGAAAGCGCTGTATGGGGTGCTTTTACAAAATAAAAACTGTTTG
The DNA here is from genome assembly GCF_964263255.1 of Lissotriton vulgaris. Classification (NCBI taxonomy): domain Eukaryota; kingdom Metazoa; phylum Chordata; class Amphibia; order Caudata; family Salamandridae; genus Lissotriton; species Lissotriton vulgaris. Next base: position 324,087,060 of record NC_141693.1, read on the forward strand.
TCAAGTTGACAAATGCTTTTTTTTTTTAAAGTGCCCCATGCCACGTGGCTGCATCACTTTTAAAAGCAGCTCGTCTTAAGGAGGGAAAAGTTACCTGGAAAACACATTTCACAGCTGTGGAGCATTACCTCCAAAAATGGAAGAGTAGATTTAAAATTCATCTGACAGTGGGAAAGGTGATTATTTTAGGGTCCCCCCAACCTTATGATGAGGACTCAGATTTTCTCTTTGCAAAATCATTTTTATTAGCATTTCTTATTTTTACACCGTACATACATTGTGTTTATTTCAGGACATAACATTTTGCAAATCGTAAGATACATACTCTACTTCCCTAGGTGTCACTGTCAACCTAAGGAAGTGTACATGGTTGAAGCATGCGTCTGTGAATGATCATCTATTGTATGCATGAAAAATAAAAACAAAAAATAAACATTTTGCAGATCGTACAATGGGACAGTGTAAGGTACATACTCTATTTCCTCAAGTGATTCTGTCCACTTAAGGGAGTATACATGCATGCAACATGTGTCTGTAAATGATCGTCTATCGCATGCACGATGTGTTCAGCGCCAGCCAGCGGGGCTGGCACCATGATTAACATCTTTCTGTAGTTATGGTAACAATCTAAACTCTTCAACCGAGGTAACATAACTGGGGTTCACTGCACCTATGGCTATATCAATCAACAGAGAGCGATGGGTTGATACGTTGTTCTTCGGCTATGAACTGTTCGCGTGTTAGAGGGGAAGGCAGGTGTGCCAATCCCAGAGTATGAAATATGTTGCATGGCTTCAGCTATCCACCCCACACCTGTAATGTATCTTTTCCGCAGGGGCATTAAGTTGAGTCGTGCCCCTGCAGCGGGGATTGTGTGGCTTGTGATTGTGGCATTTCATTTGTGTCCTGCATGAAAGAATGTAGTAGGATGGCCCAGTGCATGGAGATGGGATGTTTGCGTGAACCCTTTGTTTCTTCTAGTCAAAGCGTTTTCTCCTCCGAGGTGCCCCATTTATTAACCGCCCCCATCCAGGCCACTATTGGTGGCCCCTCAGGCGCCCTCTAGTGCATTGCTATGCAGCGTTTAGCCAGAAGGAGTGCCAGGGATGCAAATCGTGTCTCCACCTTTTGGTGCTTATAGTGTTTGGCAATGCCCAGTGCGCAGGTCTCCCATGTACTGATGTCCGTTAGTCCTGTGACTGTGCGCAGAGGGGCAATGATTTTGGCCCAGTATGCTCGGAGCGTCGGGCAGTCCCAAAACATATGAAGGAACAATGCTTGGGGCTCTGGGCTCCTTGGACAGGTAAAAAGCGTGTCTGGGTAGTAATGCTGGAGCTTCTCTGGGGTCATTAGTATGAGTCAAAGAGGGACCCCCTGTAAAGTTCTACAACTCCTTGGACAGGGCAAATAGCAAAGCGAGAACAACTTTCCTAGGCAGTGAGTACTGTAACTATTAAATTGATCTACTTAGCATAATGTGGGGGATAACCCAAAGCTCCGTGCAATCAATTGACAACTGTTTAAAACATGTTAGTTATTCTTTTATTAAGATTTTTCTAAAAAAGTGTGGCATCTGAATATTCAAAAGATAATAGTGCACAAGTGCCTATACATCAGTAACATCAGTAACGGTGTATTTACCATGAGTTACAAGCGGTACACACTTTATAATTAACAACACAATAAAAACCAAACATAATACATATACACCATAATAGGCCACAATTCAAGTAAACATATGATGTATATTGACTTCAGGTACAGAATTTCAAAAAGTTGATATATGGTGGCTGCAGGTGACAAAAATCGCTTCTCTGGGGGTCAGACAAGGCACGGTATAGGATGTTAAGTTGTATGTTCTTAAATCGATAGTTGCTGGACACTTTTTTGGGGAACTCCAATGCTCTTTCCCACTCTTTGTCATGAAGTGGTCTCTGGATCTCAGCTTCCCATTTCTCCCTGAGGGACACAAGGGTGATCGGGTTTAGTGAACGCACCGCTTTGTATAGCCATGTTATCAGATGGGGCCCTGGGTCCATCTGTAGGATCGTGTGTACCACCGGATGTGTTGGTGGCTCAGTGTCTATTGAATGCCACATGCGGCGACAGTCTCCTAACATTTGCCTATGTAAAAGAAATTGCCCTCTGGTGAGATCCATGTTGGTTACCAGTTCTGCAAATGTCTGTAGTTGCCAATTCACATAATAGGGAGCCCGCCTCCACGAATGTGCCGTCCACTCTCGTAGTGTCCGGTCTGTGAGTGTGCATGACCCCTTGGGAACCAGATGGTAACTTAAAAAGGAAAAGCATGCCTTCTGAGATAATTTTGCGGTGGTCCCATTGTACGAGGACCACCCCAGGCTAAGTTATGGGCAAAAATATGTTTTGAATAAAGAGCCCTGCCAAGCATTATGGGATGAGTTTCCGTAGTGCAGTGAATATTATAGTATTGGCTCCCCTGAGTCGGGGAAGAGCTGCAGGAAAGATTTTCATTTTTTTATTTCCTTTCTGCAGCTCCCAGCGCGTTTCCCTTTTTTGAATGAGTGCTCAAAAAAAGCATGTGTTTGTTAAGTTGACAAAGAAATGCTTTTTTTGTAAAAGCGCCTCATGACCGCTTTCACGATAATGTCGGCCGCCCCCGTTCTTTACACGAGCCAGAAAGTGGCGGGCTGTCATTTTAAAATTTAAAAAAGAAAGTGATGTGAGAGAGCTTGTCCTGCCTTGCCTACAACAGCAGGGCAGAAAACCATTCAGCAAAATAGTGCACAGGGGCTGTAATTAAAACCTACAGAGAAACAACACATGTAACAGGGGGTGTCGCCATGGGAGGTTACAGATTGGGACATGGTGGTACCAAGGAGGGACTACTAAGTCTCTTGACCATTGAAAAGCCACAGTTTCTAAAGGACAGTCACACAAGCCAATAATAAATATGGGCAGAGAGTGGGCGGAGCTTCAAGTCCATACCACAATACAGCATGCCTTGCAGAGCAGCGCATGCGCTACCCAGGGTCGACCTAAAAAATGAGGAGAAATGAAAACATTTCTCCCTGTACGCCTCCACTGGGGAGGCGCCCGTTTTTGTAGCTGCCCCAAATTTACATGATTTTGTAAATATGGGGCAGCATCAAAATCCATGGTTGTTGCATGGGAACCCCACGCAAAGCCCATGGAGTACCTCCTTGATGCAGAGTAAGGCAACACAGTGATGTACACTGCTATATCATACTCCATATCTATGAGGCCATGCAAAGCCATGCAGGGTGACTTTGCACCTCCTCATAGGTATGGTTGACATACTTGCGCCACTGAAGCGTCAAAAACAGTGATGCTCTGGTGATGCAAGCCTCTTATAAGTAAACCCCAAAATATTCTGTACATTTTTTAGGTCTTTCACCATCAGCTATCTACATGAAATAATGGGCAGATTAATGAAAAATAAATACAAAAGTTGTTACTCAGTAGGAAATGCACTGTAGTATATTATGAAACCTCTATTAGTTAATGCACTCCAGAGGTCTGTGTGTAACCAAAGAGCCATGGAATTCAATTTTGATTGGTGCAGTGGAGAATACTGATGTGTCTTTTTAGTGCTACAATGTCACAGCCTTTGTCAGAAAGCACCGTGAATATGTAAGTCATTATTTTATACTTGCATTACACACAGTGTAAGATAGAATGCTGCAAAATGTGCAAATAGTTTTTCGGTAAAATGGTGCTTTCAAAATGTAGATTTTAATAATAACAGAGCGTATGTAATGCAATTGTTTTGACATAACTGTACCTTCCATGCCTCTTGTGGGGTACTAAGGGCATTGTAAATGCAGTTAAAATTAAAAGCAAGCACTTTCCATCCCAATGTTAACTCTTTGTGCTTCCACTCAAAAAAAAAACGTTGTCATCACAAAGCTTGGAGTGATTTGATCAATTAAAGCCAGAACCGCTCCCAAGCATCCTTTACACTTGCAGATTAACAGATAAGGCACATTTGCATTTCATTCAGGCAAACAGCTGATAACGATCCAAATTAGTTGTCCCAGGACGGCTGTCTTTTTCCAAAAGAAAAGCAGATGTTTTAGATTGCAAGGACAAGTGAAGCTGGGGAATGCGTGACCTCCTTCCCAGGACTCCACGGACCCCCTGGGGGTTGCGCCCCACAGATTGAAGACCTCTGCTTCAGAGTGAATTTCAATGGTTTTGTTAGTTTCAAATAGTATGTTTTACGTGACATTGTCACCTAACTATAATATCCCTTTAACCTTTGGTTTTTCTCATTGAAATTGTGAGGTTTTGTTAATGTAAAGTTAGATATTTTTACAATTCCTAACTATACTTTAACCTTTTTTTATTCAGTGAATTTCTAGGGTTTTTGTAATGTAAAATAAGATGTCCATTGTAATACACCGGACAGTTCGGGCTAGACTGTTCCCATGAGGCACAGGGTCAGATTGATTTGCATATAGCCATGTCTGAACTGGGGTGGCAGAGTGGGCTAAAGAACAGTGATGGATGAAACCCAGATCTTTTGACTGGGTGTGAGTGTTTGATTGATTCAGATGCTCCGTCCATCACCACCCCCTTTTGTACCGCTTTTGGCCACCATAAGTGTGGCAGGGTATGCTCAGACGTGAGTCCCTTGCTCACTTTGCCACTGGATTCAAGCAATCTGGGCTGCAGACGGCTGGAATGCCAGAAACCGGTCCTCGGAAGCTTTTTTCCGGTCCAGGGAAGACATGGCTTGGCAGTTCCGGCTGGACTGTTCCCATGAGGCACAGGGTCAGACTGATTTGCATATAGCCATGTCTGAACTGGGGTGGCATAGTGGGCTAAAGAACGGTGATGGATTAAACCCAGATCTTTTAACTGGGTGTGAGTGTTTGATTGATTCAGATGCTCCGTCCATCACCACCCCCTTTTGAACCGCTTTTGGCCGCTATAAGTGTGGCAGGGTATGCTCAGACGTGAGTCCCTTCCTCACTTTGCCACTGGATTCAAGCAATCCGGGCTGAAGACGGCTGGAATGCCAGAAACTGGTCCTCGGAAGCTTTTTTCCGGTCCAGGGAAGACATGGCTTGGCAGTTCGGGCTGGACTGTTCCCATGAGGCACAGGGTCAGACTGATTTGCATATAGCCATGTCTGAACTGGGGTGGCAGAGTGGGCTAAAGAACGGTGATGGATTAAACCCAGATCTTTTGACTGGGTGTGAGTTTTTGATTGATTCAGATGCTCTGTCCATCACCACCCCCTTTTGTACCGCTTTTGGCCGCTATAAGTGTGGCAGGGTATGCTCAGACGGTCGTCCCTTGCTCACTTTGCCACTGGATTCAAGCAATCCGGGCTGAAGACGGCTGGAATGCCAGAAACCGGTCCTCTGAAGCTTTTTTACGGTCCAGGGAAGACATGGCTTGGCAGTTCGGGCTGGACTGTTCCCATGAGGCACAGGGTCAGACTGATTTGCATATAGCCATGTCTGAACTGGGGTGGCAGAGTGGGCTAAAGAACGGTGATGGATTAAACCCAGATCTTTTGACTGGGTGTGAGTGTTTGATTGATTCAGATGCTCCGTCCATCACCACCCCCTTTTGTACCGCTTTTGGCCGCTATAAGTGTGGCAGGGTATGCTCAGACGTGAGTCCCTTGCTCACTTTGCCACTGGATTCAAGCAATCCGGCCTGAAGACAGCTGGAATGCCAGAAACCGGTCCTCGGAAGCTTTTTCCGGTCCAGGGAAGACATGGCTTGGCAGTTCGGGCTGGACTGTTCCCATGAGGCACAGGGTCAGACTGATTTGCATATAGCCATGTCTGAACTGGGGTGGCAGAGTGGGCTAAAGAACGGTGATGGATTAAACCCAGATCTTTTGACTGGGTGTGAGTGTTTGATTGATTCAGATGCTCCGTCCATCACCACCCCCTTTTGTACCGCTCAAGTGCAGAGCAGCCTACTCCACATGAGGAACTGGTGGAGGCCACTCTCTTGCCTGAGAGTGTGAGTGGTGTGGCTGAGATAGACAGCTCTGACCCTTCACAAACTGCACAAGGTAAGATGCATGATTGTATGTTGCTAAAGTAGTGGGAAATGCATGTGCTTTGATCTAGTACAAGTACATAGTGGTATGAATGTTTAAGTCCTGGTACACAGATACACATACAGTGAGCAATGCATCATGGGAGTTTTAGTTTCCCTTTCACATTTTGATTTTGACATCAAATAAACACAGATCCTCATAGTGCATTTGTAAGGAAGACTGAAGTGCACTTCCAATGATGTTTGATTTCCAAGTAGAAGCACTTTTTTATTTTCATAAAGCACATCATGCAACAAACTCATATGTCTCAATCTACATCCACAGCACAGCCAAGGCATTTCAGAGATGATACTGAGGGAAATGAATCACCTCTGCAAGATATTTCTGCTGCTGAAGGTGGAAGCAGTGATGAGACTGTGTCAATCCCCATTGTCCGCAAAAAGCTCAGATATGTGGCCCCTCTGCCTCCTTTAGAAGATGATATAATTGATGAAGGTGGTGCAAGAGAGAGTGGTCTGGACACAGTGGTCTCTCGTGTTACTGAAGCCCAAACACATGCACAATGGAGGCCACGTATGTGTAGTGTAGAGAGATCAAGGAGCAGCAGTGGTCATGTGGAAACTCCAACTGTCTTTGCAGGGTTAGAGAAGGATATGCTCCATGTGCAGCGCCAACAACACAAGCCCCTCCGTTCCATCAATAGGCAGCTGTCTAAAATGAATAAGGACCAAGAAAGCATCGGAGAAGGAATGAAAGCAATGGCAGCATCACTAGACAGACTGTGTTTGAGGCTAGAACGCATTGAAACCTCGCGCAACAGAGCTGCTCACCGTGCCCATGGCAGAATGCATGGGTACACAAAAGCCATAAACATTATGCACTGTGACATGCAATTTCACAAGGCGCAGCATAAATATGTAAAGGGAAATCAGTGACTGCACGCAACACAGCCAAAGGCCTAGACAAGGTCACATCTGCTGTGGAAATCCTTCAAACAGCAAACTCTGGAGCCAGCGCACTTTTTGAAACAGCAGAAAGCGAGGAGACCTCCAGTAGGAGTAGTAGCAACCCCACTCCTACGTCACAGTTAACACAGCGCAAGAGTGGTAGAAATGCCGGAAATTCGGCAAGTATGTGGAGCATGGAATCTGTGCAGCGCTCTGCTCAAAGCCGCCAGTGCAAAAATTAAATTTTGCAGTTAATACTTTGAACTTACACATTTACAACTTCTAATGTGTTTTTTGTTGTTAAAAATTAAATGTGACTATGCATTAACATGTCATGTTACCATACATCACTAAGGTAAATGTTTTGAAAATAAAAACATTGACTTCAAAAGCCCCCTACATGTTGTGAAATACCTTGTCTCTCCTAAAAGTAATTGTGTGTTATCTAAGAACATCTTTGACGTCCAGCGGCAGCACCTACTCCTGCAGTAGCCCTTCTAGGTGGAGGTATGTCATCATCATCAGATGTGTCTGAGTCACTCACTTCTATTTCAGTCCCTTTTCTCATAGCCATGTTATGTAGCCTTGCACAGCTAGTGACAATCTTACAGCATGTTTCTGGATTGTATTGTAATGCACCACCACTTTTATGTATGCAACGAAAATGGCTTTTTTAAGTTCCAAATGTTTGTTCAATGACGCCACAGGTTGACCGGTGTGCCCTATTATATCTTCTTTCACTGGCATTTGATGGATTCAAATATGGTGTCAGAATAAAATCACGCACTGCATAGGCACTGTCACCTGCATGATGAAAAAGAAAGAGTGAGTGTGTGTTACATCTATGAGTAATTGTTGTGTGAATAACTGTATGTTTGTGGTAAATTTACTGAGTAGATATCCCTCTCCAAACTGTCCAGCACTCAGACGTCTATATATTCCACTATGTCGAAAAATAAAGGAATCATGTGTGATGCCTGGATACTTAGCCACAATATCAGTTATGATGTATTTGGAATTGCACACCATCTGAATTTTCAATGAATGATAACTTTTCCTATTTCAATACACATATTCTGTGGCTGGTGGTGGAGTGATGGCAATATGGGTGCGATCTATACAACCAATCACATGTGGGAAACGTGCAATTTGATAGCAATCCAGTGTAGTCTCTTACATGGCTTGTTGGGTGTTTGATAAGTCGATGTGATGTTGAAGCCTGCTCAGCATTGCATCCATAAAGGCATGAAAAAAGCGTGACAGAGCACTCTGGGACCCCCCACCAATCTTTGCAATGACACTTTGAAAAGATCCAGAAGCAAAAAAAGGTGCAGTGAGCACAATACCTGCACATGAGTAGGAATTGATTGTGTCCTGCCAGTTTGATGCTCCAAAAAAGGTTTCAATTCAGCAATGAGATCCAAAATAGTGTGTGGGTGAAGTCTGTATTTGTCAGAGATGTCCTCTTCAGTCTGCTGGAACAGTGTAATGCGCAGTCTGAATATTCTCTCCTGTCTCTGTCTCCTCTGTGCAAGGGCTTATATACGCAGCCTCCTGGCTATCAGATAAAGTCCCACCATTTTGAAAGTTAACATTGCATTGTGGGTTTCTTTTTATACTTTCAAACTGGTTAAGACCTGCATGTAGTTGGTGGTAATTGCGATTTCTTAATTTGCAATTTTCATGTTTTCGCAATTTGCGAATTTTTCATACATCTCTTTGCGATTTCTTATTTTGTGATTTCTTGATTGCGAAATTCGCAAAAGTCGAACCACGCAAAATAAGGAATCCCAACAAAATTCGCAGAAAATGTACTTTCGCAAAATAAGTAATCGTAAAAATAGCGATTACTTATTTTGCAATGCGAATTCTTACATACGTACCATTTTCCTATTTTTTTTGTTGCAAGCACTGTTTTTTAGCGATTCGCAGCGTTTGCGATTAGAAAATGGTTTGATACATCTGCCCCTCTATCTTTTACCCTCGTTTTGATTACTGCAAAAAACTTCGTGTTGTTGATTGTATGAAAGAATACGATTCCAGAATGAGAGACCTTCGCCCTCAGAATGCTAATCAACTTCTCATTTCATTTGTTAAACCTTTTAAACCAATCTCTTCCTGTTCTATCGCGAGATGGGTCAAATTAGTTATGAATCTTGCTGGCATTGGCCTTTCTAAATTTCAAGCCCACTCTCTCAGAGGTGCAATGGCTAGCAAGTCATTCTGGTCTGGTGGTAAGCTGGATAATATCCTTAAAGCTGCTGATTGGTCCAATGCCTCCACTTTTGCTCATCATTATTGTAAACCTATTGAACACATGTCCGATGTTGTCCTTCAGAGCTACCAACATGCATAATGTAGCCTCCTGTCTTGTATTGAAATTGCGATACTCCTATTAACATGACCAGAGAATCTAGATTTCATTAACCGCTTCAGCGCAGAGCGAATTTTCGCGCTGTGCTGAAGATTCGAAAACGGGCGTGGCCGTGACAGAACGGTTCAGTCACGAGCACAGCCTAACCGACGCTCGTGACGGAACCGTTCCGTCACGAGCGTCGAAGGGGTTAAGAGATGGAGGCTAACATTATCCCACCCGTCCCTCCCTTGGGCGGAGTATCTATTTATACGTTCTTGATTATTTGCATTTGTATGCCGTTGATTATTGCACTTGTTGCTTTACTTTTTGTCTTTGATGCAAAAGTTTTTCAACCTTTTAATTTTTTCATTCTTCTTTTCAGATAACTCAACCTAAGGGATCGTCCTCCTCTCCTGGACTTCTCTTCTCTTCGTTTCCCCCTTCGGAATACCGTTTCTTCTTTGCTCTCCAAGTTGCACCTCAACCTTGCAAACTCTCTTTTTGCTTTGTTTCATTTAAAAGAGGCAGCTCTGTTGTTGCTCATGCCTTATATTGAACATATGCTGTCACTGCATTCTAGATCTTTCTATTTATGATGTAAGAGCGGCTGCTTGTGGCTGCATTAAAAGATTAATGCATAATGTTAGTGTTGTATTCATTGGGGGCTTATTCTTGCATTACTAGAATGTGTTGTCATCACATGCATTCTCTAATCTGTATTGTGTTTGGGGTGTTCTATGATGGGCGGTAAGGAGATGGGACTAAGGGACGATATTGGAGCAGAGTGGTTGTGTAAGCTGTCTTCTACATATACCTGAATAAACATCTTTATTGAGAACTATATGATGTCTACAGTTAGCCTCCGTGTCTTTAATGAAATCCAGATTCTCTGGTCATGTTAATAGGAGAATCGTAATTGTCAGTCATTGCTTGGACCAACTTCAAAAGATTACAGCAGTCCACAAACCATGAGCAGTCAGTTTCTTCGATTATAGTAAGAGGTGCAGAGCAGGAAATCGAGGAGAATCAATAAATGTAAATACAGTATTTTTAAAACTGCAAAGAATTACCCAAAAGTGCTGGGGGCTGCCGGAAAGATTATGGGAGCTATTGCCCAGAGTCACATGGTGCTGGGCTGACCTGCAGATGGTAACGGAAATCGAACCGTGAACTCCCGTATTCCGGCGTCAGTCATCCTGGCCGCTGCGCAACATCTCTTCCCTTGGATAATGAGGGGAGCAGCTGCTTAAGTTAGTATGCTTTTTGGGTCGTCGAGGGCTTGCATTCTGTGCCATGGAGGAAACTGAGCATTCTCACATTAGGGGACATTTAACTAAATTGTTAGATATGATTTCTGATAAAGATGAGATTTTCAAAGAAAAACTGTCCAAGAGGTGTGGGCAAAATACCTCTCCTGATAACAAAAATTACATGATATTTGTGGTGGCAGCGCTTGTCTGTGAGCGTATGGTCAAAAATGTGACAAAATATTTTGCGGTGCTAGTTGATGAAACCAAAGATGTCTCACATAAAGAGTAACTGAGTTTTATTATTTGCTTTGTTGATACTGCAGCCTTTGCTGAAGCAGTACAGGAAGCTGGACTTGACTGGAAGGAATGTGTTGCACAGTGCTATGATGGAGCATCCACAATGAGTGACTGTTTAAATGGTGTCCAAACAAAAATAAGAGAGATCACTTCACAAGCAATTTTTATATACTGCCATGCTCATCGCTTAAACCTTGCGTTAGTACAAACAGCAACTAACATGCAACCATTAAAACATTTATTTTCAACTTTGCAAGCAGTTTATATTTTTGTTTCACAAAGATCACCAAGGAATGAGCTCTTTGTGAAAGCTCAAAAAGAGAGTAATCTGCATGTAATGGTGCTAGAAAGACTTTTGGGTACAAGGCGGTTTTAGGGGAACTCCTGTGTTAGAAAAGTGACAATGCAATTTGAGCCTATTATCGTTGTTCTCCATGTAACCGAATCTCAACAATGTGACAAGGAGGCTAGTTCAGAAGCCAAAGGACTTCTTAAGAACAGTAAAAACGTTGCTTTCTTGCTTACTTTGCAGTGTATGGAACTCATTCTCCGAAAGATTCACAGTCGATCTGAAGTACTACAGAGCTAAGACCTTGACTTGCCGAGAGCATGTGATCTAATCAAGTCAACAAGAAGTGATTTAGTGAAACTCCCTCAAGACAGTCAGTGGACCAAATTGTTAAGGCAGGCCAACAATTTAGCAGAGCAGTGTGTATTTGAAATTTCAGAAAAATCCAATCCAAGGGCTCCACCTTTGCAACACCATATATTGAGTAACAAACTGAAAGATTATTTTCTCAGTACCTCTGTAGGAAAAATATTCAGCCATTTTGATGTCTCAGAAAGTCAAACTCCACTGCCTGATTGCTTAAAGCTGAAAGTGTACTTCTCTACTTTGGATAGATTTGTAAATAAATGTGATGCTCGATTTACAGACAACATGGGCCTCATGTCTGCTGTTGGAACGTTCGATCCAAAACCTGCAAATTTGTTGGACTTTTCCTCTGCACTAGTTATTGTTGACAAATATCCAGAGGCTGCAGTAGACCTAAGTCTTCTACAACCCAAAATGGAAACTGCAAAATGGTATCTTTCAGACAAGAATGTACCAGGTATTCACTCTGTCAGATAGAGGAGGAGTGTTTCCTCATGTTTAGGATCTTTTACATCTTGTTCTTATGTTACCTATTACTACTGCTACAAATGAGAGATTCTTCGCTTGTATGAAAAGGGTAAAACATTATTTGTGCAATAAATATGGAGACAAGAGACTCAGTGATTTAATGATTGCCTGCCACCAGGAGAAGGCTGATACTGCATGGCTGCGTGGTAGCTGATGTCTTCGTACTCCTGCATAGGCTTTTGGCTTCTGTGATCACTGGCTGATTTCTTCAGGTGGCATATGCCTAAAGAGAATAGCAACTGACTGAGTAGTAACCGGTGTTTGCCTGGCAAAGTGTGAGGCTGCTTCTCTGAATGAGGGAAATGACCATCTCACTTTTTAAGAGGATACCTCTGGTGGCACATGTAAGCAAATCTGTCAATGGCTTCATTCAAATTTAGCTGCCTAATCTCATTAGGTTCACAAGACATAATCAAGAGTTACTCCTCAATCACTCTCTATTCCCCTTGAGGCCTATGTAAACTGAAGATATCTGCAAGTGATCGCAGAAGTCAGTAACCTATGCAGGAGCAAGAAAAGAGTAGCCACCGCGCTTCTAAGCACTATTGGCAGCGCACCAACTTGCTGTCCATTGCGTTACTTTCTGTCACACTGGATATGGAGCCTCATCACATCAGCTTGTCATGTGTAGAAATATGGAACCAGTATTATAAAGCACTGTTAGCCACCTTGATTTCCTGTAGCCAAGCACTTGCTGTCCACCTATTTGTTCTCTCATCAAGACTGGCAATTATCAGTATAACAACTATTCTTTGTACCAGCTAGTATCATATTCAGAGATATGTATACCTAGGCTTTCCTGTTTTCAGTTTCTATTTTTGGTAAATTCTGGTGGGGTTTTTTCAGTGTTTCCAATATCTTAAAAAACAGTTGTTATCAGTGGTTACACATTTTCACGCCACTAAAAACAACAGAAAAAGTGTTTTTTCCGGTTTTTATAGAACGTTTTGCTTTTATTATTGCTTGCTTTCTGAACTGAAAGAACATGGTATATAGAAAGTGGACGTATAGTGTATATGAGGTCCAAATAGATTTTTGGAAATTAATCTTATTGTAGTACACCATACAATACTTCTTCAGTGAGTCTTTGGGTCATGTGCGCTCGCTCTTTCCTTCCCATGTAAACTTCTGTGAAAAGGCCCTCTCAGCACTCTTAGCCCATTGGGCTGAGAATCATCAGCTAAGGGACCCAGTTGGGATGACTCTTCCTTTGACGCCACATAAAGCACGAAATGATAAATAGTTGTGTTTTAGTTCCTGTGCATTAGAAACCAGTGGACCAGAATGGACTAAAAAGTCAATAGCATCCCTCATTAACTCTTAAGATTGTAAAGATGCTTTCAGCATACCATCTAACAAGTGGCAAGGATCTACTATAGGGAATCACTTCAGCTCCGGTATCAATTTTGACAGGTCATCACACAACTTTTTTATATACATAGCTGAATCACTGCAAATACAAACAATATCACTCCAATATTTGTTGAACTTGGAAAGAACCTTTTTTGCAGAGCATTACAAGTGACACTGCGTTCCATGTTTTCTAAAAGTCTGGTGTCATGTTTTCACCACTATCCCAGATGCTTGGTGATATATATACTTGTTACTATACCTTGCATTGAATGTTTAAAGCCTGAGGTGTTGGCAATTCACCTACTATCAATACCGACCCACTAGAAACTATGGTCTGATGTATTAAGGGTTTTTACCCATTCTCTGTGGGTAAATGTGATGACACATATTAGGAAATATTTTTATGAAACCAGCTATTTTACCTATCGGTGAAGGAATCAAATGCAGCCAAAATATCAAATATGCGTTTGATATTTCCTGATTCACTATAGTTTATAAAATAATTAAACTAAACCTAAAACATGAAACTAAACCCTGCATCTTTAGACCAAAGGCCACAAAACTGAAAAAGTAAAAGGAAGAAGAAACCATATTTTAGTGGCATCCCTAAAGAACAAAACTCAGGCAGAATAATGTTAGCCAGTCTTTCTTACTGCTACTTGTATAACAAAGTTACATTGTATTGACCCCTTCAGGAAATAAAATGACTTTCACTCTCTTTTTCCTTTCTTTGAATTGCATTTAGCTTGTGGTTGTCCAGGTGTTTTTTCAGTGTTTATATGTTTTCACTGGTGAGGGCTATTTTTCTTTCAGTGGGGTTTTATCAGTTGTTATAGGTTTAAACCTAAAACCCAACAGCCTATGTATACCGTATCTGTGGCACTGTCAGCCTATTCTGGATCAGCTTACCCTCAAGTCAGTTTTAACATAGGAGGATGCCCCAACCATCACTAGAACCAGCTGCTGCTCATACCAGCAGATACCATTCTAGATAAGGACATGTCAACCAGTGGCGGTTTCTGCATGGGGGCGTTTGGGCGCCGCCCCCCCTGCTTTCTCGCCGTGTGAGAAGGCAGAACAAATGGTAGTTATCATATTATATAACTACCATTGTTTCTGCCATCTCGCACGGAAAGAAAGCAGAACTTCCTGGCTTAGAGTTACTCGAGGGCAGGGGGAGTGGCTTGGGGGAGTGGCTTGCCCATTGTTGTTAATACTGACTGTTTGGGCAGCCTGATGCCGCCCAAACAGACAGTATTACCAACAGTGGGAAAGCCACTCCCCCAAGCCACTCCCCCCTGCCCTCGAGTAACTCTCCCTGTTCTCTCTGTAGGCTGCTGCTGCAGCAGCAGCCTACAGAGAGAAAATGACGTCACCTGGGGCAGCCGGCCGCACCAATGGAAAACGCGTCAGTGGAGAGGGAGGCTGCCTGCTGCACCGCCTTCCTCATGACGTGCTGGTGATGCCTGCAGGACTTGAAAGCGAGGACGGCGGGAATCGGGACGGACTGAGTCTCTGGAGTTTGCTGGAAGGCGTCGCGTCGGTAAGTTTACTCTTACTTATTTAATTTGTGTTAATGTGTTGTTGTACTTGTTTCCAACCCCCTCCCGACTTCCCCCTCATTCCCTCAGGTCGTCGCGACTCGAGTGCGACCCCATTACACCCCCCCCACCCCGCCCGTAATGCCGGCCATGACTGCAAGACAGGTAAAAGTTACCACGTTGAATCCCCTGTGTGAACGCTGTTGATCAGAGTGAGGTCAATGCTGTGTGGGACACGAGGGACGTTTAGGCAGGCATGGCTGTGAGATAAGAGGCACTCCCTGTGGTAGAGCTTTGTGGTAATCAGGCAGCCAAAGTGCATAGTAGCAGTGATCTGTGCAGCGATCGATGTAGGTAACCAATGTGCAATATAGCAGTTCTCTTTGTATCCATGCTGATAGCCAATACGCACTGCAAAAGTGCTCTCGGTATCTGTGTCTAACGGACGTGCACCGTAGCAGTGTTCTGTGTGGACACGCAGGTATCCTGTGTTATGATTAGCTATTTAAAACTGTATTGGTTCGTATGAGGCGGTATGCTTGCTGCACTGTTGAGTGCCTTGCTGCATTATGCCACCCTGCTTTGACATATTTTATGGTAATTATGTTGGTTACGTTGTTTTATGCGATGCTTTGTCAGCGGTGTTCAGTGCGCGCCTTTCTCCTTGCCCTCTTTGTTTTTGTATGGAATCCTTATCTTGAAGGGGAAAGGGGCAGCATCCAGTGTATGTACAAAGTGATAGTATTCAGTTAATTAATGTCTCGCATAAAGAGAACTGTACTTTTCCAGTTTAACAAAAATGAAATTGTGGGTCACTTACAACCACTTCAGCATTGTGCACATTTTGGTGTAAAAATGCACACATCTTAAGTATGAAGAGAATTCTTAAAGTAGTTGCTGTATCCATGAGTGATGCATGCTTCTGGTTCTAATCGATTCACTAACCAGTGTGACGGCACGTGGGTGGCTTTAAAATAAATTAATGTGCTGAGGTACGTGACCCTGTTAATAGAAAGGCGTCCAGGGCACTGGCGTGGTGTTTATCAGACTGTAGTTTTTCAGCCACTGCTCCGCTGACTGTAGCAATGCACACGGACACACCACATGAAGTGAAATGTTTCCTTCTGCTTTAGAAAATGCTTTTCAATATAACTGGACTAAGAGAACCGCGGGGACTTGCCAACTGGAGAGGCTGCCCATGAACCACCTGGGTGAGGCCGGGTTACTTGAGAAACTGTTTTAGACCCTAAGCGTCTGTACAGGCTCTTATTACAGCCATTAAATATACATAAAAGAAAAGCCACGATGTTGAGTTAAGCATGGGGGCCAGGATTAAAATCTAGGTCCCCAGGTTGCCAAGTCGCCATTCTAGCCACTAAAGTAGAGCACACCTCCTCCTTCTCTGGTTTGTATCATAGTGGCATGATAGCTCAGCAGGAAAGCCGCACAATCTGCAAACAGTTTAGGTATATTCAGAAACGGGGTGAGGTGGGGGAGAGGCAGCCCCCCCAAACATGACTTTGACCCTCCCAGTCATGGCAGAAGAGGCCATGGACAACGTGCCTTCAGTGCTTTCTCCATGTCGAAGGCCAAATGATATGTGTTTTTTTCAGTTTTTTTACTTTAAATTTCTGACAGGGGTTCTTAGAGAACCTCTACAAAACCTTTAAAGTGCTTTGTTTCTAAAAATGAGTGTTTTTAGTATGTAACTATAAAGGGGAAAAATACTGCCTTTAGGTGACTTTCCCATTTTTATACAGGGTCAGACATTAAAATAATGATCAATTGGGAATTCGCAAAACGTGACGAGATTGTAATTGTTGTGCAAATCTAAGAGTATTAATGATATTCTGGTGTGTCTGGTGGTTGTTTTGGCTTAATAATGTAAAGGGACAATTTATTGACACCTTCTCCTCCAGTCGCTGAACTCCAATAAACCGAAGGAAGCCATCAACCTAATCTTGTAATCTCCTCGAGTGGGGAAGGGGGGGGGGGGGGATTTCAGGTGGACTTTTGTTGTAAGCACGGTTCTTTACTTTCCCCTTTGCACTGAGGTTGTGTCAGAGAAATAATTGCTGGAAAATGCACCATTTGTACACTCTTTTTAAAAAAAAAAAATTCACCCCCGTAGGTTCTTCGGGCTCGCTCGCCAAAGTGCAGTGTGACAATTTTACGCCCCACCACTTTTAAATGCCACCAGCCGCCACTGATGTCAACTATTGGTCTCTTTCTATCTGCCCAGTTAACACCTTCTTCTTTCCAAAGAAGCTGAGCAGCAGTATCTCTTCTTATCAGTAATGCAGTATCAACAAGAAATTAATGATATTAAACCTGAAAAGGTTCAATGGCTCCACAGGTTTAGAAGTATGTATACCTTGTCATGGAAAGGAAGGTTGCTGGGAGATCCTGGCCTGCATTAAATAGCACTGTTATCTATGCTCCAAGACTTAGAATTAATTACATAGTACTCTTAGTTTCTAAACCAAATGATGAAGTGAACTTGTTTTAAACATTATAGGCCCATCAACCTTCCCATTTTATATATTATTTGATAATGTTAATGTTTGATTTCAACTTGACTAGTGTATTCTCCATTGTTATACACTATTTGATAGGTTCTTAATCAATGCAATGCTAGCTTAATTGTATATCTGAAGATACTATCTGCAACAATGTAGGCAGCTGCATTCTTAATAGGATTTGAAATATTTCTGTTTATGGGGTACTTCTTTTGTACCTGTAGAGATTTCCCAGCCTCTGTATGTGATGTAAGTCACCAAAAGTTAGATGCTTCAATTATGTAGCACTTGATAGTACCAAGCCAAAGGTCATGCAATGTTGCGTCATTTGATTTCATGGGGGTCCAAAGGGCAGATGATGACATTTCCTGTGATATCACCAGGTCAAAGTTAGTGTGATGTCACTTCCTGTGACATCACCAGGGTGGGTCAAAGGGCTGGTGATGTCACTTCCTATGATGTCATCAGGTCAGAGTTAATGTTATGTCATTTCCTGTGACATCAGGGAGGGTCCATGGCATGTGATGTCACTTCCGCCACCCCTGGCAGTTTAATGAATCGACATCCTGTCGCTCTAAACACTACAGTAGAGTGAGGGTGGATTCTTCATTGGAAAAACCCATCAAGAGGATTGTGATTGAGACTATACAGTATTGTAAGAACCTTTCTTCTGGAAAACTATTCTTGAAGGGCAGCTCTGAAGGTTCCTAATCAGATTCTGTTGAGGCTCTGGATCCACTTCCTTCTGACCAGTGAGGCAAATATATAGGAAAGGAACTGTTACCTGATATTCTTCATTGCATTGCGGTTAATATGGCTTTTCCTGTTGAAGATTTGCCAAGCACTTCTTCCGACCCATTTCTGAGGTAATTCATTATAGATCTCTCACTGGATCTTCCTATTCATGATTTTGTCAAGGAGGTGCTACTTAGGGAACGGCGGGATCCAGATATAATTTCCATACTTCATTTAGGTGCAAGTTGTACACTCTTGACCCAATGGACAAAATGAGGTCTGATTTTGTTTGCAGTAGATTTGCCTGTGGCCACCTTGGTGGATGCATCTCCTCTTTGTGTTATTATGAGGATTTCCGGTGGGGGAGGGAGTATTGTTTGGAGTACGTGCTTTAAGTGACTTGTATGAATGTGTGATTGGTTGGGGTTTGTGTTTTTTTTTTACTCATTCTCTTTTGAATTTGATGACATTGCTATGATGAAATATTGTATTTTTAATCATATTGAATGCACGTATCAATGAAGTCAGTTTATGTTACTGTCATGATTTTTTATGAACAAATCAAAATCATAAAAGAAAGTTTTTTTGAAATAATGGATTGTTAGTAATGATTAAAGATGGATTCTTTGTAAATAAATAAATTAGCGGGGTTTTGAGTGTATATTTTAATGTGATATCCCCCATGCCTTAAAGGATTATTGGGGACATCCTTCATATAATAGTTCAGCTTTGTGGGGAGAACTTCCATTGCTGAAGAGAGCAGATTGAAAGACAAGACAAATAGAGAGATCAACGCTGCCTTGAAGAAAGCTTATTCAGGGTCCAATCTTGCCTTGTCAGCTGGCATTTATGCGGCCTATTGATCCCAGCCTCTTGTGTCCGACCTCAAGGAACCATCTACTGATCATCAAATAACAATTAGATTTTGTATTGGACATATCTTTTGATGTAGTGAGGGCTTCTTTGTGGTGACAGTCAGAAGAGACTTACAGCCTTGAGAATACCATTAGGGGGAGTTGAGCTTTTGGGCACTGAGCTGGAAGAAAAACTGCACAAGCTTTTTAAGAAGAAGAAATACTCCTCCACCTTTCTTGTTTTTTTTGTGGCCTACTTAACTTTAAATAATAACAGATTACAGTACAATGAAATGGTGCTATTTTCATTCTGCGGTCTTTAATCTGAGAACAAAATACTTGCCAGATACATCACATACAACGATATTCTGTATGTCTGGCTGACCAGATCCTAATGTTCAATTGTATGTCATTTATAGTATTTGTTGGCGTGCGGGAAAGTGTCACATATGGTGCTCCCAATTGGGAAACAGCCACTACAACGCGGCCGTTTCCACGCTATACTTAACCATGCATGCTTTACAATGCATGCGTGGTTACCACGTATAGCCTTTACCACGCATTCCTTTACTACGAGATACGTTGTGAAGGAATGTGAGTTAAAGGTAGGTTTAAAAAAGGGGCTTGTGGGGGGATTAGGTGGGGTCGACCCCCCCCCAAAAAAAAAAAAAACGAGTGGGTTTAAAAAAGTAAGAAAACTTACCTAAAAAACGCTCTTATGTTCTTCTTGTCCTTCGTGGAATGAGCCTCCCTAACAACGTAATAACGTCTGTGTGTCTACGTACTGCATTTTCAAAAAAATAGAAAAGGGACCAATTGACACAGAGTTTGAAGAAGGAGAAGTCCGCCCATGGAAAAATAAGGAAAACTGTGAGTATTTTATTTTATTATACTAACTTTTTATGTTTTTATGTTGATAACTTTGTTAAACATTGCAGAGTTAAAATGTAAGACAGGAGGGTCATTCTTTTCGGAAAGACGTTTTTAGTGCCTTTGTTTCTTAATTACTTACTACCACTAACTAAAAGGTATAGAATGGGTTTGTGTTGGAATCCTCTTTTTTGAATTCAGTTTAGGATTTTTATTGTCTTGACTTTATTACTGTTAAAAGGGGGAGCATAGGCACTTTACTTTTGGTTAGTAGGGGTAAAGTACACAAAGATCTTAAACTAGCAAAAATATAGGGTCCAGCGAAAGACAAAAATTATGGGTGACTGTTAGAAACTGGGTTTCTTGTTGGCAGAGGTATGCACCCTGTTCAAGCAGGAACCAAAGTCCTAGTCATAGTAATTCACAAACACATCCTAAATTAGCCTGTGCTCAACCCGTGCCCCCCTCCCCCGTAGCTAGGCACAGAGCAGTCAGGCTTAACTTAAGAGGCAATTTGTAAAGTGTTCATGCAACACTTCAAACAGTAAAACAGTGAAAACACCTCACAAAAAGATACCTCACCTGAATGCAGAAATAGATCTTAATTTAATTAACAAAAAACGACCAAAATGACAACAATCCAATAAGTAACAACAGAGTTCGTAATTTTTAAAGAATAAAGAGTTTTGTGGTACTTAAAAGCATAAAGCACCAACTAGGGCTCTCTAGTCGTGCTTCACCAGATCAAATCCAAACGTTCGGGCCATCCACGATGGTGTGCAGGTCAGATCCAGGGACCAGGCTTGGCCCTCTACAAAGGATCTTGGTAGCGTCGTCCTTGAAGACGAGACACGGGGTGCAGGCAAGACGAAGCGCTGTTGACAGTCCACACGGGTAGGCGATCTGTCAGTTCCAAGCCGCACAACGGCAATGATGCATCAGAAATAGAGTCAATGCTCCACCTAGTTAGTTATGCGTTGCAATCATAGCCTCACAATGACGGCAATGCATCAGCAGTGTAGAGATGCCCCGGTTCCAATCTTCTGCATCAATGGTGACACATGGATTCTGCTGGAGCAACACTTTAGACCCACTTCCAAGGGGCAAGACTGGGTTGCCACCACTTGGCAGGGCAGGCTCACAGATGGCAGAGTCCAGGTGCTATAGCAGGGTGGCTGGAAGTCTGTGATGTCCCATAGACTTTGAAACAGGAGGCAATCTGCAAGCCTTTGGAGTCATTCTGGGCTCTGGGTTCTAGTGATATAGGTCAAGTCCTTCTCACCCAGGTAAGGTCAGCACAGCAGAGCAGGAGTCCAGCAGAGTAGCAGTCCATCAGAGTGACAGAGCTTTCAGCAGCACAGCAGTCCTTCTTCTTGGCAGAGAATCCACAGGTCCAAAAGTGTACAGAAGTGGTAGGGTCAGAAGTTTAGTTATTATACTCAGTGGTGCCTTTTAAGTGAGGGAGACTTCAAAGAGAGGCATTGAAGTGCACAGAGGTCCTCCTTTTGGTCCTGGCTCCAGATTTACTACAGGGGGGTAAATAGTCCTTTTTGTGTGTTTTTCTTTGTTTTCATTCACATCAAAGGCAGGACTATTCCTTATTTTTTCCAAAGGCAAAAGAAATGCCCATCCGTGGCAATGTTCTAGAGCACATAGGAATATACTGTACATCCTGGTTGGCCACATTCACAATAACCCAATCGATTTTGAACGCTAGACTGAACTTTTATGGCCCATCAATCGATTACACCCAATGACTAAGAGGATTAAGAATAGACAAAAAGATTGCATCATATCAAAGGCTAACTGGAGAGAAAGAGATGAGGGGAACCCATTTTGCTATTAAAAGAACTAAAGAAAATTCTACAAAGGATTGAAGATCATTAAACATTGGTTTTTATTATATATATTATTTGATAAAGCAAGTTTCATATTATTTTTCATTGTTTGATAACGTGCAAATTATTTGGTCTACATCACTATGGAATTTTTTCCATGTAGTTACTTGCAGAGCACATTGAGAAGGGGGGAGATAAGTTTATCTTTCATGTTTGTGGTGTTGATTGGTATTCAAAGTCAAGTGTAAGGTTTGAATTTTCATGGGCGGATAATAAGAAAGAACACACTAGAAGCAGTTTATTTGGGATTAGTCTTCATTGCGCATGCTTGCGTTGATTATACAGACTGGAAGAGGTGGTGCTACTGCCGGTCTCTGCGCTAAGAAGTCACAGGAACAGATTAGCTTTGCACAGCATTGGGGGTTTGCCAGGGCGTGGTTATTTGATTTATACATATAAGGTTGTGTTTAAGTAAACATGGGGAGCACTTTACGTTTGATGTTGTTTATACATTTGATGTTTTAGTTACAGAACTGTTTATGGGAATAGGTGGGGATACTTTTTAGCACAGATTTTAGGAAATGAGAGGTTGTGTAATAACATGGGTAAGAATGCATTAATAGATAAGGGATCAAGTCACATTCAGTTTAAGTTTTATGTGAGTTTGTCCAGACAACTGATGTTCGTTTTAATATTTCAGTTACCCCTGACAAAGGGCTGTAGAGCCTGAAATGCATTGGGCTTTAGGAATGTGGCCACCCAGGATGAACAGTATATTTCTATGTGCTCTAGAACATAGCCATAGATGGGCATTTCTTTTGCGTTTGAACAAATTAGGAATCCTCCAGCCTTTGATGTGAATGAAAACAAAGAAAACCTTGGGAAAAAACAATGTATCTAAATGTGAACAAAACAGAATACTTGAACAAAAGATTGGGTCTTTGAAATATTTCATGTCTTTACCGTGCGACTGTCAGCTGGAGTGATACGGCCCTCCACATTTTATGTAATAAAGAGAGAAGTGACAACATATGGAGATAGCATTCTTGTCAGAGGCAGCAACTGATCCATGCCAGTCTGTAACCACGAAGAGGCAGATTGGAGACTGGTCTTACACGTACAACATGACCCGAAACAAGGCACTGTGTCTTGTTTGGTCCGCACTGTGGACACCAATGTCGTAGTGGTTCTGATAGGGAAGTTTCACCCCTAAAAGGCTTGAGCCCCAAGGCCAATATCTGGGTAGCATTCAGTAAAGGAAGAAACTTTTGACTACATCCAAATTAATGTAATCGCTCAGACCTTGGGAAAGGAAAAATACACAACCTTGCCGGTGTTCCTCAGCTTCACTGGCTGTGATACAGTCTTGGCATTCCTTACATAGGGGAACAGATCAGCATGGATAGCCTGGAAATCTTATCCCAAAGTTACAGCAGCCTTCGTCAACATTGCCAGGAATCCATTCATAGCAGTGGACATTCAGAATGACAGCTTCCTAATTCTTGGACGCTTCACCGTAATATTGTACCAGAGAAGAAGCCAACTGGAGTCAGTGAATGAAGCCCGCAGAGAAATGTTTTGTCAGCAAAACAAGACAATGAAAGCCATCCCTCCAACACAGTCTGCTCTTCTTGAAAATACAAGGAGTGATGTTTACCAGGCAGGGATCTCGTCCACATGACATACTTCAGCAGGAGCTTACCACTCCGGAGGGATGGGGGTGGAAAATGGACAGAGACAGTCAGTGTTGAACCCCATTGTGGACAGCACTACCAGTGGCATCTAAGGCATGTGGTGTACTTGTCAAGTGTGGCTGCAAAGCTACAGCTGGTTGCAGAGGTAAGTGTGCTTGCAACGAGGTGCTGTGGACCTGCTCTGAACTTTGCAAGTGCAATTGCACCAGAAACTGAGCTAACAAAAAGATTTTTTAGGAAAGTTTATTTAACATAGAACATACCTGCAAAATATATATATAAAGACTGCTGACGGGGCAGTGCCAGCAAAGAATGCTCGCACTCCAAGAGTACTTTCAAACACATTTAATCCAGCTAACGTGTTTCAACCACCAAGGTCTTTCTCAAAGCATATGGGTATATGTATATGTAGGTATATATAGTTAGGACCTAGTTACCATAGTGAGGAAATATGAATTTTTATGATCAATTGTGTCCCCTATCTTAGACTCCAACGACTCCGTGTACGTGCTACAAGTACATGTATGTTCCCTCCACTTCCAGCTATGAAGACGCAAATACATTTGCGTCCAACGTTAACATGTCCTCTTTCAGATCCACCATGAATGGGTCGAATATTCCGTTCCTAAGTATGCCTTGCCAACGTCTTTATGTGGTGTACTTTACACGTTTTTCAGCTCTGGTGAAGTAGGCCCTGAATTCTGCCATCAAGCCTTTTCCTGCCTTCTGACTCTGAATGTTTCAGCCTGGGCCTGCATCTGTATCCGTGACCTTTGTCTTACTCCCTGCGCGGCTAACGGTGCTTGGTTCAGCCTGTTGCCTGCCAAGACTGTATTCAACCTTCAAGCTATCTGCTCCACTCCTCGACAAATACATTCCTGTCTAGTAGTTCAAGTAAACATCCTTCCAGCTGCAGAGCAAAGGGCCCGGCCTCACTGTCTCCGTACAAGTAATTCATAGCTCCTGTTACCATGGTAGGGCCATGCCCCCTCACATCTCATGCAGACACGTAGACGCTTATACACGCACTCTCAGTCAGTATAGAATAGCCTCTGTCCGAGAGACCTTTCCTTCCAGATAATACAGTTCCTTAAACATAAGATATTAGATACGATTTGGGATTAGGTTGATCTGACATCCCAGACTTCTGTCTCCTCATGTAGGGCTAAATGTCAAGTCCCTTTCACCCTCCAGTTACACGTCAATCACACGTCATGCTGCCTGCGCGCGCATCCCTGTCATGTATCTCTGCTGACACTGCAGGATTCTCTAATGGATCCTCCCACTTGTGACATCCTCCTAATGACGTTTCTAGTACACGCCTTCATGCACGCCTATTGTAACGCCTTTTTCATTACGTATGTGTATTCTTATCTCTCCTCTCAGCTGTTACGCCTTCTGCATCTGCTTTACTGTAATGCATTGACTATATATATGATTAATTGTCAATAAAGTATTGTCTGTCAGTCCCTTCCCGAACCTACGTGGTGACGGAATGGTATGCCACCTTGGTTCGAACCAATACCAATTCCTTTTTAAGAAATAAAACCCCTTTTTAAAACCTCAAATATCACGGATTTTGCCTCTTCTTTTTGACTGAGTTATTCTTATTGAACTTTACCGCATAAATTAAGTATAGGTAATTAAAATTTACCACATAATTGGCGCCCGAACAGGGACCCCTCCCCCACCCCACGCGCCGGAGGTGCGTTGCAGGCCTAGCCCCCTGCCACAGCCGGACGGACAACTACGCGTACCCGCAGGATTTCCTGTATCTCCCTCAGGCCAACGGAGGTGACTGAGGCTGCGATCAACACCCAGACGAGGCGGTGAGGAGTGCGGAGGATCCCGACCAGAGCCTAGCTGAGAGAGCAAGATCCGAGGTATACAGAGGCCCACCAGGTTCCGAAGTTCCGAAGTATCTACGTCACGAGTCGAGTCCAGTCCGGTCCAGTCCAGTCCAGAGTTTCCGAGGCCTTCCGTTCAGTGCTTCCCGGTGAGTACCATTGCTGGGGACGCATCTAGACGTGCGCATTAATTTGTGCCGGTCAAGACGGGTTTGGGTACACAGACCTGGTCTGCACTGTTTAGCAGTGTATCTGTACTGTTTAGCAGTATATCCTGGTCTGCACTGTTTTAGCGGTGTATCTGTACTGTTTTGCAGTACATCCAGTATCATGCAGTTAGCTAGTTTTATTCTAATTATTATTGTTCGTTTTAGAATGTTTTAATGTGTTTCAAAATGTCGTGGTATGAGTGATTGTTCGATTTTAATTATTGTGGTTATTGTGTTTATTGTGTTCATATCTAAGTAGGACCAAGTAGCCAGATTTTTAAGATGCCGTTATTCTCCAAATTAAGACAGATAAAAACTAGAAAAGGGATACTCGAGGAAGCCGTTCCCATTCCACCTAGGGACACTCCAGGGTACTTTATGTACCACAAACATGGCCTAGACGCCGCATTATATCTTGATTTATGGGTGGACTACACCAAGGATCTAGCAGAGAATCAGAGATGGCCCGCTGCTGGGACATGGGATGCAGATTGCATCGTGAGAGTAGAAGAAGCATTATGGAAAAAGAAAGCCAGACAGTCACAGAAAGATGCCATTGAATTATGGCGTAAAGAATCGCATAGACGTACAGAAAAAGCACACAGAAAAGAAGAGAAAAGTAGAGAGGATTCAGAAAAGGCCCGAGAAAACGTATTAGTTGAGGAAGGTATCCGAGTAAAAATAGAACAAGTAGACAGACAACGAAACACTCTTATGAATGGTATGTATCCTCTCCTGACCGAGGGTTTACCTAAGGCCACCCCGGAAGTACCAAAAGATCTGCCACCTCCATTGCTCCCGACTAAAGTGCATCACAAGACCGCAAAGGACATTTTCCTTTCTTCCTATCTAGACGATGTAGCCCCCGAATATGTTAATGCCGCACCGCCACGCACACCTCCTACTGGCGGCGCTCGACCCCGAGATGTTCAGCCCCCACCTCCGCGACAAGCTACTCCTCCTCCCGTTCCAACCCTTCCGGCGGTTCCTCCTGGTCTTCCGGCCGTTCTTCCACCTCTTCCCGCACCTATTCCTCCTGCTTTACACCCAAACAATCCCTTCGGATCCGGCGCCTCAGGAGGCGCGTCTGGAGGGGCGATAGGTTTCCAAACACCACCACAAACACATCGATGGACTTCTAGGGATTTAGCGCAGCAACGTACACCTCAATCAGTCGATTTTGACATATATAAAGAACGTCTCGCAGACTGTAGATATGATCCAGTACCTGGTAAAAAGAATGACGACAGAATGAAGCTCGCATCAATACGATTACGACGAGTTACAAACTTTTTATTGACACTACCTGGAATGGTCGATCATCTAGATAGAATATATCATTTTGTTCTAACAGGGGAAGGCCCTGAAAGTATTGGCGAGGCCATGGCTTACCAAAAAGTTGATACTCAAGGCAAGATATTACGGTTTCTTATAAACTGTCTAATAAGAGAAATGGATAGGCCGGGTGCAAACTCGGACGAAATAAAAGCACTTCATAGATGGGGTCAGAATATAGCAGACGGGAATCATGATAAACAGGCTTGTATAGAAAACATGTACCGAAGGATCAGAAACACAGTAATAAAGATACATGAAAGAAGACAGCCAGCACCAGAAATAGATTCAGACAAACTTGAATCCTCAGGGGAAGAGGACGCACCAGAAGAGACAGCAGGACAAGCACAATTACCAGTCAGAGAAATGATAGCTTATGTAGGTAAAGGAAGATCCTTTAATAATTCAATGCGTCCAGTACGTCCAGAAAGTAAAAGAATTTTTCAGGAAGCCATGTCTAATCCGAAAACGCTTGAACACTTATTCCAAGCCACTGACAACAGACTTCGAGAACGAATGGGGTACCATGTACTCGATTCTATGGATGAACAAGAACTAGCTAGGTCAGCAGTACAATGGGCTGACAGTCCTGAGAAATATAGCGATGATGCGTTAGCACACACGTTTTTGAATATGTCTCCAAGTGAACAGCGTTTAGCTGGTATGTACATGATACAACACCTACTCATATTGTATAGAAGCCAACACTCCGATCCAGGTCCCCTGCCTGATATATTAGTAGAACTACTCAAGAATAAATGGAGAGGTCTAGGTACCGACCTAATTAAAGTAATTCTAGAACATCGGCACAGATATAGTGCCTTCCTATGTCCACACCCTGATTCAGCACACTCCATGGAAAGAAAAATATATTACATAGACAGACAGAATCCGTTACGAGAAGTGCACCCAGTTCAGAATGCTGATAGTACGCTTAGACGCGTGTTTGTGTACACGCCCATAACTAAAATAGAATTATTGGAAATGAAAAAATTAGTACCCAGTCATGACAAAGATCCCGCAGGCTTTCACCGTGAAATAAAAGATATGCTGCTCATGGGTGATTACACCTATCCTGACCTTATGAAAATATTGAAAGTACTACTGCCTGCTGGTATTTACGAGAAACTCAAAGAAAAAGAATGGGAAGTGGGAAATGCAAAGATTGATTGGACTGCATTAGAAAACGAAGAAAATACCCGAGTCCCAGGCCTAGGGCTTGGGGACAAAGTTAAAGCATTACCAGGATTGTTAGTGCAAGTATTGCCACGTTTATTAAGTACGAAAAAGGAAGACTGGGGTGCAATCTCAGCCTGCAAACAGAAACCAGATGAAGACACTAGTGATTTTTATCCCCGATTTGAAAAATGTTTTGGTATTAACAGTGGCCTGAAAGCAAGTAGCGAATCATATCCACATCTTTTTGTAACAAAATTAGTCGAGAATTCCCTGCCCCAGGTTAAGAACAGAGTACTGAAAGTCGAAAGCACTTGGCAAGCTAATACTCCTTCACAAATGTTGCAAATGTTGCAGTACCACCAGAATAGAATTAGAGAAGAACAAGAACACGAACAAAGACGTATGAAAGACACGAAAATGAAAATGTTAGTTGCTCAGTCAGTTCCAGCTGACGGTCACAAAAAGGGTGCGACCCAACACAGTAATTCGACGGCTCCTGTTAAAGGGACATGTAACTATTGCAAACAGCCAGGTCATTATATAAACGATTGTGCAGTTCTGAAACACAATATCTCCACGGGTAAAACCAAGGAGAGACCGCGTCCACCTAGACAAGATCAGGCCCAACAACAAGTACCCCAGAATATACAGCATATACCACCGATGCCAGCTTCACAACAGACCGTAGCAGTACCACAGCCACAGCCTATTGCCGCAACACAAAACACGACACAACAGATGTACCAGTATGCACAAATTGACTACCCTGATTATCAGCGATACACATGAAACAGCCTAGAGAGGGAGGTTGGCTTGCCTCTTATTGAGGTTCCTGTAGATCAAGAGGGTCCTTATGTATACAGTCAAGTGTTAGGGAAAGACAGAAAGTTTTTAATTGATACAGGGGCAAGCAGAACAACGATCAGTCACGATGAGGTTCCAGGGGCACCGCTCTCAGGCTCACAGAATGTTTCCCTTGGATTTTCAGGAAAGCCTATTATTAACGAAGTATCGCAACCTCTCCCTCTTGCAGTTGGTCCTTTGACACGGACTACAGATTTACTGCTTACAAAATCATGCCCAGAAAACTTGTTAGGTATAAAGACACTGAAAGCTCTAGGAGCTATAATATGTTGTTCTCCGGAAGGAGTACGATTATTCTTGCGAGATTTTAAAGGTCATTATGTATTGAGAGACATGGATCACCGATTACAGAATGTCCCTGCACATTTGTGGGCACAAGGCCCCACTGATGTAGGTTGTATGCACATCACACCATATCGAGTCACACTCAAAGCAGGAGTGGTATTACCACGAATTCGACAATACAAGTTACCTCCAGATGCTGTAGTGGCTTTACTGAAAATCATTGACGAGCTCATTGCACAAGGAGGGGTTGTGGAAACCGACTCCAATGTATGTAATTCTCCTATCATTCCAGTTCTTAAACGTACTGATCCAAATGCACCACCAGTTTATCGATTAGTTATTGATCTGCGCGAATTGAATAAATGTATTGTACCACAGTATCCCGTGGTTCCAGATATCTCTTCATTACTGACAGCTATTGATTCAGAAGCAGAGTTCTTTACTGTAATTGACCTCAAGAACGCCTTCTTTAGCGTCCCAATCGATCCGGAAAGCCAATACTTGTTCGGATTCTGTTTAAATGGACGAAGTTTCAAATTTGCACGCGCACCTCAAGGATTCACAGAAAGCCCCAGCATCTATAGCCAAGCATTGAAAAGACAACTTGACAGTATCCACATGCCTGTTAACACTGCCCTGCTTCAGTATGTCGATGATCTGCTGATCACCGCCCGAAGCGAACCCGAATGTGAGAAAGCATCACTGACGGTTTTACTTTTCCTAGCCGACAAGGGGCATAAGGTAGAGTGGTAGAGTGGTAGAGTGGTCGCTCCCTGTGCCCCTGACCTCAAACTGGTATCGTAGCGCTACTCTGCTAATATCTCTGTGATTCTTGAACTGCTTTCAGCTGCTGTGTGCCTCGTGTAGCGCTCTGCCTTATTAGCGCTATATTGATTCGATTTGGCTGATTTTAACTTTAATATCTCTGTGATTCTTGAATTGCTTTCAGCTGCTGTGTGCCTCGTGCAGCGCTTTGCCTTATTAGCGCTATAGTAACTCATTTTGGCTCATTTTAACTTTGTTTGCGCATTTGCCTAGAGCGCTCCGACCTGCTCCTCCCCCCGCCTCCATTTTATTTGTTTATCATCCTCCTCGTGTGCCCGACCCGCCTCCCAGCTGAGACGCCCTCCCACGAGCTTTATACAGCGCTGCTCCGCTACAAACGCTGTGACTCGCTCCTCCTCACGGATAGAGTGGTCGCTCCCTGTGCCCCTGACCTCAAACTGGTATCGTAGCGCTGCTCTGCTAATATCTCTGTGATTCTTGAACTGCTTTCAGCTGCTGTGTGCCTCGTGTAGCGCTCTGCCTTATTAGCGCTATATTGATTCGATTTGGCTGATTTTAACTTTAATATCTCTGTGATTCTTGAATTGCTTTCAGCTGCTGTGTGCCTCGTGCAGCGCTTTGCCTTATTAGCGCTATAGTAACTCATTTTGGCTCATTTTAACTTTGTTTGCGCATTTGCCTAGAGCGCTCCGACCTGCTCCTCCCCCCGCCTCCATTTTGTTTATCATCCTCCTCGTGTGCCCGACCCGCCTCCCAGCTGAGACGCCCTCCCACGAGCTTTATACAGCGCTGCTCCGCTACAAACGCTGTGACTCGCTCCTCCTCACGGATAGAGTGGTCGCTCCCTGTGCCCCTGACCTCAAACTGGTATCGTAGCGCTGCTCTGCTAATATCTCTGTGATTCTTGAACTGCTTTCAGCTGCTGTGTGCCTCGTGTAGCGCTCTGCCTTATTAGCGCTATATTGATTCGATTTGGCTGATTTTAACTTTAATATCTCTGTGATTCTTGAATTGCTTTCAGCTGCTGTGTGCCTCGTGCAGCGCTTTGCCTTATTAGCGCTATAGTAACTCATTTTGGCTCATTTTAACTTTGTTTGCGCATTTGCCTAGAGCGCTCCGACCTGCTCCTCCCCCCGCCTCCATTTTGTTTGTTTATCATCCTCCTCGTGTGCCCGACCCGCCTCCCAGCTGAGACGCCCTCCCACGAGCTTTATACAGCGCTGCTCCGCTACAAACGCTGTGACTCGCTCCTCCTCACGGATAGAGTGGTCGCTCCCTGTGCCCCTGACCTCAAACTGGTATCGTAGCGCTGCTCTGCTAATATCTCTGTGATTCTTGAACTGCTTTCAGCTGCTGTGTGCCTCGTGTAGCGCTCTGCCTTATTAGCGCTATATTGATTCGATTTGGCTGATTTTAACTTTAATATCTCTGTGATTCTTGAATTGCTTTCAGCTGCTGTGTGCCTCGTGCAGCGCTTTGCCTTATTAGCGCTATAGTAACTCATTTTGGCTCATTTTAACTTTGTTTGCGCATTTGCCTAGAGCGCTCCGACCTGCTCCTCCCCCCGCCTCCATTTTGTTTGTTTATCATCCTCCTCGTGTGCCCGACCCGCCTCCCAGCTGAGACGCCCTCCCACGAGCTTTATACAGCGCTGCTCCGCTACAAACGCTGTGACTCGCTCCTCCTCACGGATAGAGTGGTCGCTCCCTGTGCCCCTGACCTCAAACTGGTATCGTAGCGCTGCTCTGCTAATATCTCTGTGATTCTTGAACTGCTTTCAGCTGCTGTGTGCCTCGTGTAGCGCTCTGCCTTATTAGCGCTATATTGATTCGATTTGGCTGATTTTAACTTTAATATCTCTGTGATTCTTGAATTGCTTTCAGCTGCTGTGTGCCTCGTGCAGCGCTTTGCCTTATTAGCGCTATAGTAACTCATTTTGGCTCATTTTAACTTTGTTTGCGCATTTGCCTAGAGCGCTCCGACCTGCTCCTCCCCCCGCCTCCATTTTGTTTGTTTATCATCCTCCTCGTGTGCCCGACCCGCCTCCCAGCTGAGACGCCCTCCCACGAGCTTTATACAGCGCTGCTCCGCTACAAACGCTGTGACTCGCTCCTCCTCACGGATAGAGTGGTCGCTCCCTGTGCCCCTGACCTCAAACTGGTATCGTAGCGCTGCTCTGCTAATATCTCTGTGATTCTTGAACTGCTTTCAGCTGCTGTGTGCCTCGTGTAGCGCTCTGCCTTATTAGCGCTATATTGATTCGATTTGGCTGATTTTAACTTTAATATCTCTGTGATTCTTGAATTGCTTTCAGCTGCTGTGTGCCTCGTGCAGCGCTTTGCCTTATTAGCGCTATAGTAACTCATTTTGGCTCATTTTAACTTTGTTTGCGCATTTGCCTAGAGCGCTCCGACCTGCTCCTCCCCCCGCCTCCATTTTGTTTGTTTATCATCCTCCTCGTGTGCCCGACCCGCCTCCCAGCTGAGACGCCCTCGCCCCTCCCCCTCCACCACCCATATATGACAGGAGTTCCCGCGCGCAGCGTTTACGCGCAGCGTCCGCGCCCAACCCGCGCCGAAGGTGCGCCAAAGGTAAGCCCGTCTACGCCCGTCCGCGCCTGGACCGCGCCCAGCGCCAGACCCCCTGCCCCTCGCGCTGCCCAGCTCCCCCGCGTTACCTACGATGCCGCCTCCCTCCTAGCCCTTAACCCTGGTCGCGCCCCCAACTGCGTCCTAGCCGCCCCTGGTCGCACCCATGGACCGTTCTCCTGCGTCTCCTGCAAATTTAGCAGCACCGACAACATCTCCGCTACGACCACACCACAGATTCCCGAGGCCAACCGCCTACAATGCATCCTTCTCAACACCCGCTCGGTCCACAGGCACGCCATTGACCTTTGGAACCTACTAGACACCATCTCTCCTGACGTCGCCTTCCTAACGGAAACATGGATGAACGCTTCCTCCGCCCCAGACATCACCATTGCCATCCCTGAAGACTAGAAGATCACACGCAAGGACCGCACCGACCACACAGGAGGAGGAATCGCTATCGTCCACAAGAAATCAATCCGCATCTCTACCAGCTCCGACGCCAACCTCGCTAACTCCGAACACCTTCACTTCCAGATCCACATCGACCCCAAGACCACACTCAGAGGCACCCTCCTCTACAGACCACCAGGACCCCGCGCAAAATTCAGTGAAGACATCACGGAGTTCATCACCCCACACGCGCTCCCCTCCAAAGACTACATCCTTCTGGGAGACCTCAACTTCCACCTTGAAAAGATCAACGACCGCAACACCGCCACCATCTTAGACAACCTCGCCAACCTCGGACTTAAACAACTGGTCACTTCCCCCACCCACATCGCAGGTCACACACTCGACCCCATCTTCACCTCCAGCAACCATGTCTCCTTCAGCCACACTACGGATCTCCTCTGGACTGACCACAGCTGCGTTCACTTCACCTACAACAAGCCGAAACCCATCATCCACCTCCAACCAACTCTACAAAGAAACTGGAACAAAATCACCACGGAGCAGATCTCCACATCGCTCCTTCTAAACACCCCAGCCCTCTCTTCTAACGCCAACGAAGCCGCCTCCAACCTCACCCTTTGGCTATCCAACACCGCCGACACCTTAGCACCACTGAAAAAACGTCAACACAAACTTGGCAACAAGAAGGCCTCATGGTTCAACGATGATCTCAAAAAGTCCAAGAAACTCTGCCGCTCCCTTGAAAAGGCCTGGAAAAAAGACCCATCCACCAGCAACAAGGACGCCTTCAAAAGCGCCACCCGTACTCACCACCAACTGATCCGAAAAGCCAAGAAAACAGCATTCAAGGATCGACTTGACAACAACGCCCACAACAGCAAGGAACTTTTCAACATCGTCAAGGAATTTTCAAATCCCTCAGCCAGCTCCAACGATATCACCCCCACTCAAACCCTCTGCGACTCCCTAGCCTCTTTTTTCCACAACAAGATTGCTGACATCCACAACAGCTTTGACAACCAACCCGGAGGCCAACCCACCCTACCATCTGCTGACCATCTTCCCCCCGTAAACACCCTTAACGCCTGGAACCCAATCTCCATTGAGGACACCATCCGCCTGATGAATTCCATCCACTCTGGATCCCCCACAGACCCATGCCCTCACCACATCTTCAACAAAGCAGACTCCGTCATAGCTCCTCACCTCCGAGACGTCATCAACTGCTCCCTCAACTCCGCTACCTTCCCAGAAGACTGGAAACACGCTGAACTCACCGCCCTTCTGAAAAAACCAACAGCGGACCCCACCGAACTCAAAAACTACCGCCCCATCTCGCTTCTCCCATTCCCGGCCAAAATCATCGAAAAAGCCGTCAACAACCAGCTCGCCGCCTTCCTCGAAGCCAACAAATCACTCGACTCCTCACAATCTGGCTTCCGAGCCAAACACAGCACTGAGACCGCCCTCATCGCAGCAACAGACGACATTCGAACTCTACTGGACAAGGGAGACACAGTCGCCCTCATCCTCCTCGACCTCTCTGCAGCCTTCGACACAGTCTGCCACAGCACCCTTTTACAACGCCTCAGAAACATCGGAATCCAAGGAAAAGCACTGGAATGGATCACCTCGTTCCTCACCGGAAGAACCCAGAGAGTCCGCCTCCCACCATTCAAGTCCGAGGCCTCTGAAATCATCTGCGGCGTACCTCAAGGATCCTCACTCAGTCCCACCCTCTTCAACGTATACATGAGCCCCCTCGCGGCCATCGCCCGCCAACACAATCTCAACATCATCTCTTACGCGGATGACACTCAACTGATCCTTTCTCTCACCAAGGACCCCAGCACCGCCAAAACTAACCTACACGAAGGAATGAAAGAAGTCGCCGAATGGATGAAACAAAGCCGTCTGAAACTGAACTCAGACAAAACAGAAGTCCTCATCTTAGGTACATCCCCCTCTGCATGGGACGACTCCTGGTGGCCGCAAGCCCTCGGAAAAGCACCCATCCCGACAGACCACGCACGGAACCTTGGCGTCATCCTTGACTCTTCACTCTCAATGAACAGACAAGTCAACGCCGTATCCTCTTCCTGCTTTAACATTCTTCGCATGCTCAGAAAAACATTTCGCTGGATCCCCTCCGAAACAAGGAAAACAGTTACCCACGCTCTAGTCACGAGCCGACTGGACTACGGAAACACCCTCTACGCAGGTACCACCGCTAAACTCCAGAAAAAACTGCAACGAATCCAAAACGCCTCAGCCAGGCTCATATTAGACATCCCACGCAACGAACACATCTCTGGTCACCTTAAAGACCTCCACTGGCTACCCGTCAATAAGAGGATCACTTTCCGACTGCTTACCCACGCACACAAATCACTCTACGACATCGGACCAGATTGCCTCAACTCTCGACTGTCCTTCTACACCCCCCCCCCCGCCAACTTCGCTCTTCCAGCCAAGCCCTCGCCACTGTACCTCGCATCAACAAGACCACCATGGGAGGCAGATCCTTTTCATACCTGGCTGCCAAAACATGGAACTCACTCCCCGCTTACCTTCGCCTCACCCAGAATCACCTAGCGTTCAGAAAGCAACTTAAAACGTGGATATTTGACAAATAATCCTCCTCCCCTTCCTCAGCGCCTTGAAACCCTCTGGGTATGTAGTGCGCTATACAAATTCGTTGACTTGACTTGACTTGACTTCGAAGCTACAATTCTGTGTTCAGCAAGTTGTGTACCTTGGTCACTTGCTGTCCAAAGTGGGGAGACAGCTCACACCTGATCGCATCCAGTTAATTGTAAACATGTCACCACCCAAGACACAAAAGGAGGTGCGGGCCTTTATAGGCCTCACTTCGTACTGCAGACAATGGATTCCCCAATATGCATTTCTAGCAAAACCACTCATTCAGTTGACAACCCAGGAGGCAGCGACATCGACTGTCCTTCCTTGGACTCAGGAACATACACAAGCTTTTGAAGACTTAAAGAAAGCCTTATGTCAAGCACCTGTTTTAGCAACACCATGTTACAGTAAACCTTTTACACTTTTTGTCACAGAACGTGAAGGTACTGCCTTGTCAGTACTCACTCAGGAACAAGCAGGTTCACACAAACCGTGTGCTTACTTTTCTAGCACATTGGATCCAGTAGCCCAGGCTCTGCCTGCGTGCTTGAAATCAGTTGCAGCGACAGCTTTAGCAATCAGACAAAGTGATTCCATAGTACTAGGACATCAATTGACAGTGCAAGTTCCACATTCCGTGGAAGTTCTTTTAAACCGTACACAGACCCAACACTTGACTATAGCACGACTGACAGGTTATGAATTGACATTGTTTCAGCCACACATTGAAATCAGACGCTGTAGTACATTAAATCCTGCCACACTTTTGCCATTAAGTGGAATAGACCCATTGGCACATGATTGTATTGAAGTCATTACTATCACGACGAAACCCAGACAAGACTTGACAGACGTTCCATTACCAGATCCAGACCTGACACTTTATGTAGATGGTTCATGCATGAGAACAAGTACAGGAGAATTAGTGGCCGCTTACGCAGTCACGACAGACACCGAAGTTATTGAAACCAATTGTATCGACACATTGTCAGCTCAAGCAGCAGAGCTCATCGCTCTGACACAAGCCTGTATTCAAGCCAAAAATAAGAAAGTCAACATATACACAGATTCACGTTATGCATTCGGAGTCGTTCACGACTTCGGAGTCCTCTGGCGAGAGAGAGGTTACTTAACTTCTCATGGTGCCAATATCCAACACGGTCCCCTCATTCAAGCTCTATTAGATGCAATACATCTGCCTACTGCGATATCTATCATGAAGTGTAAAGCACATACAAAAGTCACCGATATCATCTCCCAGGGTAACGACCTGGCAGACCGTACAGCTAAGCAAACTGCCCAGAATCGAACTCATGCAACTGACTTGACAAAGACAATAGTTCCGATATTGACACACTGCATGACAGTTAGGGATCCCGCCCATGATGTAATTGACATACAGACACATGCTACACCAGACGAAATCAAGAAATGGACTGAACTAGGAGGGATCCAAACAGATCAGGGATGGATGACGAAGGGAAAATCTACATGGTTTCTCCCCGACTCTATGGTTCAAGTCATCATTAACACGATACATAGTCCGGCACACCTAGGGGAAAAAGCCATGCTAGACAGTATTCAACACATATGGTGCAATAAAAACTTACGAGCAGCAGCCAAACAAAAAGTGCGTACCTGCATGATTTGTTGTCAGTTCAATCCAGGTAAAAGCATTCCCGTAGAGCAAGGTGGATTTCAGCCTCCCGATCACCCTTTTGAAGTCCTCCAGATGGATTATATCCAGATGGAACGTTGTCGAGGATTCAAATATGTCCTTGTAGTTGTATGTGCACTTTCCGATGGACAGAAGCATATCCAGTCCCAGATTACACTGCTCCGACCACTGCCAAGCAGCTGGTTCGTGAATTCTTCCCACGGTATGGTTTGCCCCGTATCGTGTACTCAGATAACGGTCAGCCATTCTCATCCGAACTTGTAAAACACATTACACTCCTGTTAGGCTATCAGTGGAAATTCCACTGTGTCCGGCATCCCGAGGCAGCAGGTCTCGTGGAGCGCCATAATCAGACTCTGAAAATCCGACTTTCAAAAATCTGCAGAGAAAAAGGCGTTGACTGGATAGTAGCTTTGCCAGTTGCGCTCTTCTACATGAGGATGATAGCGCATTCTCGAACAGGGCTATCCCCGTATGAGGTGGTCTTCGGTAGGCCACCAAATATGTGGGGGACGCCTATACCTCGTAAAATAACAGATGTTGACTGTATTATGCTGACAGATTACCTTGCCTCCTTGATGTCTGCACTACAATCTTGTCGTTCACAGGTAGCTGCAGCCTTTCCCGACAACACCGAGGTGAAGCCCCATGAAGTGGTCCCTGGGGATTTTGTTTTTGTTCGCAATTTCGACCGGAGAAGTCCGCTGGAGCCCCGCTGGCAAACGCCGAAGTTGGTTCTTCTGACGACGAGGACCGCTGTGAAGGTTGAAGGCAGGAAAGGGTGGCTGCACTCGAGCCACGTTAAGAAGTTTCACGGACTACCTTCAGACTTGAACTCTCAGCCCTGCCCTCCTCCACAGACTGATTCAAAACTCCCCCTGGTTGAGAAAACCGCTTCCCAAGAATACAAACTGAAACTACGGTCTAGCAAGTCAGACAGTTTAATTGTTTAAGTCCTCCCCTAGGTGAATCGGTTAAATTAATTTCTGACATGTATCCCCTAGACCGAGATAGAGAGAGAGATAGACAGAGACAACTCAAGAAACGTGCATATTGTAAATCACTTCGTAGTCACTGTATAGTGACATTATTGATTATGTTTTTTCTAAGTCTTCTGATTATTGCTGCCAGTATATTATTGCATATCTATTACCCTATTTTCAAGCGTGCACATTCTGCTTTCAACGTCACTGCCGAACATTCTTTTAGCGAATTACCTCCACACGAATTGTCTTACAGACTTGCGCTGCGCAACAACACATTCATTAGTATGTTACACCACTCCCATCTGACCAACAACGCTACAAATTGTTGGATATGTGGCCGACTCCCTCCCTACCAGAAATACAAGGGAGTTCTGCCCCTCTTTCCGTACCCGTTCACACACAATGGTTCATGTGGAGCATGGTTTAGTTTGATTAATTCTTTAAATTCTGATACTGTAGTTTATGAGGGAAATTGGGTTTGGGGAAACCTGAACTTAGTTTTGCTTAAAGCCTGCTACCCTAATAAGGAGGGACTTCCAACAAGGACAGGAACTGATCTAGAAAATGAAGTATATGGATTAGGTAACTTTACACTGAACCTCCTGATTCTGAATGTAGAATCCGAAGCTGCACCAGTCTTACCTGCCATGTCAGTATTACCAGTCACAGGTGAATTATGCATTAGAAAGAATGGTTCAGTACACTTTGGTCATAGTAAATGTACTACTGTGGTCGAATTTAGTGATCAAGGCAAGTCCACATTTAGAGCTACCCGTCATTCCTACTTCATTTGTGGTCATACCGCATATATACGCTTACCTTTAGATTGGGATGGTACCTGTTACATTGCATTCCTTCTGCCACCTGTTTTCCTAGCCCCTCCTTACTACCATAGAAATACCAATCTAGTAAACAATAGACTCCGGAGAGATCTCCCGATTGTCGATTACACTGAGACGGCATGGGAGCAATACACAGACTTCAATAAAGGTTTCTTTCCCTACTTAGGTGCTGTCTTTAATAGTAAACTGATACGCAAATTAACTAGAACCCTCGAAGCAGTAGTGAATGAGACTACCTCTGCCCTAGGCAACTTAACGGAGGAACAGTCTGCGATGCGGATTGTTGTTCTTCAAAATCGTCTCGTCCTTGACGTCATCCTGGCCGATAGGGGCGGAGCCTGTAAGGTCATCGGGTCGAGCTGCTGTGTTTTCATTCCCGAAAACGCGCCATCAGTATACAAAGCTATAACCCGTCTTCATAAGATTGCAAGTTTGATACATCAGAATCCAGGCACCTGGACTTGGTCCGGTTGGTTCTGGACAACGTTGACCGCCTGGGGATGGAAGGTCCTATCCTTCCTAGGCATTGCCCTTCTCATAGTATTCAGTTGCTGCCTATGTCTGCAATGTGGGCCAGCGATTTGTGGTCTGTGTGCCACATCATGTATTCCACATTCAAGTTCACATTCAAAACGCCATAAGAAGAAAGAAGAACAAATGATGTTACGTGAACAGATTGATCGATTCATGAGGATCGATATATCATGAAGGGTCCGTAGGGGACAAGGAGGGAATGAGGAAATATGAATTTTTATGATCAATTGTGTCCCCTATCTTAGACCCCAACGACTCCGTGTACGTGCTACAAGTACATGTATGTTCCCTCCACTTCCAGCTATGAAGACGCAAATACATTTGCGTCCAACGTTAACATGTCCTCTTTCAGATCCACCATGAATGGGTCGAATATTCCGTTCCTAAGTATGCCTTGCCAACGTCTTTATGTGGTGTACTTTACACGTTTTTCAGCTCTGGTGAAGTAGGCCCTGAATTCTGCCATCGAGCCTTTTCCTGCCTTCTGACTCTGAATGTTTCAGCCTGGGCCTGCATCTGTATCCGTGACCTTTGTCTTACTCCCTGCGCGGCTAACGGTGCTTGGTTCAGCCTGTTGCCTGCCAAGACTGTATTCAACCTTCAAGCTATCTGCTCCACTCCTCGACAAATACATTCCTGTCTAGTAGTTCAAGTAAACATCCTTCCAGCTGCGGAGCAAAGGGCCCGGCCTCACTGTCTCCGTACAAGTAATTCATAGCTCCTGTTACCATGGTAGGCCCATGCCCCCTCACATCTCATGCAGACACGTAGACGCTTATACATGCACTCTTAGTCAGTATAGAATAGCCTCTGTCCGAGAGACCTTTCCTTCCAGATAATACAGTTCCTTAAACATAAGATATTAGATACGATTTGGGATTAGGTTGATCTGACATCCCAGACTTCTGTCTCCTCATGTAGGGCTAAATGTCAAGTCCCTTTCACCCTCCAGTTACACGTCAATCACACGTCATGCTGCCTGCGCGCGCATCCCTGTCATGTATCTCTGCTGACACTGCAGGATTCTCTAATGGATCCTCCCACTTGTGACATCCTCCTAATGACGTTTCTAGTACACGCCTTCATGCACGCCTATTGTAACGCCTTTTTCATTACGTATGTGTATTCTTATCTCTCCTCTCAGCTGTTACGCCTTCTGCATCTGCTTTACTGTAATGCATTGACTATATATATGATTAATTGTCAATAAAGTATTGTCTGTCAGTCCCTTCCCGAACCTACGTGGTGACGGAATGGTATGCCACCTTGGTTCGAACCAATACCAATTCCTTTTTAAGGAATAAA
Organism: Lissotriton vulgaris; assembly: GCF_964263255.1. Lineage (NCBI taxonomy): Eukaryota > Metazoa > Chordata > Amphibia > Caudata > Salamandridae > Lissotriton > Lissotriton vulgaris. The sequence continues at coordinate 324,128,026 of NC_141693.1, forward strand.
ACCCCTTTTTAAAACCTCAAATATCACGGATTTTGCCTCTTCTTTTTGACTGAGTTATTCTTATTGAACTTTACCGCATAAATTAAGTATAGGTAATTAAAATTTACCACAATAGGAAATTCCGAACATTCTATTGGAAATAACTTTGGCGCCGATTGAGGGATCTGCCTCACTGCACTCTGCTCCTTCCCTGAAAGTTTCGGGGGGATTCGTCAAGCGGGGGGCGAGATAAAAGGGGAGTCCCAAAACGTGTTTTCCCCATGTTAAATTCCATAGGGATATTCTGACAAGGCTACAGCTCGAACGGCTGAACGGAATTATACCAGATTTGGAAAAATGGTAGGGACTGGTATGCAGCAGTGCCTTTTGTATGTTTGATGTAAATCCCTCCAGTAGTTCTTGAGAAAATTGAATTTGAAATTTTTCAAATGGCATTTTCAATGGGACCTTTAGACACGGCTACAGCCTGAACGGATGAACGGAATTACACCAAACTTGGCAAAATGGTAGGGACAGGTATGCAGTAGTGCCTTTTGTATATTTGGTGAAAATCCCTCCAGTAGTTGTTGAGAAAATGAATTTGAGCAAATCATAAATCTATATGCGCTCAACATTCTAATGGGAATAACTTTGGTGCTGATTGAGGAATCTGTGTGTAATTTTCCAGAATTTTGACCAGCTCCGCTCCGCTCCTTCCCTGGAAGTTTTGGGGGGATTCGTCAAGCGGGGGCCGAAAGGGGGGTCCCAAAACGTGTTTTGCCCATGTTAATTTCCATAGGGACCTTTAGACACATCTACAGCCCGAACGGCTGAATGGAATTACACCAAACTTGGCAAAATGGTAGGGCCTGGTATGCAGATGTGCCTTTGCTGTGTTTGGCGAAAATCCCTCCAGTAGTTCTTGAGAAAATTGAATTTGAAATTTTTCAAATGGCATTTTCTATGGGACCTTTAGACACGGCTACAGTCCGAACGGCTGAACGGAATTACACCAAACTTGGCTAAATGGTAGGGACAGGTATGCAGTAGTGCCTTTTCTATATTTGGTGAAAATCCCTCCAGTAGTTGTTGGAAAAATTGAATTTGATCAAATTATATATCTATATACGCTCACCGTACGCGTACGGTACGCGTACCGTACGTGTATGTGCGCGTACCTTACGTGCACGAGCGAGTATCTGATTGGCTGGCAGTCAACTGTCAACATTCCAAACTGTCCAAACCAGGAAGTGTTGGCCACCATCTTGTTTTTCAGGAGAACTGAGGCACAAGAGAGCCCAAAACAAGAGTGGAAAACGCAAAAAGGGGGCAGGGTAGAGACCCCCCAGCCCTTCTCAGGGGGTCCCAAAAGGACCCCCAAGGGCAAAAAAAAAGAAAACAATTGTGGGATACGCGCACCGTACGCGTAGGGTACGCGTACCGTGCGCGTACCCCATGATTTTAAAAAAAATGATTTTTTTTTTGCACTTGGTGGTCCTTCTGGGACCCCCTGAGAAGGGCTAGGGGATCAGGGGGTCTCAACCCTGCCCCCTTGTCGCGTTTTCTCCTGAGAAACAAGATGGCTGCTCAGGTGATCCCAGAAGGATAATAACATATATAAACGTTATCCGCTAATAGAATTAGCATTTACAAAACCTTTGAAATTTATTGAAAAAAAAATAGGTTTCACGCCTGATATAGTTAGGTATTAGCATTTAAAAAACCTTGCAAATTCACTGAAAAAAATATAGGTTTCAAGCCTTGTACAGTTAGGAATTAGCATTTAAAAAACCTTGCAAATTCACTTAAAAAACCCTAGGTTTCAGGACTTATATAGTTAGGAATTAGCATTTAAAAAACCTTGCAAATTCACTTAAAAACCATAGGTTAAAGGCCTTATATAGTTAGGAATTAGCATTTTAAAAACCTTGCAAATTCACTTAAAAAACCATAGGTTTCAGGCCTTATATAGTTAGGAATTAGCATTTAAAAAACCATTGAAATTGCTCCTATATAGTTAGTTGTACTAACTATATTTCGCGCACCCGCAATCCACTGCTGATGATGTCACATATTACATCATTCATGACATGGTCAGTGACATCGCTGATGACATCACTGATGACATCTCAAATGACATCACTGATGACATCACATTTGACATCACTGGTCACATCACTGATGATATCATTCATCTATACTACTATAATAAAGGAAGAACTTTCAGCCTTTGAGGCGGGTAAACTCGGGAACCACAGCGCCAATCCACACACCCAATACACCGTTGGAATCGTCAGGGTGTGTAGATGGTTATAGGCTATATAAATTTTTACAAAACGTTATTTAAAAAATTTACAGTAAAAAAAAGTAGTCCCTCCGAAGTAGCTCCGGCCGCGACGTGCGTGCTCACGTTAGGAGCGCGGGGAGGAGCGGCTGCAGGAGCGCGACGAGGAGCGGCGGACATGGCGCGGGGGAGGAGCGGTGACGTGAGGAGCAGCAGACAGGCCAGCGGAGTTGCGAGCAGCGGACAGGCTGGAGGAGCGACGGCTGAGGTAAGGGAGCGGCGGACATGGCGCGGGGAGGAGCGGTGACGTGAGGAGCAGCGGACAGGCCAGCGGCGGTGCGAGCAGCGGACAGGCGGGAGGAGCGGCGGCTGAGGTAAGGGGACCCATGTTGGGGCAGGCGGGGGACGGGCTGGGCGGGGGACGGAGCAGGCAGGGGACAGGCCGGGCGGGGGCCCGGGCTGCTGGACAATGTCGGGGCGGGTGGGGGTCGGGGAAGCCTGTTGCTCCCGGACAAGGTCGGGACGGGCTGCTAGTGTGATAATAAGATGCACCTCCTCACACTCTAATATAACCTTTGATACACCGAGTGTTAAATACAGACAATCATTCTTGAAACCATTGACACACCAATACCAGTTACTACATACGCACTCACTGATTCCGAGGTCTACACACACGTTCACTCATTCACCCATAGAATAACTCATACATACAGTCACTCATCAATACAACACTATCATATGCACTCATACACCTATACAGACACTCACACACTGCCACTCATCCATGGAGTTACTCACACACCTAGTCAGTCATGCAAAGAATCAATCACACTTCCATTTCCTCAACTATACAGTTATACACACAACACCTTACTTATTCAAACATATACTAACACATACTTACTCTCTTATACAATCACTGATACAAGTACACAATGATCCATATAGCCACTCGCACATTCAATGGCTCTCACGTATAGTCATTTATATATGCCAACTCTCACATGCACTGTGTTTTACATATGTACTTACTTGCACATGTAGCACTGAGATGTCCATTCACTCACCAACACACCTATGCACACAGTCGACCGCCCATATAGCTGTTTCCACATTTACTCTTGAACTCATACACCTAGTGAATCAACTGCTCACTCATCTATGCACAGAGTCACACACCTCCCAGCCACCCACACTCACACTCAGTCTCCCATTCAATAACTTGGGCAACCAATCAATAACCCATATAGCCACTCATATAGCTACAGATCAACACATGCAGCAGCTTACACAACAACAGACATACTGATGCACACATTCAGACAGTTTAGTCACTAACCCATGCATTTAGTAAGACACATTTAATCACTCACTCATACAGTCAGTCACGCACCTACTAAATCCTTCATCCAGACACTTATACATCCACTCATTCTTCAATATGTAAAACATATTTAAACTTTACAGAAACACTCAGTCACTGGATGATGTCAAATGAGATGTCATCAGTGATGTCATTTGAGATGTCATCAGTGATGTCACTGACCATGTCATGAATGATGTAATATGTGACATCATCAGCAGTGGATTGCGGGTGCGCGAAATATAGTTAGTACAACTAACTATATAGGAGCAATTTCAATGGTTTTTTAAATGCTAATTTCTAACTATATAAGGCCTGAAACCTATGGTTTTTTAAGTGAATTTGCAAGGTTTTTAAAATGCTAATTCCTAACTATATAAGGCCTGAAACCTATGGTTTTTAAGTGAATATATATATATGTATATGTACTTAGGAAAAAAGAAGTGTGGATGAAATCCCGGTTTGGGTTCAAACGTTGTACCTCCTGCAGGGAGGTAAAACGACTACCCAATATTACACACCTTTCAGTCCTGACCCAGTTAACATCAAGGGTCAGTTCACTTGCAAGACTGAGTTTGCTATCTATGTCCTGACATGCACATGTGGTCTCAGATATGTCGGAAGCACACAACAGCCTGTGCATGTCAGAATTCTACAGCACCTTCGAGCTATCGTAAATAACGATTCTTCATATCCGGTGGCCAGGCATTTTAAAACCAATCACAAAAATGATCTACAATGCCTGAACTACTTCGTCATCGCCTCAGTGGACAAGCCTCTTAGGGGTGGTGATAGAGACAGGATGCTGAGGAGACTGGAGTCTCAATTTATTTTGGAACTAGATAGCAGATTCCCAAATGGGCTTAACACCACGGATGATTTGCATGTTTTCCTGTAGATATTTTTGCTTACTATTTCGGGTTGGTTAGAGTGTCAGCCGCTATACACCTTCATGTTTAATTTTTCTATATAGAATTTCGTTCATTTACCACTTCCCCTTTTTTCCTATCACTTATGGCTTCATGGTTGTTATCATACAAGTTTCCCTTTATTCTAATAATATTTGGGTAGCACTTTATCTTATTTATATCTTTGGACATAGACATCGGGTACTATATGTTAATCTCTGTTTCTTTACCTACAACTGTTCTGAGAAAATTCAACAGTGGTCTCTCTCCACAATTAGTCCATTTTTCCAATCTGACTTTTTGGCTATTGTCCTTATTTGCATTTTAGGCATTTATATTTGTTGTTGCTATATTACATTTGAATATCAAAGAACCTTTTCTTTTTGTTTTGCTGCATTACATCCAATTGTTTACATTATTGCGCAATTTGCACCAAAATGCATCTGTCACTTTATTTGACTATATATAGAGTCGTGGAATTTGCACTTTGCATTGGCACTTTATAAGGATATTTGAAAATGCACTTTATTGCTTATTTGCACATAGATAAGGTTTTACCTACAATATTGTATTGTATTTAAATGTTTTTCAGTATAGCACAACAGAATTGGACTTTTTTAGCATTATATGCAGTCATGTTGCCTGATTTGCAATATTTAATGTCTGATTTACTTTATTTTGGTCACATAATGAACTTTACAAGGAATAATGATTTGACTTTTAAAATGTGGATTTTAACCATTTTATACTGTTAATAACAGACCTTGGTAAAAATTGTTTGGAAAACAGACTACATAGTACTATGAATGTAGTATGTCCTCTATCTCTATGATCACATGGTGTAATGCAAGAGAAAGAAAAAAATGTAACTTGAAAATAATTGTGGAGCACCAGGTATTTAACTGTGGTTGTCTTACTTACTGACTGTCTGTGAGCAAGGGCGGATGCCCGAAACGCGTCAGATTTTGTTAGGCTCAGCTTTTAAATAAACCTTTGTGCCTTCATTTACGCTGGATTTGTGTGGTTTTCCTTGGTCGTTTAGTACGGAGCTCTGGGAGGCTGCAGCTGTTGCATATATATTTATTTATAGGTTGTTTATTTGTAAACATGAGCTATGCCATCATATAGCCTTGCGTCAGTAGTTGGGATGGTGTACAAATTAGGTACAAATACACTGACTGAGATATGTGATTTATACGTACCTGAACAAGAGTCTATTGGCCAAGGAATTGACCATGCTAACAAGATTGGCAGCGCGCTTTCGATTGTTTGATTATAATTTTTATGTATGTGACATAACTTTAGCCTTCTTTATTGAAACTGCATTGAATAATAAAAAGTATTTTTCCACTACGTGGTGTTGTGGATGTTACAATGTTTTGAAAAAAACACCTGCAAATGATGGGTGAGCAAAATCTTACAGTGGTGAATTTTTCATCATATGAATTGACTGAGGCGGAACAATCATTACTTGAACTTGGCTTAACCTTTTGCCCAACAGCGAGCTTGGATTACTCAAGGACTTAAGTTGATGAAAATGTTTGTCTGTAAATGAAAAAAGAACACAGGGAGTGAGTGTGATAAGCAACGATCAAGTATCAGAATACCTGTGCTTGAATAATATTAAAGGTTTGGCATGCCTTGCGGAAATGGGTGAAAGGCTGGGTGAATCGTCCAGTGAGAGAGATCTGTTGGGACAACTAGGTCTAGAAACGAGAGGGGCAGTGCCAACCAAATTTAAGCCCAAATCTACTTCTAACCCTAACCTTCGGCATGACAATTTGGATACCTTCCATGAGGTCGTCATAAGGAACCTTATAGAATTTGGGACAAAACTAACAATAAACACGCACACAACCTGATTTCAGAGCAAAGGACAGCCCTAGGGACACTCAATGGTGATCAGAGTTTATCATCAAGCCATCTGATAAAGGAGGCAATGTAGTCCTATGGGATGTTAACCTATACAGGGAGGAGGCTAACCGACAACTTGTCCTCTCTAAGAACTATGTGAGTTCGAGTAGGAATCATATGATGAGGCAACCAACAGCTACTATATTAAATTGGCTAACTGGAGAGAACAAAATATCTGGGGAGGAGGAATACAGATTCCTTTATACCAAAACACCTAAGGCACCCCGTTTTTACATGCTCCCGAAAATTCATAAGGATAGCACCAACTCGCCGGGAAGGCCCATAGTTTCAGAGAATGGCAGCCTCCTGGAAAATACATCTGTATTCTTGGATGCTCTCCTTTTTCCCTATGTGCCTCCCGTCCTATTGCAGGGACAGCACAGACTTCATCAATAAAGTAGAGGGTATTTTGTGGCAGGAAAATTTCTGGATGGTTACAATTGATGTAGTGGCCCTGTACACGTGCATCAAACACAGTGAGGGAATTGGAGCATGTAAACATTTTTTAGGGATAATTCTATCTTCCTAGATGAACACTCGATGATGTTGATTGATATGCTGACCTTTTGCCTGGAGAACAATTTTTTTACGTTTGAAGACAGATGGTACAAACTGTTAGTCGGAACCGCTATGTGAAGCTGCTTTGCGCCAAGCTATGCCTGCATGTTTATGGTGGTTGGGAGGAACAGCTTGTGTGGATTGAGAAGAATGAACATCTGACTAGGCATATTGTATTCGGGACAAGATTTATAGACAACATTTTCATGATATGGGGTGGATCTAAAACTGACCTAGAGAGTTTCTTCGTTATGTTAGCGAACAATGAGGTCAATCTCCATTTCACACACAGATATGATCAAAAGGATATGGACTTCTTGGATGTTTGTGTTAAAGCTGAGAATGGATCAATCTTGACAGAACTTCATAAAAAGGTGGCCGCAGGCAACAGTCTGCTACATGCGGATAGCCACCATCCACCTAATCTCTAGTGGAGTATTCCCTTTGAAGAGTTAGTCTGGGCTAGGCTCAATTGTAATACACAACAGGCGTATGAGAGAGAACAGAACAAGATATTAGGGAGGTTCCGGAGAAGAGAGTACCCTGAGAAAGTCCTCACTGTAGCCAGGGAGAAGGCTGCAACACAGAAGAGATAAGCCCTTTTGCTAAAGAGAACTGAGACTAGAAAGGAAGAGAACAGTATCAGAATGATTACCACCTACAACATAGAGGCCACATCGATAAACAGCACCCTAATGAGACATTGGCATATAGTTAATGATCCTGTGATAGGTCAACTGGTCAGCGCACATCCACTGGTTACATGGGAGCAACTAAACAGCAAGGTTGGTTTCAACAGCTATGGGGCTTCTTCAAATGTGGGAAGTGTAAGGCCTGCGGTGCCAGTAAGAACAGGAAAACATATTGGTTACCAACAGGGAAAACTGGAAATATAAGGAAGTTTATGAATTGCAACACTGCTTTCTGTGTGTATGTGATACTCTGTCTCTGTGAAAAGATGTATGTTGGCAGCACCATTTTTCCTATAAAGAAAAGAATACTAGAACACATGAGAGCAATCAGTCAATCAATCAATCAATCAATCAATCAATCAATCAATCAGAACATTTATATAGCACGCTACTCACCCGTGAGGGTCTCAAGGCGCTGAAGGGAGGGGGTGCTGCTACTGCTCGAAAAGCAAGGTCTTGAGGTGTTTCCTGAAGGTGAGATGGTCCTGGGTCAGTCGTAGGTGTGTGGGGAGGGAGTTCCATGTCTTGGCTACCAGGAAGGAGAAGGATCTTTCTCCGGCGGTGGTTCTGCGAATCCGCAGGACGGTGGCGAGGTTGGCGGAGCGAAGCTGGCGGATGGGAGTGTAGAATGAGAGGCGGTTGTTGAGGTATTCGGGGCCTATGTCGTGGAGCGCTTTGTGTGCGTGGGTGAGGAGCCTGAACGTGATCCTCTTGTTGACGGGGAGCCAGTGCAGGTCTCTCAGGTGGGTGGATATGTGGCTGTGGTGAGGGATGTCGAGGATGAGTCGTGCGGAGGCGTTCTGTATGCGTTGCAGTCGTTTCTGGAGTTTGGCGGTGGTTCCTGCATATATGGGCGTTTCCGTAGTCTAGTCGGCTGGTGATGATGGCCTGGCTGACGGTCTTTCTGGTTTTGGTGGGGATCCACCTGAAGATCTTCCGGAGCAAGCGCAGGGTGTTGAAGCAAGAGGACGAGACGGCGTTGAATTGCTTGGTCATCGTGAGGGAGGGGTCCAGGATGAATCCCTGGTTGCGTGCGTGGTCTGAGGGTGTCGGCGCGGAGCCCAGTGCTGTGGGCGACCAGGAGTCGTCCCAGGCGGATGGGGATTGTCCAAGGATGAGGACCTCCGTCTTGTCTGAGTTCAGTTTCAGGCGACTGAGCTTCATCTATTCCGCGACGTCTTTCATTCCTTCCTGGAGGTTGGTTTTGGCGATGGCTGGGTCTTTGGTGAGGGAGAGTATCAGCTGGGTGTCGTCAGCGTAGGAGATGATGTTGATGTTGTGTTTGCGTGCGATGGTGGCGAGGAGGCTCATGTAGATATTGAAGAGGGTTGGGCTGAGCGCGGAGCCTTGTGGTACGCCGCAGATGATCTCGGTGGCTGCTGATCGTAAGGGAGGGAGGCGGACTCTCTGGGTTCTGCCGGAGAGGAACGAGGTGATCCAGTCCAGGGCCTTTTCTTGGATCCCAGTGTTGAAGAGGCAGGTTCTTAGGGTGCGATGGCATACGGTATCAAAAGCTGCAGAGAGGTCCAGGAGAATGAGGGCGGCTGTTTCTCCGTTGTCTATCAGGGTCCTGATCTCATCGGTGGCTGCGATGAGGGCAGTCTCGGTGCTGTGGTTGGCTCGAAATCCGGACTGGGGTGGGTCGAGTGCGTTGTTTGCCTCGAGGAAAGCAGTCAGCTGTTTGTTGACGGTCTTCTCAATGACTTTGGCAGGGAAGGGTAGAAGAGAGATGGGGTGGAAATTCTTGAGGTCTCTGGGTTCCGCTGTGGGTTTCTTTAGCAGGGCGTTGATTTCTGTGTGCTTCCAGCTCTCGGGGAAGGTGGCTGACGCGAAGGTTCAAAAAACAAAATGTTCAAAAAGTTTATTGTTTAGTTAGTTAAAACCATAACAATTTAAAACCGGCATTTAAAAACCAAAAATAAAAGAGTAAATCATTATCGTACAAGAAGAATAACCACACATTCATTTCATCTCTTCTGATTCTTCTAAAATTCATTATAAACAAATACAATACAGTAGAATCGACCGTCTTCCTCTTTAACCGAGTTTCCAGTCTTTTTAACAAAGCTTAATAAATGCTTTAAGGAATTTAATCAGTCTGCCGCTCGGAGGTGGATCTTCCGGATTTAGGCACGCTGTTATTGCCACTCTGCATGACCTAATACCTCTTACATTAAAACTTGTTTTTAGAAGCATAACTCGTTCTTTATACAGTTTTTTGCATATGCAAATTATATGAATGAAATCTTCTTTGTGGAAGTTGCACAGGCGGCATAATTTAGAACCTGTGTGCACCCAGGCTGGCTGGTCTGCCAAAGATGGTAGTTTACCAAAGCGTAATGTCATTAATTGTTTTTTTACATTCATTGAGAACGGTATGCTCAAATAAGGTGCCGGAACAAGGGACTTATAGTTATTTATCACCATTCAAGCGTGTGACCTTGTTCTAAAGATATTTCTGTCCAGCTGGGATGAATGAATTTTGGAAGCTTTGTTTATTGCTTGTTTGAATGATTGGTATGTGAAGGAGATGTTTATTACGTTCCGGAGATGGGGTGCGATGATGGTGTCGGCTTTGTTGAAGATATGGTGGGGGCATGGGTCCGAGGGGGAGCCGGAGTGGATGGAGTTCATGACGTTGGTGATGTCTTTAAGGCTGATGGGGGTCCAGGTGCTGAGGGTGGTGTTGGGGGTCGCTGGTTCGGTGACTGGAGGCGGAGTCTGGGGTCCAAAGCTGTCATGTATATCTGCGATCTTTTGGTGGAAGAACGTGGCGAGGGAGTTGCAGAGTTCTTGTGACGGTGTGATGTCGTTGTTGCTGGCGCTGTGGTTGGAAAGCTCTTTGATGATGTTGAAGAGTTCCTTGCTGTTGTGGGTGTTGTTGTGTAGTTGCTCTTTGAATGATGTCCTTTTGGTGGTGCGGATTAGCTGGTGGTGTTTGCGGGTGGCGTTCTTGAGGTCTGTCATGTTTTCTGTGGTTTGTTCGTGGCGCCAGGTTTTTTCGAGGGTTCGGCAGTGTTTCTTTGAGTCTTTGAGGGCATCTGTGAACCATGGGGTTTTCCTGTTGCCTGGGTGGTTCTTCAGTGGAGCGAGGTCGTCGACGCAGTTGGTGATCCACTGTGCGAGGTTGTGGGCTACGTCGTTGGTGTCAACGATGTCGGTTGGCGGGTTCTTGCTTAGTGATGGAGGAGTTGGTCTGTGGTGATTTTGCTCCAGCATCTTCGGGTGGTTTGTTGCGTGCGGTGGTGGGATGTAATCTTTTTGAAGGTGAAGTGGATGCATCTGTGATTGGTCCAATGTAGTTCTGTGGAGTGGCTGAAGGAGACGTGGTTGCTGGCGGAGAAGATGGGGTCGAGCATGTGGCCAGCAAGGGGGGTGGGGGTGTTCACCAGTTGTTTGAGCCGGAGGTTGGATAGGTTGTCGAGCAGGGTGGTGGTGTTGTTGTCGTTGTTTTCTCCAGGTGGAAGTTAGGGTCTTCTAGGAGGATGTATTCTGGTGAGGTTAGGGCGTGCGGGCTGATGAAGTCGGCGATGGTTTCGCTGAATTGTGTGCGTGGGCCCGGGGGTCTGTAGATGTGCGTTCCCCTGAGGTTGGTCTTGGGGTCGGTATGAATCTGGAAGTGAAGGTGTTCGGCGGAGGGGAGTGTGTCTTCGGTGTTGGTTGTGATGTTGATGGTGTTCCTGTAGATGATGGCGATTCCTCCTCCAGTTTGGTTGATGCGGTCCTTCCGGGTGATCTTGTTGCCGTCCGGGATGGCTATGGCGATGTCGGGGCCGAAGTAGCATTCATCCAGGTTTCCGTGAGGAAGGCGCCGTCTGGTACTGTTGTGTCGAGGAGGTCCCAGAGTTCGATGGCGTGCTTGTGGACGGAGCGTGTGTTGACGAGGACGCACTTGAGGTGGTTGTTGTTTTTGCTCGGTTTGGTGCGCGGGGTGCAGGTTCGAAGGCAGGTGAATTTGCAGGCTTGACAGGTGAATGGTCCGTGGGTTCGCTTCGATGTGGCTTAGTGGCAGGCGGGTGTTCGTCCGGTGTTGAGTGCTTTGAGGGCGGCGGCGTCGTATCTCAGTAGGGTCCCCTGGCTACGGTGGGGGTCAGGGGTACTGGCGCTGGGCGCGGTCCAAGCGCGGACAGGTGCAGACGGGCCTGCCTTTGGCGCGCCCACTGCGAGGCCGCTGCGTGGCCTCCATATGAGGGGCTGTGGGAGGGATGAGCAGCTGGGAGGCGGGAGCGGGGTTGGCGAATAGGAACAGCGGGGGGGGCGCAGGGGGCAGCGGCGGGAGAAAGTGAAACAGAGGGAAAGAAGCACCGAAAGGACACCAATGCAATACGGGGCACGGGGCACAGAAGGCAAAAGGTGGGAACAGGCAGCACAAAGGGTTACACAGTAGTTACAAGGGGTTACAAGGCAGAATGCAACAGAGTAGCAATACGCAGGCAACAAGTGGGCAGGGGGGACTCACGTGGACCAGACGGGGTACAAAGGCAGAGTACAGAGCAGCAGATGCGCAGGCAACTAGTGGGCCGCGAGGACTCACGAGAACCAGCAGCAGCGGAGCAGGGTGGCAGCAAGAGCGGGAGTAATGCCACAAGGAGGACCGTGTGGTGGCTGGGGGGTGACCTACCTGGTAACACGGTCAAGGGTCGCCCCCCCAGCGGAATGTGGATTTGAGTTACTCAACGGCGCGACACTGGTTGATGTAGCATAATAAGAACGCTAACAGTCTGTATTTCTTTGGTGTTGACAGAATCGCAGCAAACAGCAGAGCGGGTGATTGTGAGAGACAACTGAGAATCCTAGAGTCCAGCTATATCATACTCCTCGATAGCAAGAGACCTTTCGGAATTAACAAAGATGAGGAACTCTATATCCAAATTGGATAGGTACCTTAGATGAACCATAATCTGCTTTCTTGATGATCTATATTTACCCTGTGTATACTGGGTCATAGGGAGGTCTCTCTGCCATGACCCAGTGTCATCAGCTTTGAAAACTTCACGGGAGGCTTAGTCCACATCAATCTCCAATAATCGGCAGACCCGCATAAAGGTTTTGACCTAATTGTAACTTTGGGTTTGATTATGTATTAATTTGGAGCTGAGGCCAGCAGTCCTGAATAACCTTGTTTTGTAATTTCTCACTTGCCCCCCTCTCCCCTTTTTCGTTTATGTTACATACTCATGGGTACCCGGTGTTTACTTTTTTGTTGCATTATTTTGACAATATTGTTTAGGCCTTTCTAACTAACACATTTGAGGTGGTACTACATTGAGACTTCTTGGCCACTTGGCCGGAATTTATGGAGGGCAGGTTGTTTATTTGTAAAACATGTGCTATGCCATCATATAGCCTTGAGTCAGTAGTTGGGATGGTGTACAAAATAGGTGCAGATACACTGACTGAGATATGTGATTTATACAAACCTGAACTGGAGCCACTGGCTAAGGAATTGACCATGCTAACAAGATTAGCAGCGCGCTTTCAATTGTTTGATTATAATTTTTATGTCTGTGACATAACTTCAATATTCTTTATTGAAACTGCATTGAATATTAAAAAGACTTTTTTTCGCTATGAGGTGTTGTGGATGTTACAATGTTTTGAAAAAACCACCTGCAATGTTATTGAAGTCTTTCTATGCTATCCATGCTTGTAACCAAAAAAAATCATTTTGAATTAACGCTACCGTTGAAGTGAACGAACAAAAAATGGATGAATTTTGAAAGAAAAAAAAACCTGATTCATAGAAGGAGTACTTGACGAATTGTGGTTTATTGCGAGAATAAGTATCTCACTTAAGGGCTGTGCAAATGAGTGACGCGTGAGACCGTGCCACATACATTTTGCAGATTACATCTGTGATTTGAGGATAGACCACAGTATCAGTTTGCACGCCAAATATAACTTGTAAAATTCTGAAAAGTGATAACCTGGAGTTGTGCATTCTACCACTATACTCTATACTCATTGCTAACTGATATCAGACACCCTTCTGCCAATTGTGTCAAAAAGGGCAATGGACCTAAGAGGCCACCGCTCAAAGCATGCATATAAAAGATATCACGGTACAAAAGGGGGTGGTGATGGACGGAGCATCTGAATCAATCAAACACTCACACCCAGTCAAAAGATCTGGGTTTAATCCAGCACCGTTCTTTAGCCCACTCTGCCACCCCAGTTCAGACATGGCTATATGCAAATCAGTCTGACCCTGTGCCTCATGGGAACAGTCCAGCCCGAACTGCCAAGCCATGTCTTCCCTGGACCGGAAACAAGCTTCCGAGGACCGGTTTCTGGCATTCCAGCCGTCTTCAGCACGGCTTGCTTGAATCCAGTGGCAAAGTGAGCAAGGGACTCACGTCTGAGCATACCCTGCCACACTTATGGCAGCCAAAAGCAGTACAAAAGGGGGTGGTGATGGATGGAGCATCTGAATCAATCAAACACTCACACCCAGTCAAAAGATCTGGGTTTAATCCATCACCGTTCTTTAGCCCACTCTGCCACCCCAGTTCAGACATGGCTATATGCAAATCAGTCTGACCCTGTGCCTCATGGGAACAGTCCAGCCCGAACTGCCAAGCCATGTCTTCCCTGGACCAGAAACAAGCTTCCGAGGACCGGTTTCTGGCATTCCAGCGGTCTTCAGCCCGGCTTGCTTGAATCCAGTGGCAAAGTGAGCAAGGGACTCATGTCTGAGCATACCCTGCCACACTTATGGCGGCCAAAAGCGGTACAAAAGGGGGTGGTGATGGACGGAGCATCTGAATCAATCAAACACTCATACCCAGTCAAAAGATCTGGGTTTAATCCATCACCGTTCTTTAGCTTACTCTGCCACCCCAGTTCAGACATGGCTATATGCAAATCAGTCTGACCCTGTGCCTCATGGGAACAGTCCAGCCCGAACTGCCAAGCCATGTCTTCCCTGGACCGGAAACAAGCTTCCGCGGACCGGTTTCTGGCATTCCAGCCGTCTTCAGCCCGGCCTGCTTGAATCCAGTGGCAAAGTGAGCAAGGGACTCACGTCTGAGCAGTATGCCAGTGCCAGAAACCGGTCCTCGGAAGCTTGTTTCCGGTCCAGGGAAGACATGGCTTGGCAGTTCGGGCTGGACTGTTCCCATGAGGCACAGGGTCAGACTGATTTGCATATAGCCATGTCTGAACTGGGGTGGCAGAGTAAGCTAAAGAACGGTGATGGATTAAACCCAGATCTTTTGACTGGGTATGAGTGTTTGATTGATTCAGATGCTCAGTCCATCACCACCCCCTTTTGTACCGCTTTTGGCCGCCATAAGTGTGGCAGGGTATGCTCAGATGCTCTGTCCATCACCACCCCCTTTTGTACCGCTTTTGGCCGCCATAAGTGTGGCAGGGTATGCTAAGACGTGAGTCCCTTGCTCACTTTGCCACTCGGTTCAAGCAAGCCGGGCTGAAGACGGCTGGAATGCCAGAAACCGGTCCTCAGAAGCTTGTTTCCAGTCCAGGTAAGACATGGCTTGGCAGTTCGCGCTGGACTGTTCCCATGAGGTACAGGGTCAGACTGATTTGCATATAGCCATGTCTGAACTGGGGTGGCAGAGTGGGCTAAAGAACGGTGATGGATTAAACCCAGATCTTTTGACTGGGTGTGAGTGTTTGATTGATTCAGATGCTCCGTCCATCACCACCCCCTTTTGTACCGCTTTTGGCCGCTATAAGTGTGGCAGGGTATGCTAAGACGTGAGTCCCTTGCTCACTTTGCCACTGGGTTCAAGCAAGCCGGGCTGAAGACGGCTGGAATGCCAGAAACCGGTCCTCGGAAGCTTGTTTCCGGTCCAGGTAAGACATGGCTTGGCAGTTCGGGCTGGACTGTTCCCATGAGGCACAGGGTCAGACTGATTTGCATATAGCCTTGTCAGAACTGGGGTGGCAGAGTGGGCTAAAGAACGGTGATGGATTAAACTCAGATCTTTTGACTGGGTGTGAGTGTTTGATTGATTCAGATGCTCCGTCCATCACCACCTCCTTTTGTACCGCTTTTGGCCGCCATAAGTGTGGCAGGGTATGCTCAGACGTGAGTCCCTTGCTCACTTTGCCACTGGATTCAAGCAAGCCGGGCTGAAGACGGCTGGAATGCCAGAAACCGGTCCTCGGAAGCTTGTTTCCGGTCCAGGGAAGACATGGCTTGGCAGTTCGGGCTGGACTGTTCCCATGAGGCACAGGGTCAGACTGATTTGCATATAGCCATGTCTGAACTGGGGTGGCAGAGTGGGCTAAAGAACGGTGACGGATTAAACCCAGAACTTTTGACTGGGTGTGAGTGTTTTATTGATTCAGATGCTCCGTCCATCACCACCCCCTTTTGTACCACTTTTGGCCTCCATAAGTGTGGCAGGGTATGCTCAGACGTGAGTCCCTTGCTCACTTTGCCACTGGATTCAAGCAAGCCGGGCTGAAGACGGGTGGAATGCCAGAAACCGGTCCTCGGAAGCTTGTTTCCGGTCCAGGGAAGACATGGCTTGGCAGTTCGGGCTGGACTGTTCCCATGAGGCACTGGGTCAGACTGATTTGCATATAGCCATGTCTGAACTGGGGTGGCAGAGTGGGCTAAAGAACGGTGATGGATTAAACCCAGATCTTTTGACTGGGTGTGAGTGTTTGATTGATTCAGATGCTCCGTCCATCACCACCCCCTTTTGTACCGCTTTTGGCCACCATAAGTGTGGCAGGGTATGCTCAGACGTGAGTCCCTTGCTCACTTTGCCACTGGATTCAAGCAAGCCGGGCTGAAGACGGCTGGAATGCCAGAAACCGGTCCTCAGAAGCTTGTTTCCGGTCCAGGGAAGACATGGCTTGGCAGTTCGGGCTGGACTGTTCCCATGAGGCATAGGGTCAGACTGATTTGCATACAGCCATGTCTGAACTGGGGTGGCAGAGTGGGCTAAAGAATGGTGATGGATTAAACCCAGATATTTTGACTGGGTGTGAGTGTTTGATTGATTCAGATGCTCCGTCCATCACCACCCCCTTTTGTACCGCTATAGAAGATATCACAGCACTCTGAATGTAGTCCAGTAAGTCAATTTAGTCCAATGAGTCAGGATCACGATAAATTCAATCAAAGGTCTGTTTATTGTGTGTAACTTGAAGTCTCCAGTGACAAAGTAACATCAAAAGACACAGCCAACACGTGTTTCGTCAACTGCATGACTGCTTCAAGGCTGCAGGAATGTACAATCCAAGAAAAGGCAGTCCAGACCTTCATACTCTGATATATGAAATCTATGCCTGCTGGCAGGAACTGACACACTTAATAAATGTGAAAGATTAAACAAGAAAAGTAAAGGTTAAAAATTCCTTGAAGTGTACCCGTAGTCATGACACGCTGCCATGTGATTGTGTTAGAGAAAGAAAGTGATAAAGATTGAAAACAGAGAGGATTGACTCTAGCGCTCCTGTGTGCAGCGAATCCAAAAGAGAAGAACCCCTCTATGCCAGCTAAAACACGGTGCAGTATAAAGATGTTTGTAAACACAGTGTAGTTTAAAGATGTTTGGTAAACACGGTGTAGTATAAAGATGTTGGTGTGTCAAACATCCGTCACCCAAAGATAACAAACGGAATATACCGAAGGAAGAGCATTGGACTAAATTGACCTACTGTACTAAGTTCTCTTCGGTTTACCTGGAATTTTACAGGCATAGACGGGGTTATTCTTAGAAAAGTTTGTCTCTCAGGCATCAAAATCCAGGTGTGTGTACAACAAGTGGATTGTGTCAGTCTCTTGGCAGTTAACTGGCCAATTCCATGGTGTTTTACTCTTTAAATGTGGCCCGTGTGAGTGTACGCCTGGGCATAGAAAGTTTTCCTTGTATTAATCTCATTGTGGTCTTGTGGTCACCACGTTTATTCCAGGTGCGCACAAAGTTCTCACGGGGTTGAGTTACAACCCTGTCTATTCCACGTAGCACTCCCTGGGACTCCCCGGGCCGTCACTCACCTGTGGCTTGCATCTCGCACAGTGGTGGCTGCCTGCGCATGGCCCCGCCCCTCGTACCCGCACTGCCCGTCGCCTGCTTTCTCCTGGGGACTGCGGTCTGCTTTGCACACACCAAACTGCTTCCTGCCCTCTTTCTCTCCGCACGCCCACACCTGGGTGATGTCAGCAGTGCTGTGGAGGGCAGTGGGAGGGAGCAGGCGGAGGGAGTCTCGGACAGGAAGTGCAGCTTTGGACAATCCCGCAGCGGCTGCAGCCCGGGTTCTGCACTTTCAAACACCAGCCTCCCTGCCCAGGGAAGTGGGGACCCGAAGCAAGCCGAGCACCGGATCCAAGACCCCTGCGTGAAGCTGGCAGCCAGGTAGGAATGGAATTAGACTGGTAGCGCAACACAGGGCACCACGCCGCGGAGGGGAGGGTGTGTCTCCCGGGAGGGGTAGTCTGGAATGTGATTTGGAGAAGTACCAGCTGCTGAGAGAGAAGGGGAATCCTTCTGAAGGGTATTTTGTCGCATGCATGCTCCTAAAGTTACATTATAGACCGGATTAAGCTCTGTTTCCTAACTTTCCGAGGCGACACGGCGGTGAAATCGGGCTGCGGCCAGTCTGAACTGGGTGTTGTTTCTCAACTCTGTTATCGCATCTGTGGCCGTGAATTGTTTCTGTTTACCCTGCCTCTCCTTCACAGATACTTTGAATCTTTTTTCGCAGTTCATTACACACCCTCTGTTTATTTTGTTAACGTTGCTCCCTCTGTAGTGGGTGCGTTTTGTGTGTTTCCTTCATTAGTGTATGTGATGCTGCATTTTTGTGTGTGTGTTACCATCAAACCTGCACCTTTTTGTTGCCTCCTATTTTAGTGCGCGCTGCATTTCGTCGAATGTTCACTTCTCACGGTGTGCCTTACTTCTTCACTATCTTTTAATTAACTTAGTGTCTTTTGCAATGGTACTTAGCATTTCTTTCTGTCTGTGTTAGTGGTTCCGCACATCACGTTGACTCTTTCTCTGTAAAATGATTAACTTTCCAGAGCCCTCTGTCCAAGTCCGCCCCGCAGACAGGTAGGCACTGCACTGCCTTCTTGCTGCACAGGTTGAACTCGTCCGTCATCGTTGTCAGTTGCGAGATGGACATTGATCAGCTGGAAATAGGCCTCTCCAGGTTCAGGTGGAGGAGCAGAGAGGGGTCAAGTGAGGTTCTGCGTTGCATCCTGATTTTCAGGTGCAATGACAACCCTGAGGCTCCATCGTAAAGCGTGTGCCTGCTCGTGAGAGGATTTCTGATGTATTTGTTTTAAATGTTTCGTAATCATGTTTTTGTATTTATTTTTTTAATAATGTATATATTCTAGAGTCTAGAGCATTTGAGTTTATCAGATAGATGCGACAGCGGGACATGCAGCCCATGAACTTTATTTTCATTATGGGAATTGTCCCGAATATATAATGGGTTACACAGGACTACAAATCCCATCATGCAGCTTAAAACACTGAACTATGTGTGCCTACTCACTTCAGGGACTAGGTAACCCGGTTTCTGTTACTTGCAGATCTCTCTCCTCGCGGATGATTTGTCATCCTTCCTTGTCATTCCCCCCCCCCCCCCCCCCATGCCACATTTTTGACTTATCGGCCAAGTGCTCTTTCTGTCCCATGTCTGTCAACACAAGCGCATGCACCCGCCCCTCCCTCCTTTTTTGAGTATTTTTTATTTATTTTAATTTTATAAAGTGAATAAGTTGGGAATTCTATGAAGCTGACCATTACAGTTCACAGCTGAGACGCTGGGGATGGTTCTAGAAAATGGCGAGATGTGTACCGTGAGAAGTTTCATTTAGCGGTTCCAGAGCAGCGTTATTATTTCGTTTACAGTTGCTTTGCTGCACTGTGGAATGCTATCCTTCATGCACGCGCCTCTCCTCCGTGCTATCTCTTCCAGAGCTGCTTCCCAGGCCCCCGGACACCCTCCCATCCGCACATAGCCGGCGCGTGGTGAGAACTTCCTGCCATCTGCAGTTGATCAGACTCGTAGCCTAGCATTCATACATGCAAAGAGCACCGATAAAGGCCGCTGGGTCGAGGGACAGCCACACATTCTTTCCCCAATGACCCGGTAGGCTTTATTCTCAGGATTTTACTGATCAGGCTATTATATTAACGAGCGTGTTAAAAAAAAAAAACACCCTTGGCTTCACAGTACTACTCTCTTTAAGGGCACGCTGGCCAGTGTTTGAAAGACTGGTAAGGCTGGAGAAGAGTCAGTCACGCAAAGGAGAAAAGCC
Organism: Lissotriton vulgaris; assembly: GCF_964263255.1. NCBI lineage: Eukaryota > Metazoa > Chordata > Amphibia > Caudata > Salamandridae > Lissotriton > Lissotriton vulgaris. Next base: position 324,147,983 of record NC_141693.1, read on the forward strand.
ATGGTTGCTCAAGGCCAGTCCACATCGGGAACTTTCGTCATAGATATGTTTTTTAATGAAATGGCCCTTTTTTGTCTAACAAATATAATTTATGTAAGTAGGTTTGTAGCCATACATTTGCAAAATTGCATGTTGCTACTGCAGCAAAAGCGTTTACACTATACCAGTTGAATTGACGCCAGCAAAACATGGGCATTTTTGGGTCTTGCCTAGGCAGCGCTTGCGCTGTCTCTTCGAGGCATGCTGTATTCAGAATATTGCGATACAAAAGGGGATGATGGACGGAGCGTTTGAGCAAATCAAACACTCACCCCCAGTCAACTGACCTGGGTTTAATCCATCACCATTCTTTAGCTCACTCAGCCACCCCAGTTCAGACATGGCCATATGCAAATCAGTCTGACCCTGTGCCTCATGGGAACAGTCCAGCCCGAACTGCCAAGCCATGTCTTTCCTGGACTGGAAACAAGCATCCTGGGACCGGTTTTGGATTCATAATCCTCCGTCCATCACACCCCCTTCGGTACCTCTTTGTTCGCCATAAGTTGGCAGGGTATGCTCAGACGTGAGTCCCTTGCTCACTTTGCCACTGGATTCAAGCAAGCCTGGCTGAAGATGGCTGTAATGCCAGAAACCTGTCCTAGGAAGCTTGAATCCGGTCCAGGGAAGTCCTGGCTTGGCAGTTCGGGCTGGACTGTTCCCATGAGGCACAGGGTCAGACTGATTTGCAGATGGCCATGTTTGAACTGGGGTGGCAGAGTGGGCTAAAGAACGGTGATGGATTAAACCCAGATCTGTTGACTGGGTGTGAGTGTTTGATTGGTTCAGATGCTCCGTCCATCACCACCCCCTTTTGTACCGCTTTGTTCGCCATAAGTTGGCAGGGGGGAACATCCTTTAACGCGGATGTTACCCCGCAGTGCTTTTACGAGGTGACCTTTACAATGCAAGTCGTAACCACGACTTGCGCTGGAGGGCGCTAAAGCATAAAGAATAGTATATTTACTTTTCCAACACCTACCCTACTATCCACGGGGACTGGTGTTAGAATAGTAAATTATACTTTTTACTATCCGCGCCCAACAACGCAAGTCGTTGTAATGACTTGCGTTGTTAAAGACGCGTTGTAAAGGCACACGTTGAAACAGTACGCGTTGTACCGTCATACATCCGTTGGCAGGGTATGCTCAGACGTGAGTCCCTTGCTCACTTTGCCACTGGATTCAAGCAAGCCTAGCTGAAGACGTCTGTAATGCCAAAAACCGGTCCTAGGAAGCTTGAATCGGGTCCAGGGAAGGCATGGCTTGGCAGTGTGGGCGGGACTGTTCCCATGAGGCACAGGGTCAGACTGATTTGCATATGGCCATGTTTGAACTGGGGTGGCAGAGTGGGCTAAAGAACGGTGATGGATTAAACCCAGATCTGTTGACTGGGTGTGACTGTTTGATTGGTTCAGATGCTCCGTCCATCACTACCCCCTTTTGTACCGTATTCAGAATATTAGCATGAATCTCCGCCCATCTTTTTAACTGGCTCCTGCTACTGTAGTTTGTAAATGGTGGCTTTTCATTGTTCAATAGGCTTAGTAGTCCCTCCTTAGTACCACCTTTTGTTGTAACATACCATGAGGACTGCTCCTCTTGTATGTGTTGTTATGCTGTATGTTTTATGTACAATCTGTGAGCGCTAATTTCTGAAAAGACTTTCTCCGACCTTCTGTTGCAGACATCACTCTCTCCACAGCAACGTAATGATTTTTTTTGGGTACTGCAGCACGCATGCTTGGACTTAACAATGGTGACTGGGCAACTTTTCTTTTGTTATGCGCGGCTCGCCCAACTCTTTTTTTTGAGACATTGTATTTTTTTTCACAATTCGTCACAACTATAATGGCGCCCGCACATCTTCTTTCTAAATGCGTTGCTCGCCCGAATTGCACCGCTCATAAAACTTGTTAATTTACCCCAAATGTTTTTTTTTGCATGCTTTAAGAATAGCATCCGTGAGCCTTGCTTTTGTTCGGCGTAAACAAGGGCCGGTCCCTCGCCACAGCTTGAGGAGGAGTCCTTAAAGCACACACTAGGACCCTGCTCTCCTTTAGGGCAGCCAACCATGTCTCACAGCCCTTCTCCATGCTGATTCCACAACAACAATAGGGTCCGAGGCACAGAAAGGAGAACGCTTGTGTGCGTGGCTCCAAACAAGCTCTTCCCCTCAAACGCTATTCACCAGTTGGGGGCTCATGGGGACAATGGTGCACTTTGTAAAGGGATGCTAATCACAAACCCAACGAAGATCCCAATGGCTAGCCATACAGGGTTGTGGGAACGTACACCAGGTTAGTAGTTTCATGGCCATTTTAGTACACAGCAATTCCAAATATTTGTATGCAACCAAATTATTTTACGTCCAAAATATTACTGCTTTTTCCACGGGTGTAGTATATTCACTGCAGCAAGCATCTCAGTGAGTTGAAAATTTCAGTATTTTTGCATTATATTTTTAGATGATACCAGTATGCCCACGGCCACCTGCATGCTCTTGTGGGCTTGTCTCCGTACCAATCTGCCCACCATCACACAAACTCGCATTATTACGTGTGCGTACTACTTGTTTATATAGATCATGTCCCTCAGTTACTTGGCCCTTTAGTGTTTGTTCTTGCTGATGCATATGCCAGTGTAGGTATGCTCTGAAGGGATCACTGACATAATATCGAATTCACAAATATAGAATTACCAAAATATCGAAGAAAAAATATAGAATGCAAAAATATCGAATTCCTATCTACAAACAGTTAAGTACAAAAATATCGAATCAAAAATATAGTTTAAAAAAATAGTTAGTCAAAATATCGTTTTTTTTTTTTAAATGTCTTAAAAGTAATTTAAAATTAATTAAATATTAAATATAACATTTACTATTATCACTCCAGTGAGTGCAACAGTTGGGAAAGCGTTGGATAGCGTAGGGGTAAAAATTACTATTCCCACTCCAGGGAGTGCAACAGTAGGGAAAGCGTTGGATAGCGTAGGGGTAAAAATTACTATTACCACTCCAGAGAGTGCAACAGAAGGGAAAGCTTTGGATAGCGTAGGGGTAAAAATTACTATTACCACTCCAGAGAGTGCAACAGTAGGGAAAGCGTTGGATAGTGTAGAGGTAAAAATTACTAATCCCACTCCAGAGAGTGCAACAGTAGGGATAGCGTTGGATAGCGTAGGGGTAAAAACTACTATTCAATATTAAATTACTTACCTTCAATTCGATATTTTTCACCACTATATTCTGTCCATTCGATATTTTGTCCATTCTATATTTTGACTTGGATATTTTGGTAATTCTATATTTTGGATTCGATATTTTGTCTTGTTACCCTCTGAAGGTCATCCATGAGGTTATGCTTGGACCCACTATGTCTAAAAGTGAAGTTGTATTGGACTTTAAGATTTCCCTTTAGTTGTGCTTTCAAAAGGTGGGTGCGCCATTGTGACCTTAGCCAAAGTTGGGTGAGAGTGAAGTATTTTCAGTGTTTTCTTCATAATTAGGGCTCCCGGTTTTATGGTATTTATTTTTTTGACATTTCCGTCTGTATATTTATTTTGGCTTTTGTGGAAAAATGAAGCTGAAATTAGTATATTTGCACATTTATTCAACCAGTAAATATGCACTCATGCTTGAAGGTCTACTATGTGTCAGTGCTGTAAACACCCACAGAAGATAAATCAATGCACTTCTAAGAAAATATGCACATTTCAGTATCAACCATGTGCATATCTACTGCTGTTAAAGTCTCTTTACTAAAAGTCCTTTCTTTTTTAGCCCCTTACCTATCAATCCACACAGCTATTGGCCTGGCAGTCATGACAAACAGTATTTAGAATTACTCAAAAAGCAACCAATTTCCTTTTTTATGCACATTTAAAAATAAATACAGACAAGAAAATAAATGTTTTCTGTCTGTATTTATCTGTAAAAATCAGTAAAAACGGAAAACAGGGAGCCTTCTTCATAATGTATGCAGTGGGGTCCATATCTTTTGCTCTGGCAACTAACCCATAAAGTTGCGTAACTTAAACTTTGTCTGTTTGAAGTCTTGCTACACACTTCGTGCTCTTTACTTTCTGCGTGAGTGGGTGTGCTGGGTTCGTAATTATATTACTGAGAACGTTTTAGTTCATTCTGATTTTTGGCTCCTGAGTTAGTGGCATGCGTAATCCTGTAATCACAGAGTTAGTGTTTTAGTTTGCTGGCTACGTCGGTCGGAACTTTTAAGTCTTTCTTTAGTTGGGATTTCCTCAGGGCAGAACTGTACCAGTGATCTACCTTGCCCCCTATCTCCCCATCAATTTGATTCATGCCATGATGTATTTTTCATGTGCAGAGACATTGACTACGGTGTTTTAAACCACAGCTGGAGCACAAAGGGATACATTCCTGCGGGAAGCTACTATTAATAGAAATGGAGTATTGCAATGCTAGTGAAAATAAAACCTGCCACTCGGCACCTTCATTCGCATGACACTACATTCACACATCTATTATTATAGGTGAAAGTTCACTATCTACTGCATCATAGATTGCGCACGCAATCACTGCATATACGTGCTTTAAATAGGCAGGTACTGAGTACCTGCAATACTTTTAATTGGAGAGTACTAGCACTTAGCAGAATCATGAACGTTCTCTGGCATAGGGGGCCAGCACTTCTATTTTTCCATTTCAAGCACTGCTGTAAATAGCAAAATGACTTGTTATTTTTGACCTCAGAAAGATGAAAGGCTGGGTTGTCGGTGCATGCATTTGAGGTAACAATAGATATCATCAGTGGATGGTTAACTTACTAAACCAAGATGACTATACATATTGCTTATCAGTCCACTTATTTCTTTTTTTCTGCCTGTCATTTTTGTTAGCTTTGCATCCTGTAACTTATTTTACGGAAATGCAGTTCAATATCCTTAAAATGCTTTAAAAATGAAAGTCCCACTGTGAAGGCAAACAGGTACAGCAGTGTAGTAGGAGCTGCAATAATCCTGATGTTTTTTTCTGTTATTAATCATATTCTTTTGTTCTGTGTAGAAAAAACTTGAGTATCAGACCGCAGTGACACGTCTAATTCACTTTAAATCAAAGAAAATCAATGACCCAGGCCTTAGAAATTATCGTCTACATAGATTCCCAATACCACATAAATACTATCCACATAATTCAACTGCACATCATTACACATAATCCCACTACACAAATCCACTCCCCACTATTACACGCCACACAATTCCAGAGCCAACAATTTCAATCTGAGCCGCATTATTCCATTACACACAACATACAAACACTCCTTAACACATGGGTAAAATGCACTGTAATTTACAAGGCCAATAGCTCTAACTCAAGCAAATGCAAGACCTATTGCATTTCCAATGCATGTTTATTTTTACTATAGTTGTTTTCCCCCTGAAGATATTTTTTGTAAAATGTCCAGCAACAGTTTTACACAGTGCCAGATCTTGAATGAAAAGCTAAACCAGTTTTCTGGCATACAGTACAGGCAGAAAGTGTAAATAGTCCCTTTTTTTCCATATTATTTCTTTGGCATAGTATTGTTCTTTGCTACAGAATTGTATTAGAGCATTTATATAGCACTTCATGCACCCCACTCGTCTTTAAGCGCTTTCCAGAGTCGAGTAAAAAACAGCTGTGTTGCTTACGGTTGGCAGCAGGAGGTTTAATAGAGTGACCCATCTAGGAAGAATTAGGGTGTCACGCGTGCGGTTGGGTGGATGAGCCAAATGTTTCAAAACGAAAGTGCATAATCACTCAGCATGGATTAAAGCAGAGCGTGATGTAAGAAAGAGTCGCTTTTGTATTTCATTACCACATCTAAGTGTATTACGCCTGGTGGATGGAGCGTGACTTTAGAGTAGCCATTGTGGGAAACATTTTGATGTTATGTATGAGGTAGGGAGGTGTGCTCAACTCGTAGCAGACATGTGTGATGACAGCCTTTCAGCATGAAGCTAGCACACAGTCTGTGATCGCATAGCAGTACCATCTTCCAGCGATTGAGAATGAAGTTATTATGATTCAATGAATTCAGTGCCTAATTTGTGCCGGCATTTCTTGGCGCTTGGCACCAGCACTTACTTCTCAACACTGGCACTTAAAACAGTCCACCACATGGCGGCACTGTTTGACTATTATTGAGGTGAGTGTTTAACAATTCAATATACACTAAAAATTGACAATGCCAGCCACCCAGGCTATTTTATAGCTTTGAATGGTCTTTTAATAGTCTGAATTGCCACACTTCTAGGGGTGCGATGGGTAGTAGTTGTGGAGGCCTTGGAATTGGCGGTGTTTAAGGGGCAATGGGTGGTTCAAGCTTCAGTGGCCTTCGCAGAAGGGCCCTGAGAGTTAAATCTGTTACCAATAAAGCACTGGATGAATGTGCTTGGATGGTAGAGTGTAGATTTATAATATATTAGATCCCCACCTATGATCAGAGCCCACCAGTCTTTCTAAGTGGACCATTCAGGAATGGAGGGGTTGAAATCCACCTAAAGATGGAGCTTCTTAAAACCACTGATTGAGAAGAATCAGGAACTCACCTGCACTGAGCAGGAGGTGAATATCAGTGGGGGCTGTTGTGGTGGAAGAAAGGAGTGGCTGGTGCTTGGCAGGTGGGAGTCTTACATGTACCTCCTGTGCCTTTGAAGAGGGTCGAGAGAGGTCCAGGGAAGGTGGCCAGGATGTGTGTACCCCATTTCAATGGGGATCTTTTTACCTGTCAGATTTTCCGGTTGGTAAAATTGTGTCGGTTTTTAGCCCCACCCTATGCACGAGCCAACTTGTGATTGTGCGAAGTGGAATTCCACACAGCAATTCTCCACTCATCTCTTAATCGGGACCAACATTTCTTTCTGGGGATTTCCAGTTCCTCAGCTGTAACCTTTCCGCCACATCTTAAGCTTCTTTGATCCAGCTTGATATGTTATCAGTCCTTTTTCTTGACTACATAGATTACATCATTGAATAAAATGAATCCCTGCCTGGTTCTTATATCCAAGATCTGGGCTTACCCTGTTTATTTCTCGCCACGTACTAGCCGCTTTAAAGTATTTTGGTGCACTTTCCACAATTCCTACTATTGGCCTAGCTACAAAAATATGTCCCATTTGTTTTTTTTATTTTTATTTGGCCTACTATCATCCATTTTTAAGTTCCACTCTGAAGGGTTCCAAATTGACAGCGCCTAGAGACCAACCACTTAGCGTTAGCGTGCTAAATAAGTGTTTTATTTTGTCAATTCATCTTGTTTTATGGCGTATAGAAACTAGAGACAGTTTGACAGCAATGGACCATTCCCGATTGCAAATGGCCCGACAATTCTTAATGGAAGTTACCGTCTTCATCGGAATTCCACATTTTGAAGGCAAACCGTAGTTCTGATGTGTTTCAATCAGAGTCTTCACCGGCTGTAAGCAGGCAAAATCTCAGAGTCAAATACAGGGGAAGAAAATGCAGAAACTAGTATGGTAAATTCCTGCATGTTCTTTCCTAAAACCTTATTATCACTGTTATTCCCCCATTTTAGAATCCCCAGAAACCCTAGTAACCAGCGGCAGCTGGTATACAGAACGGGGGTGGTAGGGGAATATGTGACGTTACAACGCATGCCATTACATCAGATTCCGTTGCAACGGCAACTTTCTGTTGGGGGGCAGGGGGGGGGGGGGGGGTTGGAAGTTGGAATAGATTAATTTTCTTTTCCAACTTCAGTGTGTGCAACAGTAGGGAATGTTTTGGAGTTAAATCCAACACCTTCTACCCACTGCTGCACACCTTTTTCGTTGCAATGGCATGCGATGTAATGGCATGCGTTGTAACAGTTGCGTAGTAAAGGCTGTTTCCCGGGGTAGGGTGATGTTAAAATAAATTAAAATCCCACTTACCTCCTCTGCAGGGCCACCATCTCTCCTCCAGGGTCGTCTCTCAGGAAGCACCCAGGCTCCCCTAAGCCAATCACAATGCTGCTGTCACCATGACAGCCATATCAATCATGTTTTGATTGGTCTGAGCACTGTGGTTCGGTGCTCAGACTGGGACGGGAGCCTGAGCATTTTCTCCACCCAGGCTGTGCATTACAGTGCGGTGGAGAACATGCCAAGTGTGCATGACCCAAGAAGGCCAGCCAAACTGTCACGCACACTTAAGAGCACTTAAGTGCATGAACCAATCCTCCCCTTGTGGTTGTGAGACAGGTCAGCGCCACCAGCCTCCAAAACTGTTTTAGTAAGGAAAAATAAAATGAGAATGATGTGTCGGTATCATTTTATTTTTCCTTTTTTCCACTGCTAAAAAGCAGTAGGGCGACGCTCCTCCGCCTCAGGGGAGGTGACGCCACTGCTAGTACTATTCATTTCTGTGGGATGTAAATAACGGAGATTATTCTGGGTTACTGGGAATGAGCACCTTATTCTTTTTGTAAAATGACCCCAGGAGGCATTCTTTAGCAGGCCCACTCTTGGTGTCCGCCTACTAGTATTTTCTGTAGGAGATGGAAAAATGTGTCCTTATCCCGCAGTCTTTTTCAATGCAGGGAAGCACAACGCGGTCATTACAACGACTGCGTTGTGATTCGGCATACCATTACTCTGCAAGTCATAATGACTTGCGGAGGGGGGGGATGTTGGAATAGTATAATTTACTATTCCAACTCCAGTCTGTGCGGACACTAGGGAAGATGTTGGATTTTAAATCCAACACCTCCCCCCGCAAGTCGTTGCTCCGACTTGCAGAGTAATGGTATGCGGAATCACAATGCAGTCGTTCTTACGACCGCGTTGTGATTCCCTGCATTGAAAAAGTTTTGTGGTAAACTTTGTCTACCATGAAAAACGAATGCCAGATTTACCAAGAAAAACCATATTTTTGAAACACTTAATAACAATAAAGACTTTAAAAAGTATCTTCGAGATTTCTTGTACTCTGAGCTGAATCACTGAACAGCAATTTGGCTTTGTCAAGTTCTGTTATAAACAGTTAGGGCATGGGTTCTCCTTTTTTAAACTTTTTCTCTCTGCCCACTTTTGAGGTCCGGCTCCGAGAAGTCACAGATATACTTACAGGTCTAGCAACGGTTTCCAACTTGTTGGGGAGGTATTAAAAGGTAGACTGAATGTCCGTCGGACAGTGCGCCACCTTTGAGGTTGCGCACTGTCAGTGCGCCTCCTGAGGGCTTCTTTGCGTCTGCGCCCGCGTCTGTAATACGGCGCTTGCGCAGAGGCAAAGGGATTCCCTCATTTTCATGGGGCACGCCCCCATGCAAATGAGGGAACACCCCCTGCAGATAGCGCTGGCGCTTTATGTGCGTCAGTGCTATCGGTATTGCAGAAGGGGACACACAAGTGTCGGCGCACCCGTCTGTAATTATTTAGGCTGACAGACGTCCAATTGATTTCCCTCTAACTCGGCGCCACCGGGAGATGGTGACAGCCTCTTCAAATAAGTGTGCCTGTCCCCTTGTACCTAAATCACATAAAGAGGATATTATACTCCAGAGTTTGTGGCTTTTGAACAGTATAGTGTTTGAGAATTTAATGAGAGAACCATTATTGGGCGTTCAGGACCCACTCCAGAGGTATACCGGTCAGTGGTGCACCAAGTGCTAAGGCACCTGGGCCTATGGTTTTCAGAGAGCCACCAGTTCCTAGGTATGCTTAACTTTTACTACCCCACCAGGTGATTGTCGGGCAGTTTCCTTGAACTGGGACCCATTTTGCCATCCTACGCCCTGGACTGCTCCAATGTATCCTGTGGCAGATATGTATCTGCAACAAACATCTGATAATGGGGTTATCGCATCTGAAGATGTTTGCAAGGCCTTTTCCACCTATGCACCCAGGATCTGGAACAGCATCCCTGTATCCATGAGGACCACCCGAATACTGCTCTAATTTTAGAAACTGTTGAAGACTCTCCTCTTTAAAGTACACTAGCTCACAATTTATTAACACAGATACCTCTCCTATTACTTATTGACTTTAAACTTGCCTTTGACCATATAGAGCCCTCCGCTGCCTTTTAGTTCGATTTGCACTATAGAAATACCTTTATACATGCAAGGGATAAAGCTGGAGCATTAAAAGGTACCTGCTAAGGCCATACTGTTGGAGACTGAAGGTTCAAGTAAGGTGTGGTTGACTAGACAGTGGGAAACCTACTGAAGCGAAGAGTCTGAGAGGCAAGCGAGAAGAGTCCTCTATTATCAGTATATATTCTCTTTGTAAGTCCTCTTTCAACAGAGAGAGCTTAGCTACATTTGCTTGCCCTAAATTCTTTAATTCCACACTTGGCTACACTTTGACTGAGCTCGGTTATCATTCCCTGTACTCCCTCATCAGGGTTGCAACCTGGTGGAAAGCTTTACGCCAGCTCTTTCATTCAACAAGCAACACATTTAATATTGCAGACTTTTTAATTACCAGAATGAAGATATCTTATATGCATCATACACTGCAATCTAAGCAGAATTGCTCTTGTTACCTTACTCTGAGACGGGCGTTGCATCGACATCCAAATCGTGATCTGCAAATGGCGTTAAAATCTCGACAGGGACTTTTCAACTTGTTAACCCGATCAACAATCTTACCATTCTGGTTGTTAGTTATACAGTTGTGCATTGGATCCATGATGTAGACAGGCAGCACTGCCAATACAATAAAAAACAAGCACTGCTAAAGCCAATTTGTGGGATTGGCTGCCAAACTTTGGCTTCTGCTTGTCTTGTAATAGTTTTTGTAAAATGCTTTTGTTGTGAGCTGCCAGGCACTTGCCAATATAATAAAAAATAAAGTGGGTAAAAGGAAAATTTAATTTTTGGGCCACAAAAAAACATACATTTCCATGGTAGTTCCTGGCACCAAAGGCTACTACTTTGTGTGTAGATGTGCTCCTTTTGGAGAGCAGAATGCCGCCCTGTAGGTTTTTGGTAAGTGTTACACAAGCACCAGAGACGGATCCTATTCTAGTGCTTAACAATATTTCTGTTAGAATACCCCACAACGTTATTTTTGAAGTAAGGAAGATTATTTTTGTAATGCCGACCAGAGGAGATCCGCGCGTAATCGATCATGGCAAATGTTTCGGAAACTGCGAGAATTCATCAGTCCTGCCTTAAGCCTCCCACCAGGCTCAGGCTCTCCTGGGAGCTATTAAAGGACTTTAATGAGAGGATTGTGAAAACCAGGAATGCTTTCGATGTGATTGCTAAGCAAGATAGGGTTTACAAGCACAACATTTTGAGACACAAATTCTCTCTCTGTATTTTCTTTGAAACCTACCAAAATTCTTGTGATGGCAGCTGAGACCTTTGTACAAACTGCACTTTTAGTGTCTGGCAGGGGCCCAGCTGTGGCTGAGAAAAGATTGCCCCCTGGAATTTCCTTTTTGTAAAGATATCAATAACCATTAGCGAATTTCTGGTCAATGGCTCCTAAAATTATATTGCAGGCCTGCTTATAACATCTCCTTATATTTAAAAAAACGTTCTTGAGAGAATTTACAAGTCTAGTATTAAATTACTACTTCTGATCAGCTTGCAGCAGCAGGCCAGGTGCTGCTGGGACCTTCAGAGGTACGCAAGATGTTTTTTTTTCAGACTTTCTACAGAAAAGTGTTATAGGGACAGTGCTGGGCCCTTACCTGAGTGACCAGCTACAGATCCTCATCAGAAGTCAGAATATGCATTATTATTGACTATTTATGTGGCACATAACCTATATTTTGTCTCCTGGTGCTTTTATGCTAGTTATTTGTTTTCACTCAGTTCGGTTGAATTTATTTAAGGCCTCTGAAGCATGAAAGGCTGGATGGGCAATGCAAGCCACAGAGGGATCTCTATAGTGAACATAAAACAGACATGTGGCAGAGTTGCAGACCACGTAGTTCTATGCTGATCCCTCTTGACCTTTTTATGCTACACCTGATAGCTGGATACTTCTCTGCTGTAAGGACCTTCTTCTGTGATGAAGAGCGGAAACAAGCCCAATGGCTGAGACTAACAATTTTAGTGGGAATGGCGACAGAATGTGCACCAATGGGAATTTGTCTCAACTCTGTTGTAGCGCTTAGGGTCCGCAATGGTTCTACGGAGTCCACTGTGCGCCTCATTTTGAGAAGCATTGGGCACTTTACCTAGAGTAGGAATGCACAGTTGGTGGAGAATCCTGATCTGTGCTGTACTGGCCATCACAGTCCCCCCTGGTAAAGATGTCCAGTCTAGCCTCTGGCGCCTGTGATCAGCAGCCCACAATGCATTGAGAGCACCTTCCTAGCCTATAGGGTACTGGGAAAATGTCAGAGAGCTGGAAAGATCCCTCCATACCGGACCATGTACCACTGATTGCTATTTTTCAAATCGTTTTATTGGTATTTCAAAAAGTTACAGTTCTTGTGTACTTTGAAAACTTTTGTAAGCTTTATGAATTGCTCTTGATTTACGGTCAAATTACTCTTGTGGCTGAAGTTTGTGTGCCAAGATGCTGTGCGGTACTTTGAGTGGGGCCCTTTGCCTGAGCTAGTTGGTCCATAATTATCCCGCGTCCCCTCCCCCGGCCGGCCATGACGAAACAGCACCTCATCCCATAATTCTGCAAGTGGATGCCTACTTACACCCCTTCTTTCTTCCCACTGCAAGGCCTTGCTCTCACTGTTGGCATGTGTCAGTACTCATTGTTGCAATTTACATAAGGATGGGTCCTCTACAGACCTAGATGACCTTGAAACCGCTCTCATGCCAGAGAAATAGCCGGGTCTATAATTCTTGGTGCCCGCTCTTTTGGGCATCGGAAATGGCCAAGAATGCAGTCCTCTGGGATGTACAGTTCCTTTTGTCCCTCCAACAGGAGGTCTGAAAGTCCTTTCAAACCCAGACCACTACAGGACATTCCCACACCATGTAGGGTCCATGGACTGAGTTTAGAAAATGATGAAGGCCTGGCTTTAGGCAGGCATGGAGTTGATGGCGTTGAAGTATAGGATGGAGTCCTTGGAGACCGAGGCAATGGACACCTACTTTTTCATAATGGTTAAAATTAAAGTCTTACATTTGGTTGAGAACACATTTATTAAAGAGATGTATTTTTAGGTCTTGGCTGCCAACAGCACATGCGATGTCTGCTGGTAGAGGCACTATTTCCTATGGAGAGCTTGGTGCCGGCACATTTTTTACCATTCGTGGTCCTCATTGTCACTCTTCTTTGCTGCGCCTTAACGACAATCATGTTCCAGGTGTCATTTTCTGTTCTTTGTGTGGAGCATGGACCAACCACATATTGATTCACCTTAATTGGTATCCGTTTGCTGCTTGCCTGTGATTCAGGTACTATTTCTTTCACTGCTACACTTTTTATATGCTTTTTTTTCTTTCTTATTTGTATATGCGTTTCAGGACACTACCTCTCTTTCCATTTCTCATGTTGTTTTCTCCTTCCTTTCTTTCTTTCTGTTTTCCAACGTATTTGTGGTTATTGTTTATCTACTCCTGCATCTTTTGGCTTACTCATAATTACATTTTACATTAATTGGATTAGGCCATTCTAATGTATAAATACCACATTAACAACAGATTTACACCTTTATGATGTCTGCTGTCACACCCCTTTTTTAGTTGACTTTCAGTCATTCATTTCCTTTATGCCTCCTACATTTGTAATGATTTTAAGTTAGGTTCCGTATTTAAGTTACTTACATCGACAACCATTCTGCTCTACGCCACTTTGCTCTATGCCATTCCACTCTACATCACTCCTCCTCACCCCACTGCAAGCCATTCCACTCTACGTCATTCTATGCCACTTTAGTCCCTGCCATTCTATGCCACTCTCCGCCACTCCAACTCACGCCACTCACCCCACTCTAGGCAGCTCACTCCATGCCACTCACTCCAATCTGGGCCACTTCACTCTATGCCACTCCACACCACTCACTACAATCAACTCTAATCTTCGCCACTCTGCTCTCCGCCACTTGCCACTCTACAACACTTGCCACTCCACTCTATGCCACTCACTCCACTCTATGCCACTCACTCCACTCTACGCCACTCACTCCACTCTACGCCACTCACTCCACTCTATGCCACTCACTCCACTCTATGCCACTCACTCCACTCTATGCCACTCACTCCACTCTATGCCACTCACTCCACACTCTGCCACTCACTCCACTCTACGCCACTCACTCCACTCTACGCCACTCACTCCACTCTACGCCACTCACTCCACTCTACGCCACTCACTCCACTCACTCCACTCTACGTCACTCACTCCACTCTACGCCACTCACTCCACTCTACGCCACTCATTCCACTATACAGCACTCACTCCACTCTACATCACTCACTCCACTCCATACAATTCCACTCCAATATACTGTATTCCACTCTCCTTTACACAACCATGCTGAACGTCAGTTATGCTGCTGTACGACATGGCTAAAAGACATTGACAAAGCCAGTAGCTCTTGCATAAGCAAGACCTATTAGTTTTGCTAATCATCTCGGTTATCTTCTGAAAAAATAGGACAGTGGGAGTGAGTCTGATTTGTAGCAAGACGTTGGACCACATTCTTGGAAGCATTCATTGAGAAGAATTGTTTCAGGCACTTCTCGTTTCTCAGTTATGGATTGTCTTTATGAGTTCCTTTAAATACCAGATATAGTGATTGTTGATGAGTTGTGCAGAATTCTTGGGTCTTAGCGATTTATGTTTCATGAGGGACGAAGTGGATTCCACAAGGACAATGCTCTCATAATGCTGAAAATGGCAATAAGGGCGTTTCTGGGTCATGTTTTGATGAGGCGGGGGACAGAATGTCATCCAATTCCAAGCTTATTAAAAAGCATTACAATGCCTGAAGGCACACAAGCACTGAATACCTAATCAAGCACTGGGAAAACCGTCATGCCTGGTTTACTTGTAATACACAAAATAGACACAGGGTGGCGCATCGAATTCTGTTTTCAGCAGAGAATCAAATGTAGAAGCTGGGAGTTTAGTCCTCAATGCATTTTTTAGGTGAAACCAGCAGGTCATAGGTAAGGTAAAAAATTGAGCACACAGGAGGAAGTGACGAGGCAGGGCTCTTTTGGATGCTACATCTAAACAAGTAAACGGCCAGGAATTTGTGTCTAATTTATACTTCTCTGTGTTTTGTAAATGTGTTATAGTGTTGCATTTGTATGGGCGTACAGGGATACTAAATAGGCCTGGGCACCAAAATAACAAGCATTTGCAATGCAATTGGTCTTGCATTTGTCAGAATTATAGCTATTGGCGTTGGAAATGATAATGTTTTGTACCTATGTGTTTTGGTTTGGGGAGTGTAGTGGATGTATGAACAGAGACACAGCTGCAGCACTGCCTAGAGGATTTAGAAAGGGGCCAGGACCAAAGAAGCCGCTGCAGCACTGCGTAGAAGACTTTGCACCCAGGGAGCGAGGGCGGAAGAGGAAGTAAAGCCTACACCAGGCAAACAATAAAAAACAAGCCAAGATGTGACAATAAAGACATATGGTAAGCGATAGGCAGGGGCTGGGCCCGCTGCAAGTTTACATCAGGTCTTCACCAGCCAGGTGAGACCTACAAAGCAGCTTTCTGCCAACCATTTGTTCCTCTATGTCGGTAGTCTCATTAAACTTGGTGCTTCAAAATTCTCTGCAACCATTTCATGAATTAGTATGGACATGTGTTACCTGCTTACAGAACAACAACCCCTTAAGAGCACAACACTTCACATCAATGCCCAAAGAGCACAATCAAAATTGCCAAGATAAACCTATTTCAATGTAGAAAATTAGTCTATCCCACATCACACAGCAGTGTTCAAAAACCACACTGACACCATACCCAAATATGCCATACAGATTTGATACTCATTGCACTTGCCCAAGATACACCACTAAGTTAACCAACAGTTGAAGTCATCAGTTTGATCGAAGCGCATGAAGAAATGCCCACTATGGACAATGAGCTGGCTCGGGAGACATTACCAAACATTCGTAAGCTCTTTAGACCACACCACAGTTAGGTTAGAGGTAGAGGCATGTACTCACAATCTGTGTGGAGCTCCAGTTAGGTCAATTTCACCGAACCACGGGGTACTAGAAACCAAAAGCAGCAACCAAAATGTTTTCACTGACAGTAAATTGTATTAAGTCTCATGGATAAAGATGAAAAAAAAGAATATTTTTTATAATTCCTACTTAAGAAATAGACACCGTACTTTCATAAGTGATGCCTGTTCACGGTCATCTAAAATAAGAGTTGATCTGCTCTCCCTTTACTGTGTTGCCCCTGCTTCCTGCCGGGACAGACTTTTATTGTGTTATAAAGTTGAAAGCAACAATAGTGTGCCTGCACTAGGTGTCAAACGCATGAGTGTAATTACGGGCCGTTTTTTGGTTTAGGAGACTGGCGATTCTGTAGTGCTGGAACGCTGGTGTCCTCTCGTTGGCCGCCATTGGTAAAGATGAAGTGCGGCATGCAGCGCAAAATATGTTGTTGGGCGAGCCGCGTACAACAAAAGAAAAGATGCATATCCACCATTGGTAATGATGAAACGTGGTTTGCTGTGCCCCCCCTTCCCCCCCCCCCCCTTCCCCAAAAATATAACAAGTTTTTGGGCGAGCCAGGCACAGCAAAAGAAAAGACGCACTGAAAAAAAAATGTTACCTTGCATGCTAATGCAACAGAAACCATTGAAAAACACACCTAAAACTTGCAAGAAATGATTACAAGAACATGTCAGGGAAGTGCGGTTCGGGCAGATCGTAGCTGTTGTGCCTGCATCGGCAGCCACGCTGCAGAAGTCATTAACAAAACCGTGCTCACAAACTATAAATAAAACGTACAGAGTAACAACACATATAATAGAGGCAGTCCTTATGGGAGGTTACAAGAGTAGAACAGTAGGGACTAAGGAGGGACTAGTAAGCAAAGTAATCAATAACAATGAAGCATTTACAAAGGACAGTCACAAGAGCCAATTGAAAACATGGGTGGGCAATGGGCGGAGATTAAAGCACATCTTCTGAACACAGCATGGCTCGAAGAGACAGCGCAATCGTGTCCTAGTCGAGACCTAAAAATGACCTCCATGAGCGAATTAGATAGCTAAGAAGAGTGGCCCACATCTGCAACTCAGGCCAGTTCTGAACTTGTTAAGGCAAGCTGTCTAGGTGTTTTGCAAAGTATCGGAAAATGCATGCATTTTTGCTTCATGCCTGAAAGGTTTGTGATATTATCATGAAAATTAACAATAAACAAGCATTTGCAATGCAATAGGTCTCGCATTAAGAAAGTTTGAGCTATTGGGCTTGTAAATGATTTTTATTTTATTTATGTGGGTGTACTTGTAAAGCGCACTGCGAATCCATGGAGTATCCTGGCGCTGAAGACCGCTGGGGAACCCGTCCTGGTTTTTCCCTGTGAGATGGTCCCTTTCTGGGTATCTCCAAGGTGAAACCAGGCATCCCCGGCGTCTGTTGGGGGCCGTTGTAGAGATGAGGCAAGCTTAATGCCCAGAGTAGCTGAGTGTGTTCCCTGGTTAGAGTAGGCACCGAGGCGAGAATTATCAAGTCCGTTTTGACCCTGGTCCACGACCCTGCCGCGTTGGGAATTGAACCCTGGTCCCAGGCCAGACCTCTGCCTCAGGGTCTGCCGCTCTAATCGGTGAGCCACACTTCTCCACTTATGTGTTGGTTTTGAAAATAGCTAAATTAATAGCTTTGTCATGTACAATGCCAATAGTTATAACTTTCGCAAATGTGACACCTATAACCTGGGGTTGCGCTGAGTGGTGCTGCTGAGTGGTGCTGTGGTGGTGCGGAGTGATAATGTGGTGGTGCTGAGTGGTGCTGTGGTGGTGCTGAGTGGTGCTGAATGATAATGTGGTGGTGCTGAGTGATAATGTGGTGGTGCTGAGTGATAATGTGGTGGTGCTGAGTGATAATGTGGTGGTGCTGAGTGATAATGTGGTGGTGCTGAGTGATAATGTGGGGGTGCTGAGTGATAATGTGGTGGTGCTGAGTGATAATGTGGTGGTGCTGAGTGATAATGTGGTGGTGCTGAGTGTTAATGTGGTGGTGCTGAGTGTTAATGTGGTGGTGCTGAGTGATGCTGTGGTGGCGCTGAGTGATGCTGTGGTGGTGTGGAGTGGTGCTGTGGTGGTGCTGAGTGATAATAGATGGATGGAGTGGGATGGATGGATGGATGGAGTGGGGGGATGGATGGATGGATGGATGGAGTGGGGGGATGGATGGATGGAGTGGGATGGATGGAGTGGGGGAATGGATGGATGGAGTGGGGGAATGGATGGATGGAGTGGGGGAATGGATGGATGGAGTGGGGGAATGGATGGATGGAGTGGGGGGATGGATGGATGGAGTGGGGGGATGGATGGATGGAGTGGAAACAGGGCGGTAAGGGCTGTGATTCATAATGTGGTATGTTTAGGAGTAAACGGGCATATGACATAGCAGGAATGTCCATCTTTAATGAATATGTAGGGCACAAATGACGTGATAAACAGAAGAGGCGCACATTGGTGGTTGAAGAGCCCAGAGAGCAGTAAAAGCAATAACAAAAGATGCAGCAAAGGCTTCAAAGTTAAGAAAAGATGCAGGCACAGCTTTGGTATTGTGTGGAGGAGGACATGTAACTGGAAATATAATGTTTATAATGTAAAAGTTTAAATCAACAGGGAACATGAGAAATTACATGACTGCAGTGGAAATTAAAGAGAAACATGCAGACAGAGGTTTTATGGCGGAGGGCACAAATGAACCAGGACGGGAAAGCAAATATTTATGATGTAAAACTATATTGACAGCATACCTGCCTGTGAAACCACGTGGGGAAGGAGGATATTTAATAAACCGAGAGGTAGGTGAAAACATAAAAGAAACAGGCAGGAAAATCTTTCTGATTCTATAGAGGTTAAAACGCAAGGGGGAAGCTTTAATTTGTAATTTAAAAGGTTAATGTAGCAGGAGTTTAGAAGTGTAGATAGTTTAAAAGATTAAATAAACAGGAGTAAGCAGGCAATGAAACATAACAAGTGAGACGGAAAGCCAGAGGCCAGCATCAAACGGACAATAGAGAGGGTCTGTTGCTTGTGTGCTCAGCCGTGACCTGCGCCAAGGAGCTGAGAGCGTTGGGAGAAGGGGTGTAGTGCACGCGCTGGGAAGAGCAGCAGCAGGGAGGGGGTGGCAAATGGTTCTTTGCTTCGGGCGCTCTGTAGGGGAGGGGGATGGGGCACGGAGAGGAGGTGGCAGGAAAAACAGGGACAGGGTAGAAGAAACAGTAAGGGGATGGGATAAGTTAAACAAGGGAAAAATGAGTGAGCACCTTCATGGTTGTGTGTGACAGACACCTCCTTTATGCTGCAGTAATATCGGGGAATTCAGAAGTAAAAACGGACCCAGTGCAAAATAAAACAGCCGAAATGCCGACCCCACACTCTTGTCAGCCCATTGGCAGGGCGCCTGATTGGCGGAGATCCGACCCTGGATAAAGAGGGGGATTAAAGGGAGCGAGGCTCGGAGAGTAGGTGTGCACCAGTAGAGATGAGGGTGGGTCCCGCATACAGAAACACTCACTGCTTACAACTTTCACATCAGGACACGTCTTAACAGTTGGCCTGATTGACACGATGAGCATTCTTATTAAAATAAGTTAAACAAATTACCGAAACCAGTGTGGCTTTATTTTGCGCTGCAGATGTATCCGCATCACGTGGTTAAGTAACTTTCTTATCAGATAATTGCTAATGTTATCGGGTCAAGTGAAAGGGATGGTTTCAACATAATAATACAACAAACTAATTGATGGAAACAGCAGACAAAATGATCTTTTACATTCAGACCCAGCCCTTTTAAAGGTGGCAAACATTGCCCAGAGCTGCCGACGTTGGAATTGAAGAATATAATCTCGGCGTCAGCTCAACATCCAGAGATTCTGGACAAATCAGTTAATCTTCCTGTGCCTAAAATAATATTGAATGTGTCCGTGTGTAATGTAGCTCGGCCTCGTGTAAAGCGCTATAACAACTTTGGTTGCTTGTTATGCCATTGTTGTAACTTGTGCCCTGCGGTTTACACAAGTACCCCCTTTAACAATCTCATTAGCCCAACGATGGTTCTCACAAAGAATACACGTCTCTGACCCACACTCTTTGCATTGCTGTGGGGAGGGGGGAGTAGAAATGCGAGACACGGCCTGGCGGCCGTGAAAGTAAAGCCGGCCGTGGGCAGTGAATAATTAGGGGAGGAGAAATGCCTGACGCAAAGCGGCCGGGAAAGGAAAGCAATTAGGGGGAGGAGAATTGAGGCCAGCGCGCACTGTGCACGCTGGGGAAGTCTGTGGGAGGGAGGCTGATTGCTTTGATGTGGGGAAATGTGCATGCTTGTCTTCACGTGAACTGTTGAAAATCCGGCCCTTGGTTTGAGAACCTATTTTGCACACTAAAATTCGATCCTATCCATTCCTGCGGAATGGGACAGGCTCGACCTAAAAACCAGCAGAGCACAATGTACCATAAAAAAAGGCCCACGAACAGCCGACCATGAGTATTTAAATAGTGTATGAAAAAGGTTGGGACGACCGGTGTTCATTGCAGCACTGTTTGGTTTGCATATTTGTTATAGCAAAGAGTATATGGGCACATATTCTTCTGGTACTTGATGTTCTGTATGAGCAAGCATTAAAATGGGGAATGCTGATTTAGGATTGAGGAGCATGATGTCTAATTTTAGAAAGTGGTTAGGTATAAAGCAGATCGCAAGAAGATTTCACATGCTTTCATGTTTGTCTGCCCCTTCTGTTCTCTGATGCCCTCTGCCAAATTTCCTATCCTGATTATAGTACTAAGGCTACTGAGAATTTCATTAACACATGGCAGAAATAGATGAACTGTTAACAGTAATGCAGCTGTTTAGAAAATGTACTTATGGTTTTGTTTAATTTATAGAAGATATATAAAACAAGGTACGAGCGTTTCTTTATTGTGGAAGAAACGATTCAATAATGTTTAAATAAATTCAGTAAAATAAATAATTTTTTATAGTCCAGAGTTGGACCTAAATGGACATTTTATTTATTCTATTATAAGCATCTCACAAATCACAAACTGTACCAAAATAGCAAAAAGAACTCCTGTAGAACAATCAGGATTTTACATATAAACAATGCCCATTGTATTCATGCATGAGGGTTTAAAAAAAAAACTTGAATGTATTTATTGTATTCTCATCAGGGATATTATCGGATTTTACATCACATCTTAATTCAGTGCAATTTTCACTTCTTTTTTTTTTTTTTTTTTTAACCTTTATTTGTTTTACATGCAGTTACAGGTATGGGCCTACAACCATCCCGGCCGGCCGCTAAACAGAGCTGGAGTAAAGCAAGCACTATGCGTAGTTATAGCAGTTCGAAACCCGGGATAAGAAAATAACAGTGCGTAGCTTGTAATCATACACAACAGCTGAAAATCAGGATTCGAGAGGTTCGTTTTTCAAATAAGAAACTAAGGAGAGGTGTCGCACAATCGTTCACATTCCCGCAATAATGTGCAAATCAGGATTTCAGCAAACAATAGTGATATGAAGGAATCATCGGGGGGTAAGATATACAAAGCAGGAGAAAGGTAGGCACAGCCCCATCGGGTAGCAAGTCTAACCCCCGCCCCTCAACACCAAACATACCGCAAAGAGCATGAGCGACGACAACACTAAAAAGGAAAGAAAGACTAAAGGGCCATAGAAACAAATACCGATCAAACACTCATCCCGCAACCCCCCACCCTGCACACCCGCAGAAGGCCATGGCCTACCCCCCAGCAGCGTGCCTCTCGCTCCTAATAGAGACCCGAAATATAGAAAGATAGAGGAAGAAAGCGAAGAAAGTACGCGGAGGAGGGCCCTCATCGTGTCACCCGGCCCCGCCCTTCACCCCTACACCACGGAAATCCCAGAATGGAAGTAATACTGTAACGGAGAATAACAAATCCCGAGTATAAGCACAATGAAATATCGATCGAACATACCCACTGCACCGTCTGTCAATAATATTACCAATAGACCATTAACCACATCATCCCTGACCCTGTCTGGCAGTGGTACCGCCAGAAGTCCTCTCGTTAATCAATTTAGAGCACAATCCTGAGGGTCCAAACAGTATGAGCGGGTGCGGCTGGGGCGCAGCCATGGAAGAGTACAATAATCCATGCCCATCAAAGTATAAACAGCAAAGATCAGACAATATCAACGCCGGTCCCGGGAACCTCCCAAAGCTCACAGACAACAACGCCATCAAGGAGAGGAAAGTCACACAGTCCAGCCACCGCTGCGACACGACCAGGCCAGTCCAAGAGGAAAAACAGCGCTCCATCCCCAGCCGCCAGCTGGACAAGTGTCCCAAGGAGACATCCAGACGAGCAATCGAGTCGGCCCGCACGAGCACGGAAGCCCGGTCCTCAAGCGGCCCCCAGTGCCCCCGCGGAGCCAAAACCTCCTCCATGGGCTCAGCAGCAAGTTCACCGGCAGTCCCCTGGAATCGGAGCGTGGCCGCTAAGGATGGCGAAACAGCAATGGCGTCCATTCTTCCGCCCAAGTCTCAAGCATGGCAAAGCATAGTCTTGTGCAAAACTGCTAAGGCAGCTATCACGTCTCGGGAAGTGAACTCCTTTGTGTGTTGCGAGCATCCCGGCCCCATCCGTACATCAGCCGTCCGACTTGGACTCGGTCGTAGAGGAGGGCACCAGCCGCCATCTTGATCCAGCCTGCCCCGTCCCTCTTCACCACACTCAGGGACTAAGCCTCACCGTGAGGGCGCCACAGGATACGTCTCCAGGGCAAACAAAATGTGGGGCAGGCTCCAGAAAGGAGAGCCACCAAAAGGCTAAAGTCCTGGCCGGGCACCGGGAGTCGCCCGCCTATGTCGGGGGCAGTCCTTGGCTATGCCCGGGCAACAAAGTTTGGGGAGGGGGGCAGGAGTCATGCGCCCCCTCTGATCCAGTGCCACCCCACTGCTCCTCTAGGGTCGCCGACAAGCGGACCGGGTCTTCACCGCTAGAAGCGGTCTTTCACGTCAACGGCACCCACCGGCAGGCCCTTTACCGCCATCAACAGCCGTTGGTGCTACAGCTGCGGCCGGAGGCCCCGCCGAGTCAACGCCCCAGTCTCATCACCGTGAAGGCCGCGGAGCAGACGGGGACAGTTCTCAGGATCCGCTGCACACCGGAGCTCCGGGAGCAAACGGTAGGTGCTC
The DNA here is from genome assembly GCF_964263255.1 of Lissotriton vulgaris. Lineage (NCBI taxonomy): Eukaryota > Metazoa > Chordata > Amphibia > Caudata > Salamandridae > Lissotriton > Lissotriton vulgaris. The sequence goes on from NC_141693.1 coordinate 324,171,316, forward strand.
GTTTTCCTTCTCCCATCAGAGTATGCCTTCGTGGCTCAGGATAGACGTCAGGATAGACGTGTGGGGCGAAAGGGCTCGCAGAGCCGAGCGACTATGCGGCCATTTCGAATGCCTGCTTTGCTCCTCCCCCCCCCCCCAAATTGCACTTCTTAAACAAAATTCAGCGATCCATTCACTGATCGTCTCAAAAAGATGTGTGCATCTTTGATCGAAATTATTGATTTCTTTTATAACCCTAAATTAAGATCATAAGTGTAGATGAGTTTCATAAAGGAGAATATTCATCACTAACTCCACAAACAGATTTTTCCCCTTTTCAAATAGATTCATGTTTTTGACATCGAGGCTCCTTAGTCGCCAAATTAGTCTCTTAGGGGCATATTTAGGTGGCCTTTTTCCCGTTCGCGAACGGGCCGATTCTCAGAATCGGCGTGTTTGCGAATGGGAAAAAGCCTTTTGTGATGCATCATCCCAAAACGGCCTCGCAAAATAGGGAATTGCAAAAATTGTGATTCCCTATTTTGCAAATACATTTAAGGAATCGCAAATAGCGATTCCTTAAATGCAATTCTGGAAGCACCCAAGTTGTGCGATTTTGCCTTTAGAAATCGCAAATTACCACCAACTTCAAGTGGTGGCAATTTGTGATTTCTTTCAAAATTCACTTTTTTGCATTTTTCAAAGTGCCATGTGGCGCAGATACATGCCCTTTGGGTACGTATATCCTCCACATGTGCACACATGCTTATTTCAGGGGTGCAACAGGGTGTCTTTCTGGCACCCTTACACCCTTGAAATTGCATTCTCAATTTGCGAGTACCTATTGGGTACTCACAAATTGCAAATGTCTTCCCATTCATTCCTATGGGCCTCTAGGGCCATAGGAATGAATGGGAAGGTATTCCTTAAGTGCAAATCACAATTTGCGAATCGCAATTAAGAAATATGTAGAAATTGCAATTATTATTGCGAATCCTACATACATTGCATATTGCGGGTCCTTAATAGCAAATCGCTAAAATTCGCTATTAAGGCCTCGCAAACTGCAAAGATGATACATCTGCCCCTTACTAACGCCCCCCCCCCCCCCGCCCCAGTGTACACAGACTTCCTGGTAGACAAAATAATATTCCCAAAAATGCAAACAGAGATGTATATCATGATGCTGAAAACTTAAATATCAGCCTGCAAAAATATCAACTCCCAGAATATCATTAACCTAAAGTACATATAGGTAAGTATAGATTTACTCTTCTTAATTTCACATCTCCCTGCAAGATTTCTGCATCATCAAGGTAAGTGTACATTAACTTAATTATTGTAAATTTATACTTGTCCACAAGTATATACTTACCTTCACAATACATAGACACTTGATAATTTAGCTATGATATTTAGCAGGTTGATTAAGTAAAACCTTTATTTTGGTTCTAAACCAAGTAAACATTCTGGGTACTATCGGGACTATCTTGTTTTCAGCTCAAACATTAACTAACACCGTTTGATTTTACTAAATTTAGATGTATAATGTACTTCTATTGACTTTCAACCAGCCATGTTCATCCATTGGACTGGGGCTTCCTCAGGGCATTTAATGAAAAGGATTAGTCAGAGAAAACATTGCCTTCAATAAGTCATAGGATTTTGTATTATCGCATAATGCTGGTCCGAGTCGCGTCCGTGATAGATACTACCTTGCTATATACCCTTTTATCTCTTTCTATTTTAGCTCCTTCGCATGAGGCATTTTCCTTTTCCCTGGGGAAGTCAGGAAATACATCCATGGTGGGTAATTGTCACACTTGTAGCAGTATGATGATTAGTAGTTCTGTAGGTGCTGTCACTGGCAGCGCTGGCAGTGGCAGTGGATATGGTGCAAGCTGTTGTGGCCTCCTAAGGAGAGGGCCCTGGCACATTAAACATTTTTTTTTACAAATTAATCACTGCTCTCCAATTATAAGTAAATTGAGCAATCAAGACTCCCAACAGGAGGTGGTAGAAGAGTTGGACCCTGGATACAGTTTGAAACTCTAATCATGCTCCAGCATTTTGGTATTTATTTACTTTGTAAGATATATTTATGGTGCAGATAATATTAAAGGTACAAAATAAAGTTATGGCACCCTCTAAAGTCAAAGTATAGCCGAAACCAGTTTTATAGCACTTGTGTGGTAAGGTGTTGTAATCAAAATAATCGAGGTCCATGTACAATGTTATCACATGGGCTCTAGGTTTCAAGTCCTTGCCTGTCTCAGGAATCCTCTGGATTTCAGCTTCTCACTCTGAGAAATGTTTGTCAACAAATGCACGAGGCAGAATGCAAATTTGTGAAGTGTAATGGTATGTCTGCCAATAGCTGTGCAGCTTCACACGGAGCAAGGATAGGCAGCTCTTCAGGTTTGAGTTCAGGCAGCTGAGAATTAGCCAAAGATCTTCAAACACCTATAACCACTACCGTGGGATCCCCAGCCCACGAATGGTAGCTTGGCATTCAAGCCTTGTTAGATTGCAACATGTCTTCCATTTAAATATAACCAGTGATGTGTTTGTCAGTGACCAAAACGTCTCTGGTAGTCCACATTTAAATTGCTACCAGACCACTGGTTGCCCCAGTTAACAGGACACTGAAATTTTGCCCTTGGGACCTGATTGCAAAAAAACATTCCAAAGTCAAAGTTCCAGTGTCATTTTAAGAGGATTCGACTGGGATCTCTGGTCAGTTATAGAGGGTTGGCTAGTTAAGAGTGGACAGCTGCATGAGCAGCTCAGATACTAATTGTCTCAAAAATCAACCTTTCAATGAGGTGCCAAACAATTATTGGCCCATATCTTGTAAACAGGTAGCATCAGCTGAATTTGTTTAGTAGTGATAAACACCCAAATTGCCTTGGGCACTCAGTTTACCCACTGTGTCCCACAAGCAATCTGGAAATGATAGAATGTAAGGTTGGGATTCTACCTCACCTCTAAACGATGCTGTCTTCTAAACCATATCCATCCTGTAGATTGATAGTTCTAATTGATCTGGTATGAAGGTTACCCATAGGACTTAGATTAAGAGCAAAAGTGAAAAAAAAATCCTGTATCCCTCACATATTGGAAAATGGGGTAATACCAGATCTTGCATAGTCGCGGGGGGTATTATGCACTGCCTGCTCACCTCCAGGAGTTTCAATGGTCTCAGCACGTCCTAGGTGATGATGTGAGCAGTTCTCATCAGGTTTGGTCACTGCCAACATGCTGCAATCTCAGGATTTCAGAAGAGGCTCTCTTCCTAAATGCATCCTTCATTATGACTGAGACAGCTGGGCTTTCTTATTGCTCAGAGGAGCAGTGAGCTCCATTTCTTCTCTGCTTACCACCTCATCGTGGCTTTTTCAAAGATTTTGGCTTGCCCCAGCCTAGAGGGCAAATAACAACGTGCTGTGTTCTTGTCAGATGTCTCTCTACCAATGCTGCCGAGTTTTTCCAAAGTCGAGGTGAATACAAGGAACTGGCCCTGAAGGAGGCAATCCTTATCCAGTTACAATCCAGGATCACTTAAAAGATATGAAATATTCTTCAAAATCCTAGCCAGTCCATTTCAGGGCATATCTTTGTTGTTATTTCCACAGTGTACGGTAGAGCGCAGACACAATTTTACTATTTAAGGCTGATTATCCATATCACCTGAGCAACCTGCAATTAAATACCGGAAAGGGTGTGAAATTAACTAGGTGTAGATCGTGCCATGTATAAACTGTTGGGAATTATAATGCAGGATTGAGCCACTTCCCTTTCTAAAGCAAGCCCTTCGTCTCTAATCACTGGCATTGTTAATGAACTGTATTTACTTTTGAGATCAAATTATTTGAACGACATAGGTGCAAGAGAAGCTGACATTTGTAGTGCTATATCTGAACTTCAGAGAACCCAAATCTAACTGTTCACAAATGGAATCTGGATTAAGTCTTTTTATGAAATTCCTTTGTGTGGTGAGGGCAAGCTCAAGGCTTCTTTGGGTTGCAGTTAGAATATAATAAAGATTTATGAATGTGTAGCCCTAATATCTTTGTTGGATATGGGTTGTTCAGAAATGTTTAGCTGTTTTTTAGGGCGATCTTGGCAGAATCCAGGGCAGGACATACAATAACCTGGTCGGCATACAGAGGAGGGTTGGACCAAAGACTTATGTTGACTTTGGAATCAGAATACATTCTAAAGCTCCGTTTACAAAAGTGGGAGGAGGCAGCAGGTGAAGTTGGAACTAAGTTCTGGGATCTCAGCTTAGATTGATTGTGGCTCTTGGTAAAGAATCATTTTAATTTTTTTTTCGTTTTCCATAAAAAGGCTTAGGCTGGAGTAGTTAATGACCGAGGACAAAGCGGACCTTGGGATAATCAAATCAATGCATGCTTTTTCCTGTTCGATTATCTAATGGTCACTTTCTGTAGCACACTTCTTGCGAGTAGGTGCAGGCAGTGTCCTAAGAAAGTTCCCCAGCCTTGGATCAGCTCAGCACTTGCTTGCAGGGAAGAAATCTGAACATGCAGCAGTCTCTGCTTTAAGTTCTTTGTGGGTGTGGAGAGAGCTTCATAATGGGAGAACTGCCAAATATATCTGAAAAAGATGCTCTGTCATTGATTGGATTTTATGAGTTTCCATCCTGTTTCTTGACGGATTTTTTACAAACTGTTTTTGGTTTGAGCACCACTTGATGATATTCTGCACGGTACCCATTCCATCACCAACAAGCTTTATGCAAACTGACACTGCCGTGTCTACCCCATAGTGTCTCAAGGTAATCGTTGGAATCTCTTGGAGATTAGCCACTGATCATCTTTACTTTTGATGAGTTTGCATCTTCTTCCTCTCGCATAGTGGGAGGGTTTGGTCCTCTCCACTATTGAGAACTGCTCTTTTAGGTATTTAGCATCCAGCAGACAAGACATTCCCTTGACTACAACAGGGAACCGAAGAGTCCCAGTTGCCCACGGGATCAGACCAGTCCTATTCAAGCTCCTTCTGGAATCAATTTTCAGGGCTTCAGTGGCTCTTGTAAGCCATTAAAGTCGTTCACCAAAAAAGGGGCGGACTGTGTATTCCATAATGTGTTTGATGGTATGGTCCACTACCTGGCATAAACAGATACCCCCTAAATCTGGTTGACTTATTTTTCATCATCCGGCTTGAACTCAGAAAAGGAAAGAAAATGAAGATAGGAGGCAAAAGAGAAAGCTAGGAAAACAGTGACAAAGAGAGAAAGCAGGAATAGCAAGAATAGGATGAAGAGAAGTGTATGGTGGTGGAAAATGCATGAATCATGTACAGCAGAGCAAACAGCCATTAACACATTTTAGTATTATAGTCCCAACTGGTTTGTTTTTACTTTCCAGTGATTTATCTATGATCGATTTAATGCAATGGTTGATTTGTAAATGATCATTTAACAATGCCCAAAGTTTTGCTCAGAACACCACGGCTAATGCTAACGAAACTCAGGGGTGCACAATACCAATACTGTGTAGTTTTGATTCCACTTCATGCCTCTTCATTCACTGACAGACACTCCCTGCTACTTTATCTCACTAGACCAGGTTATTTTTCATCACTGTTTCCTTGTCTCTGTTTTTCAGTCTTTGTCCACCACCCTATTTCCCTATTTTGTGTTTTTCTCTCTCTTGTTCTCTGTCAAAGTCTGATGAGGAAAAAATAAGTGCTAATTCCCATAAATTAGTGCCAGTGGAAACCATCATTCAGCCACCAGCTCAAATTAGCCAATGCTTTTATACAAGGGCATAGTTGCCAAATGCCAATGCATACTTTATACCCAACAAAACATTGCCTTCTGGAACTGCTGAGTTTGAGTTTACAGGTGAAAATAAGGACTTAATATTCCAGGAGGCAAAATCCTTTTTTTCTAAAAACTCAGGTGTTGCTGAAGTTGTCAACCGTGGCATGCACCTCTTGGTTGCGATGTGTGCTTCTATTTGTGTGCGTCTACCCCTTTGTCATGGGCATAGGAAAGGTGGGAGGCAAAGGTGATTTACCCCCCCTCCTAGATTTTGGAGAAAGATAGACTTGGGGAGCAAGGGTGGTGGGGGATAAGGAGAGAACCTATTTTTTCTGGGCCAAGGTAATGGTCTTGACCTGCTGAACTGCTGCCATTATTTGTGACCAATCTGATGGGCACAGAGTGAAGCTAGGTGATCACAAGGAGAGGATGGACGGAGTGCTGAAACTTTTCAGGTACTCGCCCCCAGTCACAGATCTGGGTTAATCCATCATCGTTCTTTAGCTCACTTCACCACCTCCGTTCAGACACAGCTATATGCAAATCAGTCTTGACCCTGCTCCTCAGGAGACGAGTCCAGCCTGAGCTGCCAAGCCAGGTCTTCCCTGGACCACAGAGTGAAGCTAGCATCAATGAGGCAACCCCTGCCCTGAGCCGAACCATCCTGACCCGAAGGATTCTTTTGTGCTGACCAGTCATGTTCCTGTTGGCCTCGCCGCCTGGCTTGTGTGGCCTCATACTGCCTGTTTACCGACCCACTCTCCCACCTAGCACCAGCAGTCACCTGTTCAGCACTGACCCAGCCCTCATTCCCCATTATCTAATTGCCTCCGGCTTACAGTGCTATTTTAAAAAAAACATAAATAATAGAAGGTGGTGAGGATGCCATTAGGCTGGGAGTTGGGGGGCAGGTTGTGTTGGTGGGGGCCACATTCCTCACTATCAGCACTTTGGTGGGAAGGTGGCAATACCAGCCATTTATTTATGTTTTACGTTTCTGCATAGGACTAGACATAATTAAATGGAAATTTAAATGAAATTAACTGTTTTCATTTTTAACTTGCCTTTACTGACTTTATCTATTTTCATTATTAGACAAGGGTCGTTAAGGTATCTCTAGAACAGTGTTTTCTCCTTCTAATCACTGTTTTAAGTATATCCTAATAAGGGCAAAAAAATAATAGCTTTAGGTGATTTTCCGAACTTTAATGCTGGCGGGGCATTAAAATACTGGCCATGCCAGTAAAAAAGTCGCAAACCCTAGATGTCATGGTTCCCAGAGATAAATACCAGTAATTTGTTCACATTTTTAGGATTCATCAAAGGCCCAGACATGATTCTTTAATAGATTTTGTAATCATCACTAAACTGACCTTTCTGTTTTTGCTTGTTTTAATTATTGTGTTGTGCGGTTTATCTTGGTTCTCCGCCCCACATAGACGTTGTGGCATTTATCATCGGGTGATCTATTGTGCTACATGCCAGCCTCAAGCCTGAAGTCACCTCTGGAGTAGCGTAGCAGTGTCCAGAGATATGTATAGGTACCACCACGAAGGAAGGTTAATATTAAAAAACAAACCTACACCCAAGCAACTACTTTATTTATAGACGGATGTGATTTGTTATTAAAAATAACACATGGGTATACTTTTGGATCCAGCAACTGGATCCTCGAATATCACTTAAAACACACAGTCAACATGTTTCTGCTCCTTGCCGCCCAGCCGGGTCTATGGAGCATTCGTCAGGACAAACGGATTAAAATTATACTCACACTTTTTGTGCAGTATGTCAGGGGTTGTAATTATACCTACCGTAGTTTTAATTCAAGGGTCAATTTACCTGAAATAAAAATCACAAAATCAAATATTTGTCAATTTTTCAGATATTCTTGGTGTACCTCTGCATGTACGTTTTTAGCTACCGGCACCGTTTTGGTGGTCCATGATTTACAAATTTTCTGTACGGACATTATTTGATATTTATTATTCGCAGTTTTAGCATTTACGGGGAGACTATTCGGCGAATCACAATGGGGAATCTAATCATGCGAACAGTGGGGCACAATTTTCAAAAGACCGCAAACGGTGATGGTATTTATTCACACGTTTACCGAATTGTTCTTGTTTTAAGTTGAAATAGATATACTTAGTTCATAATATCTCTCAGGATTACGTGCAAACTTGATAGCGGTTGTTTCTTACTCACTTTCACTGTGTTATAGAAACGTCACTCGCATTATATCGTGATAGTGAAGTCTTTACCTTATTAGTAGCGATTTTTTTTGTGTACTCGGGGGATTGGACATTTGGGTCCCAGGCTGCAAAAGAGGGTACAAAATATTACTGTTACTCAGGTCTTGGTTACCCTCTCGAAGACATTCAATGGATGCTTGGGGTCGCGTAACTGCCGCGTGACTCTCCTCCCCCGCAGTGGAAGGCGTATTCCGCGTCTGGTGATGGCGCTGCCCCCGGACGCGGAAGCGCCGTCAGTGTCTAGTTTTTCTATTCTCAAATTCATGGTAATAGAGAGGGGACACTAGGCGTTGTTTGGCGAGATGTTTGTCATAGAAAACGGACACTAGACACTACAAATGCTTGAAGACACACTATTTATGGAAGAGTGGAACTATCGAACACCTCGCCACTTTGTCCTAGAATGTTGCCGGCTGGCACTGACTGAGAAATACTTTGAATTTGATGGAAGTTTGTTTTTACAGAGACATGATACTTCCATGGGAAGTGCACTTGCCCCTTCGGTGGCAGGCCTGTATGTCAGTCATTTTGAAACTAACAATGTATTTGCTGACACTAATCCCTTCGCTACCAGTATTTTATACTGGAAGCGCTACATAGATGATATCCTGATGATTTGGAAGAATGAGAAAGATCTGAATCTATTCATAGACTGGTTGAACACAAGAGACTAGTGTTTAAAATTCACGTTCACGTCAGATGATACCAGCATAGATTTTTTAGATCTGACAATTTTTGTTAAAGATGGACAGATCAAAACAAAATACTTCACCAAACCGACTGCAAAGAACAGCTTGTTATCATATAATAGCTTCCACCCAAAACCTCTGAGAGACAATCTGCCCTATAGTCAATTTTTAAGACTGAAAAGAAACTGCAGCCAACACAATGACTATAGAAAACAAGCACAAGAACTAAGCTTAAAACTCCAGAGTCGGAGTCGGATTACAAACAGGCCACTATTTCAAAATGCCGTAAGAGAGCAAGCAACCAACCAAGAACATCCTTACTTGAAACTATCACAAAGGAACCTGTTCGAGATCTGGTCACATGTGTCACAACATATTGCCCGGCAACCTACACGGTCCAGAAACTGGTGAACAAGAACTGGCGATTATTGACATCAGGGAATCTAAAATGGCCCAAACCCAGATTCGCAAACCGCCGAACGTGAAACCTGAAAGATATACTTGTCCACACTCGTCCAAAGAAACAAATCACAAGTGGACACTTAAGGAACACTGAGATGGCCATCGTAACAGGACACCACCCTTGCGGGACCTGCCTCGCCTGCAACTTAACAACCACAACTAATACCCTACAATTGACAGAGACATTACTATGGACCCAAAGACAGCATACCAACTGCAACTCGACACATGTAATCTACATGATTACATGTTCCTGTGGTAAACAATACATAGGAATGACTTGCAGAAAGGTAAAGTTAAGAATTGGGGAACACAAGAGTAACATCAAGCTGAAGAAAAACAACACGAAACTCTGCACCCATTTTGTTGAAACAGGCCATAAAGCAGAAGATTTAAAATGGACAGTAATCGAAATGTTAAAAGATAAGACAGGTAATGCTGAGAAAATCCTATATGAGAAGGAACAAACATGGGTAAACAGACTTAAAACCCACCAGTGTGGACTTAATGACAATGTCCCTTGGCTCCAATTTGCATAATATCCTACATACACGTGACTCCGTACCTGTTCAAATACATTATCATACCATACAAAGAATGCAATACTATATTGTTGACATGGCCTTTAGTTTTAACGAACCATCATTTTCCATGCAACAATTGTGTCGAAATACTGCATCACAACTAACAACAAAATCACGTCGATCTGAACTGAACATATATTAATATGGCGACTCCCCTTTCACTAAAACACTACCAACTAGTGTCCGTTTTCTATGACCAACAACTCGCCAAACAACGCCTAGTGTCCGCTCTCTATTACCATGAATTTGAGAATAGAAAAACTAGACACTGACGGCGCTTCCGCGTCCGGGGGCAGCGCCAGCACCAGACGCGGACTACGCCTTCCACTTCGGGTGAGGAGAGTCACGCGGCAGTTACGCGACCCCAAACATCCATTGAATGTCTTCGAGAGGGTAACCAAGACCTGAGTAACGGTAATATTTTGTACCCCCTTTTGCAGCCTGGGACCCAAATGTCCAATCCCCCGAGGACACAAAAAATCGCTACTAATAAGGTAAAGACTTCACTAAGGGCATGCACACGGTACTTTGTAATAGTCGTGGGTATCAGCGCCATGAACTCTATCACGATATAATGCGATTGACGTTTCTATAACACAGTGAGAGTGAGTAAGAAACAATTGCTATCAAGTTTGCACGTAATCCTGTGAGATATTATGAACTAACTAAGTATATCTATTTCAACTTAAAACAAGAACAATTCGGTAAACGTGTGAATAAATACCATCACCGTTTGCTGTCTTTTGAAAATTGTGCCCCACTGTTCGCATGATTAGATTCCCCATTGTGATTCGCCGAATAGTCTCCCCGTAAATGCTAAAACTGTAAATAATAAATATCACGGGCAAATAATGTCCGTACAGAAAATTTGTAAATCATTGACTACCAAAACGGTGCCAGGTTGCTAAAAACGTACATGCAGAGGTACACCAAGAATATCTGAAAAATTTACAAATATTTGATTTTGTGATTTCTATTTCAGGTAAATTGAGCCTTGAATTAAAACTACGGTTGGTATAATTACAACCCCTGACATACTGCACAAAAAGTGTGAGTATAATTTTAATCTGTTTGTCCTGACGAATGCTCCATAGACCCGGCTGGGCGGCAAGGAGCAGAAACATGTTGACTGTGTGTTTTAAGTGATATGCGAGGATCCAGTTGCTCGATCCAAAAGTATACCCATGTGTTATTTTTAATAACAAATCACATCCATCTATAAATAAAGTAGTTGGTTGGGTGTAGGTTTGTTTTTTAATATTAACCTTCCTTCGTGGTGGTACCTATACATATCTCTGGACACTGCTACGCTACTCCAGAGGTGACCTCAGGCTTGAAGCTGGCATGTAGCACAATAGATCACCCGATGATAAATGCCTCAACGTCTATGTGGGGCGGAGAACCAAGATAAACCGCACAACATGAAACATAGCGTTTATGAGGGTTATCTATACAACCTTTTGTAACGTAGTTACAAGTGTCCTAGTCTATTTTTGATAAACGTATCTAACCTGGGGAACTGACTAGACACCTATTCCTCCTCCCTATTTTTGATCAAGAATGTTTTAATTATTGAACAGGGATCATCAAGTCCGCTCTAGAACACTTTTTAAATTGTCTCCTTATATTTACTAATTAAAGGATGTACTGATTGAGGGCGGGGGGATACCGACTTTAGGTGATTTTCCTGATTTTTGTTCCGGCTGGGACCTTAAAGTACTGGTCATGCAAGTCAAAAACCAGCCAAGAGGCAACCCTATTCAGTAGTATAAAAAACATCAAGTGCAAAACAATCGGGTCAGCCACCAGTCTCACAAAAATTAAGGGTTTTTAAAATGGGTGTCTGGTAACAATTTATGGAAGGCAACATGCGGTCATGCTACTGTAGGCCTGTTTTCCATCTGGTTGCTGTGATTACCCAGGTCAGTTTCCTGTTTTGCAAATACCTGCATTGAAATGCAAGAATGTAATCTAAAACAAATGTCCATCTGTTCATGGGCACAACATCTCCCACTGTTGGTACTGTCCAAACGTAAAACGTAGCCTTGCTGCTGCAATTATTTATTCTATCTTTTTTTTTTTATTTAACGCTTGTTAAAGTTCAAAGCAAAATATTTTGGATCGTGTTCTTTTCAGGATACAAACATAAACCAGAAACACTTCACTATTATACTTCTTAAAAAAAATTCTGATTTGTATGTAAGCCTCCAAACTGCCCACTATTTTAGGATCGAGCCTGAGAGAGAATGCGCATGTGCTCTCGCTTGTGAGGTACTATTATTACCCATTGCTTACCATTTGTTAGCTCCAGTGTTGCTCATCTCTGCAGCCTCCTCAATTGGCTGTGCAGGCCAAAGTAATTTAAAGTCCTTTGTTTCGCAGCTACAGTGGTGATTTCTAAGATTCTGACAAAGATCCCTGGCTACCAGAAGCCCAGATTTTGGAAACTTGCCCTATTTGGAGACAGAATTGGATAGCAGCAGCCCTCCTCCCGCCATGTACCACTAGTGCGAGTACTGAGAGCCAGCGACTACCCTGGTTTAGAACATTTTGCATCAGTTTCTAGACACTTTAATGAAACTGTGACTAAAGTTTTTGGGGAAATGTATACATTTGTGTGCTTTTTTATCTAAAAATGCCATTTTGTGGCCCAGTATTCCCACACTGTGTGATACCAAAGTGAGTTTGAAACGTAAACTGTATAGGCCCTGTGGGAGGGAATCCTCAAAACCTTTTATATCCTCCCCAGCAATGCATTTTATATCTTTCAGCTTATTGTACAGATGATAGTTTGTCCTTTTCGCTGCACTTAGTGGACTTCCCACATTTCCATGCCACTCTGCAGATGAGAAACCAGCTGCAGAAAAGGGTTGCTCTGGCAGTGGAACAGCTAAGTGGGGTCGGTGCCTTCTGCTTCAAAGATCTCAATGGATTGTCCATGTCAGATGTGCAAATCCCAGCAAAGACACCGTTTCATCTGCCCAACATTGATTACAAGAGTGTCAGCAGTGTATGCGTATGACACCCACCCATGGTATTAACAAGAAAGTGGCTGCTCATGCAGCCCGCCCCAAGTGGGTGGGTCTGATGGGCCTCCTGGTGGTCTTACAGGGTCCTCTGTGCCAGACACCAGGATCCATGTTGTCACACTAATAGTGATGGATGCACCGGCCGGCGATGCCTGCGTCGAAGGGGGTCTTCCTTACTACCTGGTTGCCAGTAGCCTGATGGTTGGTGTTTAGGGGACGGAATGTGGCTGCTCGTGCTGCCCACCCTTGCTGGGGTACTGGGGCTTGGTGGGCCGCTTCTCCCCAAGCTGTCTTATGACGCGACTAATGTTGCAAGTGAGAATCCTCCACCCAGACACGGGAAGGTGCATCAATTCACCAGGCCTTTGGTGCTGCCTTCACAGGAGGGGTGGCACTGTGGGGCCCGCCGAGATGGATGGGGGCACCCCCATCCAGGTACAGAAGACCTTCTACAGTCGATTGAGCCCTCTTGCTATGCACTGGAGACTCTGATCGCAGTGGTGGGGGCTGACATGGCCCTACTTCAGCAGGACCTTAAAAAGACTACAGGACGGTTAACTTAGGCAGAAACGCGATCACGATGCGGGAGGGTAAAGTGTGGGAATTGACCAAGACTCTTTAGAACCTCCAGGTCCTCTCTGGGGTGCTGGCAACCCACGTGGAAGACACCGAGGGGTGCTCCAGGTGTAACAATATAAGATTTCTGGGGTTCCCAGAGGAGTTGGAGGATCCACGGCCCTAGAGCTTCCTAGAGGAGTTGTTGCAGTTTTTCCTCCTGATGGACCAGTTGTCCCAGAGCTTTCTTATTGAGTGGGCTCACAGGGTCCTGGTGTGGAAGCTGCCATCCGGGGCCACACCCCTTTCTAGCACGATTCTTGAACTACCGGGCCAGAAACTTGGGTGAGGTTGATTACGAATCTACACATATTTTGATATTCCCCGATTTTACAAAATTGTTCTAACAATGGCGGAAAACTTTTCAGTCTGTCAAACAAAGGCTTAGGGCCCTGAGTATTAAGTACATCATGCTTTACCCAATTAAACTTAAAGTGCTGTTCCAGGGTAGGGCCCATTTCTTTGACACTACAGAACCAGCCTGTGAATGGCTAGATGAACGTCAGCTAGGGTGGATGTGGGGAGGTGGCAGACGCCGGACAGGGGGCATGAATAGCTCTGACTCATTAGCCTCATGGATGGCGATGCAAGATGACCCTTTCACGGTCCTCTCGTGGAACATGAACGGATTGGGTTGTAAAATGAAAAGAGCCCAGTATCTCCGGCATCACTATTGTGATTTTGGTACTCCTGCAGGAGACCCATCTACTAGGAAATACTTGTAAATACCTGCATTCGGGTAAATACATGGGGCTAATGCATGTTGGCTACACAAGGGGCTCCAGAGGAGAGGTGATCCTGATACTAAGGACTCCTCCCCCCCCCCGAAAATCCTGTGTTGATCCAGAGGGCTGCTTCGTGGCGGTCAAGGGACTTGGTCAGGAAGTGTTGGTCATGAATGTATATGCTCCCCTGCGGATACAGGGAAGAACGCTGGTATCAGTGGATCCCATTTTTAGGCCAAGCGCATTGAGCAGAGCGAGACTATAGCGTCTTAAACAGACTTTACCTAACTGGGCGATTTGGTGCTGTGCCCGTGGCTTTTAGGTCAATGCGCAAGCGCATTGACCTAAAATGCGCGTGCACATCATCAAATCGCCGTCTGTTCCCTCAGCCGCACTCCTCCCACACCTTTGAAGTGAAGCTTAGCTTCACTTCAAAGGCCCCTGCTGCTTAACACCCTCTCCCCGCTCCGCCACCTCCCCTGCCCGCCGTGTCGCATTTCTCCTCCCCCCCCCTTCTCTGCCTTCCCTCCGTCTTGTTTCTCATTGTAATCCTGCACGGCTTTCCCAACTCTGTTAACATCTCTTTTTAGGTCTCGCCTGTCGATGGGCATGCGCATCGAGCTTGCGAGACTATGGGGGCTTAACCACTCTTTAACTGACTTGCAAGGAATCGTGGCGATCCCTTGCAGTGCCCGTGACTTTTAAGCTCAATGCGCATACGCATTGAGCTTAAAAGCGCGTGCACATCAGTTCCCTCAGCCGCACTCCAGGCCCCCGCTCCGCCCCCTCCCCTGCCCGCCGTGTCGCATTTCTCCTCCCCCCTCCCCTTATCTGCCTTCCCTCCGTCTGTTCCCTCTCCCCGCTCCGCCCCCTCCCCTGCCCGCCGTGTCGGAGGCTATATCAACTTTTAAAACTTGCTTAACTTGTTTCTAGAACACTTCTGCCCCAATTGATTCACCAAATGCTCTGTTAGGATGTTACACGGATCTCTGACATGCAGTGTGCGGCCCTAACTGAAGTAGTGTAAACCCCGGCGTACAATAGCCAACTTTAATTCTATCAAACATTGTCCAGGTTGTTGTGTCTGTGTCTTTCTGTGCTGAGGTAATTTGTTGCGTGTTTTCTTGTGACTCTCACTGAGCAAATACGTGTCTCCGTCCACTTTTTAAAATTGTATTTCCATACATCCCTAGGGTGAGTTTGTTGAGCTAATCCGCAAGAACATTTTTTGTTTACACTGTTTACTTTAATTGGCTTGGCTAGAAATCAATCCAGCTCCAGCAGTTTTTTTCTTCACACTCGGCATTTACGTTTATTTTTTGGGGGAGAAACACATGGTTATTGGTGTGTCTAGGCTCTAAAACAAACGTGGTCCGCTGAAGGCATTTTTTTTAAACACAAAGGCATTCACTTTTCATTTTAATTTTCAATGGGGAGAGCTGATACCGAGAACCCGTCCACACTCTTAATACTGAACAGGAAGGTATTAGAGACTAGATGCAGCTTTCCATTGTCACCGCTAGCTTCAGCCTCCCCTTTTGCGCTCCTCCTCCCTCGGATTCATTTGCTCCAGAGCCAAAACACCGGCCAGGAAAGCAGACCACCACTTCCTGGAGAAGTCCTGGCTCCAACATTCAGAGTCCCTTCCCACCGAAGCTAGTTCTCCCTCCGATTGTTTGACTGGCTTTGGGCTTCTCCAGAGCGCCCTTCCTGCAGCTCCAATGAAGGTAGGCATGGTATAAGCAGCTGCCTTAAAGTTACAACAATGCACTGCAAAAAAGGGCGCACATAGAACCAGGAACACATATACTCCAGCCTGACCGGAGGAAGCATGTGCTGCACGCAAACACACTGTGTAGAGCGCCTCGCCAGCCGCCCAATAATCATTACCAGCAGTGCAGCGCGTGAGTCAGAGTTGAGGGGTTGGTGTGTTGTATTTTATTGTTATCGTTGATTTGGAGTGAGTTGTTCGGCACTCTTCTTAAGGGCAGCTTCTAAGTCACAGGTATGCTTAGCTGACTAGAGAGTCGGCTTTTTGTGGCAGGTGATATCTGTATGTTTAAACTATTCTGTGTTTTTAGTCGGTTTTCACATGATGTTTACTTCTTTTTCTATGTTTTCTATGTACCTGAGCTCGAGTGGAAGCTATTGAAGGATTTTACAAAAGCAACACTTATATAATAGAAGGGCACGTTCATTTTGCTTTAGGCACGGGGAAATTAAGTGACTTGCCCAGAATCTCAGGGTTTTGAACAGACGCAAGGACTAAAGCCTGGTTCCACAGTTCCAAAAACGGCAGCTGTAGCCCTTCCTACAACTGCTCAATACGTCAGTTGCAGCATCTCACCCTCACATTATCCAGTGCAGCATCTCACCCTCCCATTATCCAGTACATGATCTCACCCTCACGTTACTCTTTCTACATGTTCTTCACCCATCACCTATGTTCCTTCCCCCTCACGTGGCCCCATATGGTTTTACAAAATGCCGTCTCTGATTCCTTACAACCCCCACATTGTTATTGCTCTCTTCTCCCGCTCCACAGTTTTGTTTTTCTATACCAGTCACTCAAACCAGCAAGCAAAATCTTTTTTATTTAAAACTGCCTGTGTGTAGGTGCATGCATGCTTGGTGCTTGCGCCTACAAATTACAAAGCCGACTGCTTGTACCCTTTTTCCTGTTATAAAAAAAAAAGCAGCGCTGTACAAAATCTGGATGCTGTTCGACAGGGCTTACAATCTTAGCAACGTCAATTGGGGCAAGGGCGAGATATATTGACTTTGCCAAGAGCGGTTTTTGTACTAATATCCCCTTCTCTGACATCTCAGACATGCCCAATAATCCCTAAAAAATCTCTCACTTAACAGCAAATCTCATGTTGAGGCGATTACTATTAGGTCTTCTCTCTGGGACTTTGCTTATCACACATGTTGGTGTTACAGAGAGAGCCTTCAGTGTCTCTGTTTCACTTTACAGTTGTTTTCACTTCACCCTGTGATGTTTTTTCACATGTTCATACTGGGGACCCAAATGTTTGGGTTATGCTTTACAAGGGTTTCACTACGCTCTGATTAGTTTTTTTTTTTAAATAATTAACAGACGTTTTTACTATCTCATGTGTTTTATTTAACATGTTCACATTGGGGATTTTGGGAATTCCACTTTAAAAAGGTTTACTACACCGTAAGGTCTTAATACTCCTTATGATGTGTTTAACCTACTTGTTTTTGTGCAACTGCGGATTCCAGTCCTTACATTTTACATTTTAGAGGTTTTGTTTTAATAAGTTATGTAATTTGTGTATACACTTTTGGTGGCGATGCATGGTGATCTGCCCTTTCATTATAGCAGGTTTGTAAACCTCTGAGTAAAAGGCACACCCTCACCCTCTCACACCCCCTCTCACACACCCCCTCACACACCCCCTCACTCACCCTCTCACACACCCCCTCACTCACCCCCTCACTCACCCTCTCACACACCCCCTCACTCACCCTCTCACACCCGCTCACCCTCACCCTCACCCTCCCTCACCCACCCCTCACCCTCCCTCACCCCCCTCACCCTCACCCCCCTCACCCTCACCCCCTCACCCTCACCCCCCTCACCCTCACACCCCTCACCCCCCCTCACCCCCCTCACCCTCACCCCCCTCACCCTCACCCCCCTCACCCTCACACCCCTCACCCTCACACCCTTCACCCTCACACCCTTCACCCTCACACCACTCACCCTCACACCACTCACCCTCACACCACTCAGTGCTACAACACATATTGTGTTACAATAGGTGTCACATTTGCGAAAGATAAAACTATTGGCATTGTAAATAATAAAGCTATTAATTTCGCTATTTTCAAAAACAAGCACATAAATAAAAAAGTGTCCTTTACAATACCAATAGCTCAAACTTTCCTAATGCAAGACCTATTGCAGTGCTGTGCTTCTCTCCCCTGCTGCACTCTCCTGCTCTCTAGAGATGTGGCCTAACGACCAGAGCTGCCATCTAAGTCACGTAAATACAAAACATGTTGCTTTCCAAATGCTATAGGTGTCACATCCGCAAAAGTTATAACTATTGGCATTGTAAATGACAAAGCTATCAATTTAGCTATTTTAAAAAAGCAACACACACGCTGACTTGGTGTCTTCTAGCAAAGGATCTTTGGCGCTCAACGGAGGGTGCTTTCAACAGAAATCTTGCCCCGCTGTGATCAGCTACCTGGGAGGTCGCGCCGCTGGTGGGAGCTTTTCCGTGGTCGACGGATAGCTTAACTGCTCCCAGCGAGCGCTTGACCCCATTCTACTGGCTGCCTGCACCGGGGGACAGCGAGGACCAGAAGCCTTAGCTTCTTCCAGCTGGTGCCTCTTCCCCCGGCGGCAACGCCCCCTACCTGCCGCCTATTTACATTTCGCGACACCCGCTCCGCGGGTGCCGCTCACACACGCTGACTTGGTGTCTTCTAGCAAAGGATCTTTGGCGCTCAACGGAGGGTGCTTTCAACAGAAATCTTGCCCCGCTGTGATCAGCTACCTGGGAGGTCGCGCCGCTGGTGGGAGCTTTTCCGTGGTCGACGGATAGCTTAACTGCTCCCAGCGAGCGCTTGACCCCATTCTACTGGCTGCCTGCACCGGGGGACTGCGAGGACCAGAAGCCTTAGCTTCTTCCAGCTGGTGCCTCTTCCCCCGGCGGCAACGCCCCCTACCTGCCGCCTATTTACCTTTTGCGACACCCGCTCCGCGGGTGCCGCTCACACACGCTGACTTGGTGTCTTCTAGCAAAGGATATTTGGCGCTCAACGGAGGGTGCTTTCAACAGAAATCTTGCCCCGCTGTGATCAGCTACCTGGGAGGTCGCGCCGCTGGTGGGAGCTTTTCCGTGGTCGACGGATAGCTTAACTGCTCCCAGCGAGTGCTTGACCCCATTCTACTGGCTGCCTGCACCGGGGGACTGCGAGGACCAGAAGCCTTAGCTTCTTCCAGCTGGTGCCTCTTCCCCCGGCGGCAACGCCCCCGTGCGTGAACTTCCCTATAAACAGAACATCCTCACACGCAACGCGGGACGCGCGCGGGGAGAAGCGCGAGGCGAAGCCCGGGCCAAGGGCGGGCCCGTTTCAGCCCGTTCCAGACTGTGCAGGACTGGACTGGGCCACGGTATTAACATTTTCATTCTCTTCCCGCTACTTTTAACTGCAACCTTTTGTTGGTTTCTTACCAAGTATCTGCCCTGTTCTTATTAATAACTTTGACATACTTGGTGCAACGATAAATAAGCGTACTAGAAGCAAAAAGACCTCTAGCCTCACCGACATCACTGGTCCCCTAGACTTATTCATTACCAAGACCCATGAGGTAATAGATAAAAGCATACACATCTTAGAACGGAGGGTATCCCATGAACTGGAGGTTGCAAGAAGATCTTCTATGGGGCTCCTGGCTTCTGCACAAACCCATACACAACAGGGCCCTATTATTCCACTGCTTAAGGAACCGGACACTACGAATGTATTAATACATACGGTTCCAAACATTGTAGATCTATCCGCCACCCAACTCTCACTGGGGTCCAACTCCAGCGAGGACCTGGAAAAAACACCAGATCTACTTTTCCCCTATGAGCATGTGGATAATGCAGACCCCAATCCCACGGGCAAGCGGGAGGGTGCTACAGCAAAGAGGCAAAACACTAACCTGACCCCACATGAGACCATACCAGCTCTGCATAACATGACGACCTCACCCAAACCACCTACTGATAAAGTCCTGTCAGATCAATCGAATTTTACTAATAGTAACACTGACTACATAGCAATCTCTCAGGACGTTGTTCACCGAGAGCTGACAGTGACAGAGAATCAAGCCCTTGGGGGTGGCATACAGAAACCATGTAGTGCATGTGTAACACTACATGATTTCATCACAAAAAGCATGGGTCTGTTGCTAAAACATCATCTGCAACCTTTGGAAAAGAGCATCATGATCATTGAGAAGCAACTAGCTAAATTAAATACCCCAGCTTTCAAGCAAAAATCATTAGGAACACCAGCCAAGGCTCTGGGGAATGGGAAAGGCACAAACAACCCGGCTCAACCCCCGTCTTTACCAGCTACCCGACCCAAGCCCTCGTCGCTCAAAAGAGTTGTAAACACTGAAGCCCCAAAAAACAAACAAACTACTTCAAAACCTGCCCCAACAGAAGGGAGTGGAAAACAAAAAGGCCCCACTGATAACCCCCAAAAAACTCCAGCTCCCGTCGAGTCAAATAGCCAAGTAGTGAAACAGAAGGATACCCCACAGACCTCACAAAAAGCCCAACCATCCCAGCCACAGGCCAATGTGAGGAAAGGCCATAGGTATAGGCGTCCGATACATCTGCCACCTGAGGCGACCCCATACACTGTCATACTTACTGGGGTCACCGAGCTGGCAGATGGTACAGACGAACCCCCCTGGTCCTTGCGTAACAAGGTATTGCAGTGGTTGAGCCAAAACAGACCTCTTCATCCATCTAATCATAGCAGAATCATTTCAATGACAAGAGTGTTCTGGATTGGCGATACCAAAAAAAGTTTACAGGGCGATTGTATTGTACTTAATTGTGAGGACCCTGCCACAGCTGATTACATCTCCTCATGGCCAGCCCTGGAGAAAAGGGGGGGGGTTGACGTTCAGCGTCTCTCCTTCTTTTACCCACCTCTAAATACTTTTAATTACGGTGACCAGAATAGTTGGGAAGAAGTTCAGGATTGGCCCTGGACACAGGTGGGGCACTACAATAGAAACAGAAACGGGAATACTAGCAATCACTGGAACAGAGGGTGGGATAATCGTCCCTGGCCACCAAGAAGAGAAAACATAAATCACGATTACTGGAGAGGAGCCCCCACAAGGAACAGGTTTGACTGCCTAGATATGGTCGATTGACCAATAAGGGCAACAAATCAGATAGGAAATAATGTAGGCATCTCAGACGAGTCCAGTATAAATGACCACCAGACTCTTAAGACTACTACTGGGCCAACAAGGAACACATCCAATCCCCCATTAGGGGAATTATCACTAACACCCCAGTATCCACCACACCAACTAAATGAGACCCCAAATAGGGAAGGTCCCGTAGCCCAACTGAAATTCAATGGTGGGGTCACACCCACAATCCCGCGGGATACCACACAAAACATAAGGGAGGTAGAACATACTGTAGAGGGTACGGAGAGGCCAATTAAACAGTCACTGGCATTAGAAGCCAACCAACAAAAATTTTGTCTAAAAATAACTTCCTGGAACATCGCAGGGCTAAACAACAAATCAAGGGCCCAGTCATTTCTATCCTTTATGGGTAAGCAGGACATAATATGCTTACAAGAATGCTGGGACCAGGAGGAGACCCACATTGAGGGCTTTAGTACCTTCTACGTCCCGTCGATACAGGGTAATCGAGGAAGAGGGTCGGGGGGTTTGTGTATCTTCGCCTCTAATTTGTGTAACACAAAACTGACCCCATACATGGCAGGTGGATCTACAGTAGGGGTGGCTAGATCATTGCAAGGTCTTATGGTCAAAGCAAAGGGGTGGTCCATTTTTGTGATTAACTTGTATATCAACGTGCCAAAAGTAGATCCTAAAGCCTTAATAGCTGAGCTTGTTACAATGCTCACAAGAGGTGGGCAAGATGCAGATTGCACTCTAATAGTAGGTGATTATAATTGTCATCTGTGTCCCTACAGTGCCACAAAAAATTGTGGCATTTATAATTTAAGAGGGGACCCAACTACACACTTTGAACATTCTATTATGGGTAACATGTTAAACCAACTACTGCATGACTGGGACTTGGGGTTTGCCAATGAATTATGTGAGCCTCCTGTAGCTTTTCAGACAACCTTCTTTGGTCGAGGGTTAGGCACTGTAATTGACTATATATTAGTGTCTAATAGGAACCAGGGCTGTCTGGAGGAGTTTAACACGGAAGACCTGGCAATAAGTGATCATTTTCCGATTAGCACCACTATTGCCGTCAAGAAGCCCGAGAGTCCTGTAACGAGCATACCTAGTATTCTTCATGGTCACTCAGTATCATTGGCAAGAAAGAATGGATACGCCATAAAATGGGCAAAAATCGATTCCACAAATTTCGTGAAGGAATTAGTCCAGAAAGAACTGAAACAATTTTCGACCTGCCTAGATTTTAACTCTAACCCCCAGCTAATTGTAGAGGCTTATGGAAGAATAACTGCCACAATAAATGATAAATTAACCAAAAAACTAAAAATAGGGGCAGCAAAGAGACTATACGGCTGGTTTAATTCCGCCTGTTCTAAAGCCCATAAAGATTTATTACGGGCATTAAAGACGGTCCCCAAAGACACCAGTTTGATTAAAGATGCCAGGCGAGCCTATAAACAGACCCTACGCGAGAGACAGGATGAATTGAAAAATCAGGCCTGGGAAGCCCTACTAAAGGCAAGTGCCCTAAGGGATAATATTTCTTTCTGGAAAGAAATTAATGCCCCCTTTTTTTCCACGAACAGCAAGGCTGATTCGATGGAGATAGCCATAACAGAAGATGTCTGGGTCGATTATTTTACCTCCCTATACAAAAAAGATCAAATAATCATGACCCCACAATATGACCTTAGTAATAGCCAGGTGGAACAGGCAGTGAGGCAAGTGACCTTCCCTTTAAATATAGTTTTTACCCCCTCAGAGCTCGACCTAGCAATTTCACAGAGTGCTAATTTAAAGGCCCCTGGCCCAGATGGAGTTCCCATCGATATATTTAAAGAAAATGTAGATCTTTGGGCTCCTCTATTAGCAAATGTATTAAATGCGTATAGCAAAAGGGGTTTTCCTGATACATGGCACAAAGCCATAGTAATTCCAATATTTAAAAAAGGGGATAGACAGGACCCAAAATGCTACCGCCCTATTTCCTTGCTAGACACCCTGATGAAAGTTGCAGGCAGAGTATTGTTAACCAAACTGCAAACCTGGTCTAAGAGCAAAGGGATATTATCGAAATTACAGTATGGTTTTAAAACTGGTGTAGGCACCGTAGAGCAGGGTTTAAACCTGGCCTTAATAACTAATAAATACATTGGAAGGGAAAAAGGGAACTTGTTTTTAACATTCGTCGACCTAACCTCGGCTTTTGATTGTCTAGACCATAGCATGTTATGGAAAACCCTGGTCAAATTGGGGATAGATAAAAATATTCTACTCTTTATTCAGGAACTGTATAGAGATGCTGGCGCCACAGTCAGATATAGAAAAAATGGTGAGCGAACCAGAAAATTCCCTATAGCAAAGGGTGTCCGTCAGGGCTGCATCCTTGCACCATTTCTTTTTAATCTATATGTTAACGAGATAGCAGACTTTTTAAAAGATTTTGAAGTGGACTACCCTAAAATAAACGGCGTCTCAGTACCACTATTACTATACGCTGATGATGCCGTGATTATGGCTCGCACCCAGTTGGGCCTTCAGAAAGCGCTAACAGGATTCTCAACCTTCATGACCATGAGAGGTTTAAAAATAAACGAGGGAAAAACATTCACAATGTCATGTACAACTAGGAAAAACATACCAGAGTGTAAAACCTTCGTCAATAACACTAAGATTGCTATGACCAAAACCTTTTCCTATTTAGGTATTATATTTAACAACAAGGGTACATGGTCAACAGCAATAACCTCTCGGAATCTGGCCTTCTCTCGCACGATAGGTGCCCTCAAACAATTTGCGAAAAGACTGGGTAGGAAACCTGTAGACATACTACTTAAGATATATGCTGCGAAATGTGTCTCCACTGCTCTATACGGGGCGGGCATTTGGGGACTGGCAGACTGTACACAAATCCAAACAGTGGAAAATGCTTTCCTGAGATACCTATTATCAGTCCCCCGCTCCACGTCTACCACAATCTGCCACAATGAACTGAATAGAGTCCATATCACCGACCTGATAAAAATAGCTCCAGTGATGTTGTGGTTCAAGATCTGGACATGCGATGATACAAGTTTCAACAGGGAAGTAATCCAAGACTGCTTGAATCATCTCGCTTCCAGTAAGCAGCCATGGTTAGCCTATGTGAAAAAGTTTTTGTTTTCCATTGGCAAACCAGATCTCTACCTAAATCCTACATCATGCTCACAAATAGCAAAAAAAGCCCTAAAAGTGGCACGTCTTGATTTACTGGAGGAACGGAGATGGTACCTAGATGGGCATAAGTCTACAATAGTAGCCCATCGTAATATCCTAGATGGTACAGGCCTTCATGCTTATCTAGCCCCAATCTATTCTTGCTATCATAGAATGCTCCTGACTCGAATGAGGACGGAGTCATTCTATAGGTTAATATCGTTTCCTGCCCCGAACGATTGGTCTGCTAATTTGGCAAAATGTCCATGTGACGACCTGTCTAAGCAGTCAAACATACATTGCATTTTCTTCTGTAAATTTTACCAATGGGGGAGAAAAAGATACCTGTTACCATTGTTAAAAACATGGGGAGTGAGAACCTGTAAAACTGCACTGGTCAGATTGTACATGATGCAAGATGAAATCACCATAGTGACAGCAATAACATTTTTGACCTTCATTGTAAAGTGCAGAGGGACCATGGGTAACGATTAGGACTGTATGAACAAAAAATAATATTTTATTATATTGTACCTTATTACATCAAATAATACGCAATACAGGATACAGTACGAACTCCATGAGTCCTTAATGAATTTTAGAATTTTCTACGCATTTTAATGATTCTCACTTGTTTTGTATTCATGATATGTATCTTTGTAAGAAGTTTTTAACGAGGAAAGTTATTTAGTCTGCTCATGTTGTATTTTGTATTTTGTATGCTTTTATGGTTTTTTGTCAAAACACCGAATAAAGCTAATTTTGAATTTGAATTTCAATTTGAAAAAAGCAACAAATAAATAAAACATTTGTCATTTACAAGACCAATAGCTCCAACTTTTCTAATGCGAGACCTATTGCATTTCCAATGCTTGTTATTTTTGGCAACTCTGGCGCCGCACTTAGGGTGCACAACTGCGCTCGCTTTTCCACTATTTGCTCCTCGTTGTCCTGCATTGTAACTTTAAGTATTAACTACATGGGCGCCGCGCTTAATATTTTAGCAGGCGCCCGGTTGTATATATTTTATTTTGGGGGCGGGGGGGGGTTATTTGATAATATATACGTATATTTTTTAACAGTACTAATGCCTCATTAATCCGGTTGACCGGGAAACTAAGCAAACAATGGCGTCCATACTCGGCTCAACCAACTCTGTTAACATCTCTACTTTGGTGCGGCGAGGAGAGAGAAGGGCGGAGGCGCGACAAGTGGACTACCAGTCTGCTTTACTTATCATCCCTCGGTGCAGGGAGATTACCCTTCTGCTGTAGTGAAGTCTGCACCAATGGCTAGCACTAGGAGCCTCACCTACTCCTGCGCTGTTCCTGCTTGGGGTTTGCCAACCTAGGCGTCTGCAGGCTACAGCACCAATGCCCCGTTGGGCGCTTGGCCTGCCTTCTCAGCCTTCCATGGAGCGCGACATCCAGGCCACCCCTGCAGCACGGTCCTCAATGGCCTTTAACTCACAGCAGGATGCTTGGTTTTTTTCGGGATGGCTTCAACCGTTGGTTGTGTAATGTACTCTTTGTTCTCAATTCCGGAAGAATTGAATCTGTCTTAGACACAAATACAGACACAAATTTAAATGTCATTGAAATAAGATCATCTTTTCTGTCACAAACCCTTATGGAACCCACAGGACCACCACACCCACCACCACTACATCCACCACCCCATCCACCACCACCGCATCCACCATCACCACATCCACCACCACCGCATCCACCGCATCCACCACCACATCCACCATCAACAACACATCCACCATCACATCCACCACCACCACATCCACCATCACCTCCACATCCACCATGATATCCACCGCCACATCCACCACCACCACATCCACCACCACCACATCCACCACCACCACCACACCCACCACCACATCCACCACAACCACCACCCCATCCACCAAGACCACCACCGCATCCACCATCACCACATCCACCACCACCACCACATCCACCATCACATCCACCACCACATCCACCATCACCTCCACATCCACCATCACCTCCACATCCACCATGACATCCACCATGACATCCACCGCCACATCCACAACCACATCCACCACCACCACATCCACCACCACCGCATCCACCACCACCACCACACCCACCACCACATCCACTACAACCACCACCCCATCCACCACCACCGCATCCACCACCACCACTGCATCCACCGCATCCACCACCACCACATCCACCGCCGCATCCACCGCCGCATCCACCACCGCATCCACCACCGCATCCACCACCGCATCCACCACCGCATCCACCACCGCATCCACCACCACATCCACCACCACATCCACCATCACATCCACCATCACATCCACCATCACACCCACCACCACCACATCCACCACTGCATCCACCACATCCACCATCACATCCACCATGACATCCACCACTGCATCCACTACCACATCCACCACCGCCACATCCACCACATCCACCACATCCACCACCACATCCACCACCACCACATCCACCACCACCACCACATCCACCGCATCCACCACCACATCCACCACCACATCCACCACTTCCACCACCATCACATCCAACACCACCACCACCACCGCATCCAACACCACCACATCCACCACCACATCCACCACCACCACATCCACCACCACCTCATCCACCACCTCCTCCCCCACCGCATCCACCACCACCACCACACCCACCACCATCACTTCCACCACCACATCCACCACCACCACATCCACCACCACCACATCCACCACCACCACATCCACCACATCACCACCACATCCACCATCACCACCACATCCACCATCACATCCACCACCCCCACCACCACCACATCCACATCCACCATGACATCCACCACCACATCCACCACATCCACCACCACCACATCCACCACCACAACCACCACTTCCACCACCACCCCATCCACCACCACTGCATGCACCACCACCACCACACCCACCACCACTACATCCACCACCACATCCACTACAACCACCACCCCATCCACCACTACCACCACCACCACCGCATCCACCACCACCACCGCATCCACTGCATCCACCACCACCGCATCCACTGCATCCACCACCACATCCACCAGCACATCCACCATCACCACCACATCCACCACCACATCCACCACCACATCCACCACCACATCCGCCATCACCTCCACATCCACCATGAAATCCACCGCCACATCGACCACCACATCCACCACCGCCACATCCACCACCACCACCACATTCACCACCACCACATCCACCACCACATCCACCACCACTTCCACCACCACCACATCCACATCCACCACCACATCCACCACCACTTCCACCGCATCCACCACCACCACATCCACCACCACCATCACATCCACCACCACATCCACCACCGCATCCACCACCACCACATCCACCACCACATCCACCACCACATCCACCACTACACCCACCACCGCATCCACCACTACACCCACCACCGCATCCACCACCACCACATCCACCACCACCACATTCACCACCACCACATTCACCACCACCACCACATCCACCACCACCACCACCACCACATCCACCACCACATTCACCACCACTTCCACCGCATCCACCACCACCACTTCCACCGCATCCACCACCACCACATCCACATCCACCACCGCATCCACCACCACATCCACCACCGCATCCACCACCACATCCACCACCACTTTCACCACATCCACAACCACCACATCCACCACATCACCACCACCACCACATCCACCACCACATCCACCACCACATCCACCCCATCCACCACCACATCCACCCCCACATCCACCACCATCACCACCACATCCACCATCACCACCACCACCACATCCACCACCACCATATCCCCCAGATCCACCACCACCACATCTATATGTGTGTGGCTCTGTGTGTGTGTAGGTGCAAATGCAATGTTCTTGGATTTTCGTCACAATAAAATACACTGAACATAATCTTCACAAAAGTTATTTACAAACGTTTAAGCTATTGCCATTATAAATTACAATAACTTTTATTTAAGTATTAATTATTTACAAAATTAAAAGCCATTGTTATTTGTAATATCAATACATCTAAGTCACGTAAATACAACACACATTGCATTACAAATGCTATAGGTGTCACATTTGCAAAAGTTAAAACTATTGACATTGTAGCTGACAAAGCTATTAATTTTGCTACTTTCAAAACCAACACAGAAATATAAAAAATTTCATTTACAATACCAATAGCTCAAACTTTCCTAATGCGAGACCTATTGCATTTCCAATGCTTGTTAAAGATGCACACTGCAACATTCACATGGTGGGGGTGCTTTAATGATGTCATAGACGCTCACCCCGTCAGAAGCCTCCTCTGGATCTGTTCAGCTACACCCATGCACTGGGTCTCAGAGATACCTGACATCATTTCCATCACGATGAGTGACAGTTTTCATTTTTCTATTGGGCACATGGCTTCCTTTCGAGACTGGATTACATCTTCGTCCCACGTTTGGCGGGTCCACGGAGGTAGAAGGCAGAATACCTGCCAAAAGGAATATTGGGCCATTCTCCATCCTGGTCACTTCGGTGGTTCCTCTGTGATCAGTAACCTATATTCATAGAGACTGGATTCCAGGGTTTTGAGGGATGCAGAGATGGTGGAGTGCCTTTGAGTGGCCTCCCAGCAATATTGTGACGAGAATTTTGGGACGGTATCTTCCTGGTGATGTTGTGGGAGGTCAATAAAACTATGTTTCAAGACAGGTCTCAAAATACAGTATTACAGAAACGTCGCAGGGAGGAGGAGATGTTGCTCTTGGAGCGGCATCTCCAGCACCTGGAATAGACATGGGTGGCCGCAGGCGACAAGCCCACCCCTGTGCTGTTAAAGTCAACAAAGACCCAGTACCACGATCATGTGACACAGGTGTTGTGGCAACACTACCGGTGGGTAAAACATAGCCTATAAGACACAGGCGGCAAAACCGGAGCCTTCTGGCATAGGAGGCGCGTTGGGTAGCTGAGATAATGACTAACTCTGGGGACTTGGTGCGCTCTGATGTGGAGATTATCCAAGCCTTTGTGGCCTACTACAAGGGCTTATATATATGACCCGGTATGACCGTGCTCATTATGAGATCATTGAATTTTTGATGGAGATGCCTCTCCGGGGTCTGAACAATGCAGCCAGAGCTGTACTGGCAGCTGACTTGACGATCACGAAAGTAAACAAAGCGGTCCAGGTAGCGCACTCCGGGAAAGCGCTGGGCACTAATGGCCTCCCTGTAGAGCTTTACAAACGCTTTGTGGCCCTGAATAACCCCAAACTCTTGAACCTCTTTGAGGTGGCGAACACGGAAGGGCCCTACCTCTAGACCTTAACCACTCAATTGTTGTTATCCCGAAGAATGGCAGGCACCAAGCTTGTTGCTTTTCCTATGGACTCCTCTCCTTACTCAACTCCGAAAGTAAGATACTGGCAAATATACTTGTGTCTAGAATGAAGGGATTTATCTATGATCTGGTCCTTGCATACCAAACTTTCTTTATGCCACAAAGGTCCATGAGGCTCAACCTTCACAGATTGCTCCTCTGGATGGATAGGTGCAAGACAGATCCCACCCTGCATGCACTCCTATCATTGAACACCTAAAAACATTCAACTCCATTGATTGGTGTTACTTGTTTGAGACGCTGGAATGTTTTTGCTTTGGCTAAAGTTTTGCAGGTGGGTGACATCCTGTACAGGGCACCCACGGAGGTGGTGAAGGTCAATGGCATGGTTTCTGACCCTTTTGGAGTTGGGAGGCAAAGAAGGCAAGGCTGTCCCTTCTTCTTTTTGCCTTGTTAGGTCGAGCCTAGAGCAGCGCATGCGCTACTTGCTCGACTTTTAGTAAAGGGATAAAAAAAAGTGCTACCAGAGGCGAGGCTTTTGCTGGCCTCAAGCTTGCGTGCACGTGCTTGTGCATGCGCGCAACCGCCATCTGTCTCCTCCGTCACGGGTCATTAAGTTCCTTGTTTTTATTTCCCGTGCTTTCCCCTCTGCCTCCATCCGATCACTTTGTGGCTTGGCTTGTTTTTTTTTCTTTTGCTTTCAGCACTCAGCCTCTCTCCCTTGCCTTCTGCGTCCCCTTCGCATACCTTTCCCTTGCTCTTTGTATTGCCCCAGGTTCATTTACTCCAGCCCCCACCCTTACCGGTCCTGTTCAGCTTTTTTTAAGACCCCCCGTGGCTCCTCCCTTTCTCTCTTGTCTCTCACTGCTCCCTATTGGCAACGTTCGGTTGATCTTCCATCAGGTCTGCTCTGTTTCTCATCTGCCCCTCTTATCTCATTTCGTTTTTTTTTTCATTTACTTTTTTTTAAAACTTCTTAATATGGCCCGTCGGTTCCTTTTTCACAGGTGCTCTCGGCGCCCCCCACTGCATTGATGCCGCGTTGGTGAGACTCAGTATCTGCTCTGACGCATTTGTTATTTCTGTCTTCCCTCGTGCCCCTTGCATTTCTGATCGAACACTTAGATATCAAAGCAGCAATGATGTATCCCCAGATTTTTATCGCAAGCCAACCTGAAAACTATCTTTTTGGTATAAATATGTCTGTTGGAGAGAGTGCCAAGTCATTGCTGTGTCCAGCAGCAGGATTGAAAGTATTGCAGCACTGCTGAGACCTTATAAAAGCATCATAAAGATGGGTATACATGCGTGCTCATATATGCGCAAGCATAGGCGGCCATCTAAACTGTTTTTATAATAAAGTTTTGCAAAAAAGTTACATTGGCTGCTACACATGTGTTCACCACTTTTTTTTGTTTTTTCAAAAAGCACACCTTGCCACTGCAGCCCCTGGCACTGAAGAGGCCTGCTTTTGTGTGGATATGCTCCTTGTGCGAGGCCTGATAAGCATGCTCACAGTGAAATTAGCCAATGGCTGAAGAGGGCTGCCCATTGCTATATGGCATAGTGGGTGGAAGAAAAGTGGGAATGTAAAAGGGTACTGCGGGGAATTAACTGGTGTATTTGAACAGTTGTCTAAAGTCCTTACAAGTAAGTACAATATTTGCATATATAAAATTAGACAAAAAGGTCTTTGCTAAATTCAAACTAAAATAAGCCTTTTGACTTTGGCATTTCGCTTTTTATGTCATGGTTTGCAAAAAACTTTAGTTTTAGGGGACCTGCCAGGCTATCACCAATAAAAAAAATACATTGTCTGAAGGCACAAATATATTGGAGTATTAAAAAACTAAAAAGTTAGTTAGTGACTGCAGTGGCCGACCTACCGCCCCATGCTGTATAGTGTAATAGGCAGAAGGGCATGTGAATGACACGACAGATGATGCATACAAGAGTGCTGTCTGAAAGCCCCTATAAGCAAGTGTATCAGGTGTATAATTTTAGTAAAATCAAAAGGCCTTAGCTACGCCAGGCATACATTGGTTTTGGGAGCCTTACAGAGCAATCATTGGCATAGCCAATAGGTCTCGCCTTCGGGACCTTTTTTTTTTTGAGTTTTCAAAAAACTTTATTTAAGGCATGCTTTGTTGAACACGGCATGATGCCTGCAACCTCTTACAGGTCGGCTGTGTAAGATTCAAACCAAAGAAAGCATTATTGTAAATGTAAATGTATTGCAACTTATATAGCGCACGTATCACCCGAAGGCATTAAGGCGCTTGCCTTGGGAACCCGTCCTGGCTTTTCCCTGTGAGATAACCCCTACTGGGCATCCCCAATGTGAAAGCCAGGCATCCCGCAGTGGGTGGGCCGCCGTAGTGGGGATTAAGCAGCTATTGCCCAGAGTTGCAGTGTGGGACCCCATGATTAGAATAGGCACCGAGGCGAGAATTATCGAGTCAATGGACATTTTTGGGTTCAGGACCCTGCCGCGTCGGGAATTGAACCCTGGTCCCGGGCCAGACCTCTGCATCAGGGTCTGCCGCTCTAATCAGTGAGCCACACTTCTCCACTTGTCAACGTAAAAATATCAATCAAGCCTTCAGCAATCACACCGGCGACTGGTGGTCCAATTCGAGTTACAGCGGTGGCTTACAGTAAACCAGCAAGTGGTGTAAACATTGGTCGTCTCACTCTCTTAAACAGTATACCTTGAACCCCCCTCCCACCCCCCCAATACCCACCCCCCTACCGGGCCCATCCAGTCAAAAGGATCCCATCACACCTTCTCAAACAGGGGTGACCTCCCGATCCCCCTCCCATCTGGGGGGTGCAGTTCCCTCGTGGCTAACAAAAGAGGACCCTGTCTGCGTAGAATCCAGGGCGCTTCTACCAATCTCCTGGATCATTAACCCCCATGCCTGCAATACCTCCGGGAGTTTGGCATCCCTCCTTGTGCTGCGTATGTGGCCCTCCTCTGCCAAAGCCCACTCCCTCATATCTGCAGTCCACCTCTCTACAGACGATCCAGCTGGTGACAGCCAGTGAAGTGCTATCTGCCTTCGAGCTATAACAAGGTCCAACATCAGGAATTTCCGGCTAGTTTTTCGTTTCGGGTCCCGGGGGAGTAATCCCACGAGACACGAACGCAGTTCCAAGGCCACCCTCCATCCTCTTATGCTATTCAGGTCGTCTATGATGGTTGTCCAGTATGTCTGTATAACGGGACACGCCCAAACCATATGTGGGTAATCTGCCGGATCGTACTGGCACCTGGGGCACGGTGGACTCCTCATGTTATCGATAGCATGGAGGCGTTTAGGTGAGAGGTAGGTCATGTGGACCATATTAAACTGGATCAGTTTGAATCTATTGCAGACCGCCACTTTGCGGACCCCCTCGTGGATCTTCTCCCAGTCGCGTGGTGTGATCTCATGGCGGCTCACTTCCTACCACCTACTTTCTATTGGGAGTGGTGTACCCTGTCTGTCCTCCCTAAGTGCCCTGTACACATGAGTGACCAGTTTCCGCCCTCCCGCCATTGCTATCAGTGTGACTAAGGTGCGTGTGTGGCTAGGGGCATCTGGGAAAGTGGGCCATAGATGTTGTGCCGTCGCCACTATCTTAGCATATGCCTTTGGGACCTTATACGTGTTTAGCCATGCAACAGTTGATGTTGTTGCACCAAGGATATTGTGCTGCATAACTAAACACTTATAAGGTCCCAAAAGCGAGACCTATTGGCTTTGCCAATGCTTGTGCATAGAGCGGCTGGCATGCTGGGTTCGCAGTTGGGTGGATATTCTAGGGTTCTTCCCAGGGTTAGCAGAGTCGGAGTAAATATCACTGCACGTGACCGACCGATACCCTGGTGTCGTTGACTGATGATGAATGGTTGATCCCAGCTTTGCTGTTGGTGCTCTTCACCTTTGAGACTTATTTAGGGTTTTGTAATAGCCATGATAAATCTATTGTCTTTCAGCTAGGTTGCTGGGAGGACCTGGACCCTGCGGCATGGGGACTTCGGGTTGCGACACAGATTTCGATACCTGGGTTTTGAGATTACCTTGGATCGCACAGGATTTCGGAAGCGGAATCTCCAATGGGTTGTGAAGGAGTTTTGCGTGGATGTGGATAGCTGGTGCACACTCCCTCGGACGATCATGTGCTGGGCAGCCCTGTACAAAATGATCACTCTGCCTCAACTGCTTTTCGTCCTGCAGAATACCCAATACCCTGTCCCTGGCCAGTATATCAACAGTATTAATAAGGCGCTTTGTTCTCTGTTGTGGGATGGCTCAGCCCCAAGAATAGCTCTGAAGACTTTACAGGTCTGTGTAGAACAGGGTCTGGCTCTTCCGGATATTAGATCCTAATATAGGGTGGCGCAATTGTATTTTCTTAATGACTGGATTCACTGCCCGTACAATGACTCGGCATACCAGATCGAATGCACAGCTATGGAGTAGGGGGACATACTTTCACTATGTTAATGGGAGGAGGGACCGGCTGCATCCCTGCCCGAGCCAACCTAGACTACGCTGATGGCCTGGGATGCGGCCACAAATGCCAAGGATTGGAAAGGCAGGGTTACTCTAGCTACCCCCCGTGGAGGGGTGTGATGTTGCTGAAGACAGGGAGGTTAACCAGTTTAGGCCAGTGGGATCTCAATGGGATTGAGCCCCTGGGAGATGTTTGGGAGGATGGGCAGGTAAAATTCTTTGTGGACCTACAGGAGAAATATGATCCTATAGAGACCCAGCATTTCAAATGCATGCAACTTGCACATGGCCTCAGGGGCAACCGAGTTCTGGGTCTAGACTTCCCCGCTGGAGACATGGGTGTTGGGGGAGGTGCTGGTCCACATAGTGGTTTCGCGCCTCTACTGCACTATACTCAACAATGCACTGGAACACCTGGGGGAGTCTGTGAGAGAGATGGGAAAGGAATGACGGGCCCTGGAGGATGTGGACAGAGAGGCGGCATTGATGCATCCCAGGTAAGTGGCCTTTAGAGCCCGTCTTCGCTTAATACAGTTTAAAATCCCCCATAGGGTATACTAGAACAGAACCCAGCTCTATAAAATGGGAAAAGCGAACACCCCAATGTGCCTCCACTGTTGAGGGCACATTTCTTTACACGCTCTGGAAATGCCAGGAGTTCTCGGAATACTGTGAGGGGGTCACTGGTGAGCTGAAATTGGTTCTGGGGTCTCCCATTCCTAGAACACCACCGTTAATTATCCTTGGATTGACATGAATCATCCCAGGAAGCAGCTGTTGTTTTACATGTTGGGTTTTGTTGTTGCCAAGTGAGACCTGGCCAGGTGTTGGGAGGGGGATTAGGAACTGCAGCTCCCAACAGGATCAAGTGGTTGGAGGGGATGAGTCAATTCATAGAGGTGAAGAGAGTAATGTACGAAAGTCTAGAATGCCCTAGGAAATTTGGAAACGTAACGTTGGAGACAGTGGAGGTCATACCATGGCCTTACGGATGTCCCGGGTTAAGGCCCTCACTGTACCAAGCAATGATTGTGGAGAGGGGGTTGGGTGGCCGGCGCCAGGACCGAGGCCCGGAATATTTGGTTTGACCCTATGCGCTGGGCGAACTGTGAATGGTCCAATATGTATACCGCAATGCAACTGTGGATGTACTGTGGGATTATTGTGTTTACGGATTTGTGTTTATTGCATATCATTTTTGCATAATAATAAAAATATATATTTTAAAAAAGTGCCCCTTAGTTGAGCAAATCACAAAGCCTTTTAATTGACCACCTGGAGAAAATTTAACTTGAGGTATGTTCAAGCTAAATGGAGTCCATAATTATTCCTAGCACCAGCGCTCTCTAGAAGAGTGTGCCTGTGTTGGGGGGTCAAAATGGCTAGTGCAGTTACTGTGTGAAGTTATATGTTCGATCTGTGTAAAACGGAGAGTCTAATACAGGCAGTGCAATTTGTTTATTAGTTAATATTGGAATGTCTTTTTCCCACTAAAACGATTGCAGTTTTATCGTTAAAGTAATTAACTGTTTCTATTATCGTGTCATAAGCTTCTGTACATAGTTTTACCCCTCCCCCTTTTATACTCCACACACTACAGGGACAATGTCAGGTCCCAGTACGACTAGCAGAGCTGGGGATAAATCAGTCACATGCAGGGCTCGAGTCGGGGTACTATGCGGGTGGACTGCATCCCCCCACTTATTTTACCGGGAGCTCGATAACTGGAGCAAATGGAGCCACACATTCACTCTTTGGCCTCTCTGGGGCGAGATCGGAGCTCATTCAGAAAGCTGCTCACGCGCTGGCTTCTCTGATGCAATCGCATCTAAGGGGTGAGCAAGGGGAGGCAATGAGCCTGATGGTGTAAGCCACCTTTCGTGACGTCACTTCCTGTCGTGACGTCAGCGTCCCCCCACTTCTTATTTTTAGGACTTGTGCCCTGGTCACATGCCAGATTAGCCTTATTTCGCTCCTAGAGTAGCAGCCCTAAATTGACAATTTTGTCATCCTCGTAAATCGTGCGTGCTATGAGCACTGACATTTCGTAGCATGCTAATTTGTCATTTGTATAGCGCTTACTATCATTACCACAGCACAGGGGCGCTTTCTTAATCTGGGCGCTCAATTGTGCGTGTCCGGGAGGTCCATGAATTGAGTGTCTGTGGTTTGTGAGGTGCACCAGTAAACCTTGCAGTCTGTGAGTATGGTTTGCAGTCTCTCGATGAGCGATTTTAATGTATGAAATGTGTAGTGCTCGCCGCCACCATGGAGCGGTGAGATGCAGCAGCGGTGTTTCCTCGATTGTATCTGAAGATTGCACTGTAGTCAAGGACACTTTTTGCCCATCCTTCCTCGTGGCCTCTTGGAGAAACCACCCTCTTGGTGTCCTTTTCGCCAGCTCTTAGATGGAACTTTAAAAGTAGTCTTTTCCCCATTGTCCAACGGATTCACGGCTTGTTTATAGCTTGCTGGTTAAAATAAATAAATAACAAAAATAAATCTGTAGCACCCACAACAGACCCCCCCCCCCCCGCCCCCCCCCCCCATATCCATTGCAGAGGGGTGACAGAGTAGATCCTGCCCAGCTTTCAGTGCTGGACACTTTCTGATGAATCTCTACACCTGCGCTTCTCAGCAGATCCCCTACCTGACTGTGGTGTCTGGCCGGGGATGCCTAGACGGGTCAGAACAGAGAAGCAGGCATTGCGCGGGGGCAGGAGCGCGCAAGAAACATACGGCAGACCAAACTAGTGTACGGGTCGGAAGTGACGACCCCTAGCGGCCGCCCTCCTTTTATTTGACCCCGCAGGCCACGCCTGGCCTGCGGATGTGGTGGGGCACACAGAGTTGGCTACTAGACCGCCAACTGCTACATCCCTATCCAAGTCAGGTCTTTTATTCAACACATCTTTTGAAAATGAACACAAAGTCTTAAACATGTCATAATAGGCTCAAAACATAGGGCCAGATGTATCAAGGCTTTTGCGAGTCGCAAAGGCCTTTTTGCATTTTTCCTTATGTATGAAAAAATCGCAATTTAAGAAATCGCAATTTAAGGAATCGCAATAAGTTGCGATTCCTTATTTTTCCATAGCATTTAAGGAATCGCAAATTTTGGGATTCCTTAAATGATATGTATGAAACATTTTTAAATTGCGAATGTGTTAAGAAATCGCAATTTACCACCAACTTGTAGTTGGTGGTAATTTGCGATTTCTTTTAAAAATGCCCTATTTGGCATTTGTGAGGGTGGCATGTGACACACATACATGCCCATAGGGCATGTATGTGTGCCACATGCACACACATGTAGATTTCAGGGGTGCAGCAGGGTGTCTTTGAGACACCCCTGCACCCTTGAAATTATTCTCAAATTGCGATTAGCAAATTTGAGAATTATTGCACTATCATTCCTATGGGCCTCCTGGCCCATAGGAATGCATTGGAAATTATTCTTTATTTGCGAATTCGCAAATTGCGAATTCGCAAATAAAGTATAATAAGCAATCGCTAAAAAATAGCGATTTTGTACATACATACCGTTTTGCGAATTCTAAATAGCGATTCGTAAAAAATCGCTATTTAGGATTCGCAAAACGGAATCTTGATACATCTGGCCCATAGTCTCGGTACTTGCGTGAACTCCCTCCAGTGATCCCCGGGCGTAATCAGCAGGCATAGTCCCTCAGACGTTGGCTCGGGTGGGGGTTCGGCCTCAGGCTGTATCTTTGGGTGCCGGTGCGCCCACCCGTGCAGTCCAGGCTGGGGTCCTCAGAGCAAACCGCGTGATGAGGTGAGGGGCTTACTTCTGAGGTCTCGCCGGCGCCTCCACTTCCCGGCTCTTCCTTCCAGCTTGTTCCGTGGCCCAAGCCAGTTCCGTGGCCATGGAGCTGGCTTGGGCACTTGAGGTCTCCCGTGGATGTTCTGACGGGACCTCCTTGAACCATGAGATGTTTCTGGATACTTCTTCTTCTCCTCTCCGCGCTGTTACCATGGTGCCGTGGTTAGCAGTGACCATCCAGGTGCCCGGCTCGTAGTTTGTCTGGAATTTTCCTCCCTGACGCCGGTTTCGTAGGATCACTGTCGCTCCGGGGCCGATCGTTCTTGGGGCGGATGCTCGTG
This sequence comes from Lissotriton vulgaris, assembly GCF_964263255.1. Classification (NCBI taxonomy): domain Eukaryota; kingdom Metazoa; phylum Chordata; class Amphibia; order Caudata; family Salamandridae; genus Lissotriton; species Lissotriton vulgaris. The sequence continues at coordinate 324,209,637 of NC_141693.1, forward strand.
TCTTGATTGTGTCTCGTCTTCCTCTCCTGCGCTTCTTCGACCTCCAGCCGAGGCGACGACCACCCTGGGCAGGTAGGGAGTAGATCTCGGAGGAGTCCATGGAGCATGAGGGCCCACGGGCTCCTCTGGGTGGTACAGTGAGGTGTGCTTTGGTATTCCCTTAAAAATTCATGGAGTCTCTGTTCCGGGTCTGCTTGCTCCACGACTGCTATACGGAACATTTTGTTCAACGTGCGCATGAACCGTTCAACATCCCCGTTGGCCTTGGGCCATTGAGGGGTTCTCTGGCGGTGAGCTATGCCCCTCTGCTCGAGGAACGTGGCAAACTCGGACCCTTGAAATGGCGGACTGTTGTCACTGCGTACTTCTTGGGGAAAACCAAACATGGCGAAGATCTTCTCCAGCACTGGTTCGACATGGTTGAAAGCTGTGGATAAGACTGGTTCTACTAGAGGGTACTTTGAGTAGGCGTCTATGACCACAAGCGTGTGTCTTCCTCCTGGGAAGCTCCAAAAATCTATGCTCACTTTAGACCACGGAACAGTGCAGCCCTCCTCGGTGATAACTGGAATCAGTCTCTCAGGGCCGCTTGTCAGCTAGCACAATAAGCAGCATCTGGCAAACTCCTCCACCATATCTTCTAATTCTGGGAACCAGACTTTTTCTCGCATTCGTGCTTTCATTTTGGTTACCCCTTGGTGTCCTCCGTGGGCTAATTGGACTGCCCGGTCTTTGAGGCTCTGCGGGATTACCAGCCTGGACCCTCTCAGTAGAATACCTTCGCTAGTGGCGCTGAGCTCGTAGCGTACCCGCCACATCTTCGTAAGAGAATTGTGGTCTTCCTGGATCCACGAGTTGGCCTGGCGGAGGTAATCTGTCCACGACCCTTCCTGCCTGGCACGTAGTGTCCTCGTGTAGACGGTGTCAGTGGCAGCAGCTTCTCTTACCTCATCTAGGGACATGCTCTGGGGGCAGGCAGCAACTGATATCAGTTGGGCATATTGTTTGGCGGCGTCGGCTTGTTTTTCCGATCGGACGGGGTGTCTCGAGAGGAAGTCAGCCGGGTTAATGGATCCTGGGCGATACACCACCTCCATTTCATGCAGCTGAACAGCCCAGCGCTCGATGCGTGGAGGTGGTTGCGGTGCCGTTCCTGTAAACAGGGGGACCAGAGGCTGATGGTCGGTGACCATGGTGAATGGCTGTCCCTTGAAGTACAGATGGAAGTGGTTGCAGGCCTACTTGATGGCAAGAGCTTCACGCTCAATCTGAGCGTACCTTGTTTCCGTGGGGGTGAGGGACTTGCTGGCAAACGCCAGGGCAGCCCATCGGCCTGGTTCGTGTTCTTGAGCCAACACTTCTCCAAGCCCTATGGGGCTCGCATCGACCAGTACTTCCGTTCACTTGGCGGGATCAAAGTAGGCCAGCGTGGCTTCTTCTAGGAGGGCATCCTTTATTCCTTGGAAGGCCTCTTCTTCTTTTGGGCCCCAGTGCCAATTTGCATCCGCTTTCGTAAGTGCACGCAGCGGTTCTGCCCGGGTGGCCAGACTTGGTATAAACCTCCCGCAGTACGTTGCCATCCCCAGGAAACTCCGTACTTCTGTCAGTGTCGTCGGCGCGAGGGCGTCCTTGATCGCCTGTGACTTACTTGGGTCTACTTTGGTGCCTTCTTGGTTGAAGACATAGCCGAAGAACTTGAGGGATGTTGGAAAAACTGGTATTTGTCTTTATGCAACGTGGCTCCATAGTCGTTGAGGCGTTTTAGGGTGGTGCGAAGATGCTTATGGTGGTCAGCGGCCGTCGCTGAGTGGATGAGAATGTCGTCACTCATGTACAACACTCCGGTAGACCTGACAGCAGCTCCCATATGGTGTTCTGGAATACCTCCGCCGCTGAGGATATCTGGAAGTTCAGGCGTTTGTATCTCCTCAGTCCTAGGCGGGTGCTGAACGTGGTGATATACCGGCTTTCTTCAGACAGGGGTAGCTGGTGGTATCCGGCGTTTAAGTCAATTTTTAAGAACCAATTGGATCCATTAACATCTGCGATGATGTCATCCATTGTAGGTGTTATGTGCCGCTCTCTGCGGATGGCCTTGTTTGGGAGCCTCATGTCAATGCAGAGGCGTATAGCTCCAGGCTGTTTCGGCTTTTTGACGATGACCATCGGGGATACCCAAGGTGTGGGGCATGATACCTTTTTGATGACTCCTTGCTCTTCTAGTGCTTCTAGCTCCTTTTCTACCAGTAGCTGTAGGTGGAAAGGGACTCTCCTGTGCCGCAAGGCAACCGGGGCAACTGACTAGTCTATGTGAAGCTTGATTGGATCACACTTGATGCACCCTAGCCCTTTGAAGAGCTTGGGGAATTGGATGAGTAACTCTTCTACTTGGTAGGTCTGGCGAATGAGATGAGTCTGAGATCTTCTGCAGTGTGACTGCTCAGGAGGGTGCCTGCTTCTCTGTCGATGACATGGATTGTTGCCATTACCTCGAGGTCATCCGCTTTAATGGGTACCAATATCTTCCCTTTCAGTGGGAGCGGCGTGTCGGCTCCGTACGAGTAGATCCGGGTTTTTGATGGTATCACAGGGGGACAGGGGGTCTTAGGCGTCGGTATTTTTGGAGCTTCATGACGTTCACTGTCGCACCTGTGTCGATGACTGCTTTTAACTCTGTGCCTGCAACGTGAACCATGCATGTTGGTTGTGGTCGGCGGCGTTGCTTCAGTTCTCTTGCGAAGGAAACCAGGTATACCGCTTCTTCATCGTCGTCTGAGGAATCTTTTACTGTCGGCAGGTGCTTCACAGGCTTCCTCTGAGTGTGTTCAGGTGACGCAGCATCTTAACTGACAATTGTCTCACGGCTCGCGTTGGGGGCTTCTGTCCGCGGATCTCTCGGTTTCTGTTACGCCTTCTGCAGACCAATGCAAAGTGATTGGGTATCCCACAGTTGGTGCAAGTTTTCCCCTGGGCCGGACAGTCTTTGGCGGCGTGTGGCTCATGGCCGCAGTACCCACATCTTGATCTTGAGGCGTCTCCCTTCGGTCCTCTGAAAGTTTCTCCCCTGGGTTTGGTCCGAACGGCATCGGCCCACTCCGTCTTGATGGAGTCCGACTTCCCGTGGGGCTTTGTTAAGGCTTGATCCATCTTGTTTGCTCTGGCTGCTGACAAGTCATGTGATCTCGCTAGTATCAGCATGTCCTCAAGCATGGTTCTTGGTTTTCGCAAGATGAGTCCTCTTAAGGTCTTGTCTCAGCACCCTTGAATTAGTTGTTTCCTGATTTCTTTTGGCTGGTCCGACTCCTCGTCAGTCCACATGCTGGCAAGTGCTCGGAGGCGTGCATAGAACATGTCCATATATTCTCTTTCCCTCTGGCGGGCTTGTCGGAGTTTGAAGACTTCGAAATCAGGGTTTAGTTGCGGATCGAAATGTCCATTTAGCGCTGTCAGTGCCGCATGGTAGTGATCTGCTGCTCCCGTGTTGGGTGGATGCTTGAAGAGCTTAGTGTAATAGCAAAGACCTCTTTACTGCGTTGTCCGTCTCTCTCGTCGTGACGAAATAGTTGTTGAGACGTTCGATCCATATCTTCCATCGGGGAGAGGTTGATGCGGGATCTTCCAACTCACTGAAAGGCGGTAGGACTCCTGATGCTGCATGTTGGAATTTTATGCGTGCTGCGGCTTTGTCACCGTCTCCCACTGTGTCCAGCGGTGGACGCTCCTGAATGTGCTCTGGCAAGTCCTGGGGGAGGAAGGCGCAGGTTGCCTTGCGTGGTGCTCCGCCTTATTACCAGTCTTTCCCTTGGCACTTTGTAGGCTTGTAGTCTGGTTCCCTCTCTTCCTCCTCACTTGTTCGTTTTTTTTTCTTTCTTGCCTTTGCCAATGTTTGATGGCTTCAGGCGTGGCCGTGAGGAACAGTATTACTCACATACGAGGGGAGAGGGTCAAACAACAATTAGATTCCACCACCGAACCCCCTGAAACAGTATGGAAACACAAGAAGGGGTGTGGAGAACAAAAATAATATATACACGTGCAGCAAACCAAAACAAGACAGACAAAACAAATCTGTTTTGAAAACTGCCCTCACTCACACACACAGGTGTGTGGCATGCTTCATCATCGGGTCTGCTTACAAAATTCCCTGGCGTAGCCACACTCAGGGCGGAGCATAAGGGGGGGGACAAAAAACGAAAACACACAGACAAATACGACACAACGTAAATGTGACAAACACAGTGATAGACCAGTGAATATCACCCTGTGACTGGGTATAGTGATAGAACAAAGTGCAGCATGAGAGTGTGCTTTAAAACTGGCTTGTGGATACCAAAAGAACCTTTATTTATAGGTTCCACATCCAGGATTAAAAATGTGAATGAAGCGCCGTGTTACCAGAGAATATTAAGTTTTCACAACCCCCCTCTTAGTACTGCTTTTCACAGTGAATGTTACACATACCCCCGCTTCTGGCGCACCCTACGCGGCTCTCTAACATCTCTATACCTCTCCCCAGCCCTAGTTACAGTGGCTTCTCCCCTGATGTCAGACCTGCTGGGCGCTGTTGACACCTAGTAACTCTAACTATTAGGTGAGTAAATTGCTTTTGCTCATCCAGATACCCTGCCAGGTATGAATGCTGCTGCAACTAATTGTTTTTACTGTTTTTAAGATCCCAATATTGGGAATTGCCACTATGGTTTTAGCCACATACTAGCTGCAACTATCACTGGTATGTCACAATGTCACTTTGCATTCACGGTCACTACAGGGAATGCATTTTGTCACTTACCCGTGGTAACAGTCTCTTTTGTCTCCCAATTTAGGCAAGAGCAGGTGTTTAACAGGTAGTACAATTTGTGTGCTTATTGCAAACTGACACTTATGCAGGTAATGTTTTTGTAGATAGTAGTTTTGATTTATATATTAGGTCCTGAAGAATCGCATGTCAATGTACTTTAAGCGAGAAACATGTTGACCAAACCTTTCACACCTTAGTACTGTCTCGTGTTTGGAAACTTAACTTCCAGCGAGTACAGACTAATCTTTATTTTATTTGCGGCAGAGGACCACCAGAATAAAATTGTTTTCCGGTACCTTATGCCTCATTTTATCCTCACCCACACCGTCTACTCTGTTCTGGCCCCTCACCCTCATTTCACCCATACGCAGTTGGATAAAAAGATCTCCGATAAAGAGCCCCTCTTTGAGGTGTGCCCGTTGGGTATTGCACCCCCTACCCAACGAGGAGCATTGCCTGTGATGAAGCATGACACTCGCAAGGGTGTGTGAGGCCATTATATCCAACACAAAGGATACCCAGGGTTAGTTCACCATTGAGCACTGCCCCTTGCACCTTAGTGACCATCTTTTCCTTCCTTTAGGAACAGCCCAATCCCCTTTATGTTGTCCACCATTTCCAGGGCTACGACTGCGGCTGGACCTTCCACTCATCTTCCTTGAGTGGTAATCTCAGCTCTCTGGATCATAACCGATCCCTTCCTCCCCTCCTTTTTGTTATATCATCCCTGTAAACACAGCCACTATCGTCACAATGAACAAACCCTCTCTACCTGCGTCACTGTATGTATGAAAAACCAGTCATGAAGTGTCACATTTTGCAGAAAATTTTTTTTTTGCTGCAAAACATCTCGCCTGACTAGTCGAATCTCCTCAATACATTTTTTTATATGCATATGTGACCTCTGGAGTTCTAGTGTATGTTATACCGCTCCTGATTCAGGATCTCGTCATTTGTTCCAGTATCGTCCTGGATTAAATTGAGTCAAGTCTTGAACACTCTGCTCGCCTAATAATCATACCTGTTGAACTATAAGAACACCCAGGCACTCTCCCAAAGTGGGGTTTAATGATCAGGTGTGGAAAAACAACCAATGTTCAAAAATGAATTATAAAAGGAGACACTCAGAGAGCCACATACTACTGAAATGGCATAAATGTATTTGCCTAGGTGCATGCGTACAGATGGTGATATACAGTAGACCAACATCGCTGAAGGTCTGTTTATTCAGTGTGAAGCTCGGTAACACTTGCTACAGTGAAACCCAGGGATCTCATTATTCAAACCGCTACTGTCACATTTCAATTTAAAGATCCACTTCTGTTCTTTTATGAAGAGAAATCTTGAAATGTCACTTATGTGAGATGGAACAACCCACTGCATATCCTCTGCTTTATGTTTCAGGGCGAGGAAATGATTGGTGAGGCACGTAGCTTGTTTGTTACAGCAAATCGTGCTCTTATGCTCACTTATCCTCAGTTTGACTTTGCACATAGTGTAGCCCACATACCTAAGGGAACAGGGGCATGTTATGTAGATAACCTTGTCCGAGTTACAATTGGTATGCTTTTTCAGAACCAGGTTGGGCTGTGCCAATTTCAACTGTTTCAGTCTTGCAGGTCTGAGGGCAGACACTGCATGCTCCACAAGGATAGTGACCTTGGACCGCAGTGAGATTCCATAATGTGTGGGTATTCACTTGGACTTGTGTCTTGGGCCTGGTGCGTACAAGGCTGTCCCGTAAGCTAGGGCCTTTTTTGAAGGAGAACAATGGAAGAGGAATACTGTCTGTGACCACATTCAGGATATTCCAATGCCTGCGTACCATTTTTTGTATTTTGTTAGAGAGTACACTAAAGGTACTTCCAAAAATGAGTCTCTCCAACGGTGTCTTCTCAGTGCGTGTGTCTAAGAGGGCCTCACAGTTGTGTTTAGAGGCCCTTTTCCCCGCCCGTCGTACCAGATGTTTGGGGTAATTACGCTCCTGTAGTTGCGTCAAAAGGACTCTTGCATGTTTGTCAAATAAAGGTTTAGAGGAGCAGTTCCTGTGAATACGTAGAAACTGGCCCACAGGCAGGTTTTCGTGCAGAGCTTTGGTATGGTGGCTATTAGACTAGCAAAGAAATCCTGGCAATAGGTTTCTTGTATAGTTCACATTCTAATTTTCCATCTTTTGGAAAGATGAGAATGTCCAAAAAGGGAAGTTGGATCTTAATACACTCCACAGTGAACTTAAGAAATCTATTCTGATTGTTCAGCCATGTGTGGAACGATTGAATCTCTGCAATTGTGCCTCGCCAAACTAAGAGGATATCGTCTATGTACCTCTTCCGAGGTGGTGGAAAAAGGGGTTGCCATGGTTGAGAACATAGTCCTGTTCAAAAAGATGAACATACGGATTGGCGAGGCTGGGAGCGAAAACGCTCCCATAGACGTCCCGAGATCTGTAGGAAAATTTGATCCTCAAATCTGAAGAAATTCTCCATCATTGCCAGTCTGGCGCATTCCATAATGAAGTTGACTGGGGTTATACTGTTCAGTTCGTGTGAGTCCAAGAGTCCTCTAATGGCCTCTAGTGTTTCCTCCTGCGGAATGCAGGTATAGAGGGACTCTACGTCAAAACTAACCAGTAAGTCTGTAGTCACATCAAAGTCAACTTCAGGAAGGAGTCTAAGAACATCTGCAGTGTCCTGCAGATACGTCGGTGTCTGTCACAAGGGGTCTTAAAAAGTGATCCACGAAAGTGGATAGTGGTTCTAGAAGAGAACCAATGCCCGAAATGATGGGGCAGTCCAAATAGGTCCAAACGATTTGTGGGGACAAAGCCCAGCCCTTTATTGAGTATTTGTTCCTGCATAGGAGATAAGACGCAAGAGGATAAATTCACAACTAGGGTGGCCCGTGGCTGGTGCTGGGTAGACTGCTCAATGCCATACTCCTGGTCACCCGCTGGGTGATCTCCTGATCCTGATTGTCCCAGGTTACTCGCTGCTGGCCTCTGTTTCCCACGGCCCTTGTTCCGGCCTCTTCCTAAAAAAGGCCCCTGGTAATTCTGAAACTGTGTAGTTTGAAACTGGGGAGTCTGAAAACGGGTGTCTTCAAATTGTGGGTTCTGGAAAGGTGGTGGGGGGTACCCCAATAAAGGCCAATTGTAAGCTTGATTAGAATATTGATGAAATGGCTGTTGGAACATGGGTGGTCTTGGTCCCCACCAATACTCACGACCCCTACCCCTCCTTTTCTGTGGAAAATCACCCTCGCTCCCCTCACTAGAGCTACTTGTTGTGTAATGTCGTGGATGAACCTGTTGGAACAGTATACAGCTGGTCCCGCTGTTCAGGTGAGGCCTCGGGCACCTTGTCAGTCAAACAGGGCCCAGAGCGTTGTTGCTCGGCGGGGGCGTGGCTTGCCTAATCAGCTGGGCCTGGGCTCGACTCACCGAGGCGTCCGGTGAAGGCGTGGAGTCCTCCGATGCGGGCCGCAGCTGACGCGGCCAACGCCGAGGTGGGGGTGGGGCAAGCACACTCTGCTGATGCCCAACTGCCCTTGATGCACGCAGTGCTCTGCCGCGCCGGAGCACACAGGTGCGGCCACTTTCCGGAGCAGTGGGCGGTGCGAGCGAGGGTTGGGCCCCCTCCGCTCATCGCCACTGTGGTGTCTAGACGGGCCAGAACAGAGAAGCAGGCATTGCGTGGGGGCAGGAGCGTGCAAGAAACACACTGCAGACCAAGCTAGTGTACGGGTCGGAAGTGACGACCCCGAGCGGCCACCCTCCTTTTATTTCTGCATATGTGGTGGAGCACACAGAGTTGGCTACTAGACCGCCAACTGCTACACTAACTAAAGAGGAAAAAAGCAATATGAAGCGGCCATCACTTGCCACTTGATTGTGCTTTCTTTAACCTTCCTGTTATCCACCCCACCCACCTCACGTTGCCCACTCCACCAAATTGCCGAAGCTACTAGCTCGCTCATAGGCTAGACCTATTGGCGTTGCCAGTGCTCGTTTTAAACCTGGTCCTCCTATTTACCTCTCTCCTCCCCTGTGCCCTAAAAACAGCTTACCTTCCTTAATCTCTACCGATCGCTGTACCCTAGAACCCTTTACACCCTTAAGCTCTACCCGTCCCTGAACCCTAAACACATTTGACATAAATACTTTGCAGAATGTCAGTAACAATAAAGCCTACTGTGACTATTTGTCTGCCTTTCTATTTCATTTCAAACCTATGCAATTGTATATGTTAATCGAATTTTGTGGATCACCCAGCATTGGCGATTTGTATAGGGTCAATCGAAAGTCCACAACGCTGTCCCAGACCCCCAAGAAATTAAATGGCTCCTAAACCCTGCCCTTTTTATTGGCTATATACATGGAAGCTTGTATCTTTGTAGCCTATGTACAAGAGTGCTTTTAGGTGTGTTGTGGTCTGTCATAGGCAGAAGTGCCGAAATGTATGTTGTTGACTTTGAGGGGGGGAAGCCAGTGACCGCGAAGCTCTGTCTGCATTAGTCCCTATATGTTGTGAGCCTGTGTCTGCTTGTGCTATGCCAGGCCACATCTATCTTTTCTGTTTTTTTTAGCTCATTCATCTTTGTGGTACCAGGTGAATGTAATTAATTAGATTTACAAGTGTGTAGCCAGGGGCAGAAAATTAAACGAAGCTTCACATTTTGCTACTTCATAAACCTTTCTTCTTTATGGCGACGCAGTTGATGTAACCATGTCATTTGGGTTTAAAACCATTGATGTAACCATGTAATTTGGGTTTAAAACCAATAAAAGTGTTTACAAAAAATAAAGAGTG